>NC_064639.1:844651651-845276651 GCF_023864345.2 Schistocerca serialis cubense | reverse complement strand
AATAGACTTACAAAGTATTTTCATCTGTGTAATAGTATCTTCAATTTTTCGTAATATTTTACTTTTGTACTTCCAGAATGGCACTGAAACTTATCAGTGCATAACACATAACATAATTCAAGTAATTATTCACTTAAAATTTGTTATGCAGAATCTTGGAACATGGATGCATATTTAGTTAATGAGTTATTTATACAAAAATGTAGATTACCTTTAAAAAAATAAGAGCTAAATATTTATGAAGATGCTCGAACAGTCTACGGGTGTACTGCCCGTTGGACACTATGAACCGGCAGTATACCTGTGGACTGTTCGAGCAACAAATACGCCGGGAGAAACTGAAGAATCACATTTATGAAGATGATGATTTTGTATCGTTTTATACTGAAATAAACACAATGAACTCAAAATCGTGCAATTTACTCACTTTCACTTCAAATTTGTTGTTCAGTGTTATGCCATTCTCAAGTGAAAGATGTAATATTCGTCATTTACATAAATAGCAGTAACGTCACCCCTCTCTTCCCCGCCCCCCCCCCCCCATCCACGCCCCCGATTCTTTAAAGAATCGATGTTCCACATATAAAACAGCTTCAAATGTTTGATTACTTTACAAATGAGTTAATGTGCAAAATATTAAATGTTAAGAATTCAAGTGAAAAAATATATAGAATGAGCTTTGAAATTACACACACCAAAAAAGTTTTGCATCACCCCAGTTTCTAGAACTCGTGAAGATAGACGTTGACTGTGGATATTGTATCACAGACACAGTCTCTTTGATGTTCAGAGATGTCACTAAACCCGCCCAAAGATGTGTCTGCATGTCAGTAGAGGACGGATCAAGCTGGTGGGGGCTCTGTAATGGTCTGGGGAGGGTGCAGTTGAAGTGATATGGGTCCCCTGATAAGTCTACAAACGGCTCTGGCAGGTGACACGTACGCAAGCATCCATTCATGCCCATTGTGCTTTCTGACGGAGTTGGGCAATTCCAGCGGGACAATGCGACACCCCACACGTCCACAATTGTTACAGAGCAGCTCCAGGAACACTCACTCTTCTGAGTTTAAACACTTCCGCTGGCCACCAAACTCCCCTGACATGACCATTATCGAGCATATCTGGGATGGGGCTAGCAACGTGCTGTTCGGAAGAGATCTCCACCCCCTCATACTCTCAAGGATTTAGGGACAACCCTGCAGGATTCATGGTGACAGTTCCCTCCAGCACTACTTCAGACATCAGTCGAGGCCGGCCGATGTGGCCGAACGGTTCTAGGCGCTTCAGTCTGGAACCGCGCGACCACTACAGTCGCAGGTTCGAATACTGCCTTGGGCATGGATGTTTGTGATGTTCTTAGGTTAGTTAGGTTTAAGTAGTTCTAAGTTCTAGGGGACTGATGACCTCAGATGTTAAGTCCCATAGTGCTCAGAGCCATTTGAACCATTTTGAACCATCAGTTGAGGCCACACCACATCATGTTGCTGCAATTCTGAGTGCTCGTGGGGGCCCTACACAATATTAGACAGGTGTACCAATTTCTTTGGCTCTTCAGCGTATCTCCATCTGTGCAAACATGAGTTTTCGCGCCTTAACACGGGGCACTCGAGAAAAACGGTCCGCGCAACGAACTTGTGATGTCACACTAAAGTGCTCGTCATTTATGTTGACGGACGAGTTTAGGTTCGTTCTGCGCATCTGACGTCACAAAACACAGTCAGCCAATGAACAGAGAACGACGTTGCCAGATCTTGACTGCAGAGCAGAGCATGGATGAGTGTCCTCAGTTTTAGAAACGTTCAGTCATAAATAAAGTAATAGAACAAAAGCAATGTCTTGATAGCAGACTTTCTTTTATAGAATGTTTGGAAAAAGCATTCTTTATACCAATTGCTTCATATTCTATTAATTAATTAAACCAAACAAGCAATAAGACTCCTCATTCAGGCAACAGCAAGGAAAGGTGTTTGTATCAATCTCACGAACCGCTTTTTCGCAATAAAGAACAGCGGTAATTGTTTATTTCCTATTGCACTTCGACGAAGCGTGAGTAATTCATAGTCATACCAACAGTGTTTGTCAGTATTTTGCGTGACGTGTTAGGATTCTCATGGAGTTACGTCGACAGACGAGTTGCATTAGCGTAGTGGTTACGGTGTTGGGCTGCTCAGCGAAAGGTTGTGACTTCAATCCTTGTGCAGTGCTTAATATTCCCTTTATTTAAAAACAATATTGAAGTGCCTTACCTCACGAATTTTATTCGTTTGAATGCAATTTTTTGAAATTTCTAGTGCATTATCTCTTCATTAACCCTTTCGCTGCTGCAGACACGTGCTCCCCGCATTCCGCGCTGTGCGCGATTTTGTCATCACTGCACTGCTCGCCTGTGCAGACACATTTTGTTCACACTGCTTTGACACTTATCGTTCGGTTTCACAAAAACTATTTGGCCCAAAAATTTGATTTTTACACATCTTCTTGACTGATACCTTCCCCCCCCCCCCCATAAATGACTTAATTTTGTTTCGATGTTCAACGCAGTTATTGCGCAGCATTAAATGTAGTAAACCATTGAACGAAATTTTGAAGAGTTTGCAGGTCCATAGAGTATACTTCCCGTATGGTCGATTTTAGTTGCCACAATGTTGAGAATGAAATGTGGACAAGATACCTAAATTTCATATAAAATTTACTGTATAACAATATCTCATTTAATGTAAGTACCACATAGGTGTCGTATGTAATACTGAGAAATATTCCGTCTTTCGCGACTGTAATAAAAGTTTTATTTACACTAGGCGCATTTGGCTTTATTTTAAAGCACTTCAATCACTGAAAGGTATGGCATATACACAATGGTACTCATGTTCTCTTTCTTGTTTTTGTTCCACAGTCGCAGTTTTACTAATGGTATTGAAATATATTCCCCTTCTGCAACTGTAATAAGCGACTTATTTAGACCAGACGCGTTTCTCTCTTTTGAAGCATCATCAGTGGACAGTATTTTGTCTCCTCCATTGTCAAGTCACCTTTCGTAGTTTTGTGCTGCGGTAACACAATATTCAACGTTTGTGCTGGCTGATCAGTGTTTTAGCAAATAAATGCTGTTTGTGTGTGCCACACACAAAAATTATATTTGACATGAGGACTTCACTGACAGATGGTATGTTCAAGTCCTAATGTTTTTGTAAGTCCACAGTTTTGTTTAACGTATGTTGTCTACTTCCTTTTGATTGATTGAAGTGCTTTAAAATAAAGCCAAACGTGCTCGGTGTAAAAAGAACTTTTGTTACAGTCGCGAAAGATGGAATATTTCTGAATATTACATACGACACCTATGTGATACTTAAATTAAATGAGATATTGTTATACAGTAAATTTTATATGAAATTTAGGTATCTTGTCCACATTTCATTCTCAACATTGTGGCAACTAAAATAGACCATACGGAAAGTATACTTTTACCTCTGCAAACTCTTCAAAATTTCGTACAATGGCTTACTACATTTAATGCTGCATAATAACTGCGTTGAACATCGAAACAAAATTAGGTCATTTATGGTGGAAGGTATCAGTCAAGAAGATGTGTAAAAATCTAATTTTTGGGCGAAATAGTTTTTGTGTAATCGAATGATAAGAGTGTCAAAGCAGTCGGAACACCATGTGTCTGCACAGGCGAGCAGTGCAGTGACAAAATCGCGCACAGCGCGGAATGCGGGGAGCACGTCTGTGTAGCAGCGAAAGGGTTAATGCGGCCGTGGTGGCTTTACTTGATAAACAGCGCGCTCCCCCTAAACGTAAGCTTGCGAACTATACTATACTATGGCGCTGCTTCCCTTGGCGCGTGCGTCGCGTGCGACTGGTAACGCAGCAGTCTCCCGCGTCTGGGCGAGCATGCGCGAGCCGTCAAGATAAAAGAATTGAACTATAGTCGCCTTGCCCGGCAGCACAGCGAACGCTCGGACCACGTGAAATCAATATGTCTAGGAAAAGGTATCCGCTAGGAGTATTAACTTTGTCGTGTGCTATGGAGAGTTTGCATGCATTTAAAAACTCGTCTGAAATCGTAATTCGCTCCCCGCTCGTGTCGGCCGCTGGTTCTCGTAAGAGAGAGAGGGCCATAGACACGGGTTCCCAGGTGGATGCCATGTTTCTTGACTTCCGTAATGCGTTTGATACAGTTCCCCACAGTCGTTTAATGAACAAAGTAACAGCATATGGACTATCAGACCAATTGCGTGATTGGATTGAAGAGTTCCTAGATAACAGAACGCAGCATGTCATTCTCAATGAAGAGGAGTGTTCCGAAGTAAGAGTGATTTGAGGTGTGCCGCAGGGGAGTGTCGTAGGACCGTTGCTATTCTTAGTATACATAAATGACCTTGGGGATAACATCGGAAGTTCACTGAGGCTTTTTGCGGATGATGCTGTGGTACATCGAGAGGTTGTAACAATGGAAAATTGTACCGAAATGCAGGAGGGTCTGCAACGAATTTACGCATGGTGTAGGGAATGGCAATTTAATCTCAATGTAGACAACTGTAATGTGCTGCGGATACACAGAAAGAAAGATCCTTTATCATTTAGCTACAATATAGCAGGTCAGCAACTGGAAGCAGTTAATTCCATAAATTATCTGGGAGTAGGCATTAGGAGTGATTTAAAATGGAATGATGATATAAAGCTGATCGTCGTAAATCAGATGCCAGACTGAGATTCATTGGAAGAATCCTAAGGAAATGCGATCCGAAAACAAAGCAAGTAGGTTACAGTACACTTGTACGCCCACTGCCTGAATACTGCTCACCAGTGTGGGATCCGTGCCAGATATGGTTGATAGAAGAGATAGAGAAGATCCAATGGAGAGCAGCACGCTTCGTTACAGGATCATTTAGTAATCGCGAAAGCGCTACGGAGATGATAGATAAACTCCAGTGGAAGACTCTGCAGAGAGACGCTCAGTAGCTAGGTACGCGCTTTTTTTGAAGTTTCGAGAACATACCTTCACCGAGGAGTCAATCAGTATATTGCTCCCTCCTCGGTATATCTCGCGAAGAGACCATGAGGATAAAATCAGAGAGATTAGAGCCCACACAGAGGCTTACCGACAATCTTTCGTTGCACGAACAGTACGAGGCTGGAATAGAAGGGAGAACCGATATACTCAAAGTACCCTCTGGCTCCCGTAGTATGGATGTAGATGTAGATGTAGACCTGTAGTGTCACTGGCTGCAACGCATGCGCCGCGGCCAGTCTTCCTCGCAGACCTCGCCACAGCGTCGTTAAGTGACGAGCGTTTGGAACCCACCTGGACAGAGGCGGGCCGCCCTACTGCAGGAAGAGCGACTGCTTGGCGACGCGGCGACCCTCCTCCTCGAGCGCGGAGACGACGTCGTCGGAGGCGGCGAGCGCGCGGCGCACGGCGTCGCGGCCCACCGTGCGCAGCCCCCACGCCCAGCCCAGCGCCGCCCACACGCGGATCGCCGTCGTCACGCAGTCGTCGTCGTACGAGCCGAACTCGCCCGTGCGGTAGTCCCACGGCAGCAGGTAGTGGTACTGCGGCCAGTGCGTCCGGTTCAGGAAGAACACCAGGTTAGAGTCCACCGAGTACCTGTCGGCAGACCGCACACGTTCCTGTTGTAAGTAGGCTGTTTAGGGCTTTATGTTCGTAACGCCACGTAGCGCTCTGTATGAAAATCGCTGGCTGTGCTGTGTGCAGTCTGCGGTTGGTTGGCATTGTTGTAATATTCGCTATTGTAGTGTTGGGCAGCTGGATGTGAACAGCGCGTAGCGTTGCGCAGTTGGAGGTGAGCCGCCAGCAATGGTGGATGTGGGGAGAGAGATGGCGGAGTTTTGAGAGTGGATGACCTGGACGTGTGTCCATCAGAGAGAGTAAATTTGTAAGACTGGATGTCATGAACTGATATATATATATATATATATATATATATACTCTGAATGAAAAGTGAGGCACCAGCTGCCTCAATCTACTTCCCTCGGCTTCTTTAACAATTTTCCCAAATTTTGGCTTCAGAACATATATATATATAAAATGACTTTTCAACACTATTAAAGCAAATACATTGTTTCTTCTCTATCAAAATCTTTCATTTGCTACCTATGCCTATCAGTAGCTAGTGTCTTCAGTAGTTAGAATCTTTTATTTAGCTGGCAGTATTGGCGCTCGCTGTATTGGAGTAGTTCGAGTAACGAAGATTTTTCTGAGGTAAGTGATTCGTGAAAGGTTTAGGTTATTGTTAGTCAGGGCCATTCTTTTGTAGGGATTATTGAAAGTCAGATTGCGTTGCGCTAAAAATATTGTGTGTCACTTTAGTGATGATCAGAATAAGTAAAGAGAGAAATGTCTGAGTACGTTCAGTTTTGCTCAGCTGTTTGAAAATCAAATAACGAAACGGGTTTATCAGCACAATCATTCATAATTTTTTCTAAGGGGAGGTTTCACTGTCTCTAACTCGAGCACTGCTCAACTAACTCGATGTCACACATACGGCGGTTCTATTGGTACGTAAACTTTCCCATTGCTCTCGTCAGCTCTGCAACCGGATCGTACAATCACCTTGACACGATACTTCAGCAATTTTTCTTCAGGTGAGAACGCTGTTTGCTAAATCTCACCGCAACTGACTCTTACTGCACGCGGCGAACCTTTTAAAACACAAGCGGAAAATGTTCCTATCGGATCACAAAAAAGGCTAATTCACATCTGAATGCTCTGAATGAAAAGTGAGGCACCAGCTGCCTCAATCTACTTCCCTCGGCTTCTTTAACAATTTTCCCAAATTTTGGCTTCAGAACATATTGGCGCTCTATTTAACATGCAACTCACCTCTCACTCCCACAAGCTCCCCTAATTGAACGAGGTTCACTCCAAAAGAAATGCACACTATTTTTTTTAAAAATCCATCTTTTATTCTAAATGCTTGAAAGTTTTACAGTGTGTAGATACATCCTTTAGGAACAATATTTTCATTTCTCCACATAATTACCATCCCTCTCAACTGCCTTACGCCATCTTGGAACCAGCGCCTCTATAGCCGCAAGATAAAATTCTGGACCAATCTGTTGCAGCCACTGTTTGGCAGTGTGCACAAGGAAGTCATCATCTTCTAACCTTGTTCCACGAAGAGAGTCTTTCAGTTTTCCAAAGAGACGATAGTCACATGGAGTCAGGTCAGGACTGTAAGACGGGTGTTTTAGTGTTGTCCATCCGAGTTTTGTGATCGCTTCCATGGTTTTTTGACTGACATGTGGCCGTTCATTGTGGTGCAACAGCAAAACATCTTGCTTTTGCCGATGTGGTCGAACACGACTCAGTCGAGCTTGAAGTTTCTTCAGTGTCGTCGCATATGCATCAGAATTTATGGTGGTTCCACTTGGCATGATGTCCACAAGCAAGAGTCCTTCGGAATCTAAAAACACCGTAGCCAAAACTTTTCCAGCAGAAGGTGTGGTTTTTAATTATTTTTTTCTTGGGTCAATTTGCATGATACCACTCCATTGATTGCCTCTTCGTCTCTGGTGAAAAATGATGGAGCCATGTCTCATCAACTGTCACAATTCTTCCAAGAAATTCATCTCCACCATTCTTGAACTGTTCCAAAAGTTCGCTGCATACCGTTTTTCTTGTTTCTTTGTGAACCACTGTCAACATCCTGGGAACCCACCTGGCACATTCCCTTTTTAACGCCAACACTTTCAGTATTCTGCAAACACTTCCTTACCCTATCCCAACACAGCGTGACAATTCGTTCACTGTGATGCGTCTGTCAGCAGTCACTAATTCTTTAACTCTCTGCACATTGTCTGGAGTGTGTGCAGTACGAGGCCTGCCGCTGCGAGGACGATCCTCAATATTGCTGTGCCCGTTTTCATCACGTAACCTGCTTGCCCGCCGACTAACTGTACTGCGATCGACAGCAGCATCCCACTGTCTCGTTTTCACAGCACAGGAATTCTATGACAGCACGTAGCTTCTGATGAACGTCAAGTGTAGCAGCCATTTTGAAGACGTGCTGTGATGGCGCCACTCACGGGAACAGGTTGAACTAAGTTTGAAAACAAGCAGGAAGGATGTATCTACACACTGTAAGATTTTCACACATGTAGAATGAAAACTGTATTTTTACTGAAATAGTGTGCATTTCTTTTGGAGTGACCCTTGTAACTCACTCACACCCACTAGTCCATCGCTGTAAGTCGCTCATACGCATCCGCTCCCACTTGCCCTTTCTCACTCAGTCATTCAGGCTTACTCATTATCATTATCTCTCTGTGTCTCACTAAATGTCACTGACTCCTGTCTCACAGTCACTCCCTCCTCCATTCTGCTCTGCTCCTACTGCCCCCTCTCACTGTCACTAACTCTGTCTTGCTCTCTCTTACTGCTGCTATCTCATTCGTTCTTATCCACTGCTGCTGTGTCTTCTCACTATCATCATATCTCTCTTCCTTCTTGTCATAGACTCTGTCTCTCATTAGCACTGGCTTATCCACGTCCACTCTTTCCTTCTCTTTATTCCTCTTCCATTGGCACTATCTCTGTCACTCTCTTCCTAGCACCGTTCCGTCACTGCCAATTATGTTACAATGCCATTGTGTCCCTCTCTTTCTCTAACACTGTCAATGTCCCCTACACTCTTTCTGTACCGCAACCACTGTGTACTATCTCTCAGTATTTGTTTCATTTCTGCCTCTTTCCTGCTCCTACTGTCTCCTTTCGCCTTGGCATGAGAAAGGGAGAATATATTCGCATGCCAAAATTTTGGGGGAAATTCTTACATGTGCTGAGGAAGATTGAATGAGGCAGCTGGTACCCCACCTTTCAGTCAGAGTCTTTCAAACAGGAGCATATTCGCTCCCATTGGAGCATCTTTCCACTGGTTCCCTTCTTTGACCCCCTTTCAGCAGGTCAAGTCACTCATATGAAAAGAACTTAATGATTAGTAAAATTTTGATATTTTACTCATATCTAAATGAAATAACATGCAACATAGTCACTGCCCCGCTGACAGACAGAAATCACGCGAAATGAAAGCAGCTGTCAGAAGGACAAAGAGAGATTCTTTTAACGAATTTGAAAGCAATATTTTATCTGCAGATTCTAAAAATAACACCAAAAAATTTTGGTCGTATTCAAACATTCTGCGTGGTGTCTGTTTGCTCTAAGTCGTGTCTACCTACCACTTTCGCGCAACGACGCTCTGAGCGTGTTTTTTAGGGAATTGACTAGTTTGAACCTGGGACGTGTTGCTGGTAAGGAGACGCCAGACCACACATGACATGTAGAGTTTAGAAGAGTTCAGTGAGACTAGCGATGATATAATCAAATACTTAATGATTTCAGCGTCAGCTCCACTGCATTCCCTGTAAAAGAATCTTAATACTAACTAAATTTAGTGGAAGGGGTTCAAGGCTTTCCTATTTTTAGTTAGCTGGTAAAATAACGTCGAAAAAACAGTTAAGTTTACCATTGTCAATTTTATTCTACTCACAAAACATTGTTTATAAATTGCACTACTGATAAAAGGAAATATTTTAATACAGGATGATAAAAACCAACTGTGTTCAACAAAAATGTGAACGAATATTCCCTGAATGGGTTTCCAAGTTTTCCAAGTTCTATAATGGATCGAAGGATGACCTATGCCATATCACATCTATAATGTAGGTTTAAATTAAGTTTCACAAAAGAGAAAACTATCAAAATGGTCTACAGTGAACCTCAATTATCTTTAATTACTTATCTAACTTGTCGTAAATTACAGTGGCTGATATGGCTTCTCAATAATTATATAACTGAAAAATCATCGCATTTCGATTTTTACTTCAAGTAGCAAATGTGGACACCATGAGATTTAATTGACGATCGACACTGGTATTACGTGAAAAGGGGATGTAACAGATGAGACTTCTGCAGCTCTGAGTGAGGCCTCATGCGCTCAAAAATGCGGCATCGCGTGCGTTCATTACCTTGTCGGTGTTTAGGCAGCGTCAAGGGGCGGCGGGCGGCGCAGCTCCACACCTCGCCGTCTCAGAAGCAACACTCTCCTAACTTCTCCTTACTACAATTTTCCGAAGTTGGTTTTAGAAAAGCTATCTGGCTGTGTTTTCAACTGACCAATCAGGGTCTCAATGTTAACCTGAAGCTCCGCCTACAATAATTCTGTCTATCCAATGAGAAACGTTATACTTTACGTGGTGGGGCAATGTTTTTAACGTTTGCAACGTAACAGAGATGTGAAAAAGTCAAACTTGCAGCTGGTGTGGCCCTTTTAGTGTTATCGTAAGATCTATACTGTTCTTCTGGAGGGCTCTATCTTTTAACTTGGGCTGGGGGGGGGGGGTGGTTTTGGCGGTCGGCTGGCGATGTGGGTGTCCGTCCCTTATCGTAGGGCCTTCTAGCTTAACATGGTTCTGCTCTCTGCTTCTATTCTCGTTTCTCCCCTCAGAAATGCGTCTGTTTCACGGAGGGAAGGTATGACATACATTTAGGCGTTCTTGTGTTAGTCTGTGGTATTTCATTTGCTCACTCGTTGATCGTATTACTTTGGTTAATTTAATGTCAGGATTTATTCGGAACTATGTGACATACTGTCGGATTTACTATCATGTCAGGGTTTTCATGGAAGGTGTTGGATTTGCCTGACACCTTACAGCATGTAAAATCTGTGAACGCTACAAATAATTGAATACCTTCTCTTGCTGACAGTATGTGCAATGTAACTGATGATGATAAAAAGAAGGCCGAAATTCTAAACCTAGCTTTCAAAAACTCGTTTGCGATAGAGGACTGCAGCACCATTACCCCTTTCAAATATCGAACAAACGAAAGGATGGCTGACATAGTGTTTAGTGTATCTGGGATTGTAAAACAGTTAAGATCCTTAGACGCCAGAAAGGCATCTGGCCCAGATGGTATCCCCGTAAGATTTTATGTTGACTATGCTACAAATATAGCACCATTCTTATCTGTCATCTATCAGATATCATTGGAAAGGCGTAAGGTTCCAAGGGACTTGAAGAAGGTCCAGGTCATAGTAATCTATAAAAAGGGTAGAAAATCGGATGCACATAATTACCGACCAATTTCACTGACATCGATTTCTTGTAGAAACATGAAACATATTATGTGTTCAGACATAATGACCTTTCTAGACTCTGAGAAGCTCATCTGCAGAAACCAGCACGGTTTTAGGAAACAGCGGTCATGCGAGACACAGCTGGCCATCTTTGTGCATGATATACAACAGGCTCCAGACACCGGCTCCCAGGTTGATGCCATATTTCTCGACTTTCGAAAGGCGCTCGACTCAGTTTCGCACTGTCGCTTCCTACAAAAAGTGTGCGCTTACGGTCTATCCGATAACATATGCGGTTGGATAGAAATTTTTCTAACAGACAGGGAGCAGTACATCGTCCTGAACGGGGTGACTTCAACAGAAACAAGCGTAACTTCAGGTGTGCCCCAGGGCGGCGTAATAGTTCCTCTGCTTTTTACGATTTACATAAACGATCTGGTTGATGGTATTGACAGCGGCCTTAGACTGTTTGCCGAAGATGCTGTAGTCTACAGGAAAGTAGTATCACACGAAAGTTGTGAACAAATCAATGAGCATTTGTAGAAAATAAATGCGTGGTGTAATGACTGGCAGTTATCTCTCAATATTAGTAAGTGTAACCTACTGCATATAACAAAGTGAAAATCCCTACTAATGTACGAGTACAAAATAAATGCCCAGTCTTTGGAAGTGGTAACGTCCGTCAAGAATCTGGGTGTGACTATTCGAAATGATCTCAAATGGAATGATCAGATTACACAAGTAACGGGTAAGGCGAACCATAGATTGCGGTTTATTGGTAGAATCCTGAAGCGATGCAGTCCTTCAACAAAGGAAATAGCTTACAATACGTTAGTTCGTCCAGTCTTAGAGTATTGTTCGTCTGTATGGGACCCTTACCAGTTGGGTCTGATTCAAGTGGTTGAGAAGGTCCAAAGAAGAGCGGCAAGATTCGTGACTGGTACATTCAGCCATCGCGAGAGCGTTACAAATCTCATAGAAAGTTTGAAGTGGGACACACTTGCAAACAGACGGCGCACTAAACAGAAGGTGCTGCTCACTAAATTCCGAAATTCAATCTTCACCGAGGATGTAGAGCATATATTATTACCACCAAGTTTCAAATCGCGCAATGATCATGATTCAAAGATAAGGGAAATAAGAGCTGGTACTGAGGCGTTCAGACAGTCGTTTTTCCTTCGCGCGATCCGCGAGTGGAACAGAGGGGGGGGGGGGGGGGGGGGGGGGGGGCGGGAAATATGACTTTGGCGTGAATTTTTGCCCTCCTCCACACACCGCTTGGCGGCTAGCGGAGTATATATGTAGATGTAGAACTTATTTTTACAACTCGGGCAGGATTTTACGAGCTAAAAAATTCCACATGTCCTTCAGTACTACAACATGGAGTTCCCAGAACGCTCCTGATGATAATGGAGACACTTCACAGTATATTTCTCTGTGCTAAGTCAATTTATAAACTACGCTTTCGACTCACATCGGATTTTTGGTGCGTATTTTACGTATACAATTAGGGTAACTTTGAACCTTTGTATCGCTAAAACAGAGAAATATATCGAGAAAATATTCAAGGTTGTTCGAGATCGGGATCTTAGGAATGTATCGTAAACATTTCAGACATTTGCTGTTCATAGCCATCTTGGAATCCGCGGCTCGGATTGGTACCCAGAAACCATGTTTTTCGGGATTTCTCAGGAGCCGCCCATGAACTAAATGTTGTCTCCATAAACCCCTTAAGACGCACCATAGGCCACCCATGATGCAAAAAGAACCAGCCGATTTGCTTCATTTCCCTAAGCTGGAGGACGTGTGCAATATTTATAGTCTGACCGTGTATCGCAGGATAGTTACAGCAAAAAGATCCTTCTGTTGCGTATAAAAATGGTCCCTAGCACAAGAGCTATAAGATACACTTGAGCCTACCTTTGTATCACCAATAGAACTCAAGGTATGAATCACAGAAAAATCACGTTTTCATGCGCGGCGTTTTGCAACGCGCGTCCCGATAGAGTCGCATTATCAAGGAACGAGTTACAGGAGAGCAGATGCAGGAATCCTGCATCATCGTCTACAGTGGGCCGCTTGTCTCGACCACTGTAATTTACTTTGGCGTAAACTACTTTCAGTTCTACATCAAGAATGTTTCTAACTAAGCTTCAGAGCAAACCACTACAGCTAACCTCGTAGCTTCAAATGAAGAAGTAATCCAAGCCCAAGCGACTAATCACTTCCCGCATAATCCAAAACTGTCGTCTCTATATATTCTGCTAACGATTACATCAATGCGTCACTTAAAATCCTAAGTATATTTCAGTTCAGTACAACGTTCAAGAATTCTAGATTGGCCACGTACAGATAAGTACCCGACCTAATACAACTAGCACTGTTTTATCTTTTTCATGAGACAATCACAATCACTATGTTTACATATAGCTCCCAAAACCGGATTTCGTAAATCAGTTTCCCAATGCCGCTTCTGGTAGGTCGTGTTAACACTCCAATATCAAATCTGTGAATGCGGTTCTAGCTGCTTGATTTCCACGTTTTATAAATTAACGTATTTTATTTAAAACAAAAATTCCTTGTTTCATGTAATACTGTCATCACGTATAATTTCTGAGATGAATGACGGTATTCAGACGTAAAAAGTTCTTCCATACTGTAAGCACGCCATTTTATTTTCTCCTTGTAAACATTGAGTACTAACAGTTGTCTTTAACTTCTTAAATGTTTTTATTCATTTGAAATGATGCCACTATCCTTTACTAATGATATGTATAGCTTCTTTTAAACGTTTCAGCTCTAATTACGTTGGAAGTGACTGGTTTTGTGACGTGTCGTTTAGCGCGCCTTTATGTGCTGGGTGCACGTGACAAAAGTCGAACCACGCAGTCTAAATTTTCTTTCAAGAAGTCCGACTAATGTTTTTATAATTTAATGCAAAATATTTTATCGCATTATACTTCACGTTATCACACTCCTCTGTCAGCAAATATATCTGCTAATCAACAAAGACTCTGAACCTGATGACTACGCAAGTAGGTAAAAAAGTAAGTCTTACTTAGCCATGAACTGGATATGACATTTAGAGTAGATTTTATATTGTGATATCTTTCCTTGTTCTACTAGAACTGTGGTCACAGTGATGTGTTTCGACTTCGACCAAATAGTTTTCGGAAGCGTTTCAATTCAAAATCCAGTTCCTCTTTTATTTTTTTGAGATAACATTACAACTTCGATAATCGAATTTCGCTGCCATTTAAATACACAACTGGTTTTGAAACGTGCTTGTGTTGTCAGGTTACATCTTGTTTTTAAAATTTTTTGGCTAATCTGGAGCCGGCCGCGGTGGCCGAGCGGTTCTAGGCACTCCGGAACTGCGCGACTGCTACAGTCGCAGGTTCGAATCGTGCCTCGGGCATGGATGTGTGTAATGTCCTTAGGTTAGTTAGGTTTAAGTAGTTCTAAGTTCTAGGGGACTGATGACCTCAGATGTTAAGTCCCATAGTACTCAGAGCCATTTGAGTTAATCTGGAAGGAGTGACATTTTGTGCAGTTAAAGGGAAATAGAAATATTAAACTGAGCATGAAATTGCCTACCTCTGATACGTTTGATTGAAAAGAGACAGTCGTTGTGCTGACTAAATCAGAAGCCGGAACAGCTGATTACCAGATGCAATTTTTTTAAAACAACTGACGCTCGAAAAACTGATCTTTGACCGGTCTAGAAAAACAGCTTCAGCCTTTAACATGCAAACACAACAGAAAATGGTTTTAGAATTTCGGTTTTCGTCTTCTGAAGTTGTGTCGCTTGTAAACGTAGTGATTGCGGAGACGCTGGTGCAAAGACTAGTGACAGGAGTTTTACCTCACCACCTCTCTTCCCCTGGCCGGCCAAATACTGGTAGTGAAAATTTTCTACTACCAAGAGTGGAACCGGCTTATCTCTGAGACGAGAGGCAGCGCACAAGCGGAGTTGGGTGGTACTTTTATACGCCGCGGGAAACCAACGGCGCCTGCGCCAAAAATCATCGTGCTGCCACCTAATGCAAAGTGAAAGTACAGCACGTCTGTGGTAAAGGCGCAAAAGCGATAATTCGCTACCGAGTATGTGTGTCGCAACATCCCGATCCTGCCAGTCGAGTCAAAGACCGTCGTTTTCTAATATCAGATAAAACGAGATTCCACATTTTACTTGAAGAGTAGCCTTTGTCTCCATTTACAAAAACATCGTCATTCCAATATCAGTTGATTCACTTAATACAGAGCCTCAACAGTGAGACACAGGAGCAACTACCAGGTTCTCGTCATATATCACTCTGTGTCTCTCGGCGAGAGAGTGCTCCACTACCGCAGTTTTATTGGGTTGTAGAAATAGTGTGTGGTGACAATGTTCAACAAATCTGTTATGAACGGTGCGAACTGTCTGGTCAATATACGTTTTCCCACAATGGAAATGGATTTTGTAAATACGAGAGTTCCTTAATTCTAGGTTATCTTTAACCAAGCCAAAGCAAGCTCTAATCCTGGTTGGCGGACAAAACACACTTCTAGTGCTGCATATTCTTCATGTCCGTCCTATCTTTGTAGATACGCTCCCAGTATATGGTAGGAAAAGTGCCGATGTTCTCTCACAGTAGGAATACGTTCTGGCGAGATTTAGCACCTCACCTGAAGATGATGTTATGACCCGGCCGCAGAGCCGTTACGAATATTATAAGGCTGCGTTCTTAACATCAGCCTACATTATTTGTCACAACAGTTGTATGTCATTTTATTAAAGATATAAGTTTCGGCCAAGCAACAGGCCATCATCGGCTATAAAAGATACAACATGTGAAGTCATCGTTATTTGCGATAGATATATATTTATCTTGGTTTTTTTTTCCTTTTTTTCCGTCTGTTCACATATCTTTGATGTTGTAGAGCATTTTTCGTTTGTCCTGTAACATAGAGATAAAAGCTGTTTTCTAGATGTAATATGTAACTGGAAATTATTTTAAAAAAATGGCTCTGAGCACTGTGGGACTCAACTGCTGAGGTCATCAGTCCCCTAGAACTTAGAACTACTTAAACCTAACTAACCTAAGGACATCATACACATCTATGCCCGAGGCAGGATTCGAACCTGCGACCGTAGCGGTCAATCGGTTCCAAACTGAAGCGCTTAGAACCGCACGGCCACACCGGCCGGCGGAAATTATTTCTTTTTTTTGTAAGTAGATAAATATGTTTAGAGTTTATTGATTGTGGAAAGCTTTAAATTTTTTTGTTTATCGTTTACTGTAATAAGTTTGGTAGAAAATAGTTGTGTAAAGATATATGTAATTTACTTTGATATTGTATGAACTGTGGGCGAGAGTATTGAGGGAGAGCAATATCGATAGTTGATCCAACAAAGCGGGTGTGTGTTTTTGGGTAGCTAGAGAGGCGGACACATGTTTTACTGTGGGAGTCGTGACTTTTACGAGCTGGTGAAGATTGAGTTTAGTGGCAAGCGATGTACGTTTTTAATGACTGTTTTATACCAGGAAGTGATATGATAATAGTGAGTGTAGAAACTGGGAGAAGTAAATACTGAGACTGTGCCGTGAGACGAAGTAACTATGACAATGCAACCGAGAATGGACGGTATTGTAGCTCTGTGTCTGTGAATTGAACTGCGCTTGTATTTTGACTGTGTTTTCCTACACTCAAGTACTGTGAACTTATTTATTCGCGTTTCGATGAACTACCGGGCGCCTATAATCAGTAACAGTCGTTCTGAACTTATGCGAACTGTCTATTGTGTGTGAGTACATTCCCGCCCATGACGGTTTTTCGCGATCGCGGCACTCATAATACGAATTGACTTTCTACAGAATTCGCGGTCGGCAAGTTTTATAAACTGTGTGTGGCATAAGTAAACTTAAATTGTTTGCGCCAGAAACATTAATACTGTGCACATACGGACATCTGTAACAACAGTTACGTCGACCAGCCTGTGGCCTGCAAAACGCCACTGTAATCAGATTTGTAGCTTAATGAATACCACCGCCCGCCCGATTACGGGGAAAATTCATCAGCTACAATCACACGACCGTGGGAACAGATCTCAGCGTTTCACCAGGACCACCCAGCTGCCGTCGATATCGCGACCATCGTCACAACACACTAGATAAGATTTAAAAGCAGCGCTTTCCTCTCAAAGACTCAAAATTATTGCAAACAATTTTAATTTGTAACTTCTTTTCCTTTTGGCTGACATTCACATAACGTTTGTCTTCTTTAGAATAAAAGTGTTCTCCACGAAGTGGTGTGCTCTATGTAGACATTGTTGACTTTCATTAGCAGTAGCCACATCCTTTTTAATTATTTCCACTTTTTTTTACATTTTAAATCCGCTGCCGCTGCATGTATATTTTTTATGACTTTTGGAGGGTATGAGTCTAAATTCGTGTGCTGTAACATTTACCAGAAGTATTGTAATGTTTTGCTACTTGGACAAGGGCGCCCGCCATAAATTTCTTAAACGTCGACCAATGACAGTGAAGCTCGCTTGCTATTGATGCTAACATTCTATAGTGGGTTATTCAAAGGTGGGTAGCTGTCAAACCACACGGATTGAGATTACTTTGAATGAGAGTCGTTCACTCAACTTTGGTATTCTTTTGTTTATTGATGTTAGAAGCAAATGTTTTTTTTTTCTCTTTTTTTGTCAATGTCATTAAATCTTATTTAATATGGTTATTCTATGCTAAACTGGGATAGATGCACGGTCAGAAATTGTGTTGGGAAGTAAAATTTGGAGAAACGTCTACTTAGATACGACTTGATTTTGACTGCATTAGTTAACACGGTACTTAGCGACAGGGTAGAATCGCAGTCGTCACAGACATTAATTACAAGGCATGTGGGGGTGTATGGTTGAAGAGGCGAGCTACGGCACATAAAATTTTAGAAATTAAGCACTGACTGCAAACAACAGTGGGAAAAACGCTAGAAGCTTTGTATACAAGCGCGAGGGGCTACTTTAGAGATGATAGTGGAAATTAAGATGTAAGGCGAGTTTTATAATTTTTGAGGGGATATTCTCAGAAATGTTGGGTAGCTTCTCGTAGGGGGGAGTGGGGGGGGGGGGGGGGCGGGGAGTGCTGGAGTGAGTGCTACAATGGGGAAGAGGTGAATCACTGCTATCACTGCTATAAAGACATAAATGTTGAGATGCGATAGGTCACACACGAAATGCAATTTTTTGCTTAGCCCATATCGTCTTTAATTAAGAGCCTGTCTCTTTGACTCGTATCCACAAGACTTGTTTGATGTCAGTAGGATGATTAACATTTTGTAGACCAACCCGAGCGTAGTTTGGGCCACAATTTTTTGACAAAAAATCGCGCCCGAGTATAAGTAGGGCCGCGAATTCTTCGATGCGCGAGCCACCTGTCGCTCGAAAACTGAACTCACTGAGCATGAGAACACTGTACGGGCGTCTCGCTATGACTGGTGCTGCTTCTGTCGACAGAGTCTAGAATTATTTTGTAAGAAAAGTTAGCGAACCTAACAGCTGCTGTCGCGAGTGGCTGAGCCAATACATCGTATTAAAATGACGTCGTGCGTGTACTCATTAGGTTTCGCAGTTTGCCGTGACTCTGCCACAAACACATCATGTTTTTTGAGCCAGCAAGAAATTTTGGAAGGTCAAACGGAAGAAATTTCTCGATAACTCACCTCGCACTTCTTTTAAGGATAATGCGGGACGCATCAAACCAGTCAGAAGACTAAAAAAAAAAAAAAATTATTCTTCCTGTCATAATTATCTTAGAATTTGTGTTCTATCAAAGACCTAAAGTAGCTGTGAGAAACAAATCTTGAAGTTTGGTATTTTTTTTTAGTACTGGTATGTATTACTCTTTAGGATTCATCAGTTACATATGTGCCAGTAACGCTTAAAATAATGGCATAAATGGCCGGTTCACTAGGCCCGATATTCATCTAAGCTGCCGGTCTCCAAAGTGTTAACAACATTTCAAGAGCGTGTGGTAAGAGGTAGGCAGGACTCACTTATTCTTGACGGAGAGTGACCAGATCTGCTCGCCGGTGTTGATGAGGCCGGCGACGTGCCAGAGGACGGCGAGCCGTAGCATCACCGTGATGACGATGGCGGGCAGCGGGACGTCCTCCCACACGAGCAGCGGCAGCCACAGCGGCAGCGCCACCCCCAGCAGCAGCGTCAGCGGCGCCCAGTACCTGCGCCGTCCCGTCCACAAACAACGGTTCTCCTTTCACAGTCGCTATTCATACAGTGAGCTGTCTTCGCCTTTCAAGGCGTTTCATTGTGTAGATAAAGTACTCTCATAGAAAAACTCAAGTTTTATGGATCTAATGGTTTTATGGAACAGCTGGTTTGAATAATTCTTTACAAACAGAATGCAAAATGTTATTCTGACTAATTCAGACAATATCGGAAAGGTAGATAATTTTAGTGACTAGGGGAGGGAGAAAAAAAGTCACAAAGGCAATCCCACAGGGCTCAATTTTTTGTCCACTCCTATTCCCTACACATGGTGACCATTAGTAAATCCATCAAACTGCAGAGACGAATTCATGGTTGGAAATGGAGGAAAATAGGTCCTATGAACATGTGTCTGGAAACGGACGGTGTATGTGCGAGAACAACAAATCGTCCCACAGCACAGTGCAAACTTGCATAGCATCCACATTACAACGAATGTTCAAAGTGACCTCCTTGAGATGCAATACAAGTGTTCGCAGGTCGCAACATGGATTGCCACGCTCTTACGAATGTATGCAGGATCCATCACAATTTCAGAAGAAGAGTGATGTCCATACCTACAACATTAGAGGGAAAAATGACATTTACTATCTTTTGTTGAAGCTGTCAGTGGTTCAGAAAGGAATGTAATATGCAGAAACAAAAATTTTTGATCATTTGCCCAATAACATAAAAATCTGACAGCTATTGAAGCAATTTTAAAACTAATTTAAAATGATTTTTCCTGGACAGCTCCTCCTATTCCACTGACAAAGTTTCACATAAAAACTGGTAGCCAGAAAAAAGGATAGTTGCATGAGTAGGACTAAAAATAGTAATGTGTTCATAAATGATAAAAGTATCCTGTAAACTGACTAGTTCCACATCCTTTCGACAAAAGTATCATTCAAATGATCTATGGAACATAACTAACTACAACTAACGTCGCATATGACAAAAAGAATGCAGAACGTTCTGCTACATAATTATAAAAATGTAGACAGGGCAGATATTTCTCTATTTGGAGAAATTAACAGAATTCCACGAGGTTCAATTCGAGCTCCACTACTGTTTCAACTGTACGAAAATGACCTTACAGCAGATGCACAGCAAGCCTAATTAGTTTGCGCATTACTAAAGATTTATTTTCAATTTCAATAGACATCCGGCAGAAAATCACGTTGTAAATAAGAGCTTGAAGAAATTCACCAATACCACCATCTTCATCATCATCATCACTGTAATTATCATAATCATGAAGGGCTGCCAGAAAGAAAGAAACATCGTCTAAGTATGAATATCAGCTGTAAGCCTTGTAACTTAGGTGCAGATGTACAGTGCAAGTCGCTCAGTCCATTAAAAGGTCACACGCATCGGAAAATTACTGATTTCACGCTCACTGATTACAAATTGGAGGTAAAAAGCGATGCACTCATGAACCGTTACTAAGCAAACAGCTGCGAATGTCGGATATAGAGGTCCTCATACATCAAGCAAGGTAGAGTTTGTAATGGACGCCTAGTTGTAGATATTCCGAATTGCTATAATCGCACTATTTCACTCCAATTTACGGAACTTGTTGGCACTTGATGTTAGGTTGGCACCATTAAAATGCATTGTGGTAATCGCTGCTGCTTGCTGGATGGCTGCTGTGTCTCAGTGCCAATGCTGGCTCTAAATCTTGTTGTCTAGGGTTAAAAACATGAGGTCCCGTGTTTTTTATGTGCTTTTGATGATAAAGAACGAGCGAAACCAACAAATATGTAAACTTCAAATATTTATTACTCTGGTGGCAATCTTAATTCCACTGTCCACCAAAGACCATGACACAACACAAAGTAGTACTTCCTTTACATGGACTTTGCATTGTTTATCCACCTCAAACAATAACACACAAACACACTTTACCAAAGTGACGTTCCGACTGCCTCCTCGACCCTTCTTGCTGCTTGTATTTATAACATTGTCAAAGAACTACTAAAAAGAGATACAGTTTATAAGTCACATGTACATCTGTTATCATAATTTGTTATTAATTTGCATCGAGTGACATAATTTAACATGTTATGAAAATGACAGACAGATTTGTTGACTTGACAGAATAATTCTCTGTTACAAAAATGCCATTTTTTAGAAGTTTGTCAATTGATTTCTCTAATTTGCGTAAATAAGTAAGTAACATGAATTATTAAGAATTACATTGGTTTTCGTCTAAAATAGGATTGATTACGTGAAAACTGAGTGAAAACGCTCCTAGTGAACAAATAGGTTTCACTGGGTGATTTTTATTTAAGGAGATCCAAAATACCTAAGTTGGCCACTATTTTTCGTACTTCATATTAATTATTTAAGATGAACTTAGTGTTTTTACATGATGACATTTGCTGTATCAGTGATCAAGTGATATTAACTTTTGTGTGGGTCAGTTATTCAGTATAATTTAATGGGTTGACTGTTTATGGAGACATATTGTGCAATCATTGTTAACATACACAATAACTTTTCTGTTATCATAAATACTCGTTAAACTGGTTGAATTTGGAGGGTATCGCATACTTCATTAAAGTAAAGCCTTTAATATGTTCCGTTACAAGTTCCAGACAGAGAACAGTTCAAGACGCATTCGAGTTCCAGACAGCCTCGAATAAATAGGCCGTACCCTAGGTACGGCTGCAACGAAGACTTACCAGTGGAGAGGCCAGACTAACATGCTGTAATTGAGGAGGACCAGCAGCCTTCCAAGTAGTTGCAGAGGCAACAGTCTGGATGATTAATCTCATATGATATTGCAACATTATCCAACATGTTCTTGCTTGCTAATACGCATGGCTGAAAGCAAGGGGAAACTACCAGCTTTATATATGAAATATGGGTAAAATATTACGAGATTAAAATAACCTCTCGTTCACATCCTTGACGAGAGAGTAACCAAAATAATGTTATCAGGAAAAGCAAAACTGGGGTTCTGCGTGTCGGAGCATGGAATGTTAAATCTCTTATTCGTGGAGATCATTCAGAAAATATAAAAAGCAAAATCAGTAGGCTCAAGTTAGACATAGTGGGAGTTAATGAAGTATGGTGGTAGGAGAAACAGAACTTCTGGTCATGTGAGTACTGATTGATCAACATAAAATGAAACAGGGGAAATGCAGGAGAAAGTCTAGTAATGAATACGAATATAGGAATTCAGATGAGTTAATATGAATAGCATAGTAAACGCATTAACGTAGGAAAAGCAGACACAAAGTTAAACCTACTAAAATAATACAAGCTTATGTGTTTACTAACTTAGTAGATCACAAACTGAAGAGGGGCAGCAGCCTTTTCAGTAGTTGCAGGGGCAACAGTCTGGATGATTGACTGATCTGGCCTTGTAACATTAACCAAAACGGCCTTGCTGTGCTGGTACTGCGAACGGCTGAAAGCAAGGGGAAACTACAGCCGTAATTTTTCCCGAGGACATGCAGCTTTACTGTATGATTAAATGATGATGGTGTCCTCTTGGGTAAAATATTCCGGAGGTAAAATAGTCCCCCATTCGGATCTCCGGGCGGGGACTACTCAAGAGGACGTCGTTATCAGGAGAAAGAAAACTGGCATTCTACGGATCGGAGCGTGGAATATCAGATCCCTTAATTGGGCAAGTAGATTAGAAAATTTAAAAAGGGAAATGGATAGGTTAAAGTTAGATATAGTGGGAATTAGTGAAGTTCAGTGGCAGGAGGAACAAGACTTTTGGTCAGGTGATTACAGGGTTATAAATACAAAATCAAATAGGGGTAATGCAGGAGTAGGTTTAATAATGAATAAAAAAATAGGAGTGCAGGTTAGCTACTACAAACAGCATAGTGAACGTATTATAGTGGCCAAGATAGACACAAAGCCCATGCCTACTACAGTAGTACAAGTTTATATACCAACTAGCTCTGCAGATGATGAAGAAATTGATGAAATGTATGACGAGATAAAAGAAATTATTCAGGTAGTGAAGGGAGACGAAAATTTAATAGTCATGGGTGACTGGAATTCGTCAGTAGGAAAAGGGAGAGAAGGAAACATAGTAGGTGAATATGGATTGGGGGGAAGAAATGAAAGAGGAAGCCGCCTTGTAGAATTTTGCACAGAGCATAACTTAATCATAGCTAACACTTGGTTCAAGAATCATGAAAGAAGGTTGTATACCTGGAAAAATCCTGGAGATACTAAAAGGTATCAGATAGATTACATAATGGTAAGACAGAGATTTAGGAACCAGGTTTTAAATTGTAAGACATTTCCAGGGGCAGATGTGGATTCTGACCACAATCTATTGGTTATGAACTGCAGATTGAAACTGAAGAAACTGTAAAAAGGCGGGAATTTAAGGAGATGGGACTTGGATAAACTGAAAGAACCAGAGGTTGTAGAGAGTGTCAGGAAGAGCATAAGGGAACAGTTGACAGGAATGGGGGAAAGAAATACAGTAGAAGAAGAATGGGTAGCTCTGAGGGATGAAGTAGTGAAGGCAGCAGAGGATCAAGTAGGTAAAAAGACGAGGGCTAATAGAAATCCTTGGGTAACAGAAGAAATATTGAATTTAATTGATGAAAGGAGAAAATATAAAAATACAGTAAATGAAGCAGGCAAAAAGGAATACAAACGTCTCAAAAATGAGATTGACAGGAAGTGCAAAATGGCTAAGCAGGGATGGCTAGAGTACAAATGTAAGGATGTAGAGGCTTGTCTCACTAGGGGTAAGATAGATACTGGCTACAGGAAAATTAAAGAGACCTTTGGAGAGAAGAGAACCACTTGTATGAATATCAAGAGCTCAGATGGCAACCCAGTTCTAAGCAAAGAAAGGAAGGCAGAAAGGTGGAAGGAGTATATAGAGGGTTTATACAAGGGCGATGTACTTGAGGACAATATTATGGAAATGGAAGAGGATGTAGATGAAGATGAAATGGGAGATATGATACTGAGTGAAGAGTTTGACAGAGCACTGAAAGACCTGAGTCGAAACAAGGCCCCGGGAGTAGACAACATTCCATTAGAACTACTGATGGCCTTGGGAGAGCCAGTCATGACAAAACTCTACCATCTGGTGAGCAAGATGTATGAGACAGGCGAAATACCCACAGACTTAAAGAAGAATATAATAATTCCAATCCCAAAGAATGCAGGTGTTGACAGATGTGAAAATTACAGAACTATCAGTTTAATAAGTCACAGCTGCAAAATACTAACGCGAATTCTTTACAGACGAATGGAAAAACTGGTAGAAGCGGATCTCGGGGAGGATTAGTTTGGATTCCGTAGCAATGTTGGAACACGTGTTGCAATACTAACCTTACGACTTATCTTAGAAGAAAGATTAAGAAAAGGCAAACCTACGTTTCTAGCATTTGTAGACTTAGAGAAAGCTTTTGACAATGTTAACTGGAATACTCTCTTTCAAATTCTGAAGGTGGCAGGGGTAAAATACAGGGAGCGAAAGGCTATTTACAATTTGTACAGAAACCAGATGGCAGTTATAAGAGTCGAGGGGCATGAAAGGGAAGCAGTGGTTGGGAAAGGAGTGAGACAGGGTTGTAGCCTCTCCCCGATGTTATTCAATCTGTATATTGAGTAAGCAGTAAAGGAAACACAAGAAAAATTTGGAGTAGGTATTAAAATTCATGGAGAAGAAGTAAAAACTTTGAGGTCGCCGATGACATTGTAATTCTGTCAGAGACAGCAAAGGACTTGGAAGAGCAGTTGAAAGGAATGGACAGTGTCTTGAAAGGAGGATATAAGATGAACATCAACAAAAGCAAAGGCACTGCAGTCTGGAACCGCAAGACCGCTACGGTCGCAGGTTCGAATCCTGCCTCGGGCATGGATGTTTGTGATGTCCTTAGGTTAGTTAGGTTTAACTAGTTCTAAGTTCTAGGGGACTAATGACCTCAGCAGTTGAGTCCCATAGTGCTCAGAGCCATTTGAACCATTTGAACAAAAGCAAAACGGGGATAATGGAATGTAGTCAAATTAAATCGGGTGATGCTGAGGGGATTAGATTAGGAAATGAGACACTTAAAGTAGTAAAGGAGTTTTGCTATTTAGGGAGTAAAATAACTGATGATGGTCGAAGTAGAGAGGATATAAAATGTAGACTGGCAATGGCAAGGAAATCGTTTCTGAAGAAGAGAAATTTGTTAACATCGAGTATAGATTTAAGTGTCAGGAAGTCGTTTCTGAAAGTATTTGTATGGAGTGTAGCCATGTATCGAAGTGAAACATGGACGATAACCAGTTTGGACAAGAAGAGAATAGAAGCTTTCGAAATGTGGTGCTACAGAAGAATGCTGAAGATAAGGTGGGTAGATCATGTAACTAATGAGGAGGTATTGAATAGGATTGGGGAGAAGAGAAGTTTGTGGCACAACTTGACTAGAAGAAGGGATCGGTTGGTAGGACATGTTTTGAGGCATCAAGGGATCACAAATTTAGCATTGGAGGGCAGCGTGGAGGGTAAAAATCGTAGAGGGAGACCAAGAGATCAATACACTAAGCAGATTCAGAAGGATGTAGGTTGCAGTAGGTACTGGGAGATGAAGAAGCTTGCACAGGATAGAGTAGCATGGAGAGCTGCATCAAACCAGTCTCAGGACTGAAGACCACAACAACAACAGATCACAAAGAGATTGAAAGAATGTATTATGTGATAAAACATATTATTCAGATAGTTAAGGGAGGCCATACTTTAATTGTAACAGCGGACTTAATTCGACAATAGCCAAAGGAAGAGAAAACAATAGTAGATAAACATGGACTGGGCGAAAAGAATGAAAGAGGACATCGCCTGGTACAAATAATTTTGGACTGAGCACAATCTAATCATTTTAAATAGCTGATTTAGGAATCATGAAAGTAGGCTCTAAGTGGAAGAGACCTGGAGACACAGAAGGTTTAGAATAGATTGTATAATGATCAAACAGAGTTTTCGAAACCAAATTTTAAATTGAAAAACATTTCTAGTGGCAGATGGTGATAATTTATTGTTTATGAGCTTCAGATTAAAACGTAGTAAATTCCAGAAATGTAGGAAAATAATGAGATGGAACCTGGATAAGTTAATAGAACAAGAGATTGCCGACATTTTAAAAGGGAGTATTAGGTAACGATTGATTGAAACAGGGGAAAGATATACATTAGAAGATAAATTGCCTACTTTGAGGGGTGATATAGTTAAGGCAGCAGAGGATCAAATATGTAAACAGACAAAGCCCAGTAGAAATTCTTGGGTGACGCAAGAAGTACTAAATGTAATTAATGAAACGAGAGAACGGAAAAGGACAGGAAATGATGCCAGCAAAAGAGAATACAGATATCACAAAACTGAGATTGACAGAAAGGGCACAACAGCAAATCAAGAATGGCTGTAGGCGAAATGCAAAGCTATAGAAGCTTAAATGACTGGGAGCAATATAGATGCCACCAACTGGAAAAATAAACAGACCTTCAGAGAAAAGAGAAGCAGCTTCATCAATATCAAGATCTCAGATGGCAAGCCAGTACTACAGGGTGTTACAAAAAGGTACGGCCAAACTTTCAGGAAACATTCCTCACACACGAAGAAAGAAAATATGTTATGTGGACATGTGTCCGGAAACGCTTACTTTCCATGCTAGAGCTCATTTTATTACTTCTCTTCAAATCACATTAATCATGGAATGGAAACACACAGCAACAGAATTTACCTGCGTGACTTCAAACACTTTGTTACAGGAAATGTTCAAAATGTCCTCCGTTAGCGAGGATACATGCATCCACCCTCCGTCGCACGGAATCCCTGATGCGCTGATGCAGCCCTGGAGAATGGCGTATTGTACCACAGCCGCCCACAATACGAGCACGAAGAGTCTCTACATTTGGTACCGGGGTTGCGTAGACAAGAGCTTTCAAATGGCCCCATAAATGAAAGTCAAGAGGGTTGAGATCAGGAGAGCGTGAAGGCCATGGAATTGGTCCGCCTCTACCAATACATCGGTCACCGAATCTGTTTTTGAGAAGCGTACGAACACTTCGACTGAAATGTGCAGGAGCTCCATCGTGCATGAACCAGATGTTGTGTCGTACTTGTAAAGGCACATGTTCTAGCAGCACAGGTAGAGTACCCCGTATGAAATCATGATAACGTGCTCCATTGAGCGTAGGTGGAAGAACATGGGGCCCAATCGAGACATCACCAACAATGCCTGCCCAAACGTTCACAGAAAATCTGTGTTGATGACGTGATTGCACAATTGCGGGCGGATTCTCGTCAGCCCACACATGTTGATCGTGAAAATTTACAATTTGATCACGTTGGAATGAAGCCTCATCCATAAAGAGAACATTTGCACTGAAAAGAGGATTGACACATTGTCGGATGAACTATTCTCAGAAGTGTACCCGTGGAAGCCAATCAGCTGCGGTACGGAAACAACTGGTTCTCCCGTAGCACTCTCCATACAGTGACTTGGTCAACGTTACCCTGTACAGCAGCAACTTCTCTGACGCTGACATTAGGGTTATCGTCAACTGCACGAAGAATTGCCTCGTCCATTACAGGTGTGCTCGTCGTTCTAGGTCTTCCCCAGTCGCGAGTCATAGGCTGGAATGTTCCGTGCTTCCTAAGACGCCGATCAATTGCTTCGAACGTCTTCCTGTCGGGACACCTTCGTTCTGGAAATCTGTCTCGATACAAACGTACCGCGCCACGTCTATTGCTCCGTCCTAATCCGTACATCAAATGGGCATCTGCCAACTCCGCATTTGTAAACATTGCACTGACTGCAAAACCACGTTCGTGATGAACACTAACCTGTTGATGCTACGTACTGATGTGCTCGATGCTAGTACTGTAGAGCAATGAGTCGCATGTCAACACAAGCACCGAAGTCAACATTACCTTCCTTCAATTGGGCCAACTGGCGGTGAATCGAGGAAGTACAGTACATACTGACGAAACTAAAATGAACTCTAACATGGAAATTAAGCCTTTCCGGACACATGTCCACATAAAATCTTTTCTTTATTTATGTGTGAGGAATGTTTCCTGAAAGTTTGGCCGTACCTTTTTGTAACACCCTGTATACAAAAAAGGGAGGGCTCAAAGGTGGAAGGAATACATCTATAAGAGCTGTTCACAGGAAACAAACTTGAAGATCATATTATTGAGAGAGAACAGGAAATACATGAAAATGAAACAGGAGATACGATACGGCGAGCAAATCTGACAGAACAATACAAGATTAAAATCGAAATAAGCTCCCTGAAATTCCGCCAGAATTATTGAGGTTCATGGGAGAACATACCATAACAAAACAATTTCCTGTGTTATGCAGTATATTCCAAATTGCAAAGAAGGCAGGCGCCGACAGGTACGAATATTATGAACCATCAATTTAATAACTAAAACTTACAAATGATTTGACGATCAGCAGTTGTATGAAATATTATTCCAAATTATTCGCTGAATGCGAATTCCATGACATCAGATACAATGGCTACAGAAGTATTACCCAATTGTGACACGAGAATTTGTACCAAATTGGGACTATAGGCTAGATTTCCAACTTACGAGAAGTGGTCGCCTTAACCATTTCGGCTGGCCTTGCACGCTTCCCAGCCAAATCCTAACCTCCATACGTCACTGTGAAATTCCTTATATCATAGTCTAACGTACGTCTCTCTTTAAGCTCGTGCCGTCCGGAGTGGCCATGCGGTTCTAAGCGCTACAGTCTGGAACAGAGCGACCGCTACGGTCGCAGGTTCGAATCGTGCCTCGGGCATGGATGTGTGTGATGTTCTTAGGTTAGTTAGGTTTAATTAGTTCTGAGTTCTAGGCGACTGATGACCTCAGAAGTTAAGTCGCATAGTTCTCAGAGCCATTTGAACCATTTTTAAGCTCGCAACATTACTTGACTCCCGCTCAGGGAGAACGACACCACCACAAGGAATCAAGACCATTCTTTTCGTAGTATGCCCCGACTCGGCTTACGATACATATTTTTGACAGTCAGTCATGACATACGCATTCAGCGAATAATTTGGTATAACACAGGGTTGAAACTTCCTGGCAGATTAAAACTGTGTGCCGGACCGAGACTCGAAATCAGGACCTTTGCCTTTCGCTGGCGGTAGAGCACTTGCCCGCGAAAGGCAAAGGTCCTGAGTTCGAGTCTTGGTTCGGCACACAATTTTAATCCACCAGGAAGTTTCATATCAGTGCACACTCCGCTGCAGAGTGAAAATTTCATCCTGATAATACAGGTGTAATCAAAAATATGTTGACACTGAAATGTACATAACACGTAGAGAGCAGAAATAATTTATTGAAATATATTGTACCATTTATTATATCGTTGTTTTAGCTGTCGCACAATTGATCATTGTAACGTCTTCAATCTCTTCTGTTTTTAGTTGCGCAGTAGCTGAACGAATTACACTGGAGAAAAGTTTGGCAGCAAGATTGGTGGAAGTGTACGGTTCACTGACTCTTGTCCATGAAAACGTTAGAATGCGATCTTCACATGAACCACCAAGCCATTGAACAGTGTATCGCATCTACAAGAAGTTTGTGGATGCTGAATCCGTAGCTAACAACTATAGTGGCAATGCAGGACGTCTAAGAACAGGAAGATGTGAGCAAAACATCGCTGTCGCACAAGAAGCAATGCTGCAGAGTCTTTCGCTGCATTTTGGAAACAGGAATTCCTCAATAAACACTTTGGCGCATCTTGGAACACGACCTTGGGATGAGACCATGCCACATCCAAGTCGCCCAGCTTTAACAATGGCGCAGAAATGTAAGCGAGTGGTATGCTGTCAGATTTTAGCTGAAATTACGAATATCCAGAAAGATATTCTGAATGTAATGGCATTCAGCGATGAAGCCACTTTTCACACAAGTGGACTTGTGAACCGACATAACACGATTTTCTGGACCACCGAAAACCCACGAGTCATCCGGAAGTATGAACGTGACTCCCCCAAAGTGAATTTTTGGTGCGCTGTGACCGCCGCTGGCGTAATTGGACCCTACTTTTTTTGATACACCAACAGTAACTTCTGACGTCTACTTTCAGATGTTGCAGCAGTACATCATTGATGAGCTAGGACTAGAAATTTCCAACACAATGGCGCTCCATCGTACTAGGCCCGTACTGTTAGAGACTATCTCAATGTTACGTTTCTTGGACGATGGACTGGTTGTGATGGACCATTGTATTGGCCTCCACAATCTCCTTTCTTAAAGCCATGTGATTTCTGGTTATGAGACTTGGTAAAGGAGCGCGTTTACTGCAGGAAAGTTCGCGTCATCAGTGACCTAAAGAACCGTATATTGGGTATGATATTATCAGTTCCCAGTGAAACGTGTGTACTGGTTTTAAATGCTGCTGTTAATCGTTGGTTTTTACGTGCTGAACGCGATGGCGAACAGGCTGAGTTCGCAAGTATTTAACACTTGCAGCGTATCATCTAACACATTCGATGTGTTTCGTTTATACATGTATATAAAGTTAATAAATTGTTTGTGGCATATGTGAATTAACATAATTTTGACTAACCCTGTATTTCATACAGCTGCTGATCTTCAAATCACATTCAAGTATCGTAAGACGAGACGGAGCGCACAAGATAAACGTGGTCTCGATTCCTTGTGGTGGTGTCATTCTCCCTAAGCGGAAATCAAGTAATGTTGCGAACTTAAAGGGAGACGTAGATAAGACTACGATATAAGGAAGTGAACAGTGAGATACGGAGGTTTGCACCAGGCTGGAAAGCATGCATGGATAGCCGAAATGTTTAAGGCAACCATTTGCGATAAGTGGTAAACTTGGCCTTGAGTCCCGGTCCGGCACAAATTCTCGTATGTAACAGTTGGGCAATACCCATTGCAGCTGACGTTATGAAATTCGCATTGAGCAAATAATTTGGAATAATAAGTAGTAGTTGTAAAATACAGACACGAATTATATACAGATGAATGGAAAGTCTGATACGATAAGACCTCACGGAAAATTGATTTGGGTTTCAAGGACGTTTTGGAAAATACGAGGCAATACCGAATCTAAGTTTGTAGCATCTGTAGATTTAGGATAAGCTTTGTACAATGTTGACTCGAATACACTCTTCCAAATTCGGAAGGTAGCAGAGAAGAAACGCTGAGAGCTAATGGTTGTCTACTACCTGTACAGAAACCATGCTACCGTTAAAATAAGTCTAAGTACATTAAAGAGAAGCAATAGCTGATATGGGGTTGAGGCACTGTTGTCTATCCCTGATATTATTCAATTTGTGAATTGAGCAAACAGTAAGGAAACAAAGGAGAAATTTGGAAAGCCAATTCAAGTTCAGGGGGGAAGAAATAAAAACTTTGAGGTTTCCTGACGACATTATAATTGTTTCACAGATTGCAGAGGGCTTGGCAGAGAAATTAAACGGAACAGAAGGAATTTTGCAAATGATTAAGACGAACATCGACAGAAGTACAACAAGGGTAATGGAATATAGTTGAGTTAAACCAGCCGATGCTGAGGGTATTGGTTTAGGAAGTGAGACACTAAAAGTAATAGAGCAGTTTGGTATTTGGGTAGTAAAGTAGTAGATCAGTTTGGTATTTTGGTAGTAAAATAAATTACGATGGCTGAAATAAAGAGGCTATAAAATACAGAATGACAACAGCAAGGACAGCGGTTTTGAAGAAGAGAAATTTACACTACTGGCCATTAAAATTGCTACATCACGAAGACGACGTGCTACAGACGCGAAATTTAGCCTATAGGAAGAAGATGCTGAGATATGCAAATGATTAGCTTTTCAGAGAATTCACACAAGGTTGGCGCCGGTGGCGACACCTACAACGTGCAGACATGAGGAAAGTTTCCAACCGATTTCTCATATACAAACAGCAGTTGATCGGCGTTGCCCGGTGAAACGTTGTCGTGATGCCCCGTGTAAGGAGGAGAATTGCGTACCATCACGTCTCCGACTTTGATAAAGGTCGGATTGTAGACTATCGCGATTGCGGTTTATCGTATCGCGACATTGCTGCTCGCGTTGGTCGACATCCAATGACTGTTAGCAGAAGATGGAATTGGTGGGTTCAGGAGTGTAATACGGAACGCCGTGCTGGATCCCAACGGCCACGTATCACTAGCAGTCGAGATGATAGGCATCTTATCCGCAAGGCTGTAACGGATCGTGCAGCCGCGTCTCGATCCCTGAGTCAACAGATGGGGACGTTTGGAAGACAACAACCATCTGCACGAACAGTTCGACGACGTTTGCAGCAGCATGGACTATCACCTCGGAGACCATGGCTGCGGTTACCCTTGACGCTGCATCACAGACAGGAGCGCCTGCGATGGTGTACTCTACGACGAACCTAGGTGCACGAATGGCAAAACGTCATTTTTTCGGATGAATCCAGGTTCCGTTTACAGCATCATGATGGTCGTATCCGTGTTCGGCGACATCGCGGTGAACGCACATTGGAAACGTGTATTCCTTATCGCCATACTGGCGTATCTCCCGGCGTGATGGTATTGGGTGCCATTGGTCACACGTCTCGGTGACCTCTTCTTCGCATTGACGGCACTTTGAACAGTGGACGTTACATTTCAGATGTGTTACGACGCGTGGCTCTACCCTTCATTCGATTCCTGCGAAACCCTACATTTCAGCAGGATAATGCACGGCCACATGTTGCAGGTCCTGTACGGGCCTTTCTGGATACACAAAATGTTGGACTGGTGCCATGACCAGCACATTCTCCAGACCTCTGACCAACTGAAAGCGTCTGGTCAATGGTGGCCGAGCAACTGGCTCGTCACAATACGCCAGTCACTACTCCTGATGAACTGTGGTATCGTGTTGAAGCTGCATGGGCAGCTAGCTGTACCTGTACACGCCATCCAAGCTCTGTCTGACTCAATGCCCAGGCGGCCAAGGTGGTTGTTCTGGGTACTGATTTCTCAGGATCTATGCACCCAAATTGCGTGAAAATGTAATCACATGTCAGTTCTAGTATAATATATTTGTCCAATGAATACCCTTTTATCATCTGCATTTCTTCTTGGTGTAGCGATTTTAATGGCCAGTAGTGTGTTAACATCGAATATAAATTTAAGTGGTAGAAAGTAATTTGTGGAGGTATTTCTCTGGAGTGTAGCCTCGTACGGAAGTAAAATATAGATAGTTAACAGTTAAGACAAGAAGATAATATAGTGTTACAGAAGAATGCTGAAGATTAGATGGATAGAATGAATAAATGAGGAGGAGGTTCTGAACAGAACTGTGGAGCAAAGTAACTTATGACACAGCTTGACGAAATGAAGGGATCAGTTGATATAGACACATTCCGAGGCTTCAAGGAGTCACCAGTTTGGTAATGGAAGAAATTTGGGGGTGGGGGTGGAGTAAGAATTGTAGAGGGAGAGCAAGGCTTGACTGCGGTAAGAAAGTGTCAACAAGTGTAGGTTGTAGTACTTATGCAGAGATGAAAAGGCCTGCTCCGGATAGACTGGCATGGAGAGCTGCAGCAAAACAGTTTTTGCACTGAAGACCAGAACAACAGCATGTTCTACATTCTTGAAAATCTCAAATGAATCAATGGAACGAAAACATCTATCTCCAATCCGAACAGCCGCAATCGGCGGAGGGATAACAGCACTGCGGCGAACGGCCGGCGCGCGCACCTGTGCTGGAACATGACGATGGAGTCGGCCTCGATGTCACTCATGTCGATGGTGGCGGCGACCTCCTGAAAGCGTGGGTGTGGCTTGAGCAGGCGGCTGGTCACGTGCGAGAACAGGAAGCCGCGCCGGTAGTTGAACGGGTCATCGTCAGTGCCGTGGTACTTGTGGTGCATGCGGTGTTCCAGCACCCACGTGTAGATGCTGCCCTGCAACAGGTGCAGACACACAATGTCACTCCCCTGGAGAGCTACTTACGCCCCCAGGAGGAAGGTCCTTTCCACTTCATAATAGAGTCCAGTTTTCTAAGCAATCCGCGCTGTGAATCCAAAGGTTTCTTGGAGAGCCCAGCGAACGCACTGTAACTGGCGTCAGCCAAAGCCAATGTGCAAAAAGTAATGGTGGGCTTTCGAATGTTCTGGCGAGTTGTCATTTCCACTTTATGGACAATATTTCGATGACTGATCCAGTACTCTTCTTCAGGTGCTTCGAGTTGTGCTGTTATGTGTACTCGAACCAGATTGTGAACTATTATCGACCTCGCGCCGCTATTTCAAGATTGTCATCAGGAGTCCCCCACGGAAGTGTTATAGAACCGTTCTTAGTCTCTTAAATGATCTAACTGCCAGGGTGAGCGGCAATCTGCAACTGTTTGCTTATGATGCAGTGGTGTACGGGAAGGATTGTCGTTGAGTATCTTTAGGACGATACAAGATGACTTAGACAAAATTTCTAATTACTGTGATGAGTAGCGGCTTGCCCTAAGTGTAGAGAAATATAAGTTAACGCAGATGAGCAGGAAAAACAATCCCGTGATGTTGAAATAAAGCGTTAGCAGTGTGCTGCTTGCCACATTCTCGTCGATTGTACTTCCGGGCATATCGTTGCACAGCCATAAGAACTGCATCGACCACGTAAGGACGGTAGCAGGGAAGGCGGATGGTCGACTTCGGTTTATTGGGAGAATTTTTAGGTAAGTGTAGCTCTTCTACAAAGAAGACAACGTATAAACAAGCACAAGTGCGATTCATTCTGTAACACTAGTCGAGAGTGTGGGATCCCCACCAGGTCGGATTAAATTAAGATATCGAAACAATCCAGAGGCAACACGATGGTCTTCCCTCTCGGTAGTGCCACGTGGCTGTCTAAGAGCCCGGTCGCCTTGCGACCGTACGTTCTCGTGAGCACCGCTGCCAGCAATCATGTGCAGTCGCTACATTCCTGCCTAGTCTTTCTGCAATATCGCAGAAGAAATATTCAGATTCTCGTAGTCCTGTTACACGACCTCGTTCAAACTCAGGGAGGTGTTGATAATAGCGTGATAAAGGCGTTCTTGACTAGCGTCAACTCACCATATCTAATCTGAAAGGTAACTAACGCTCACGACCGTTTCAGTGTGTATTTAAAGCAAGCTGATTTGCATCCTCGTTGTGCCGCTACTAGCGCAACTCTTATGCGACTGGTGCGAAATTTGAGCAGACATCATTTTTCAGATATAGAAACACGCCTACCAACTTTCGTTTATGTCGCACCACTACTTTTTGTTGTTGCGTTTTTTTTTCGTCTGTGTACATAAATGACCTACTAGATGTCAGAAGTTCCATGATGTTCGTGGATAACGTTATTGTATGCAGAAAGTCGCAACGGTAGAAAATTGAAGTGAAATGCAGGAAGACCTGCAGAGGATCGACATTTGGTGTAGGAGAAAGCATAAACAAATGTGACATGTTTCGTGTACATAGACAGAAAGACCCTGAGCGATGCATGCGCGCTCATATCGATTTTTTCACCTGTGGAACTTTTTTGTGTTTTGTTACCTAGTTACAGCTCCTCTGGCTGCTCAGCACGTGGCGGCCTTGCGGGTCTCGGCCGGGATATAAGCACACGTGCAGCTTGCGCTAGAGGTCTGTTAGAGGTCGACTGTCAGTGAAGGAATCTGGCTGAACTTTTTACCTGTGCAGGTAATCTCACTGCATTTAGATGGCAGATTTATACTTTGGGGGGCGTGGCTATGCCTACTGGAGAGTCGCTACTTCTCACTGACTTTTGGAGTTCGACTAGGCCAGTTCCTTGCTGCCTTGGTTGGCGGACGCGGCAATATACATCATCCTTAATTTTTCCAGGTGTGACAGAGGAATTAACGGTGAGCTTCATATCCTGTGTGCGGTGAAGTGACTGCCATAGTTCGTGAAAACTCCTGTGTTTTTATTACTGAGTTTCGTTTGGTGCTCTTTAGTGTAAGCTGGTCTGGCTTATACTACTAGCCGTTATTTTGGCTGATGCCCTTAACATGGATCAGCATCCCAGTGAGAAGAACTTATGTGAGTTAAACATCAATTCATTTGTAAGAGGGCTTGCACTTTACCTAGTTTTGTTGTGCGTGTTTTTAATCAAAAAAGTTTTGCTTTTATCTCCGCTTCTAATACATACACTCCTGGAAATGGAAAAAAGAACACATTGACACCGGTGTGTCAGACCCACCATACTTGCTCCGGACACTGCGAGAAGGCTGTACAAGCAATGATCACACGCACGGCACAGCGGACACACCAGGAACCGCGGTGTTGGCCGTCGAATGGCGCTAGCTGCGCAGCATTTGTGCACCGCCGCCGTCAGTGTCAGCCAGTTTGCCGTGGCATACGGAGCTCCATCGCAGTTTTTAACACTGGTAGCATGCCGCGACAGCGTGGACGTGAACCGTATGTGCAGTTGACGGACTTTGAGCGAGGGCGTATAGTGGGCATGCGGGAGGCCGTGTGGACGTACCGCCGAATTGCTCAACACGTGGGGCGTGAGGTCTCCACAGTACATCGATGTTGTCGCCAGTGGTCGGCGGAAGGTGCACGTGCCCGTCGACCTGGGACCGGACCGCAGCGACGCACGGATGCACGCCAAGACCGTAGGATCCTACGCAGTGCCGTAGGGGACCGCACCGCCACTTCCCAGCAAATTAGGGACACTGTTGCTCCTGGGGTATCGGCGAGGACCATTCGCAACCGTCTCCATGAAGCTGGGCTACGGTCCCGCACACCGTTAGGCCGTCTTCCGCTCACGCCCCAACATCGTGCAGCCCGCCTCCAGTGGTGTCGCGACAAGCGTGAATGGAGGGACGAATGAAGACGTGTCGTCTTCAGCGATGAGAGTCGCTTCTGCCTTGGTGCCAATGATGGTCGTATGCGTGTTTGGCGCCGTGCAGGTGAGCGCCACAATCAGGACTGCATACGACCGAGGCACACAGGGCCAACACCCGGCATCATGGTGTGGGGAGCGATCTCCTCCACTGGCCGTACACCACTGGTGATCGTCGAGGGGACACTGAATAGTGCACGGTACATCCAAACCGTCATCGAACCCATCGTTCTACCATTCCTAGACCGGCAAGGGAACTTGCTGTTCCAACAGGACAATGCACGTCCGCATGTATCCCGTGCCACCCAACGTGCTCTAGAAGGTGTAAGTCAACTACCCTGGCCAGCAAGATCTCCGGATCTGTCCCCCATTGAGCATGTTTGGGACAGGATGAAGCGTCGTCTCACGCGGTCTGCACGTCCAGCACGAACGCTGGTCCAACTGAGGCGCCAGGTGGAAATGGCATGGCAAGCCGTTCCACAGGACTACATCCAGCATCTCTACGATCGTCTCCATGGGAGAATAGCAGCCTGCATTGCTGCGAAAGGTGGATATACACTGTACGAGTGCCGACATTGTGCATGCTCTGTTGCCTGTGTCTATGTGCCTGTGGTTCTGTCAGTGTGATCATGTGATGTATCTGACCTCAGGAATGTGTCAATAAAGTTTCCCCTTCCTGGGACAATGATTTCACGGTGTTCTTATTTCAATTTCCAGGAGTGTATATTTCATACATTAAGGAGTCTTTAATATTTCTTCACTGTCAGATAACGTAAAGTAATGGACCAAATAGGGCCAGCTGCTTGCTTTGATTTCCTCAGGCAGGATTAAAAGGCTCATTTGCATATTTTAATTTGCTTTGTTGTTGTAAATCTGAAGTGCTTGTGGGTCAAGTGGGTACAGTTGCCTGTCCTGGTATTCTTTTTTATAGCTGGAGGCCCGTGTGCCATTTGCCATTTATTTGTTATGTAAATTTACTGTGTATTATACACGAAGCGCCAAAGTAACTAGTATAGGCATGAGTATTCAAATACAGAGATATGTAAAAAGACAGAATACGGGGCTGCCGTCGGCAATGCCTACATAAGACAACAAGTGTCTGGCGCAGTTGTTAGATCGGTTACTATTGCTACAATGGCAGGTTATCATGATTTAAGTGAGTTTGAACGCGGTGTTATAGTCGGCGCACGAGCGATGGGACACAGCATCTCCGAGGTAGCGATGAAGTGGGGATTTTCCCGTACGACCATTTCACGACTGTACCGCGTATATCAGGAATCCTGTAAAACATCAAATCTCCGACATCCTTGCGACCGAAAAAAGATCCTGCAAGAACAGAACCAACGACGACTGAGGAGAATCGTTCAACGCGATAGAAGTGCAACCCTTCCGCAAATTGCTGTAGATTTCAATGCTGGGCCATCAACAAGTGTCAGCGTGCAAGCCATTCAACGAAACATTATCGATATGGGCTTTCGGAGCCGAAGTCCCACTCGTGTACCCTTGACGACTGCATGACACAAAGCTTTACGCCTCGCCTGGGCCCGTCAACACCGACATTGGACTGTTGATGACTCGAAACATGTTGCCTGGTCGGACAACTCTCGTTCCAAATTGTATCGATGAATGAACGTGTATAGGTATGGAAACAACCTCGTGAATCAATGGACCCCGTATGTCAGCAAGGGACTTTTCGAGCTGGTGGAGGCTCTGTAATGGTGTGGGGCGTGTGCAGTTGGAGTGATATGGGATCCGTGATACGTCTAGATATGACTCTGAAAGGTGGCACGTACGTAAGGATACTGTCTGATCACCTGCATCCATTTATGTACACTGAGCAATCCGACGGACTTGGGCAATTCTAGCAGGGCAATGCGACACCCCGCACGCCCAGAATTGCTACACAGTGGCTCCAGGAAAACTCTTCTGAGTTTAAACACTTCCGCTGGCCTCCAATCTCCCGACACATGAACATTATTGAGCATACATGGGATGCCTTGCAACGCGCTGTTCAGAAGAGATCTCAACCCGCTCGTGCTCTTAGGGATTTATTGACAGCACTGCACGATTCATGTTATGTTCCCTCCAGCACTTCTTCAGACATTAGTAGAGTCCATGCTACGTCGTGTTGCGGGACTTCTGCGTGCTCGAGGGGATCCTAACGATATTAGGCAGGTGTACCAGCTTTTTTGGCTCTTCGGTGTGTGTGCGTATTTTATAATCTTACTGAATCGAGCAGCCGTTTGGGGAGTGAGCCAAATTCGAATTTGTCTTTGTGTTGGCTAATCCATGTGTTTCAGCCCTTTTATAATTGCTTAATTTGCTCTTGCGAATAATTGCTTATGCTTGTTGATTTGTCAATGCCCCCTTTCTTATTTTAAAGTCAATGTAGAAATTACATAATTTGCTATCTTCAAAGCTTTTTAAATGTTTAAAGTATTATTCATCTTGTGATTATTTGAATGTTGATTTTCAAGTAGCTAAAATAATTGTTAAATCCACTGAGTGTCTGGGGGCTATTTTCTAATGTTTATGAAATTCAGAGGTTTTGCTTTGACATGAACTGGAAAAAAGGGAATTTCTGAAACATTCAAAGGACAGTTATTGAAGGTTTTGCTAAATTATTGTGTCGTTCCCTCGAGCTTAATTTTTTATCATTGTTTATGTTGATTCTGGCCTCTGTAGCAAATAAATACCTTGAAACTGATTATCTTTTAAATGGTCAGCATCTTACCACTCCCAGATCTAAACTCCCTACTGTTTCAGACCTATTATCGTACTATTACACGATTGCAGAACAATAACTGGAAGCAGATACTTCCATAAAACATGTAGGAGTACGCGCACGGAGAGATTTTAAGTGGAACGACCACATAAAATTAATCACTTGTAAGTCAGATGTCAATTGAGATTCATTGCAAGAATCCCCAGGAAAGGTAACCCATCAACAAAGGAGGTAGCTTACGAAACACTCCTCTGAACAGTACCTGAATATTGCTCGTCCGTCTGAAATCCGTACCAGATAGGATTAATAGAGGAAGTGGAGAAGAACCAAAGAAAAGCGGAATGAATCATTATAGGTCTATCCAGTAAGCGTGAAAGCGTCACGAAATTGCTCAGTCAACTCTAGTGGACAGACGGTGCAAGAGAGGCGTTCTGCATCACAGTATGATCTACTGTCAACGTTCCGAGAGCATACGTTCCTGGAAGAGACAATCAATATATTGCTTCGTCCTGCATGTATCTCGAGAAAAGACTATGAAGATAAAATTAGAAAACTTCGAACCCACTCTGGGGGCTTATCAGTAATCGCTCCGCCCGCGAATCTTTCGCAACTGAAACAGGAAAAAAGAGGGAAATGAGAGTTGTACACCAATTATTACTCTCTGTCCCACGCCGTGAGGTGGTTTGCGTAATTCAGATGTAGATACAGATGTTAAAGGTCTATTTCACGTGTCATCTCTCATTTAGATACAATACTGCACGCGTCCCTGCAGTGAATTACGAACTTCTTTCAAACGAGCCACATACATCATGTAAATCATGAGAAAACTGTGCAGTTTGCAGCTCAAGTTCTTCAAACGTTTGAACGATGGTGTTGCACTCTTCACTTCTATGATGACCTAGACAGGAAAATCCAGGGTAATGAGGAAAAGTAGCCTTGGGGGGGCAAGGTACAGACCTGCTGACCTACCTATCGTGGACAGTACTGGCGCATCAGATGTCTCTGGCAAAATGCCACTATGCATCTACTATATCCCTGAACCATACGCCATGGGTGCAATTTGAGCCCAATTAGATGGAGAGTTAATCTGAGAACTTAGATTTAAGAGATTTTGATACTGAAGACGAGTAGCAGTTCGTAGCTACACATTTACAATTATATGATAAAGGGGCGGTCCGGGATGGGTAGTAACAGGGAAAGGGCTCGACTCACTCTGCCCTCTCTCTACTTGTCTTTCGGTCACTGAGCCACCATGTCACCCACCCACTGTGATTTGTGACGTGAAAATACATTCAGTTAAGGAGTCGGAAGTAAACAAAATGTCTACATTGGGTAATGAACGAATCCGATGTTGCAGAAGTACAACATTGTAAAGTTGGTTTCATTTTTGCGGATTTTTCTTCTTCTAACGTTGAGGGTCACCCGTTCTCCTAATCCTACTGAGCCAAAATTTCACACAGCTCATTTTTATATGGAATGGAACTAAACTTGGGGATAGCTCAAGAAAAATTATAAAAGATTTAAAAGTCACAAACAAGACTGCTCCTGACGTACAGCTAAGTTCTACAGGGTGGCAGGTTAAATATATAATAATGTAAAATGTAACAACTTGAGACGTAACTGAGATATTTATTGGCGGTTTGCTTCTACAAGTATGGCAACTGAAAATGTTTTCCGTGTTTGCTTGCGGCAGTTGGTAACACGTGATTTTTTTCTGTCGGGTTTATCAAGAATCAAATGTACCAGACACTAGTTTGTAATTTACTCATACCAGATCTGCGCCATCGCTTTCGTGCAGCTGCAATACTGCAAAATACTTGCAGAGAAGTGGAATACAGATTAGATGACAGTCGCACCACTAACGGAGCGCATATCTAGGTGTATTTTTTTTTTTTTTTTTTTAAATCAGCTTGTTACCATATTTGTAGAAATGTACCGTCAATAAATAATAAATATCTCAGTTACTTATCAGGTCACTATATTTTATATTGTTGTATGTTTAACCTGGAAAACCTGTAGTAAACTCACTTACGGCAAAATACATTTTACTTCAGTGTCTGTGTCCGATTGCAGTCTCTGTAGTTAAACATACCAATTACATCACGCGAGTATGTCTCGCTACTAATGAAAACCTCGAATGTGCGGCTGTCTCACCCAAGAACAAATGCTTTCCCTCATACACAATGGAAATGGGCGTTTGGCGTCATCGGCCGGGAGGCCCCTTGCGGGGCAGGTCCGGCCGCCTTGGTGCAGGTCTTATTACATCCGACGCCACATTGGGCGACCTGCGAACACAACACCCAGTCCCTGAGCGCAGAAAATCCCCGACCTAGCCGGTAATCGAACCAGGGTCTGTAGGACGGCAATCCGTCGCGCTGACCACTCAGCTATCTGGGCGGACCCTCATACACAATGACTGCACGTTACTGAACGACTTCATCAGGTTTGTAATTTTGACTAAAACTGAACATGATCTCACAGCTATAACAAAGATGGGAAGCTGAAATTTTTACTGTGACATTCGATAGAATTTTTCATCTACCGACAAATACGTACATTGTTGCAGAAAACGGTAGTGTTGCCGAGCGGTTGTACGCTGATATTTTTGTACCTCGCCAATTAACAATGTCGAGATGGGTCCGTCAGAGACTCCTATATGGTTTAAATATCTGCCGAGTGATGCTTCGGGTGTGTAGAATAGGCCCGCAGCACACATTGCCGTCCTTGTCGCCTTCGGGACGGAATAGGTTTTTCTGTCGGTGCTCTGCAGTTTGTAAACGTCGTAACATCGGAAGTACAGACATATCCTGTTGATAGGTGTTGAGCATTTGATTTATCCGTTTTATATCCATCTTCCTACCCCCATGAACCATGGACCTTGCCGTTGGTGGGGAGGCTTGCGTGCCCCAACGATACAGATAGCCGTACCGTAGGTGCAACCACAACGGAGGGGAATCTGTTGAGAGGCCAGACAAACGTGTGGTTCCTGGAGAGGGGCAGCAGCCTTTTCAGTAGTTGCAGGGGCAACAGTCTGGATGATTGACTGATCTGGCCTTGTAACATTAACCAAAACGGCCTTGGTGTTGCGGTACTGCGAACGTCTGAAGCAAGGGGAAACTACAGCCGTAATTTTTCCCGAGGGCATGCAGCTTTACTGTACGGTTTAATGATGATGGCGTCCTCTTGGGTAAAATATTCCGGAGGTAAAATAGTCCCCCATTCGGATCTCCGGGCGGGGACTACTCAAGAGGACGTCGTTATCAGGAGAAAGAAAACTGGCATTTTACGGATCGGAGCGTGGAATGTCAGATCCCTTAATCGGGCAGGTAGGTTAGAAAATTTAAAAAGGGAAATGGATAGGTTAAAGTTAGATATAGTGGGAATTAGTGAAGTTCGGTGGCAGGAGGAACAAGACTTCTGGTCAGGTGAATACAGGGTTATAAACACAAAATCAAATAGGGGTAACGCAGGAGTAGGTTTAATAATGAATAAAAAAATAGGAGTGCGGGTAAGCTACTACAAACAGCATAGTGAACGTATTATAGTGGCCAAGATAGACACGAAACCCATGCCTACTACAGTAGTACAAGTTTATATGCCAACTAGCTCTGCAGATGACGAAGAAATTGAAGAAATGTATGATGAGATAAAAGAAATTATTCAGGTAGTGAAGGGAGACGAAAATTTAATAGTCATGGGTGACTGGAATTCGACAGTAGGCAAAGGGAGAGAAGGAAACATAGTAGGTGAATATGGATTGGGGCTAAGAAATAAAAGAGGAAGCCGTCTGTTAGTATTTTCCACAGAGCATAACTTACTCATAGCTAACACTTGGTTCAAGAATCATAAAAGAAGATTGTATACATGGAAGAATCCTGGGGATACTAAAAGGTATCCGATAGATTATGTAATGGTAAGACAGAGATTTAGGAACCAGGTTTTAAATTGTAAGACATTTCCAGGGGCAGATGTGGACTCTGACCACAATCTATTGGTTATGAACTGTAGGTTAAAACTGAAGAAATTACAAAAAGGTGGGAATTTAAGGAGATGGGACCTGGATAAACTGACTAAACCAGAGGTTGTACAGAGTTTCAGGGAGAGCATAAGGGAACAATTGAAAGGAATGGGGGAAAGAAATACAGTAGAAGAAGAATGGGTAGCTCTGAGGGATGAAGTAGTGAAGGCAGCAGAGGATCAAGTAGGTAAAAAGACGAGGGCTAGTAGAAATCCTTGGGTAACAGAAGAAATATTGAATTTAATTGATGAAAGGAGAAAATATAAAAATGCAGTAAATGAAGCAGGCAAAAAGGAATACAAACGTCTCAAAAATGAGATCAACAGGAAGTGCACCATGGCTAAGCAGGCATGGCTAGAGGACAAATGTAAGGATGTGGATTCTTATCTCACTAGGGGTAAGATAGATACAGCCTAAAGGAAAATTAAAGATACCTTTGGAGGAAAGAGAGCCACTTGCATGAATATCAAGAGCTCAGATGGAAACCCAGTTCTAAGCAAATAGGGGAAAGCAGAAAGGTGGAAGGAGTATATAGAGGGTCTATACAAGGGCGATGTACTTGAGGACAATATTATGGAAATGGGAGGATGTAGATGAAGATGAAATGGGAGATACGATACAGCGTGAAGAGTTTGACAGAGCACTGAAAGACCTGAGTCGAAACAAGGCCCCGGGAGTAGACAACATTCCATTAGAACTACTGACGGCCTTGGGAGAGCCAGTCCTGACAAAACTCTACCATCTGGTGAGCAAGATGTATGAGACAGGCAAAATACCCTCAGACTTCAAGAAGAATATAATAATTCCAATCCCAAAGAAAGCAGGTGTTGACAGATGTGAAAATTAACGAACTATCAGTTTAATAAGTCACAGCTGCAAAATACTAACACGAATTATTTATAGACGAATGGAAAAACTGGTAGAACCCGACCTCGGGGAAGATCAGTTTGGATTCCGTAGCAATGTTGGAACACGTGAGGCAATACTGACCTTACGACTTATCTTACAAGAAAGATTAAGGAAAGGCAAACCTACGTTTCTAGCATTTGTAGACTTAGAGAAAGCTTTTGACAATGTTGACTGGAATACTCTCTTTCAAATTCTAAAGGTAGCAGGGGTAAAATACAGGGAGCGGAAGGCTATTTACAATTTGTACAGAAACCAGATGACAGTTATAAGAGTCGAGGGGCATGAAAGGGAAGCAGTGGTTGGGAAGGGAGAGAGACAGGGTTGTGGCCTCTCCCCGATGTTATTCAATCTGTATATTGAGCAAGCAATAAAGGAAACAAATGAAATGTTCGGAGTAAGTATTAAAATCCATGGAGAAGAAATAAAAACTTTGAGGTTCACCGATGACATTGTAATTCTGTCAGAGACAGCAAAGGACTTGGAAGAGCAGTCGAATGGAATGGACAGTGTCTTGAAAGGAGGATATAAGATGAACATCAACAAAAACAAAACAAGGATAATGAATGTAGTCGAATTAAGTCAGGTGATGCTGAGGGAATTAGATAAGGAAATGAGACACTTAAAGTAGTAAAGGAGTTTTGCTATTTGGGGAGCAAAATAACTGATGAGGGTCGAAGTAGAGAGGATATAAAATGTAGACTGGCAATGGCAAGGAAAGCGTTTCTGAGGCAGAGAAATTTGTTAACATCGAGTATAGATTTAAGTGTCAGGAAGTCATTTATAAAAGTATTTGTATGGAGTGTAGCCATGTATGGAAGTGAAACATGGACAATAAATAGTTTGGACAAGAAGAGAATAGAAGCTTTCGACATGTGGTGCTACAGATGAATGTTGAAGATTAGGTGGGTAGATCATGTAACTAATGAGGAGGTATTGAATAGGATTGGGGAGAAGAGAAGTTTGTGGCACAACTTGACTAGAAGAAGGGATCGGTTGGTAGGACATGTCCTGAGGCATCAAGGGATCACAAATTTAGCATTGGAGGGCAGCGTGGAGGGTAAAAATCGTATAGGGAGACCAAGAGATAAATACATTAAGCAGATTCAGAAGGACGTAGGTTGCAGTAAGTACTGGGAGATGAAGAAGCTTGCACAGGATAGAGTAGCATGGAGAGCTGCATCAAACCAGTCTCAGGACTGAAGACCACAACAACAACAACATATCCATCTTACTAATCTTTGTTTGATACTGTGAATAAAGTTGGCTTAACGGGTTGGTGAGCAAAACACAAGACCATATCGTTTGTTCGAAACACAATATTGTGGACAATTTGAATACAGAAAAATATTTTCAAGGAGGACATAAATTTGTTAAGAAACTCGTAAACATTCAGTAAGGGATATACAGGGCGAATCGCCTAACACTTTCACCACAGATATTTCAGACATGGAAGGCACTGTCGATACGCGGTTTTCACAGAACTTAATTGTAGGCAAGAGCGCTTATTTTCAGCTAATACATAGATTTTGAAACTTTGATGAAAGTTTAGTTTTTTACAACAATAACAAATTTTTAAACGAGACAGTGGTTATTGACAGTAAAACTTAAAAGTAGCGTAAATGAGAATGCCAGTGGTACTTGCTGCAGGAACCTCGTGGAAGAAGTTTACGAGAGATCGTATTGTGAACTTTGTAAACACCAACAATTGTTTGCTCCATCCAATTGCTAATGCTGAGGGAATTAAATTAGGAACTGAGACACTGAAAGTAGTAGATGAGTTTTGATGTTTGGGGAGCAAAAGTAACTGTTGATGGTCGAAGCAGAGAGGATATAAAATGTAGACTGACCATGGCAAGGAAAGCGTTTCTGAAGAATATAAATTTGTTAACATCGAGTATGCATTTTAGTGTCGGGAAGTTTTTTCTGAAAGCATTTGTATGGAGTGTAGCCATATATGGAAATGAAACATGGACGATAAGACAATAGAAGCCTTCGAAATGTGGTGCTACAGAAGAATGCTGAAGACTAGATGGGTAGATCACGTAACTGATGAGGGTGTACTGAATAGAATTGGGGAGAAGAGGAATTTGTGGCACAACTTGACTAGAAGAAGGGATCGGCTGGTAGGACACGGTCTGAGGCATCAAGGGATCACCAGTTTAGCACTGGAGGGAAGCGTAGAGGGTAAAAATCGTAGAGTGAGTGCCTGAGCACTATGGGACTTAACTTCTGGAGTCATCAGTCCCCTAGAACTTAGAACTACTTAAACCTAACTAACCTAAGGACATCACACACACCCATGCCCGAGGCAGGATTGGAACCTGCGACCGCAGTGGTCGTGCGGTTCCAGACTGTAGCGCCTAGAACCGCTCGGCCACCATGGCCGGTGAAAAAAAAAATAGTAGAGGGAGACCAAGAGATGAAAACAGGGTGGTCCATTGATCGTGACCGGACCAAATATCTCACGAAATAAGCGTCAAACGAAAAAACTACAAAGAACGAAACTTGTCTGGCTTGAAGCGGGAAACCAGACGGCGCTATGGTTGGCCCGCTAGATGGCGCTGCCATAGGTCAAACGGATATCAACTGCGTTTTTTAAAATAGGAACCTCCATTTTTATTATATATTCGTGTAGTACGTAAAGAAATATGAATGTTTTAGTTGGACAAATTTTTTCGCTTTGTGATAGATGGCGCTGTAATAGTCACAATTTTTGACTAACAGTTGGTACACAATTTTTGACTAACAGTTGGTAGAAGATAGGTTTTTTAAATTAAAATACAGGACATAGGTACGGTTGAACATTTTATTTCGGTTGTTCCAATGTGATACATGTACCTTTGTGAACTTATTATTTCTGAGACCGCATGCCGTTACAGCGTGATTACCTGTATATACCACATTAATGCAACAAATGCTCAAAAATATGTCCATCAAACTCAATGCATTTGGCAATACGTGTAACGATATTTCTCTCAAAAGCGAGTAGTTCGCCTTCCGTAATGTTCGCACATGCATTGACAATGCACTGACGCATGTGGTCAGGCGTTGTCGGTGGATCACGATAGCAAATATCCTTCAACTTTCCCCACAGAAAGAAACCCGGGAACGTCAGATCCGGTGAGCGCGCGGGCCATGGTATCGACGACCAATTCACCTGTCATGAAATATGCTATTCAATACCGCTTCAACCGCACGCGAGCTATGTGCCGGACATCCATCATGTTGGAAGTACATCGCTATTCTGTCATGCAGTGAAACATCTTGTAGTAACATCGGTAGAACATTACGTAGGAAATCAGCATACATTGCACCATTTAGATTGCTAGCGATAAAATGAGGGCCAATTACCCTTCCTCCCATAATGCCGCACCATACATTAACCCGCCAAGGTCGCTGATGTTCCACTTGTCGCAGCCATCGTGGATTTTCCGTTGCCCAGTAGTGCATATTATGCCGGTTTACGTTACCGCTGTCGGCGAATGACGCTTCGTCGCTAAATAGAACGCGTGCAAAAAAATCTGTCATCGTTCCGTAATTTCTCTTGTGCCCAGTTGCAGAACTGTACACGGTTCAAAGTCGTCGCCCTGCAATTCCCGGAGATTGTACGGGTGCAATCGATGTTGATGTAGCATTCTGAACACCGAGGTTTTTGAGATTCCCGATTCTCGCGCAATTTGTCTGCTACTGATATGCGTATTAGCAGCGACAGCAGCTAAAACACCTACTTGGACATCTACATTTGTTGCTGGTCGTGGTTGATGCGCTTCACATGTGGCTGAACTCTTCCTGTTTCCTTAAATAACATAACTATCCGGCGAACGGCCCGGACACTTGGATGATGTCGTCCAGGATACCAAGCAGCATACATAGCACACTCCCGTTGGGCATTTTGATCGCAATAGCCATACATCAATACGATATCGACCTTTTTCGCAATTGGTAAACGGTCCATTTTAACACGGGTAAAGTATCACGAAGCAAACACCGTCCGCACTGGCGGAATGTTACGTAATACCAGGTACTTATACGTTTGTGACTATTACAGCGCCATCTATCACAAAGCGAAAAAAGGGGTCCAACTAAAACATTCCTATTTCTTTACGTACTTCACGAATATGTAATAAAAAATGGGGGTTCCTATTTAAAAAGAAACTCAGCTGATATCCGTTTGACCTATGGCAGCGCCATCTAGCGGGCCAACCATAGCGCCATCTGGTTTCCCCCTTCAAGCTAGACGAGTTTCGTTCTTTGTAGTTTTTTCGTTTGATGCTTATTTCAAGAGATATTTGGCCCGGTCACTATCAATGGACCACGTTGTATACAAAGCAGATGCAGAAGGAAGTAGACTGCAGTAGTTACTCGGAGAAGAAGAAGCTTGCACAGGATAGAGTAGCATGGAGAGCTGCATCAAGGCAGTATTTGGATTTAAGATCACAACAACAACAACAACTTTGCTAAATTAGAGGCGATGATGTTTTGTTCGTTTACATTGTGTTGTGTGTTACATTGAGATTTCACTGCGTCGGTCCTGTCACTTATTGTGTGAGTGGACGTAATGAGATGTGCTTGGAATATAGTATTTTCGAAAGCGAAAAAAGCGGACATGCTCGTAGCTGATAGTGAACGTAGAAACTAGACCGTATGCAGCAGTCGTTGGATGGCAGACTCCAAGTTTGTACTGAAGCTGGTAGTGGTCATTTTGACCACAGGCTTTGAGGGTGTCCTTGTTCTTCACGTTTGCCCCCGCCCCCCTCCCAGAGGTATTCCATTTACTTTTATTTGTCTTTCGTTTGTCCTAGGAAGTGTCTCATTTAACAACATGAACCCTCTGGAGACTTATCAACATCTGCGTAGGATTGCACATAATGCACCCAACTGAAATTCACACTCGTTTGTTCTACAACATGGAACAAAGAACTGTCGTGTTTACAATGTTCAAACTACGATATCTCATGAACTACTTGCAATAGATTCGTGCAACAAACACTAATTTAGTGTACTCTGATTGTAGTAGAATCAACAGACACTCTTCCATTGAAATATTCGTATCTTCATTTTAATAAATACACATCCGAAACTCGTAACCCTCTCTGTATGGGCTGCATAGGCGGGCCCCTGCCTACCTTTCCAATCTGAGAAACCTGCATATCAATGGCGCCTTTCCTTATCAAAATATTTCCGGTAAAAGTTTTAGGTGATTCACCCGTTACACCGATAACCATTAAAACTGCAACATCAGGAAGGATAGCAAATAACGAAATCTTACTTGTTTTGCACGTACACTATAGCAGAAAGAATGCAACATGTGGCAGCAACACCGACTCTGACCTGGTGGGACACCGAGTTCAGCTGAGCCTAGGCGACAGATAAAATTACGATATTCTGTGGTGCGTCAACTCTGTACCAGAGTTCTTCAGTCGTAGTTGCTGGAGAGTAGTGGTGTTCCAGTCTTTCGGCCAGACATCTCTCGACAAGATGTCTTCAATGGGTGACAGATCGGAGAACGTGCTGTCCAGGACATCCTTTTGTAAGCCAGGACAGCACAAGAGACGTGTGGTCTTCCATTCTCTTGTTGAAAGATAACGTCATGAAAACCTCAAGCAACAATACGCTTTAGCGATATGACGCATGTTGTCCAAATTACTGGCTATGGAAACCAGAGGCAATTGTGTTGTGTACACCCTACAATAGCCCACACCATCAAAGTAGGTGCTGGGTCCCTTATGACGATGACGAATATAATCTTGCAATGTTTGTTTGCCTCAAAGTGCTTGGAACTAACTTACACGTAGCTCTTCTTTTCTTTAAGCCTACAGCCACGCCTTTTGTTTTATTTTTATTTATTTTCATACTGTCCGCTACACAGGCTTCATTCAGGTTATTTAGAATTCGAATCAGGGTCTCTTCATTTTCTGCGATAATCTGTATTCCGTCTGCGAATCTTATGCATTCCATTTTCCGTCCGCCTATCCCGACGCCTCTTTTCCCATCCAAACAACTTTTAACTATTTCCTCCAAATAAATGTTAAATACGATTGGCGAGAAACAACAGTCCTGATGGCCCCTTTCCCGATCTTACTGTCTTTCAAGGTCTTATTTTCTAGTCGTACCCTTGCCTTCTGATTCAGGCACAGATTTGCAGTTAGTCCTCTGTCCTTCCACTTTACTCCTTTCCTCTTCAAACTATCCATCGGCTTATCCCACTATACTTTTTCAAAGACCTTTTCGAGGTCTATGAAGACCGCAAGTATTTCTTTGTCTTTTTCTATATATCTTTCACCAATAGCATTTGGAAGTCCAATGGCGTCTCGTGTCTCTTTTCCCCTTCTGAATCCATATTGCTCGACCTTTTCCTACAGCCTTCTGTTCAAAACTCTAAGACAGCATAAGAAGGTCCTCTGGCCATTTCTTTTGTAGTAGAAGTACTTCCGAAGAGAGGTCGACTCCTCACCTGTTTCTCCTTAATCCGTTAAGGTTTCTGCTGAGAAACAGTCACCACCACGTGCTTTGCTCTTTTTCATATCCTCCAATGCCTTACTTACTTCTGACACTAGGATAGAGTTTTACCCTTCCTCTTCATTTACTGATTCTTCCTTCTAAATTTGCCGATAAGTTAAGAGGGGCAGTCTATACGGACTATAGCCGGATTGCTGTGTTGAACGTCGTCACCATCAGTACAGATATTTGGGGAAAATGCATTGGGCCGCACAGTCTAATGAAGAAACAGAAAACTAAGTTTGAACTCACGAGAATTCTCGCTCACGCTTAGGATTATTGGGATTCGGTGAGTAGGGAGGCCCTGGAAATTAGACTATGCGATAGCAACTTAAATGTACACTTAACAATTCACGGAAGCGTGCGCTTGACAAAGAAAGATCACAAGGAAGATTTCACATAGTTTACTAGCCGATAAGAGTGGTGGCGCTGCATGCGACGATGGACAGCGAACACAAATGTAACATGTGGACGCAAATGTAACCAGCTGAGCATTCGCTATGTTCGAGATATTATAATGAAGTAATCCAGCCAATCCGATCCCGTCCTTTGGGCATAAATGTAAGAATCTCGCCAGTTTCACGACAGTCAGACTTAGCCCCTGACGACGATGATGGAGACAGTCATATTTCTCCTTTGTTGTTGTTATGTCATCTCCCTCCCCCCCCCACCCCCCCCCCCCCCCCCGCCTTGTAAGGGTAGGACATGGGCTGCCGGCGTTATAATATCCTCCTCTGCAGCATACTAGTTTAAAATATACATAAAGACGTTACACATATGATTAATGGGTGAAAAATTTACAGATATTTTAAATATATAAAAGTATTGATTATTATGCTACTTGCATAAAATTTCACTGATGGTTTTGTTCGGCTTTTAAAAATAAAATAAAAAGACTAAAACGTCTATACAACACGTTGAAATGATGGTGATGTTCTTTAAAAAGAAGCACTGAATTTTCACTAAAAAGTTGAACGACGGCAGAAGGGAAAAAGTTATTTTAATTAGGACAAATGTTAGGTGTTCTGTATGGTTGAAGGATGAGGGTGCAAATATAGGGACGCGTTGGGTGGTATCGATGGAAACGAAGGTAGGTGTTGGGGTGGATAGTAGGAAGACAGAAAAGGAGGAGTACTTTGATGTAAGGCAGGGCCTTAGTATAAAGAGAAGTAGGGCTGGGGAAGATGGACAGCAAGGGGAAGCGTTGATGTAGAGTGGCATTGTTATGGAGGAGTTATAATTGACAGGGCAGGTAAACACTGGAGAACGTTTCATTGACTGAGAGGAGGAGTCAGTTGAAGTTGCGTTGGAATGAGGTATGGAGTGTGTGTAAGTGTAAGGATGGTGGTGTTTGTTGGTAATCCTACCAGGATTTGTGGTCTGAGGGCAACAGTTGAGCTGTTGGAATCCAGTTTCTGGACTGCGCAGAATATGCAGAGGTGTTCACTGTCAGTGATTAGGGATGGTAGTTTGATGAGATGGTAGAGGACCCATGTGGGAGAATGCAAACTGATGTGGAAAGCATGGCGCTCAAGGATTTGGAGGGAGTGGTAGAACTTGAGTGCAGCAGATATCAGCCAACTATGGCGTAGGAGAGGATACAGCGGATCAACGTTCCGTATGTGTGGAGTACAGTGGAAGGGGCAATATATCCATGTTTGGCCAGTTAGTAGTTTTGGATGTCTCAGTCTATTATGGACTTTCTGGTCGATGGTTAGTAGATGAGGTTTCCCTGTTAGTTGCAGTGGAGTCTTAGTCCAATGGGGGAGTCATTTCTCCGAATTTTCACGCAGCAAGGTAATGGAGAACTTTTTATCCAAGGTGTCAGTCGCGGAAAAGTTGTTAATCGTGTCGCGAAGCACGAGGGGTACCCAAAAGCACAACACTCCGTCTTCAGGCCACAAGTAGCCAATCGGGACCATCCAACAGAAATCGAACTAATTTTTTGGTAGGCAGAGCTTTTGTAGTACCCGTTTTGGTTCAAATGGTTCAAATGGCTCTGAGCACTATGCGACTTAACGTCTGAGGTCATCAGTCGCCTAGAACTTAGAACTAATTAAACCTAACTAACCTAAGGACATCAAACACATCCATGCCCGAGGCAGGATTCGAACCTGCGACCGTAGCAGCAGCGCGGTTCCGGACTGAAGCGCCTAGAACCGCACGGCCACACCGGCCGGCTTACGCGTTTTGCCACGAGCGCATAGAGCGAACCTCCCACAGTCATAAGCCGAGTGCCGTTGCCGAAGGAGATCAGGACTGGTTTCGGCAAAGTTTATAGCGACGTCTATTTCGTATGATTTCTGTCACTGTCGTTTTTGCAATAGCTGGTTTTTGTGAACGGCGTGCGGCGATGAAATTTTGCTCTTCTCTCGGAAAAATGGAACAGAAACTCTTGCAACGTTAAAAACGGCATACAAGGACAATGCTATGGGGAGAACTCAAGCGTTTGAGTGGTTATCCGGTTTCAGAAATAATGCAATGTCAATTGATGACAAACCTCGTTCTGGTCGTCCTTCCATGGCCCGAACACATGAAAACGTTGAAGACATTCGTGCAATCACCCAACGAAGATGGGCGACGGACTATTAAAGAAATTGTGGAGCTGTCGGGAGTGACCTGGAGTTCATTGCAGCGAATTGTAGCAGAAGATTTGGGAATGAAAAGGATGACTACTAAATTCGTGCCACGACTGCTCACTGCTGAACAAAAACATGGAAGCGTGGAAGTATGCTGTGCACTGAAAGAAGAGTCCCGAATTGACCCAAAGATTTTTCAAAAATTGTCACAGATGACGAATTTGTTTCTATGCTTACGATCCTGAATCAAAGCCACAGCCAAGTCGCCTTGCCCCAAGAAAGTTCGTCAGGTGAAATCGAACATTAAGACAATGCTCGTTTGTTTTTTAGATGTGAAAGCAGTTGTTCATTCAAGTCTGTTCCGTAGCGTCAGTTACCCAGGTTACCCAGGTCGGTCCGGCACACAGTTTTAATCTGCCAGGAAGTTTCATATCAGCGCACACTCAGCTGCAGAGTGAAAATTCTATTCTGGAAACGTCCCCCAGGCTGTGGCTAAGCCATGTCTCCGCAATATCCTTTCTTCCAGGAGTGCTAGTTCTGCAAGGTATACAGGAGAGCTTCTGCGAAGTTTGGAAGTTTGGAAGGTAGGAGACGAGGTACTGGCGGAATTAAAAAAAATGGCTCTGAGCACTATGGGACTTAACATCTATGGTCATTCAGTCCCCTAGAACTTAGAACTACTTAAACCTAACTAACCTAAGGACATCACACAACACCCAGTCATCACCAGGCAGAGAAAATCCCTGACCCCGCCGGGAATCGAACCCGGGACCCCGTGCTCGGGAAGGGAGAACGCTACCGCGAGACCACGAGCTGCGGACACGGAATCAAAGCTGTGGGGACTGGTCGTGAGTCATGCTTGGGTAGGTTACTTGCCCGCGAAAGGCAAAGGTCCCGTGTTCGAGTCTCGGTCCAGCAAACAGTTTTAATCTGCCAGGAAGTTTCATATCACCGCACACTCCGCTGCAGAGTGAAAATTCCATTCCAGTTACCCAGGCTTTATACTTGAAGGTTTTGAAAAGATTGCGCAACAGTGTGCGGCGGAAGCGGCATGATTTGTGGCAGTCAGGTGACTGGCTTTTCCGTCATGACAATGCCCCTGCATGTACAGCCCTGCAGGGGTCATACTATTTCTGGTCAAGAACTGTACGACATTTCTTGACCAGAAATAGTATGACCCCTGCTCCTCACCCCTCCCCCCCCCCCTCCCCCCCAATATTCATCCGACCTTGCCAGGTGCGACATTTTTTTGTTTCCTAGAATATAAAGAGAATTCCTAGAATGTAATGGAGAGCGTTTTGCTGAAGTTGCTGAGGTGAAGAAAATATTGACAGGAGACGCTGTAAAGCAGCACCAAAGGCAAATGATGTTTAGAAAAATGGAATAAAAGATTAGAGAAGAGTATAAGTGCAAGTGGAGAATACTTCGAAGGTGATTAAAGGTTTGTGTTAAAAATTTGAATAATAAATTAAAAAGTAAGTTCGGTTTGTTTTGGATACACCCTCGTATGCGTGCTAGAGGAGGGCAAGTACCTGTCCAGCGGCGGTGTGGCAGGCAGCGAGGAAAGCTCGTAGTGGCGCAGAGGCCTCGTAGCTGCGGTGCGCCCACAGTCGATGCGTGCCCGCCGTCAGCCCCAGCATACCAAGCCACGTCAGCAGGCCTCCTGCAACACACAAGCATTCAAACAGGTAAGGGGTCGGCAGGCAGCACGAGCAAGGTTTAGCTAGTGTGTTCTCTGTGATAAGGCTATCGTATAGAAGAGCATAAGGAGTACAACAAAGAGTCCAAAAATGCACTACCCCACCACCTCTGCCTTGAAGTAAGTAAACTGTATCGGTGTGCACACTGAAGCGTCAAAAAAACTGCTATAAGAATGCGTATTCAAATATAGAAATACGTAAAGAAGCAGAATACAGCGTTACGAACGGCAATGCCTGAATGAGACAAGTGTCCGGCGCAGTTCTCAGATCGGTTACTGCTGCTACAATGGCAGGTTATCAAGATTTGAGTCTGAACACGGTGTTATAGTCGGCGCACGAGCGATGGGACACAGCATCTCCGAAGTAGCGATGAAGAGGGGATTTTCCTGAACGACCATTTCGCGAGTGTACCGTGAATATCAGAAATCCTGTAAAACATCGAATATGCGACATCGCTGAATCGTTCAACGTGGCAGAAGCGCAACCCTTCCGTGACGTGCTGCACATTTCATTGTTGGGCCATAAACAAGTGTCAGCGTGCGAACCATTCAACGAAACATCATCGGTATGGGCTTTCGGAGCCGAAGTCCCACTCATTAACCTTCATGACTGCGCGACACAAAGCTTTACCCCTCTCCTAGGCCCATCGACACCGACAATGGACTGTTGATGACTGGAAACATGTTGCCTGGTCCGACGAGTCTCTTTTGAAATTGTGTCGAGAGGATGGACGTGTACGGGTATGGAGACAACCTCATGAATCCATGGACCCTGCTTGTCAGCAAGGGACTGTTGAAGCTGGTGGAGACTCTGTAGTGGTGTGGGGCGTGTGCAGTTGGAGTGATATGGGGCCCCTGATACGTCTAGATACGACTCTGACGAGTGACACACACGTAACCATCCTGTCTGATCACCTGCATCCATTCCTGTCCGTTGTGCATTCCGACGGACTTGGGCAATTCCAGCAGGACAATGCGACACCCCACACGTCCAGAATTGCCACAGAGTGGCTCCAGCAGTACCCTTCTGAGTTTAAACACTTCCGCTGGCCACCAAACTCCTCAGACATGAACATTATTGACCATATCTGGGATGTCTTGCAACGTGGTGTTCAGAAGAAATCTCCACCCGGTCGTAATCTTACGGATTTATGGACAACCCTGCAGGATTCATTGTGTCAATTCCATCCAGCACTACTACAGACATCAATTAAGTCCATGTCACGCCGTGTAGCAGCACTTCTGCGTGCTCGCGGGGGCGCTACACGATATTAGGTAGATGTATCAGTTTCTTTGGCTCTTCAGTGCAGATACCCTATGAAGACTGTTAACTATTATTTGTTATGCAAGGATTTAGTTATTAACATTAAATTATGGCCCTACAGGCTTCAAAAGAGTGGTGGAATAGTGACACTGTAATTTAATTTGTGACGAGGTGAGATACACATGTAATGAAAGTCAAAGTTACCATAAGATCTATAGTTCATCATAAATCCGTACACAAAACAAGTGCAGTAATTGCACTGAAGTATCACACAAACGTGTTTAATAACATCGTATTCACTGACAAATTATCACAAGAACATGAAACAGTTACAAGTAATCTAGGTTGGCAGAGATTCAAGACTACATTATTAGCAATCTGCGACAGTGATTGCCAAAATTTGAGTTAGTAAAATTATGCACGCCAGATGTACGTCTTCCTCCAACTCATTAACACTCTAACGTTTACTGAGAACATTGCGACCTATATATGCCGCAGCCGATTGCAGATCTTATCATTTTTTTAAAAAACAGCATCGTTGTGTTGTCCGCCAGTGCTGCTGTCCGCAGCCACTGGTTGGTCGATGCCTGTGAATCCCCAAAAGCTACCTAATGCAAACTTTACGTCATGCTACAAATGAAGCTGCAAGATGAAATGACTACCTCTCACACCGAATACTGAGAGCAGAATTCGAAGTAATTCTCTCACTATCAGTAGACGAAATGACCTTAATTCCTCTTGTCTTCCCTCGTAACATTCGCCCCCTTCTTCGAGAGCCAGTCCTAGTCTCTAAGGCCGGTATTACACTATCAAATTTCTTTGTCCAATATCTTTGTCCAATATCTTTGTCAAAGATTTTTGATAGTGTAATAGGGACTTTGTCAAATGTCGTCCAATATTTGATTAAATCTAGGGCCTCGCTGTATATTTGATCAAAGAAACCGCTTGTCTTCTGTTCACTGCAATGTGACATGTTACCACATGGAGCGCTAGCATCACTGTAGCGTTCTGTCGTCTGTAGTGTTTTTATAACCATTGCCGGTAAATACTATTGGTGTGTGCCGACAACTACAAAATTAATAGAGATGTCTGAAGCTGATGAGGCGCTTTACAACGTGAGGCACCCTGAATACAAAAATAGATTAAGAAGATTGGAGACCTAACCTGACCTAACCTAACATAACCCTCTCCTGTAGCAAGGAATCGGAGTGTTATAGTGAGCCTGTCTTCTGAAGATGTAGCAGTTCTTAAGTGAATATTGTGCTTTGTGATAGGAGGATACACTTCATTGAACACATACAGAAATGTATGCTCATCCATTCTTAAGTAATTGATGTACGACTTGACGTCTTCCACTGTAAGCTCACGTAACAAATTTTGTTGAATGCTTTTATCGTGTCGTCGTAAAACCCACGGCTTCACCCAGATTAAATCAGTTTTTCGTTCCATAGATCCGTGCTGAGGAGAGCCTCGTGGATGTGGAACATGTCGATATTTTTTAAGCTGAAATAACAATACTAATAGTATGAATAAATACAATACATCATTTGTTTCTATTAAAAATTTCGCCAATGGAGTAGAAGGAGTTGGTCAGTAGTAAGTCTTTCAGGCTCCTTTTAAACTGATCTTTATTTCTAACTAAATTTTTTATGTTTGCTGGCAAATTATTGAAGATGAGTGTTCCTGAGTAGTGGACCCCTTTTTGAACTAAAGTAAGTGCTTTTTAAGTCCTTGTGCAGATCATTTTTGTTCCTGGTATTGTATGTATGAACTGAGTTGTTTGTTGGAAAGAGAGATATATTATTTACGACAAATTTCATTAAGAAGTAAATATACTGAGAGGCAGTAGTTAGTATACCCAGTTCTTTGAAGAGGTTTCTGCAGGAGGTCCGTGAATTTACTCCACAAATAATACGTATTACACGCTTTTGGACCTTGAAAACTTTTGTTTGACTTCAAGATTTACCCCCAAAATATTATCCCATATGACATTATGGAATGAAAGTATGCAAGCTTTTTCATTTTTATGTTGCCAGTGTCTGCTAACACTCGAATTGCAAATACAGATTTGTTAAGGCCTTTCTGCAGTTCTGTGGTGTGCTCCTCCCAACTGAATTTATTATCAAGTTGTAATCCCAGGACTTTAAGACTGTCAACCTCGTATGTATGGTTCCATTTTTCCCCCCACTTCTTTTCCGCATGTGCACACAATGCAATTGGAGTACGTAGAACTGCTGCGGTTAAATAACAAGTTGTTGTCAGCCATCTTGAACTTTGACGAAAAATTTGATGACAGTGTAATACCCCTTCTAGCGCTACGTTAAAGATCTTTGTCAAATATATTGGACGGAATATTGGATCACATCTTTGATCAAATCTTTGACAAAGAAATTTGATAGTGTAATACCGGCCTAATGAGCAGTCATCCATTGACAAATATCACTTCTCCTGGAACGTCCTTCCACTTCTCAATAATTTTCCAAAACTACAGGCCAGGTTGACCAATCAAATTTCTTGCCATCTCCTGCTGAGAGCATAGAGCCTTAAATACATATATCTTTCACAGAACCTGCGTAGTATCCACCAGTATATTGTTCCCTATCGGAAGACTGGTGCCATCTTCTCTGCGTTCTCTGCCCAAGGCTCAGCGTTACCCTCCTTCTGGGATTTTCACTATAGTTTACAGCGCCCTCACTGCAGAAAAACGCTTTAGGAACGTGGAAGCGGCAGTCATCTCATGCAGAATTCCAATTCCTCTGGGGTCGACCGGGCGGGCGCAGCGTTACCTGTTGTCTGCATTGTGTCGATTCGCGACGGCTGTCCCTTTATCCTCTCCAGTACACACAACAGCCTTTGGTGAACTCTGTCCTAGGTGGCGTTTGTGTCATCTTTTACAACCTGCATCAAGTTAATGGTGTCCTTCGGCACGCTTTGATCTGCTGTCTGTCTGTGAAATTGTCAGCCCAGACAAGCGTAATTCTCAAGAAATAAAACGCCTACAAGTACTTCATGTATTGGCAGATAAGCATTAATACAGTAAAGGAATCGATATTGTAAAAGTTACCTGAGAATTCATCCCCAGAATTCAATGGTTGGCCTGAATGCTGCATCGTGTTATTGGAAGTGGTATATCCTTGCCTTTCTCCTACCTTTGAAGCGGATTACGCAGCAACCTAACGCGGAACGTATCGTTTGATGTGAGCTCTGAAACATGGTGCAACTTGTACAGATAACGGCACAGTTGAGTCACGAGGGTAACATTTGCTAGTGGTTCAGCAGGTCAGGTAAAAAAGCAAGAAAAATGTGTGCTTCGTAAAAAGCTCGCCTTCCTTCACTATATAGTCTCCTTTGAGGGATATACACTTCTTCATCCGATCGGAAAAATAGGTTCTGTCAAACTCTGCAAAATCCTCGTTTACTGCAACTATCACTTCAATCATCTGATAAAAATTCATCCCATTAAGCCAAAGTTTCCTGTTAGGGAACAGAAAGCAGTAACTGGAGGCTAATTTGGGTGAACAGAGTGAATGAGGAACCAATTCAAAGTCCAATTCACGCAATTTCACCACTGATATTTCTGACGTGTGGGATGGTGCACTATCCTGGTGAATGAGCACTTTTTTGCGCACCAAACTTGGCTTTTATTCAGCCAACGAAAGTTTCAAACGATCCAAAAATGAAGCAACATAGACTCCAGTTATGCTTCTTTCTTTTTCCAAGTAACCTGTGAGGAGTTGTCGTTGTAGTCTTCAGTTCGAATGCTGGTTTGATGCAGATCTCCATGCTACTCTATCTTGCGTGAGCTGCTTCATCTCCAAATAACTGATGTAACCTGCATCTTCATCTTTCCGAATCTGCTTACTGTTTTCATCTATTGGTCTCCCTCTAAGATTTTTACCCCCACCCCCGCAGATCCCTCCATTATTAAACCGGTGATTCCTTGATATCTCAGAATACGTCCTATCAACAGATCTCTTCTTTTGGTCATACATGACTACATACCAGACAAATAATTTTAGAAAAGACTTCCTAACACTTAAATCTATATTCGACGTCAACAAATCTCTCTTCTTCAGAAATGCTTTTCTTGCCGTTGCCACTCTACATTTTACATCCCCTCTACTTTGGTCATCCTCAGTTATTTTACTGCTCAAATAGCAAATCTCGTTTACTACTTTGAGTGTCTCGTTTCCTAAACTAATACCCGTAGCATCACCTGATATAATTCGACTATATTACATTATCATTGTTTTGCTTTTGTTGATGTTCATCTTATATCCTCCTTTCAAGATTGTGTCCTTCCATTCAACTGCTCTTTCAAGTCCTTTCTGTCTCTGACAGCATCATAACGTCATCGGCAAACCTTAAAGTTTTTATTTCTGTTCCCTAAATTTTGATTGCTGCTCCAAATTTTACTTTGGTTTCCTTTACTGGATGATTTATTAAACTAATGGTTCAGTATTTTTCACATCAGTTAGCAACAGCTTTCTTTGGAATAGGAATTATTACATTCATCTTGAAGTCTGAGGGTACTTCGCCCGTCTCACACATCTTGCACACCAGATGGAAGAGTTTTTGGCCTTGTTTGACTTAGATCCTTTGGAGCTCTGTCCAATTCTTCTCGCAGAATCTTACACGCCATCTCATCTTTATCTTGATCCACTTCAAGTTTATCTTCAAGTTTATCTCACTTGTATAGACCATCTATATACTCTTTCCATCTTTCAGCTTCCTTCTTTGCTTTGGATTGGTTTTCCATCTGAGCTCTTGATATTCATACAGCTCCTTCTCTTTTCCCTAAAGTCCTCTTTCATTTTCCTGAAGGTGGTATCTATCTTTCCCCTAGCGAAACATGCTTCTAAATCCTTACGAGGGGGATACCAAAGAAGCCTGGCAATGAGTTGCGCTATATACGCTTTGCAGCAGGTGTTGGGTTGACAGAAGAGCCAACACCGTGTTACTCGAGGAGGCCGAAATGCACGCGTTTTAGCTCACGCAGGCTGGCGTGTGGAGGGAAGAACTATACTGATGTGAGGTCTGGAACATGACAAGGAATGAGAATTCAGAAAGCGGACGAAATTAGTTTGATACTTAACTTTAATCCATTAATCATGAACGTCGCTCATGACGATACATGATTCACAACATTATCTGTTCAGATTATAGTAACTGAATATGGCGCCTCGCTAGGTCGTAGCAAATGACGTAGCTGAAGGCTATGCTAAACTGTCGTCTCGGCAAATGAGAGCGTATGTAGACAGAGAACCATAGCTAGCAAAGTCGGCTGTAAGACTGGAGCGAGTGCTGGGGAGTGAGTCTCTCTCGACTAGACCTACCGTGTGGCGGCGCTCGGTCTGCAATCACTGATAGTGGCGACACGCGGGTCCGACGTATACTAACGGACCGCGGCCGATTTAAAGGCTACCACCTAGCAAGTGTGGTGTCTGGCGGTGACACCACAGCAGGAGTGCGCACTACATAAGCTTCGCCCAAGGTAATGGTATTCCAGGCTTCTTTGGTATCCCCCTCGTAAGGATTTAGAAGCATGTTTCACTAGAAACAAAGCAACAGTCAAGCATAGCCAATTGAAGACGTCATCCTCACCCCATCTAAAAAATGTCGTCAAGTCAAATCAGACATCAAAACATTGCTGATTTGCTTTTTTGAGTCCAAGGGCGTAGTTCAATCAGAATTTCTTCCCCCAGAGCAGATTGTCAAACAGACCTTTCATTTGGAAGTTTTAAGAAGATTGCGCAACAGTGTTCGTCAAAAAAGACGCGATTTGTGGCAGACAGGAGATAGGTTCTTCCACCATGACAATGCACCTTCACACACAGCTATCCCTGTTACATAGTTTTTAGCTAAAAATGGCATGGTTTCACTGGCCCACGCACCTCACTCGCCTGACCTGGCTCTGTGAAACTTTTTCTTGTTTCCACACATGAAAAGGGGCATGAAAGGAAACCGATCTGACAATATTGAAGAAGTCAAGAAACAAACAAGGGAGGAGTTACCAGCCATATCTAAAGTTCCAGAATGACATTTTCACTCTGCAGCAGAGTGTGCAGATTAAAACTGTCTCTCAGACAGAGACTCGAACTTGGGTCCGGCACACAGTTTTAATCAGTCAGGAAGTTTCATTTCTAAAGATGACTACAAAAAACCTTTTGAATGGTGGAGACATCGGTGGGACAAATATATTAGTTGTAATGGAGAGTATTTGGAAGGGGATAAGGTTGTTTTGCAAACAATTTGAAAATATATAGCTTTTAAAAAATAATTCTGATATTTTTAGGTACCCTCCCGTACATTTATCTTCTAGCCATTTTACAGCCGGCCGATGTGGCCGAGTGGTTCTAGGTGCTACAGTCCGGAACCGCGGTGCTGCTACGGTCGCAGGTTCGAATCCTGCCTCGGGCATGGATGTGTGTGATGTCCTTAGGAGTGCTTAGAGACATTTGACCTATTTTACACTTCCTGTCAATCTGATTTTTAAAATTTTTGTATTCCCTTTTGCCTGCTTCATTTTCTGCATTTTCATATTTTCTTCTTTCATCTATTAAATTCATATCTCTTGTTTTATATAAGGACTTGTACTAGGCCTTGTCTTTTTACCTATTTGATCCTCTGCTGCCTTGATTATTTCATCTCTTAAAGCTACCCATTCTTCTTCTACTGTACTTCTTTCCACTGTTCTTGTTAGTCGTTTCCTAATGCTCTCTCTGAAACTCGCTACAAACTGTAGTTCTTTCAGTTTTTCTAGATCCCATCTCCTTAAATTCCTACCTTTTTGCCGTTTCTTCAGTTTTAATCTATGGTTCATAACCAATAAATTGTGGTCAGAATCCACATCTGCCCCTGGAAATGTCTTACAATTTAAAACCTGGTTTCTAAGTCTCTGTCTTGTTGTTGTTGTTGTTGTTGTGGTCTTCAGTCCTGAGACTGGTTTGATGCAGCTCAATTTGAAACCTTCCAATTTCGCCAGGTCTCTTCCATGTATACAGTCTTCTTTCATGATTCTTAAACCAAGTGTTAGCGACGATTAAATTATACTCTGTGCAAAATTCTACTAGGTGGCTACCTCTTTCATTCCTTACCCGCAATCCGCATTCACCTGCTATTTTTCCTTCTCTTCCTTTTCCTGCTATTGAATTCCAGTCCCCTGTCGCTATTAAATTTTCGTCTTCCTTAACTATCTGAGTAATTTCTTTTATCTCGTCATACATTTCTTCAATCTCTTCGTCATCTGCGGAACTAGCAGGTATCTAGACTTATACAATTGAGGTGGGTGTGGGCTTCGTGTATGAGGAGTATTCTTTGGGAATCGAAAAAAACAGTGGCCTTCACCTTACCAGCTGATAAAATGGTCTTTCCCTTCTCCAGTGCACTTTCACCGGCCTTTGTCCATTGGTTTAACTGCCGCTTTAACCCTGGTGTGTAATGCCGAATCCAGGTTTCATCAACAGTCCCAGATCGGAGCCAAAGTCTTGCGCAGTGCGATTAAACTTCGCCAGACATTGTGCTGAAATGTGCTGGATAGCCTTTTAGTCATCTATGAGCAATCGTGGGACCTATCTCTCATACAGCTTCTTCACAGCCAATACTCCGTGCAGCATATTAAGCACACGCTTAGTTGAGATGCCTACAGTATCAACGATCTTACGAATTTTTATTCGGCAGTCTTGCATTACCATATCAGGGGTTTTGTCAACGGTGGCCTTAACTAACAGCTGGATCGCACTTCGTCTGCAGTGCTTGTCTAACTACTTTAAATTCATTAATCCGAAAGTAAATGGTCTTAATGCAGAGTATGGGTGAACTTCATCAAATTTTGTTTTGATTTGTGCGGCCGTCCAACTCTTCAAATAAAATATTTAATCACATTACGAAACTCCGCTTTCTCCATTTTCAGTCGCAGTCGACACACTGACCACTTCAGACGGCTGTCAACGAAGAACTGTACACAGTTCATTGTTGTGAATCTTTCTACGATCTTTGGAATGATCAAGCTTGCCAACCAAGAAGGTTGAACAAAAACTTTCCATTCTTTCATAGAAATTACCAGACTTATCAAACCACCCTCGAAAAAGCACAGCGTAAAGTTTATTTGTGGGTTTATCAATTTTAATCCATAATATGATCAGAAATATTTCAAAATATGCGCCACTGTTGTGAGACTGTAAATGGTGGCGCCATGTGTTGGTAGTGTAAGGAACTGTCTGCGTAAATATTGTCAATTTTGTCTCAGGACTTTAGTATTTTCGGATAATATTTTTTGAGTCTCAATTATTTCAAAAGTTAAACTGTACAGAAAAGCACAATGGGTGTTAAAAGCAAACAAAGTATGTAAGACATTTATTGTTATTGTATGAGAAACTGCACTAATTAGACAGAGACTTTCTTTATCGTAACAACTTTGAGAACAGTCTGTGGCAGTTGTTTCGTGGTGGTAATGGTGTGCACTATATGTACAACTGTGAGCATTCTGTGATACAATGAAATGATCGTATGGCATTGTTGGCCGGGAGGTCCCATTCGGGTTGGGCCACCAAATTTTGATCGATGAAATACATGTAGAAGAAATATTTATAACGTGGCCATATGCTGAAATGCTATAACAAGAAGTGGGCGAGTAAGTAATAATTAAAGTAACATTGCAGTAAAAGAAACGAGCAAAGACATGGAAATTATTTACGTGCCACTGAACCGCAACGTCATAACAACAATCTAGATAAGTGGTATTTACTTGCAAAGAGTAGCTTCCTACAAACAGTTTATGCTCACACACTGAAAGTAAAGAATTAAAGACAGTTTAACCAACTGACTTCCTTTTCTAACTATTTTCACAGTCCTCCATTACAAAAAAATTGGCACTCGAAAATAAAGTTTATTAGGAGCGTACTGTTTCCGTCATTGCAGTAAATTATTCGGTTTAGTAACTGCATTATGTCATCTGTATGACTAGTCATATTGAATAGTGCACGAATAGTGTATTTTAATGTGCTTGGGTAAAGGTGTGAATTATTATTGTAATTATTACGTTACTAGATTGTTATGTGAGCCAGCAGTGCAACATAACACGTGATCGATGTCGACCTTCCATTTGTCGAAGTTGTTTCATTTCATGTTAATTACAAACTGTCAGTACAGGTATACAAAAGTGCGATAATATTACTGCGCATACTGCAATTTCGTTACAGCACAACATTGTGCGGTCTGGTGCATTCATGGTGTTAACTGTCGATAAATTAACATCTTTTGTAATAAATGCCGACGGTCGCGTTGTAAACTTGAGATTTTCCGATGCACAAATCATTCTAGAGGTGAAAAGAAACGGCAAGTGACAACAAAAGCACTATGAATGACTGAGGATTGGACCTCGAATCACTAAATTTGTGGTTAGATACTTACTGAATGCAGTGAATAGTGTCTTGAAAAGAGGCTGTAAAGTGAACATCTACGGAAGAAAAATGAGAATAAAGGAATGTAGTGAAACTAAATCAGATGATGCTGACGGAATTTAAGTATTAACTGTAGTTCTCTTACTTGTCACTTCTTCTTCCGTGTGTTTTTGCTTTTAGGAAGCTTTAATTTTCGGGTACTAGTAATAGCGTTCCATAGATTTCGTGTTTGTTTTGAATAGAGTCAGAGAGAGTCCCTTTAGTCAGCTGTAGTGCCAGTAGTGCTAGTGTTTGTTTTGAATACAGTCCAGAGACAAGAAGTGTCTAGTAACCACAGTTTAGTCAGCTATCAGCCGCCTTTAGTGAATTATCAGTCTAGTTAAAAGTTGATTAACTCTCTACAGTAAATTGTTGATTTCTTAGGATGGAGAGGATGTGTGACTGCTGTATACGGACGCAGGAGAAGCTGGCCACTGTTCGCGAACAGCTAAACGTGTTGATGGCCGCGGTCAGCCGTCTTCAGGCTGCTGCCTCGGAGTGTAGCGGCAGTGGGGAGTCTGGTGCGTCGCATGTTACACCCCGGGTGTTACATGCTTCACCCACGGTCCCTGCTGTCGAGACATCTTCGCGGGTACCGGGCACGGTTGGGCCACCCTCAACCAAATGGGAGTGGCGGGTCCAGCGGCGTTCGCGGCGCACGAGGCGGAGGGTCAATGTGGAGGCTGGCCGTGTGGCATCGCCCGCTCTGCCTGTGAATGGACGTGTGGCCGCTCCTTCAGCAAGGTCCGAGCAGGCACACGGGGGGAGGGGTTTATTAGTGATTGGGAGCTCCAACGCTAGGCGGATGATGGAGCCCCTTAGGGATATAGCGAAAAGGTCGGGGAAGAAGGCCAGTGTTCACTCTGTCTGCTTGCCGGGGGGTCTCATCCGAGATGTGGAGGACGCCCTGCCGGCGGCGATAGAGAGCACTGGGTGCACCCGACTGCAAATTGTTGCTCATGTCGGCACCAATGACTCCTGCCGTCTGGGTTCAGAGGTCATCCTCAGTTCGTACAGGCGGTTGTCGGAGTTGGTGAAGGCGGAAAGTCTCGTTCGAGGGGTGGAATCTGAGCTAACTATTTGTAGTATTGTTCCCAGAACCGATCGCGGTCCTCTGGTTTGGAGCTGAGTGGAAAGCTTAAACCAGAGGCTCAGACGATTCTGCCGAGATCTGGGGGGGGGGGGGGGGGGGGGGGGGGCAAATTTCTCGACCTCCGCTATCGGGTGGAGAAATGTAGGGTCCCCCTGAATAGGTCAGGTGTGCACTACACGCAGGAAGCGGCTACAAGGGTAGCGGAGTACGTGTGGAGTGCAGGTGTGGGTTTTTTAGGTTAGGGAATTCCCTTCTTAGGCCCGACAAGACGCCTCCAGAAACTCGACAAGGTAGTAGTAGGCAAAACGCAACAGGGAATAACAATGTTAACATGGTAATAGTAAACTGCAGGAGCGTCTATAGAAAGGCCCCAGAACTGCTCTCATTAATAAACGGTCACAATACGCACATAGTACTAGGGACAGAAAGTTAGCTGAAGCCAGTTGTAAACAGTAATTAAATTCTAAACTTAAATTGGAATGTATACCGCAGAGACAGTGAAGGGGAAGGCGTGTTTATAGCGATAAAAAGTGCAATAGTATCGAAGGAAATTGACGGAGATCCGAAATGTGAAATAATTTGGGTGAATGCCACGGTTAAAGCAGGCTCAAACATGGTAATTGGATGTCTCTATAGGTCCCCTGGCTCAGCAGCTTTTGTGGCAGAACACCTGAAAGAAAATTCGGAAAATATTTCGAGAAGATTTGCCGATCATGTTATAGTTCTGGGTGGAGATTTTAATTTGCCGGATATAGACTGGGAGACTCAAACGTTTATAACGGGTGGCAGGCACAAAGAATCCAGTGAATTTTTTTAAAGTGCATTATCTGAAAACTACCTTGAGCAGTTAAACAGAGAACCGACTCGTGGCGATAACATATTAGACCTTCTGATGACAAACAGACCCGAACTACTTGAAACAGTTAACGCAGAACAGGGAATCAGCGACCATAAAGCGGTTACTGCATCGATGATTTCAGCCATAAATAGAAATATTAAAAAAGGTAGGAAGGTTTTTCTGTTTAGCAAAAGTGACAAAAAGCAGATTTCAGAGTACTTGACGGCTCAACACAAAAGTTTTGTCTCAAGTACAGATGGTGTTGAGGATCAGTGGACAAAGTTCAAAACCATCGTCCAATATGCATTAGATGAGTGTGTGCCAAGCAAGATCGTAAGAGATGGAAAAGAGCCACCGTGGTACAACAACTGAGTTAGAAAACTGCTGCGGAAGCAAAGGGAACTTCACAGCAAACATGAACATAGCCAAAGCCTTGCAGACAAACAAAAATTACGCAAAGCGAAATGTAGTGTGAGGAGGGCTATGAGAGAGGCGTTCAATGAATTCGAAAGTAAAGTACTATGTACTGACTTGGCAGAAAATCCTAAGAAATTTTGGTCTCATGTCAAAGGGTAGGTGGATCAAAACAAAATGTCCAGACACTCTGTGACCAAAATGGTACTGGAACAGAGGATGACAGACTAAAGGCCGACATACTGAATGTCTTTTTCCAAAGCTGTTTCACAGAGGAAGACTGCACTGTAGTTTATTCTCTAGATTGTCGCACAGATGACAAAATGGTAGATACAGAAATAGATGATAGAGGGACAGAAAAACAATTAAAATCGCTCAAAAGAGGAAAGGCCCCTGCACCTGATGGGATACCAGTTCGATTTTACAAAGAGTACGCGAAGGAACTTGCCCCCCTTCTTGTGCAGCGGTGTACCGTTGGTCTCTAGAAGAGCGTAGCGTTCCAAAGGATTGGAAAAGGGCACAGGTCATCCCCATTTTCAAGTAGGGACGTCCAACAGATGTGCAGAACTATAGACCTATATCTCTAACGTCGATCAGTTGTAGAATTTTGAAACACGTATTATGCTCGAGTATAATGACTTTTCTGGACACTAGAAATCTACTCTGTAGGAATCAGCATGCGTTTCGAAAAAGACGATCGTGTGAAACCCAGCTCGCGCTATTCGTCCACGAGACTCAGAGGGCCATAGACACGGGTTCCCAGGTAGATGTCGTGTTTCTTGACTTCTGCAAGGCGTTCGAAACAGTACCCCACAGTCGTTTAATGAACAAAGTAAGAGCATACGGACTATCAGACCAATTGTGTGATTGGATTGAAGAGTTCCTACATAACGGAACGCAGCAAGTCATTCTCAATGGAGAGAAGTCTTCAAAAAGTAAGAGTGATTTCAGATGTGCCCCATGGGAGTGTCGTAGGACCGTTGCTATTCACAATATACACTCCTGGAAATGGAAAAAAGAACACATTGACACCGGTGTGTCAGACCCACCATACTTGCTCCGGACACTGCGAGAGGGCTGTACAAGCAATGATCACACGCACGGCACAGCGGACACACCAGGAACCGCGGTGTTGGCCGTCGAATGGCGCTAGCTGCGCAGCATTTGTGCACCGCCGCCGTCAGTGTCAGCCAGTTTGCCGTGGCATACGGAGCTCCATCGCAGTCTTTAACACTGGTAGCATGCCGCGACAGCGTGGACGTGAACCGTATGCGCAGTTGACGGACTTTGAGCGAGGGCGTATAGTGGGCATGCGGGAGGCCGGGTGGACGTACCGCCGAATTGCTCAACACGTGGGGCATGCGGTCTCCACAGTACATCGATGTTGTCGCCAGTGGTCGGCGGAAGGTGCACGTGCCCGTCGACCTGGGACCGGACCGCAGCGACGCACGGATGCACGCCAAGACCGTAGGATCCTACGCAGTGCCGTAGGGGACCGCACCGCCACTTCCCAGCAAATTAGGGACACTGTTGCTCCTGGGGTATCGGCGAGGACCATTCGCAACCGTCTCCATGAAGCTGGGCTACGGTCCCGCACACCGTTAGGCCGTCTTCCGCTCACGCCCCAACATCGTGCAGCCCGCCTCCAGTGGTGTCGCGACAGGCGTGAATGGAGGGACGAATGGAGACGTGTCGTCTTCAGCGATGAGAGTCGCTTCTGCCTTGGTGCCAATGATGGTCGTATGCGTGTTTGGCGCCGAGCAGGTGAGCGCCACAATCAGGACTGCATACGACCGAGTTACACAGGGCCAACACCCGGCATCATGGTGTGGGGAGCGATCTCCTACACTAGCCGTACACCACTGGTGATCGTCGAGGGGACACTGAATAGTGCACGGTACATCCAAACCGTCATCGAACCCATCGTTCTACCATTCCTAGACCGGCAAGGGAACTTGCTGTTCCAACAGGACAATGCACGTCAGCATGTATCCCGTGCCACCCAACGTGCTCTAGAAGGTGTAAGTCAACTACCCTGGCCAGCAAGATCTCTGGATCTGTCCCCCATTGAGCATGTTTGGGACTGGATGAAGCGTCGTCTCACGCGGTCTGCACGTCCAGCACGAACGCTGGTCCAACTGAGGCGCCAGGTGGAAATGGCATGGCAAGCCGTTCCACAGGACTACATCCAGCATCTCTACGATCGTCTCCATGGGAGAATAGCAGCATGCATTGCTGCGAAAGGTGGATATACACTGTACTAGTGCCGACATTGTGCATGCTCTGTTGCCTGTGTCTATGTGCCTGTGGTTCTGTCAGTGTGATCATGTGATGTATCTGACCCCAGGAATGTGTCAATAAAGTTTCCCCTTCCTGGGACAATGAATTCACGGTGTTCTTATTTCAATTTCCAGGAGTGTACATAAATGACCTTGTGGATAACATCGGAGGTTCACTGAGGCTTTTTGCGGATGATGCTGTGGTATATCGAGAGGTTGTAACAATGGAAAATTGTACTGAAATGCAGGAGGATCTGCAACGAATTGACGCACGGTGCAGGGAATGGCAATTGAATCTCAATGTAGACAAGTGTAATGTGCTGCGAATACATAGAAAGAAAGATCCTTTATCATTTAGCTACAATATAGCAGGTCAGCAATTGGAAACAGTTAATTCCATAAATTATCTGGGAGTAGGCATTAGGAGTGATTTAAAATGGAATGATCATATAAAGTTGATGGTCGGTAATGCAGATGCCAGACTGAGATTCATTGGAAGAATCCTAAGGAAATTCAATCTGAAAACAAGGGAAGTAGGTTACAGTACACTTGTTCGCCCACTGCTTGAATATTGCTCACCAGTGTGGGATCCGTACCAGATACGATTGATAGGAGAGATAGAGAAGATCCAACAGAGAGCAACGCGCTTCGTTACAGGATCATTTAGTAATCGCGAAAGCGTTACGGAGATGATAGATAAACTCCAGTGGAAGACTCTGCAGGAGAGACGCTCAGTAGCTCGGTACGGGCTTTTGTTGAAGTTCCGAGAACATACCTTCACCGAGGAGTTAAGTAGTATATTGCTCCCTCCTACGTATATCTCGCGAAGAGACCACGAGGATAAATTCAGAGAGATTAGAGGCCACACAGAGGCATACCGACAATCTTTCTTTCCACGAACAATACGAGACTGGAATAGAAGGGAGAACCGATAGAGGTACTCAAAGTACCCTCCGCCACACACCGTCAGGTGACTTGTTGAGTATGGATGTAGATGTAGATTGGGAAATGAGACACAGAAAGCAGTAGACGAATCTTGCTATGTAGACAATAGAATCTGACTGTGGCCGAAGCAGAGAGGTTAGAAAACAGGTTTTCTGAAAAAGATAAATTCAGTAACATCGAATTTAGATTGAAGTGTTAGTAAGTCTTTTCTGAGGGTTTTGACTGTAGAGTAGCCTTATATGAAAGTGAAATGTGGACGCTAAACTGACAAGAAAGGAATAAAAGGTTTAAAAACATTGCGCTGCAGAAGAATGCGGAAGATTAGAAAATAATTTTCGCATAATAGGTCACTGCCGAGTAATACGACTGGATGGAACTCGAACCACATACATGGACAGAACTGCTACAGTATAGAACAGAAGGTAACTGAAACAAATACGCAGTGAGGCGAACAGGAATGACGCCTTTATCCAAATACTGTAATTACAATGAATCCAAGTTGGTGAGGAGTTCTTGCGGTTAGGGGTTCCAGTCCTCCTCCAGCGCAATTGCCAACTGCTGGATGGTCGCTGGTGCAGTACGTCTCCCCAACGCATCCCCAGACGTGCTCGATGAGATTTAAGGCGGGGAAATGGGCAGGCCAGTCCATTCGCCGAATATCCTCTCGTTCCAAGAGCTCCTCAGAGTGCGCTGTTCGATGCAGTCGCACGCTATCGTCCACAAAAATGAAGTCATGACCGAATGCACCCTTGAAAAGACGCACATGAGGCAGGAGAACACTGTCACAATAACTTCCAATGGTGAGTGTACCGTATTCAAAGATTTCGAGGTCAGTACGCCAATCAAACACTATTCCTCTATACACCTCTCTATGCACCTAACACGTGGACCACCAAAACAATCACGTCCATCAATGTTCCTGAATGCATTACGTATTCCTACCTCACGCCGTATGAGGGCACGTCCAGAATCACTACTCAGACTGAATTTGCTCTCATGCCGGAAGGGCACGCGCTTCCACGCCTCGTCGGACCTGTCCCCTTGCTATGGGTACTGTCGCAAACGGTGCCGTCGATGTGCGGGTGTCGACGGAACGCAATGTACTGGTCGTCAGGCTCAGACGCCACTCCTATGCAGTCACCGAGCCATTGGGAACAGTGAGATTGCGATTGCCTTGCAGTCCTGTTAAATGTACACTACTAGCCATTAAAATTGCTACACCAAGAAGAAATGCAGATGATAAACGGGTATTCATTGGACAAATATATTATACTAGAACTGACATGTGATTACATTTTCACGCAATTTGGGTGCATAGATCCTGAGAAATCAGTACCCAGAACAACCAGCTCTGGCCGTGATAACGGTCTTAATACGCCTGGGCATTGAGTCAAACAGAGCTTGGATGGTGTGTACAGGTACAGCTGCCCATGTAGCTTCAACAAGATACCACAGTTCATCAAGAGTAGTTCAAATGGTTCAAATGGCTCTGAGCACTATGGGATTCAACTGCTGAGGTCATTAGTCCCCTAGAACTTAGAACTAGTTAAACCTAACTAACCTAAGGACATCACAAACATCCATGCCCGAGGCAGGATTCGAACCTGCGACCGTAGCGGTCTTGCGGTCAAGAGTAGTGACTGGCGTATTGTGACGAGCCAGTTGCGCGGCCACCATTGATCAGACGTTTTCAATTGGTGAGAGATCTGGAGAATGTGCTGTCGAGGACAGCAGTCGAACATTTTCTGTATCCAGAAAGGCCCGTACAGGACCTGCAACAAGCGGTCGTGCATTATCATGCTGAAATGTAGGGTTTCGCAGGGATCGAATGAAGGGTAGCGCCACGGGTCGTAACACATCTGAAATGTAACGTCCACTGTTCAAAGTGTCGTCAATGCGAACAAGAGGTGACCGAGACGTGAAACCAATGGCACCCCATACCATCACGCCGGGTGCTACGCCAGTATGGCGATGATGAATACACGCTTCCAATGTCCGTTCACCGCGATGTCGCCACACGGATGCGACCATCATGATGCTGTAAACAGAACCTGGATTCATCCGAAAAAATGACGTTTTGCCATTCGCGCACCCAGGTTCGTCGTTGAGCACACCATCGCAGGCGCTCCGGTCTGTGATGCAGTGTTAAGGGTAACCGCAGCCATGGTCTCCGAGCTGATAGTCCATGCTGCTGCAAACGTCGTCGAACTGTTCGTGCAGATGGTTGTTGTCTTCCAAACGACCCCATCTGTTGACTCAGGGATCGAGACGTGCCTGCACGATCCGTTACAGCCATGCGGATAAGATGGTTATCATCTCGACTGCTAGTGATGCGAGGCCGTTGGGATCCAGCACGGCGTTCCTTATTACCCTCCTGAACCCACCAATTCCATTTTCTGCTAACAGTCATTGGATCTCGACCAACGCGAGCAGCAATGTCGCGATACGATAAACCGCAATCGCAATAGGCTACAATCCGACCTTTATCAAAGTGGGAAACGTGATGGTACGCATTTCTCCTCCTTACACGAGGCATCACAACAACGTTTCACCAGGCAACGTCGGTCAACTGCTGTTTGTGTATGAGAAATCGGTTGGAAACTTTCCTCATGTCAGCACGCTGTAGGTGTCGCCACCGACGCCAACCTTGTGTGAATGCTCTGAAAAGCTAATCATTTGTATATCACAGCATCTTCTTCCTGTCGGTTAAATTTCGCGTCTGTAGCACGTCATCTTCGTGGTGTAGCAATTTTAATGGCCAGTAGTGTAGTTGTAACTGCACCCGCTATTTTTCGTGGATCCTCTCTTGCAGCAGGCAAAAGAAATACGCAGTGAGACGAACAGAAATGACACCTTTATTCAATGAAACCAAGTTGGTGATAAGTTCTTGTGGTTAGACATTCCATTCGTCCTTCAGCGCGGTTCATCTGCTGCAGAAAGTGACTCTGACCGACCACCTTCTGTCCTTCAGGCAGCAGTGCCACTGGTTCTAAACGCTCCCCAACCACATGAAACAATGCTGTCAGAAATACCAAACTCCTGGGCTACACTCGTCACACTTTGTTCTTCTTGCAATTTCCCGATTAAAAAAAAATGTCGTGTGACGATGGCCTCCCGTCGGGTAGACCGTTCGCCTGGGTCAAGAATTTCGATTTGACGTCACTTTGGTGACTTGCGCGTCGATGGGGATGAAATGGTGATGATTAGGACAACACAACACCCAGTCCCTGAGCGGAGAAAATCTCTGACCCAGCCGGGAATCGAACCCGAGCCCTTAGGATTGACAGTCCGTCGCGCTGACCACTTTTTTTTTTTTGTTGATCTCATTTTTGTTCTATTTTGTTCGTTGTATATATTCGGGGCGGACGTCTCATGACACCCGTTCAGGTTGTTCGTTAATCCGTTCACTCAGTTTTTTTATTACAGAGGGTAGCTAACCCGCTGACCGAACACGCTGAGCTACCGTGTCGGCACCACTCAGCTACGGGGGCGGACAATGTCCCGATGATTCCTCTCTATGTGAATTCATACAAAAGTTGTCTCTGGGTCATAATATAATGAAGAACACCACCACAGTGCACCGTAACTGCTTGCTGATTGACTGTATTTTCCTCCTTCAACTGCCTCGTGTTGTGGAGCCTGCCTCATTTGGCGCTATAGCCACGCTTAGCACAAGCCATGTGACATCAATGCTTTCTGTGCACGACTGGGAGACCTCCAGCAACAGAGCAACATGCTTCCGCACTGCCAAGTAATTCATATGTTATGGATTGTTATCTATCTCTTCTTTACGTTTTGCTGAAAAATATACGGGTATCTAAACCACTGGATCGATTTCAACGAAACTTTGTGTGGAAAGAAGTACTTTGGAGGCGAAAAGATCCTCCTATTGGTGAGGGGGGGTGGTTATTACCACATTACTAGCAGCAAACTCGCCTTATTTACTTTTGGACACAGATTTTCAGCTCGGTACACTGGCGACCGACTTTTCAAATACCAGGACTGGAACTTTAATAGTGGCAACTATTTATTTACAGCTCGTACAAAATAGATACGTGTTTCAAAGTTTTACTGACCTTCAAAGTAGTCACCAGCATTATGTACAACCCGTTGCCAGCGATGTGGAAGTCGTAGGATACTCTTAGCTGTGCCAGTTGTGTTGACAGTTCGAGCGGCGCGGTCTGTTGCCCATCGAATTTGTAGCAGTTCTGAAGCGAATGCCGTGAAGTGTTTCCTTCAGTTTAGAAATCGAGTTGAACTCACGACGGCTTAAGTCAGGGGAGTGCAGTAGGTGGCATAGCACTTAGCAACCCCATCAGTCAAACAAATCAGTAACAGCTTGCACTGTACGTGTTTGAGCATTGTCCTGCAAAATGATGGTCAGGTCCTGCAGAAAGTGTCATCCACTTCTGTCTCTAAGCTGGTCGTAGGTTGAGTTCCAAAAATGAACAGCATAGAGAAAGACGTAATAGCACTTTCTGCGGGACCTGACCATCAGTTTGCAGGACAATGCTCAAACACGTACAGTGCAAGCTGTTACTGATTTGTTTGACTGATGGGGCTGCTAAGTGCTACACCACCTACTGCACTGCCCTGACTTAAGCCCTCGTCAGTTCAGCTCGATTTCTAAACTGAAGCCAGCCGCGGTGGCCGAGCGGTTCTAGGCGCTTCAGTCCGGAACCGCGCGACTGCTACAGTCGCAGGTTCGAATCCTGCCACAGGCACGGGTGTGTGTGATGTCCTTAGGTTAGTTAGGTTTAAGTAGTCCTAAGTTCTAAGGGGACTGATGACCTCAGATGTTAAGTCCCATAGTGCTCAGAGCCATTTGAACCATCTAAATTGAAGGAAACACTACACGGCATTCGCTTCAGAACTGCTACAAATTCGTCGGGCAATAGGCCGCGGCGCTCGAACTGTCAACACAACTGACGCTGCCAAGAGTATCGTTCGACTTCCACATCGCTGGCAACGGGTTATACATAATGCTGGTGACTTCTTTGAAGGTCAGTAAAACTTTGAAACACGCATCTATTTTGTACGAGCTGTAAATAAATAGTTGCCACTATTAAATTTCTCAACCCTCGTATTTACTGTACACAGGAACGGAGACTGGGGCTCGTTCGTGCACGGGGCTTCGTTTACAGACAATCAGGGTAACTTGTTACCAGTCAGGATATCTTTGTACCACTTATTACTTTTGTCTCAAATCATTACTGCTTCACCTACTTGTACTATTTATTACTAAAAGTTTCAGTTTTATTACCTCTGTGGTTTCTAATTCGTATTTCAGTTGTCCTTCCATCTTCTTACAAGCTCTCAGGCTTGTGATTATGCTTTAATTGCAATGGCTCTGAAGAGAGTTTCTGGCGACAGTGATTTAACTCGAACAGAGCCAGGTCTATACAAATATCTTGATATTTCAAAGTAAACCTGCAATACTGAATCAACACTATTTTGTTTTTGGTTCCTGTCAACACCTGATTTTCTCCTTGGATGATCTAAATTTACCCAGAGTATTACATATACTACGTTTTTTAATACTGGTCTAGAGTTACCCTAAATGACAGTACAACTTTGTAACAATATTAAAATAGAAATTTTACTCTAATAGGGCATACTTAGCGTACATTTTCACTTTGCCAAGCATTAACTAACTATAGATGCAAATTGTTACAATATCTGATGTGATATGTAACTTAATTTTTATCCAGTATTTTCAAAAAAATGGAAAAAAAGCTGTACAAAGCTACCTCAATTGACTGTACGCAGAGTACTTTTGTTTAGAATCATTCTTGCTATCTGACAACGGAAGGTTAGTAATTCCCTGAGGGCTTTCACCATGAAGGTACGTAAAGTGCCCTCCGCCACACACCGTTGGGTGGCTTGCGGAGTATCAATGTAGATGTAGACAATGTAGAATGTAGAAGGCATAATTAAGGGAAGATGTCGCTACAGACTTATCCTGTACGTTGCTTTGAAGCCGACGCTGCCATATTGGATGCCCCTAAGCATTTTCAGACGTTTTTTTGGCATTAAGTGCAGTTTCACCTCCTACTACCACGCGTTTAGCCTCGTTAATGCAACTTTGTTTCTGTTATGCGTTTCGACACACAATAAAAAACTAAAGTGTGTTTCAAAAAGAGCGCCTGTTTTGAAACGGCTGGTAAGTTTTTGATTGCCGGTTGGCGACATTATTTTGATTCGTTTCTATTTCCAGGAACATTTCTCACATTCGGAGTCTAACCATGGAACAGTTCACTTGTGCGCAACGTATGCTAATCGTAAGAACGTTTTATCAGAATGGAGAAATTTAAAGCAGCAACTGACAGGCGACTTCCCGCGGATCTAGGGCGTAATGAGGCACCGAATGAATCAACAGTTCGTAGACTTGTGAAAAGGTTCTTTGAGACAGATTCAACAGTAAACCTTAAAAGTCGTTGACGTCGTCGTTCTGGCCGAAGTGAGCAGAGTATTGCGGTGGTTCGTGACTGTGTAGCTATTAGCCCAATGAAATCAATTCGTCACTGTTCCCAACAACTGGGTTTAAGCTGTTCTTCAGTACGGAGAATTCTCCGGTACGATTTCCATTACCACTCCTATGAAATTCAGTTGACGCAGCAGCTGAAAATGATGAACCATCAGAAGAGACTGCAGTTTGTTGACTGGATTATGAGAGGACGACAGCTTCGCAAAAAATCATCTTCAGTGATGAAGCACACTTCCACTTACATGGTTTTTTGAATAGCAGAACTGCCGTATCTGGCGGCTAGAAAACCCTTGCATGATTCTAGGCAGGGACACTCACCCACAACGAGTGACAATTTGGTGCCGCTTTTGCTCTGGCAGCGTCATCAGCCCCTATTTTTTAAAGATTAGGCAGGACAAGTTGTGACAGTCAATGGACACCTATACTGTACGATGATAAGGGAGTTCTGTGGATTCATTTGCATGGAATGGGCATTGAAGATTTGTGGTTTCAGCACGATATTGCTACCTGCCTTACTTCCCGCGAGACAATTCAGTTGCTCCATGAACGGTTCCTAGATCGCCTCATTTCGCGCACTGCTGATAATCAATGGCCACCAAGGTCATGTGACTTACTTCAGTTTGAGTTTTTGTCTGGGGTCATCTTAAGTTGATGGTATATGCCAATAAACCTCGAAACATCCATGACTTGAAAGAGGACATTCGACGAGTTGTCAACGAAATGGATGTGGAAACTTGTCGTGCAGTCATAGTGAATTTCTTGGGCAGAGTTCTTGCTTGCCAGGCATATGCCTCATATTTTTCATACATAAAACGTTAAGGTGGATGAACATGTTTACGTATCTTGTTTGTATTTTTTGCGAAAATAAACTTCTTGTTTTGATTTATCAAAACCCGTGCTCTTTTTGAACCACCCTGTATGTAACGTGGCGAGGAAACTGATGCTCGGTGTATGACCTCTTCCCGAAAATGTAGGAAACATATACTGAAGGAAAAAAATCGCAACACCAAAAAACAATTAATATAGAGTAATGAAATTTCGTAAATACATACACTACTGGCCATTAAAATTGCTACAACAAGAAGAAATGCAGATGATAAAAGGGTATTCATAAGACAAATATATTATACTAGAACTGACATGTGATTACATTTTCACGCAATTTGGGTGCATAGATCCTGAGAAATCAGTACACAGAACAACCACCTCTGGCCGTAATAACGGCCTTGATACGCCTGGGCATTGAGTCAAATAGAGCTTGGATGGCGTGTACAGTTACAGCTGCCCATGCAGCTTCAACACGATACCACAGTTCATCAAGAGTAGTGACTGGCGTATTGTGACGAGCCAGTTACTCGGCCACCATTTACCAAACGTTTTCAGTTGGTGAGAGATCTGGAGAATGTGCTGGCCAGGCTAGCAGTCGAACATTTTCTGTATCCAGAAAGGCCCGTACAGGACCTGCAACATGCGGTCGTGCATTATCTTGCCGAAATGTAGGGTTTCGCAGGGATCGAATGAAGGGTAGAGCCACGGGTCGTAACACATCTGAAATGTAACGTCCACTGTTCAAAGTGCCGTCAATGCGAAGAAGAGGTGATACGCCAGTATGGCGATGATGAATACACACTTCCAATGTGCGTTCACCGCAATGTCACCGAACACGGATGCGACCATCATGATGCTGTAAACAGAACCTGGATTCATCCGAAAAAATGACGTTTTGCCATTCGTGTACCCAGGTTCGTCGTTGAGTACACCATCGCAGGCGCTCTTGTCTGTGATGCAGCGTCAAGGGTAGCCTCAGCCATGGTCTCCGAGCTGATAGTCCATGCTGCTGCAAACGTCGTCGAACTGTTCGTGCAGATGGTTGTTGTCTTCCAAACGTCCCCATCTGTTGACTCAGGGATCGAGACGTGGCTGCACGATCCGTTACAGCCATGCGGATAAGATGCCTGTCATCTCGACTGCTAGTGATACGAAGCCGTTGGGATCCAGCACGGCGTTCCGTACTACCCTCCTGAACCCACCAATTCCATTTTCTACTAACAGTCATTGGATCTCGACTAACGCGAGCAGCAATGCCGCTATACTATAAACTGCAATCGCGATAGGCTACAATCCGACCTTTATCAAAGTCGGAAACGTGATGGTACACATTTCTCCTCCTTACACGAGACATCACAACAACGTTTCACCAGGCAACGCCGTACAACTGCTGTTTGTGTATGAGAAATCGGTTGGAAACTTTCCTCATGTCAGGACGTTGTAGGTGTCGCCACCGGCGCCAACCTTGTGTGAATGCTCTGAAAAGCTAATCATTTGCATATCACAGCATCTTCTTCCTGTCGGTTAAATTTCGCGTCTGTAGCACGTCATCTTCGTGGTGTAGCAATTTTAATGGCCAGTAGTGTATGTCTGGGTAACATATTTAAGTGATTAACGTAGCAAAATCGCAGGTTAATGTAAACACGAGGGAAGGCATTGCGAATGTGAAATGCTGATACATTAATAACCGGTTTAATCGCCAGAATGTTGAATGCAAACGTGCGTGCATTATGTCGTACAGATGTCAGTTTGTGAAATGGAGTTCCATGCTTGTTGCACTTGGTCGGTCAACAAAGAAAAGATTAATGCTATTTGTGTATGATGGATCAATGCTGTTTGTTGATGATGCTGGAGTTGTCCGACGACGCTCAAGTGGAGACAGATCTGGTGATCGAGCAGGCCAAGGCACCATGTCGGCACTCTTTAGAGCTTACTGGATTACAACAGCGGCATGTGAGCGAAAGTTATCCTTTTGGAAAACACTTCCTGGAATGCTGTTCATTAATGGCAGCACAACAGGTCAAATCGCCCGACTGACATACAAATTTGCGGCCAGATTACTTGGGATAACCACGAGAATGCTCCTGTTGTCATAGGAAATCGCGCCCCAGACCAAATCTCTTGATGTAGGTCCAGTGTGTCTAGCGTTCAGTCAGGTTGATTGCAGACCCTAAATGGTCTCCTTCTAACCAGCACACGGCCATCACTGACACCTAGGCAGAACCAGCTTTCATCAGAAAACACAAAAGACCCCCATCCTGGCTCTGACAAACTTCACGGTAAGGTTACTAGCTGAGTGAATGTCTTAGAGCAAAAAACATATTCACATTTTTGGTCAAGATCAGTAAATGCCGGCACTCAAATATCGAAGATTACTAGGGTCGTTCAATAAGCAATGCAACACTTTTTTTCTCGGCCACTGTCGGCTGAAAAAGAACAATTTGTAGTAGGACGTCGTGGAATATTACTGCATTAGCACCAGGAAGTTCCGGTACGTGGCAGCGCTATACGTAGCCTTCAAAATGGCGTCTGTAACGAAGGTGCGTTCCAAGCAGAGAGTTACTTTCGGTGGAAAACCGGAGCAGCGCAAATATTTATAGGCGCTTGCAGAATGTCTACGGAGACCTGGCAGTGAACAAAACCACGGTGAGTCGCTGGGCGAGGCGTCCGTCATCATCGCAGCATGGTCTCGTAAACCTGTCCGATACCCCGCGTGTCGGATGGCCGCACACAGCTAACTCCAGCAATGTTGGAAAGAGCGGACACTCTCATTCGAGGTGATCTATCAATGACAATCAGACACCTCACTGCTCAAATGGACGTCTATGTTGGTACTGCTGACACACTCGTCGACCAGGTGTTGTCCCTAATCCATCTGTTTGGCCCAATTAAGAATACACTGTGAGGGAAGCGGCACTCGAATGATGGGGAGGTTATGATCCAGCAGGACGTTGGCTCCAACGTCCACCAGTAGAGTGGTACCATGCTGACATCTAGGCCTTATCAGTAAGGCGGCAGAAGGCCGTCACATTGAACGAAGATTATGCTGAAAAGTAGGATCTTGTAGCCAAAAGAATGAGGAATAATACTGGGTATTAGAATCCTCAACAAAACCAACCTGCTTCCAGAAAAAAATGTGTTGCATTACTTATTGAACGCCCCTCGCAGAACCGAAAATGGATGAATATATGTTCGTTTACAATGGATTATTCGACCTTTACAAGGTGCATTTGTATTATTTGAAAGCCTGAAAGTTACTACTGTAGTTTCGAAACTAATTCTAACATGGCAATGGGGTACATTTACGCACTATTTTGCATGGCCATCCTAACTAATACTCCAGTCAAGGAAACTTTAAGACAACAGCATTTGGAAACGCAATATAAAAGAACGAAGTCCCCGGAAAATAGAACTTAGACATTGCTAAAAAGAGCTATTTGAACGTAATGAAACTCTAACAGAAATAATTAATTCTATAAGAGCATGGACTGATAGGGGCAAGAAATTGGTAAAAACAAGAACAAGGAAAAAAGGAGATAGGCCTACTTCTGGTCTCACAATTAGTTGTCTGCCCAAAAGGCAGGTTTTCACGTCGTAACTCTGCATACTCTCCTGTCTTCTGCCATCCTCTTCAGGTCCGCGTGATTTCCGCTGCCCTTTACATCTACATCTACATTATTACTCTGCAGTTTACAATTAAGTGCGTGGTAGAAGGTTCAACGAACCAACTTCGAGCTATTTCTCTACCATTTCATTCTCTACCGGCGCGCGGAAAAAACGAGCACTTAAATCTTTTTGTGCGAGCTCTGATTGCTCTTATTTAACCCTGATGATGATTTCATCCTATGTAGGTGGACGCCAACAGAATATTTTCGCAATCGAATGAGAACATTGGTAACTGAAATTTCACGAGAAGATCTTTCCGCAACGAAAAACGCCCTTGTTTTAATGACTGCCATTTCAATTTACATATCATATCCGTGACACTCTCTTCCCTGTTTCGCGATAATACAAAACAAGCTGCCCTTCTTTGAACTTTTCCGTTGTCATCTATCTTTTTGCATCTCCACCTTCCTATCAATATTCTCCGACAAACTAAATATTCCAAAGCGTCTGTTAGCAAGCACTCCCGTCTCGACAAATGTCCCATCCTGTTATTCTACCTTTCTCTTACAACCTGCAGCACCCTGATGAAGAGGCTGAAAATTTCCATTGTATTTACTGCTAGAAACGATACAACCTTTCAAAAAGAAATCAAGAATGGGTCCAGTATCTTCTACGTAAAAGGTGGGGTCACGGCGACTGCGCCACAGGAACCACATTTTGTGTGTGTGTGTGTGTGTGTGTGTGTGTGTGTGTGTCTGTGCGTAAACTGCAACTCGAACAATATCAAATAGGCCTTTAATTAACATTCAGACCTCTATGTAGATCACATTATGCTAACAGATGGAAGCTCACCAAAAAATTTGTTTATTGCTAGTAAAATTATGATGTTTTACCGTGTTAATTGGGGACACAAATGGAGCCCCCTAGAAGATCGAATAAAAATCGGACATCCCTGGAAACGCCATGCAGCCGGCTAATCTTTCTAAAACCAATATACCAACGAGGGACGTCTATGTGAACAAAAGATTCTTTTCAGAACCAATCTTAAAAATGACTTCAGTTAACATTGAAGGTTTGTCTGCAAATGAAGAACTTTTACTCTCTGACATGTGCAGCAAATGTAAATGCGATATTTTAATCTTGCAGGCACTGGCTCCTATGACACATTTATTCAGCTTACGAGACGAATGTCTCGAAAACACATCCCTTGAGACTTTAAGAAGGAATACCTAGCTGGATTTAATGACAACATACAAATAATCCTAGGAAAGTACAAGCAATACCGATCCTTTCTCTGAAGGCACCCTGGAGACTGGAGAGGAGCTGCTCCGAACCTTAACCACTAATAGAGGGGAGAAGTGGTGTGACTTAATCACACCACTGGATATGAAACAGAACAGCAGACAAAATTCCAGTCTGCTCAGGAATCTCAGCAATGCCTCAACAAGCTCCAGGACACTTCAGACTGGTGTTTCGCCAAACCAAATCGCCCATCAGCTTCTACTCAGTGAGAAAGTCACCCACAGATTGCCCCGTATTTCTATCATAAGAGACCCGGAAAATGAACACCATTGCCGACCTGTGTGGCCCTGCGGTTCTAGGCGCTTCAGTCTGGAATCGCGTGACCGCTACGTCGCAGGTTCGAATCCTGCCTCGGGCACTGATGTGTGTGATGTCCATAGGTTAGTTATGTTTAAGTAGTTCTAAGTTCTAGGGGACTGATGACCACAGATGTTAAGTCCCATAGTGCTCAGAGCCATTTGAACCATTTTTTGAACACCATTCACTTGAGGCACATTTCACAGCTGAGGACCTGCAGACGGTAATCGATGAAATGGAAAATGATAAGGCAGCCGGCCAAGATGATTTAAGGATCGAACGAATTAAATGCTTTGGGCCAAAAACTTTTAGATGACTAACGGAACAACTGCATCAAAACCACGTGGATCCACAGAATCTGGAGAAAACCAAGAGTAGTAGCCCTATCAAAACCAGGCAAAGATGCAATAGATGTTAAGAACTTTCGTCCAGTATCTCTGTTGTGCCTCCTGTTCAAGCTCATCGAAAGAATGGTGCTGAATATAATATCCACGTCTGTAGATGGGGTCCTAAGGCCTCAACAAGCCGACTTTAGACCAGGTCGCTCTTGCACTGTGCAACTTCTGAATTTAACCCAGCACACTGAAGATGGGTATGAAAGAAAGCAGGTGACTGATGTGGCTTTCACTGATTGAGCGCAGCCTATGGTACTATTAACCACAGCATGCTGATATATAAGGTTTACCATGTGACTAAAGCTTTTGGATTTTCAAGAATTGTGTAGTGTGTACTACAGAATAGGCGCTTCGCTTCTATATTACCGTGCAACGAAAAAATAGTAGATGGAGAAATCAAAAATATAGCCTCGCTCAGGACAGCATATTAGTTCCATAGCTGTTCACGGTGTTCTTATTTCAATTTCCAGGAGTGTTATATACACTCCTGGAAATTGAAATAAGAACACCGTGAATTCATTGTCCCAGGAAGGGGAAACTTTATTGACACATTCCTGGGGTCAGATACATCACATGATCACACTGACAGAACCACAGGCACATAGACACAGGCAACAGAGCATGCACAATGTCGGCACTAGTACAGTGTATAGCCACCTTTCGCAGCAATGCAGGCTGCTATTCTCCCATGCAGACGATCGTAGAGATGCTGGATGTAGTCCTGTGGAACAGCTTGCCATGCCATTTCCACCTGGCGCCTCAGTTGGACCAGCGTTCGTGCTGGACGTGCAGACCGCGTGAGACGACGCTTCATCCAGTCCCAAACATGCTCAATGGGGGACAGATCCGGAGATCTTGCTGGGCAGGGTAGTTGACTTACACCTCCTAGAGCACGTTGGGTGGCATGGGATACATGCGGACGTGCATTGTCCTGTTGGAACAGCAAGTTCCCTTGCCGGTCTAGGAATGGTAGAACGGTGGGTTCGATGACGGTTTGGATGTACCGTGCACTATTCAGTGTCCCCTCGACGATCACCGGTGGTGTACGGCCAGTGTAGGAGATCGCTCCCCACACCATGATGCCGGGTGTTGGCCCTGTGTGCCTCGGTCGTATGCAGTCCTGATTGTGGCGCTCACCTGCACGGCGCCAAACACGCATACGACCATCATTGGCACCAAGGCAGAAGCGACTCTCATCGCTGAAGACGACACGTCTCCATTCGTCCCTCCATTCACGCCTGTCGCGACACCACTGGAGGCGGGCTGCACGATGTTGGGGCGTGAGCGGAAGACGGCCTAACGGTGTGCGGGACCGTAGCCCAGCTTCATGGAGACGGTTGCGAATGGTCCTCGCCGATACCCCAGGAGCAACAGTGTCCCTAATTTGCTGGGAAGTGGCGGTGCGGTCCCCTACGGCACTGCGTAGGATCCTACGGTCTTGGCGTGCATCCGTGCGTCGCTGCGGTCCGGTCCCAGGTCGACGGGCACGTGCACCTTCCGCCGACCACTGGCGACAACATCGATGTACTGTGGAGACCTCACGCCCCACGTGTTGAGCAATTCGGCGGTACGTCCACCCGGCCTCCCGCATGCCCACTATACGCCCTCGCTCAAAGTCCGTCAACTGCACATACGGTTAACGTCCAAGCTGTCGCGGCATGCTACCAGTGTTACAGACTGCGATGGAGCTCCGTATGCCACGGCAAACTGGCTGGCACTGACGGCGGCGGTGCACAAATGCTGCGCAGGTAGCACCATTCGACGGTCAACACCGCGGTTCCTGGTGTGTCCGCTGTGCCGTGCGTGTGATCATTGCTTGTACAGCCCTCTCGCAGTGTCCGGAGCAAGTATGGTGGGTCTGACACACCGGTGTCAATGTGTTCTTTTTTCCATTTCCAGGAGTGTATATATTGAACAGCAATGGAGCTAATATGCTGCCCTGAGCGAGACTATATTTTTGGATTCTCTGCCAACTATTTTTTTTCCTTGCATGGTAATATAGAAGCATACACACCAACGACCAGCTAACGCATTCTGATGGTAGGCAGATTATACGAGGGGCGTTCAGAAAGTAAGCTCCGATCGGTCGCGAAATGGAAACGACTATGAAAATCCGATGAAGCTTTGCACAGATGTGTTGGGTAGTGTCTCTAGTATAACCCCAGTTAGCATCACGTCGCTCTTCTCATTTCTGAGCTCGCAGTGAGTGCGTAAAGATGTCTAGAAAATAGTGTCTGCCGCCAAGTACGAGGGCCTGGTGAGAAATTTCGCCTGAAGCTATGCAGCTAACATTACATAACTGTCGTGCTGTTTCTTCTTCAAGACAATTCTCAGCCGCATTCTGCAGGGGCAATGAAGATGCTCCTGCATCGTTTTCAAATGGAAATGTGAGATTACCCACAATACAGTCCGCAATTGTCTCCCCCTGAGTTTCATCTCTGGTCACATGAACCGCTGTCTTTGAAGACAACATTTTGACACAGACAACGAGGTGTAGGCCAGCGTGGAGAATTGGCGGAAAGCACTGGCGGCTGCCTTCTATGATGAGGCTATTGAAAAGTTGGTACAACGCTATGACAAAAGTCTAAGTCAGCACGGCGACTACGTAGAGAAGTAGCTGAAAGGTGTAGCTAATTGTTACAAGTAAAACATTTCTGATGTTCACTGTGGTTTCAATTTGGCAATCAATCGGAGCTTACTTTCTGAACAGGCCTCATAGATGCTCATGACATGGCCGTAAGTGCCCAAAGGAGCGCCTTCGAGGAAGTGGAGGAGACATTAACTAGCAGCCTTGAAATGCTGGAGGATTACTATCACAAAACCACGTGAAACCAAACCCATCAAAGACGCAAGTTTGCAGTTTCCACGTGAGGAATAAGGAGCCTTAAAGAAAACTCCATGTGAGATGGGAAGAGCGAGAGCTGGAGCAACTCTCAAATACTTAGGCATGAAGTTGGACAGACATCTGTCACTTAAACATCACTGTTTGGACTTTAAGTAAGAGCTCAGTGCTAGGAATAATATTATTTGTAAACTGACCTACATAAACTGTGGTGCTGACCCACAAGTGCTTTGAACAACAGCCATTGCACTCAGTTTGTTGGCAGCTGAATATGCCACATCTGTGCGGAATAATTCAGCCCATGTGTAACACATTGATGTGGCTGTAAATGAGTCACCTTCCTTCATATCAGGATGTTTGAGGCCCATGCAGACAGATAAGATTTATCCTCTAATAGGAATAGCTCTCCCCATTGTACAGCTGAGATGGAGAGGAAGGAACAGATGACAGATAATCGTCACCCTCTGCACAGGCACCAACAGCAGCCGAAGCAGCTTTGTTAAAAAAAAAAGCTTCCTTTAGACGTCAGAGCCAATCAAATTCTCCATCGAAGAGGAGAGACTCCAGCTATGGAAAGAGGTAATACCAAATCCTAGGCTGGAGCTGAAGGAAGAATTTGTGGCTGGAAGTTACAAATCCTTCAAAACCTGGAAGGCTCTCAACAGGCTGAGACCTAGGATCTCCAACTGCAAGTGTAACCTTGCCCAATGGGGCTACTTTGATGAGGAACCACTACATAACTGTGGGAATACCCAAAATAGACGGCCACCTAATGACGTGCCCAAACCTAAAAAAAAAAAAAAAAAAAAATGGTTTAAATGGCTTTGAGCACTATGGGACTTAACATCTTAGGTCATCAGTCCCCTAGAACTTCGAACTGCTTAAACCTAACTAACGTAAGGACATCACACACATCCATGCCCGAGGCAGAATTCGAACCTGCGACTGTAGCAGTCTCGCGGTTCTGGACTGCAGTGCCTGGAACCGCTCGGTCACTGCGGCCAGCACCCAAACCTCCGCACAAGCTTTACCCCACTACAGTGACAGCTAGCTAATGCTACGCCATCTGGGTAGCTGATCATTGAGCATTGACTTACACTAGATTTTAATGTATAGTATTCTAAATACAGAAAACAAATAAATGAACCATGTTAATTTGTTTGAGTACACGTGTCATGTAGTTTACTGCCAACAAAACGTACATGATCCAGACACATTAAAGTGACCACTGCCTATGTTCGACATTAACGTGCAATAACCATTCACAGATGCTAGGTGGCAGCACTAGCAACGGAAGGTATATAAAGCATGTCAGGGGATGTGAAAAACAATGCAGTCATTGTTGTAAAGTGGAAATGGGGTGCTTTATTTGATGTTCAAAAGGGCATGCATAATCACTGGCTTTCGGTCCAAGAGTGGAAGCATCTCCTAAATGCCTACATTTTTAAATGTTTGTGTGTCGCTGTGGTTAAAGTAAGCTATACATGGCAAAATGGCACTATCCAAAGCCGGTGCCAAGGCAACTGTAGTGCACCATGGGCCATAGATGACAGGGGAGAACGACATTTACGAAGATGTGTTTGGGCGAATAGACACGCAAAAATTGTTGAGCAATTGGTGACCTACATGAACCAAGGGGCTACCAACAGCATCCTCTCAATGAGCAGTTGGTGAACATTGCTGCGTATGAGCCTCTGCAGCAGGTACCTGGTTTATGCACCCATGCTGACTGCTGTTCATCAGTGAGGAAGACTGGAATTCTCATGGCAATACCGCAAGTAGGTGTCCACTGAGTGGCGACAGATGGCATATAAAGCGCGAAATGTCCCAAAGCAAACACCCTGCAACAATCGTCTGAAGGATAGATGCCAGAGGAGGGAGTGTTATAGTCTGAGGAATGATTTTGTGGCATTCCCTGGATGTTCTCGTCATTCTGGATGGCACAATGGATCATCACAAACATGCATCTGTCACTGGGGACCTTGTACGTCTCTACATGCAGTATGTTTTTCCTTGGCACAATGGCGTCTACCAGCAGGTCAATATAACTTGTCAAACAGCTTGCTGTGTATGGGCGTAGTTTGAAGAGCACCAAGACGAATTTACCGTGCACCAATCGCCACCACACTCCCTGGATTTAAACTTAATTTGCACCATGGACCTCAGCCGAGAAACTTAGCACAGGTGAGTGCAGCACTTGAGCTGGCATGGCCCGACATCCCTGTCTGTAAATTCCAGAACTTCACTGACTCTCTTCCTGCATGTCTCGCAGCAGTCAGTGCTGTAAAAGGTTGTTATTCAGGGTTTAGACAGGTGATCACGTTCATGTGACTGGACAATTTTTTTGAAAAGTTTAGAAGTGTGTTTTGTTTGCTCATTATTGTGCTCTACGATATACTTAAACATGATCCCATAGGAGTGTAAACCTGCCCTACAGACTAGGCATATTTATGCACTCGACTTGATGCTACATAAAATTATTTTGCTTTTTTAAATGTGCAACGGCCTTGCAGCAGTGGATACAGCGGTTCCCGTGAGATCACCGAAGTTAAGCGCTGTTGGGCGTGGCGGGCACTTGGATGGGTGACCATCCAGCCGCCATGCGCTGTTGCCATTTTTCGGAGTGCACTCAGCCTCGTGATGCCAATTGAGGAGCTACTCGACCGAATAGTAGCGGCTTCGGTCAAGAATCATAATAACCGGGAGAGCGGTGTGCTGACCACACGCCCCTCCTATCCGCATCCTCAACTGAGGATGACACGGCGGACGGATGGTCCCGGTAAGCTACTCGTGGCGTGAAGACGGAGTGCTTTCTTAAATGTAATGTTGAGTTGGAATTACACTAATCAGTCAGAACATTGTGAGCACCAACCTGTTATCGATATAAATTCGTCCAGGCGATAGCAGCATCTCCTGGTGAGGAATGACTGCTCGTCAGACACACACACGGCGCATCTAGTATCATTAAGCATGTTGTCTGTGTGTAGAATGGGAATGTCACGCAACTTATCTGAGTTTGACTGAGGGTAGATTCTAATGCCCTGGAGACTCGGCACGAGCATTTCGGAAACTGCACGACTTGTCGGGCATTTGGGGAGTGCTGTGGTGAGTGTCTTCAACATGTAACGAAACCAAGATGAAACCCCATCCAGAGGTTGGGGGGCTGGGCGGCCACTACTCATTACAGATGTTGGACGTCGTAGGCTGAGCAGACTGGTAAAACAGGACAGGCGGCGAACTGTGGCGGAACTAACATCAGACTTTAATGCTAGGCAGAGTACAAGTGTGTCTGAACAAACAGCGCTCCGAACACTCCTAACGATGGGCCTCCGCAGCCGACAACCTACGTGCATGTGCCAATGTTAACACCATGACACTGGTAACTACAACTGAAATAGGCACATGACCATTGGCACTGGGCGCTGGCGCATGGCAGAGCATTGCACGGAATGGTGAATGCTGATACCTTTTTCATCACGCTGATAGGAGGTCGCAAAGCCATCTACTTTCAGGGAAACAGCTCAGTACGAAATGAAAGCAGGTTTCAGAAGGACAATGGGAGACTCTTTTAACGAATTTGAAAGCAATATTTTATCTGCAGATTCTAAAAATAACCCCAAAAAATTTTGGTCGTACGTAAAATCTATGAACGCTACAAATAATTCAGTACCTTCTCTTGCTGACAGTACGGGTAATGTAACTGATGATGATAAACAGAAGGCCGAAATTCTAAACCTAGCTTTCAAAAACTCGTTTACGATAGAGGACTGCAGCACCATTCCCCCTTTCAATTATCGAACAAACGAAAGGATGGCTGACATAGTGTTTAGTGTATCTGAGATTGTGAAACAGTTAAGATCTTTATACGCCAGAAAGGCATCTGGCCCAGACGGTATCCCTGTAAGATTTTATGTTGACTATGCTACAACTGTAGCTCCATTCTTATCCGTGACCTATCAGAGATCATTGGAACGGCGGAAAGTTCCACGGGACTGGAAGAAGAGCCAGGTCATAGCAATCTATAAAAAGGGTAGAAAATCGGATGCACATATTTACCGGCCAATTTCACTGACATCGATTTGTTGTAGAATCATGGAACATATTATGTGTTCAGACATAATGACCTTTCTAGACTCTGAGAAGCTCATCTGCAGAAACCAGCACGGTTTTAGGAAACGGCGGTCAGGCGAGACACAGCTGGCCCTCTTTGTGCATGATATACAACAGGCTCTAGATACCGGCTCCCAGGTTGAATCCATATTTCTCCACTTTCGAAAGGCGTTCGACTCAGTTCCGCACTGTCGCTTGCTACAAAAAGTGCGCGCTTACGGTCTATCCAATGACATATGCGGTTGGATAGAAAGTTTTTTAACAGACAGGGAGCAGTATGTCGTCCTGAACGGGGTAACTTCAACAGAAACAAAAGTAAGTTCAGGTGTGCTCCAGGGTGGCGTAATAGGTCCTCTGCTTTTTACGATTTACATAAACGATCTGGTTGATAGTATTGACAACGGCCTTAGACTGTTTGCCGATGATGCTGTAGTCTATAGGAAAGTAGTATCACACGAAAGTTCTGAACAAATCAATGAGGATTTCCAGAAAATAAATGCGTGATGTAATGACTGGGAGTTATCTCTCAATATTAGTAAGTATAACCTACTGCGTATAACAAGGCTAAGATCCCCATTAATGTATGAGTACAAAATAAATGATCAGTCTTTGGAAGCGGCAACATCCGTCAAGTATCTGGGTGCGACTATTCGAAATGATCTCAAATGGAATGATCAGATTACACAAGTAACGGGTAAGGCGAACTCTAGATTGCGGTTTATTGGTAGAATCCTGAAGCGATGCAGTCCTTCAACAAATGAAATAGCTTACAATACGTTGGTTCGTCGAGTATTAGAGTATTGTTCGTCTGTATGGGACCCTTCCAGTTGGGTCTGATTCAAGAGATTGAGAAGGTCCAAAGAAGAGCGGCAAGATTCGTGATTGGTACTTTTAGCCATCGCGAGAGCGTTACAAATCTCATAGAAAGCTTGAAATGGGACACACTTGCAGATAGACGACGCGCTAAACGGAAGGGGCTGCTCACTAAATTCCGAAATCCAATCTTCACCGAGGATGTAGAGCATATATTATTACCACCAACTTTCAAATCGCGTAATGATCATCATTCAAAGATAAGGGAAATAAGAGCTCGTACTGAGGCGTTCAGACAGTCGTTTTTCCCTCGCGCGATCCGTGAGTGGAACAGAGGGAGGGAAATATGACTTAGGCGCGAATTGTGCCTTCCGCCACACACCGCTTGGTGGCTAGCGGAGTATATATGCAGATGTAGACGTAGATGCATTGCGGAACGGAGGCAAGCTGGTGACAGCTCCATTATGCTCTAAGGAACATTTCCGTGGGCATCCACGGATCCAGTGAAGCTCCTGTAAGGCACCATCACAGCAAAAGAGTATCGTACACTGGTTGCAGACCACATACACTCCTTCATGACGCTCATGTTTCTGACGGCAGCTGCATTTTTCAACAAAATAATGAGCCACGTGACAGGGCCAGGTGTGTGATGGAGTGGTTTGAGGAACACAGTGGCGAGTTCCAGTTGATGTGCTGGCCCCCCAAGTCGCCATATCTGAACCCGATCAAACACAACTGAGATGTGACTGAACGTGGCGTCAGAGCTCGTTGTCCCCCAGTGGAATTTACGAGTATTAGGTGACTTGTGTGTGCAGATGTGGTACCAATTCCAGCAACCTACCGAGGCCTCATTGCTTCATTGCTTCCACGCCACGATGCGTCGCCGCTGTTATCCACGCTAGTTCCCTCTCTAAATCCTCGCACGAACGAAAAAATGGCTGACATCGAAATAAAAGGAATAGAAAAGCAACTGAAATCACTCAACAGAGGAGAGGGAAGTCCACTGGACCTGACGGGATACCAATTCGATTCTACACAGAGTACGCGAAAGAACTTGCCCCCCTTCTAACAGCCGTGTACCGCAAGTCTCTAGAGGAACGGAAGGTTCCAAATGATTGGAAAAGAGCACAGGTAGTCCCAGTTTTCAAGATGGGTCGTCGAGCAGATGCGCAAAACTATAGGCCTATATCTGTGACATCGATCTGTTGTAGAATTTTAGAACATGTTTTTTGCTCGCGTATCATGTCATTTCTGGAAACCCAGAATCTAATCTGTAGGAATCAACATGGATTCCGGAAACAGCGATCGTGTAAGACCCAACTCGCTTTATTTGTTCATGAGACCCAGATAATATTAGATACAGGCTCCCAGGTAGATGTCATTTTCCTTGACTTCTGGAAGGCGTTCGATACAGTTCCGCGCTGTTGCCTGATAAAGTAAGATCCTACGGAATATCAGACCAGCTGTGTGGCTGGATTGAAGAGTTTTTAGCAAACAGAACACAGCATGTTGTTCTCAATGGAGAGACGTGTACAGTCGTTAAAGTAACCCCTGGCGTGCCACAGGGGAGTGTTTTGGGACCACTGCTTTTCACAATATATATAAATGACCTAGTAGATAGTGTCGGAAGTTCCATGCGACTTTTCGCAGATGATGCTGTAGTATACAGAGAAGTTGCAGCATTAGAAAATTGCAGCGAAATGCAGGAAGATCTACAGCGGATTGGCACTTGGTGCAGGGAGTGGCAACTGACCCTTAACATAGACAAATGTGAGCGGATTGGCACTTGGTACAGGGAGTGGCAACTGATCCTTAACATAGACAAATGTGATGTATTGCGAATACATAGAAAGATGGATCCTTTATTATATGATTATATGATAGCGGAACAAACACTGGTAGCAGTTACTTCTGTAAAATATCTTGGAGTATGCGTACGAAACGATTTGAAGTGGAATGATCAAATAAAATTAATTATTGGTAAGACGGGTGCCAGGTTGAGATTCATTGGGAGAGTCCTTAGAAAACGTAGTCCATCAACAAAGGAGGTGGCTTACAAAATACTCGTTCGACCTATACTTGAGTATTGCTCATCAGTGTGGGATCCGTACCAGGTCGGGTTGACAGAGGAGATAGAGAAGATCCAAAGAAGAGCAGCGCGTTTCGTCACAGGGTTATTTGGTAAGCGTGACAGCGTTACGGAGATGTTTAGCAAACTCAAGTGGCAGACTCTGCAAGAGAGGCGCTCTGCATCGCAGTGTAGCTTGCTGTCCAGGTTTCGAGAAGGTGCGTTTCTGGATGAGGTATCGAATATATTGCTTCCCTCTACTTATACCTCCAGAGGAGATGACGAATGTAAAATTAGAGACATTCGAGCGCGCACGGTGGCTTTCCGGCAGTCGTTCTTCCCGCGAACCATACGCGACTGGAACAGGAAAGGGAGATAATGACAGTGGCACGTAAAGTGCCCTTCGCCACACACCGTTTGGTGGCTTGCGGAGTATAAATGTAGATGTAGATGTAGAGGTGGACGTATCGACTAATAGGTAGGCCGTCATAATATTGTGGCTGGTCAGAGCGTACCGAGTTCATGTTGTAAGACTAGTTTTAAACACGATAAATCTAGCCAAAAAGTTCCGAGAAGAATTCCACGCAAATGTGTCCGGTTCAGCCACTGAGTCCGACTGACACGAGTACTGTGGCTACTTACCCCAGAGCCAGGTAACAAGGCTGGCCTTCCAGGCGATGGAGGCGAGCGACAAGATGGCGCCGGACTGAATGTGCAGCGCGGCGACCACGCGGCCCCAGTCGGTCTCTCGCGGCTCCCACCGCTCGGCGCTGTCGCCGCCGTCCGCCTCAGCGCGGCCGCTCGCCGTAGCCAGCAGCTTGCCGCGAGTCTTCATCCCGAACAGCTCCACCCCCTGGTCGGCTGTCTTCCTGCGTACAGAGCAGCAGACTCTAAAACGTGCACTGAGGCGACAAAAGTGATGGGATAGCTTCTAGTGATTTAAATAATGAAAACTGCACCAGTTACTTACACTACTGGCCGTTAATATTGCTACACCAAGAAGAAATGCAGATAATAAACGGGTATTCATTGGACAAATATATTATACCAGAATTGACATGTGATTACATTTTCACGCACTTTGGGTGCATAGATCCTGGGAAATCAGTACCCAGAACAACCACCTCTGGCCGTAATAACGGCCTGGGCATTGAGTCAAACAGAGCTTGGATGGCGTGCACAGGTACAGCTGCGCATGCAGCTTCAACGCGATGCCACAGTTCATCAAGAGTAGTGACTGGCGTATTGCGACGAGCCAGTTGCTGGGCCACCATTGACCAGACAGACGTTTTCAATCGAACATTTTCTGTATACATAAAGGCCCGTACAGGACCTGTAACATGCGGTCGTGCATTATCCTGCTGAAATGTAGGGTTTCGCAGTGATCAAATGAAGGGTGGAGCCACGGGTCGTAACACATCTGAAACGTAACGTCCACTGTTCAAAGTGCCGTCAATGCAAACAAGAGGTGACCGAGACGTAACCAATGGCACCCCATACCATCACGCCGGGTGTTACGCCAGTATGGCGATGACGAATACACGCTTCCAATGTGCGTTCACCGCGATGTCGCCAAACACGGATGCGACCATCATGGTGCTGTAAACAAAACCTGGTTTCATCCGAAAAAATGACGTTTTGCCATTCGTGCACCCACGTTTGTTCGTTGAGTACACCATCGCAGGCGCTCCTGTCTGTGATGCAGCGTCAAGGGTAACCGCAGCCATTGTCTCCGAGCTCATAGTCCGTACTGCTGCAAACGTCGTCGAACAGTTCGTGCAAATGGTTGTTGTCTTGACAACGTCCCCATCTGTTAACTCAGGGATCGAGACGTGGCTGCACGATCTATTACAGCCATGCGGATAAGATGCCTGTCATCTCGACTGTTAGTGATACGAGGCCGTTGGGATCCAGCACGGCATTCCGTATTACCCTCCTGAACCCACCAATTCCATATTCTACTAACAGTCATTGGATCTCGACCAACGCGAGCAGCAATGTCGCCATACGATAAACCGTAATCGCGATAGGCTACAATCCGACCTCTATCAAAGTCGGAAACGTGATGGTACACATTTCTCCTCCTTACACTAGGCATCACAACAACGTTTCACCAGGCAACGCCGTACAACTGCTGTTTGTGTATGAGAAATCGCTTGGAAACTGTTCTCATGTCAGCACGTTGTAGGTGTCGTCACTGGCGCCAACCTTGTGTGAATGCTCTGAAAAGCTAATCATTTGCATATCACAGCATCTTCTTCCTGTCGGTTAAATTTCGCGTCTGTAGCACGTCATCTTCGTGGTGTAGCAATTTTAATGGCCAGTAGTGTATTCTTGTGAACAAATGTACAAATTGCACTTGCAAATGAGAATAAATTCTCGAAACGCGTTGTGTTAAGAAGCAAAAAATAAGTAACTAGTGCAATTTTCACTATTTCAATCTTGAATGTCAAAACAGCAGATTTTCCAAAAATATATAATATGATGAGCGAAATATCTCCTAATATCGTGTCTGACCTCCTTTTGCTCAGCGTAGCGCAGCAACTCGATGTGCAATGCACTCAAGTCGTTGGAAGTCTTCTGCTGAAATATTGAGCCATGTTGTCTCTAAAGCCGTCCATAATTGCGAAAGTGTTGCCAGTGTAGGATTATGTGCACGAATTGACCTCTCAATTGTGTCCCATAAATGTTCGATGGAATTCATGTCGGGCAATCTGGATAGCCACACGGTTCACTCAAATTGCCGAGAATGATCATCAACCCAACTGCGTACAGTTGTGTCCCTGTAACATAGTACATTGCCATCCATAAAAATTGCGTTGTTGTTTTGGAACATGACCTCCATGAATGGCTGCAAATGGTCTTCAAGTAGCCGAACATAACCATTTCCAGTCAATGATCGCTCCAGCTGGACCAGAAGACTCTTTCCATTCCCTGTAAACACAGCCCACACCATTATGGAGCCACCACCAGTTCGCACAGTATCTTGTTGACAACTTGGGTCCACGGCCTCATGGGCTCTGCACCACACTCCAACCCTACCACCCCCCTTATCAACTGAAATCGGAGCTCATCTGACCAGGCCACAGTTTTACTGTCGGCTAGTGTCCAACCGATATGGTCATGAGCCCAGGAGATGCATTGCAGGCGATGTCATGTTGTTTGCAATGGCAGTCGCGTCGCTCGTCTGCTGCCATAGCCGCGCGGGATAAGCCGAGCGGTCTCAGGCGCTGCCGTCATGGACTGTGCGGCTGGTCCCAGCGGAGGTTCGAGTCCTCCCTCGGACATGGGTGTGTGTGTTTGTCCTTGGGATAATTTAGGCTAAGTAGTGTGTAAGCTTAGGGACTGATGACCTTAGCAGTTGAGTCCCATAAGATTTCACACACATTTCTGCTGCCATAACCCGTTAACGCCAAATTTCGCAGCACTCTCCTAACAGATACGTTCATCGTATGTCCTACATTGATTTCTGTGGTTAATTCACGCAGTGTTACTTGTCCCTTAGCACTGACAAGGGAACATCCCCATCACACCCCCCTCAGATTTAGTTATAAGTTGGCACAGTGGATAGGCCTTGAAAAACTGAACACAGATCAATCGAGAAAACAGGAAGAAGTTGTGTGGAACTATGAAAAAATAAGCAAAATATACAAACTGGGTCGTCCATGCCTAAGATAGGCAATATTAAGGGCCATGTGAAGCGAGGAGCGCCGTGGTCCCGTGGTTAGCGTGGACAGCTGCGGAACGAGAGGTCCTTGGTTCAAATCTGACCTCGACTGAAAATTTTGCTTTCTTTATTTTCGCAAAGTTATGATTGTCCGTTCGTTCATTGACGTCTCTGTTCACTGTAATAAGTTTAGTGTCTGTGTTTTGCGACCGCACCGCAAAACCGTGTGATTAGTTGACGAAAGGACGTGCCTCTCCAATGGGAACCGAAAACATTTGATCGCAAGGTCATAGGTCAATCGATTCCTCCACAGGAAAACACGTCTGATATTTTGTATACGACACTGGTGACAGCATGTGCGTCACATGACAGGAATATGTTGTCGACCCACCTAACTAGTACACTTGGCGAATGGGTGAAAAGATTCTTCTACCTTGCCCGATTTAGGTTTTCTTGTGGATGTAATAATCACTCCAAAAAAAGTGATGAAAACATAAGAGTTTTTCACATAAACTGAAAATAAAAAGTTAAAATTTTCGGTTGAGGGAAGATTTGAGCTGAAGACCTCTCGTTCTGCACCTGTTCACACTAATCACAGGACCACGGCGCTCCTAGTCTCATACTGCCCTTAATAGTGCCTATATTACACATGGACGACCCAGTTTGTACTTTTTGCTTATTTTTTCATAGTTCCACACAACTTCTTCCTGTTTTCTCGACCGATCTGTGTTCAGTTTTTCAAGGCCTATCCACTGTGCCAACTTATAACTAAATCTGAGGGGGGTGCGATAGGGATGTTCCCTTGTGAGAACCCTACTCAAATGCAGCTGCTCTTGGTCGGTAAGTGAAGGCCGCCAGCCACTTGGTTGTCCGTGGTGACAGATAGTGTCTGGAACTGGTATTCTCGGCTCATCTTGACACTGTGGATCTTGGAATATTGAATGCCCTAACGATTTTCGATATGGAATGGCCCATGTGTCCAGCTTCCATCTGCTAATTCCCGTTGTACAATCATAATCATGTCGGAATGCTTTTCACATGACTCACCTTAGTACTAATGATAGCTCCGCCAAGGCACTGCCCTTTTACACCTTGTGTACGCGATACTACAGCCATCTGTATATGTGCACATCACTATTCCATGACATTTGTCACCTCAGTGTGCCACACTTGGCAATGAGTGGAACTTGTTTTTGGAATTTCGGTTGCAGTAGCAAAAATCCTTTACCAAAGAAAAACGAGCTTACGACTGTGGTCTCAAAAGTTTTCGACCTCAACATGAATATTGTCAGCAAAAGTTGGGGAATTTGTTAGCGTATGTGTAGCAAGGCACTCACCAAAATTTCATCCATTTTGGACACGCAGTTGTTGTTTGACAATCGTTTTAGTGGGTCGACGTGAGTAGTATACATAGCTGCAGCAGAAATATTTTTTTTCCAATGGAAACCAGAGGTACACAATTGTGAATGTTCAACCTTTTCATCATGAACAAGTTCTGCCAACTGTTGGTCATCATTACGGAAATATCAGCAAGTCAATGTTGCAGTACGCAGGAGCTTGCGACCACCAGAATACATGGACATATATATATATATATATACTACTCACGTCGACCCACTAAAACGATTGTCAAACAACAACTGCGTGTCCAAAATGGATGAAATTTTGGTGAGTGCCTTGCTACACATACGCTAACAAATTCCCCAACTTTTGCTGACAATATTCATGTTGAGGTCGAAAACTTTTGAGACCACAGTCGTAAGCTCGTTTTTCTTTGGTAAAGGATTTTTGCTACTGCAAATATATATATATATATATATATATAGGAAGAGTGGACAAAAGCGAGTGTCGAGCTGTCATTAGATTTTTGTTTTTGAAAGGTAAAACGCCTACGCCAATTAAACACGAGATGGATGCTGTGTATGGGGACTCTGCACCATCATTTACCACCGTGAAATCTTGGGCAGCTGAAATTAAACGTGGCTGTAGCAACTTGGGTGACGATGAATGTTCGGAACGGTCGAAAACTGAAACGCTGACGATAATGTTGTTCAAGTGCACCAAGTGTTGTCAGAGAACCGTCGAATTAGGGTGTGAGAGATAGCAGAGGCTAAGAGAGTACCTACAGAGCGTGTCTATCTAATATTAATTGAAAATTTAGGTTTGAGAAAGCTGACCGCAAACTGGGTGCCACGGTTGCCCAGTCTGCGTCGTCTCACACATCAGCGGTTGCCATGGCAAAAATCCACGTATTGTGGTTTCATCCGCTTGACCATCCCCTTCACTCACCAAAATGGTTCAAATGGCTCTGAGCACTATGGGACTTAACGTCTGAGGTCATCAGTCCCCTGGAACTTAGAACTACTTAAACCTAACCAACCTAAGGACAGCACACACATCCATGCCCGAGGCAGCAGGATTCGAACCTGCAACCGTAGCGCTCGCGCGGTTCCAGACTGAAGCGCCTAGAACCGCTTGGCCACATCGGCTGGCTCCTTCACTCACAAGATCTAGCACCGAGTCACCATACAGTGACGAGTTAACGAGATGGGAGCATCGCTGGGGGAAGGTTATGTTGAAAAATAAAAATAAATTTGAGGAAAAAAGATCTTATTTCTTTGTTCAGGATTGCTTCACGAGAGTCCAGCTACGTTCTATTCCTTTCGTCAGTCCACCAAATTTTCACGAACGAAAATATTTTTTCTGCATTGGCATTATGGGTTTGGTATTGCAAACAAATTTCTTGCAGTTATTACTACCTTCGCGTACCGCTGAAGATGGTCACCGTAAAAAAACCGCACACATTTCTCATGATACTACAATGGTTCCTCGTTTACATCATTCCACTTGTGAAGATTTTCTGCAAAGAAATATGTCGATATATCGAACTAATCAAAGTGAGAGGAATCATCGATTTTTATTATCTCCCCTTCAAATAAGAAACTACGTCTTTAACACTTCCCCCATTTTGGCACTATCTTCAATAATATCGAATCAGCCACCGACAGTAATGGTGAATAGATATTCTATACAAGTGTCATACAATTTGTCAACTTCCGCTGATTGTGTTACTTCTATAATAAGCGTCAATGTATTTGAAGTTCGGCACTGCATTTTGCAACTCAGTAGCAACAATCGACTAATGCGAAAAGCCACTGCTACAGTTTGTCTGACAACAGCTACACTATTCAGACAATTATAGTGGCAAGGGGCGCTACAGTCGGATAGTTTTCACAGCTCTCCTCCAGTTACAACGCCTGGAACGGTTACAACAATACAATTACTCTCCATCTACAGAACCGTGCACAATAAATTATAGTTTCAGTATAGCAATATTTATACTGTGATTACTGTGGGACTATGGAGGTTGGAGAAATAAGCTGAAATATATTATTTTTTGTGTTTTATTCCATTTAGTCGAGGGAAATTTGTAAAAAAATTATAGAATTTCGTAAAATATATTTAAAAACTGAATTCCAGGACCTTTGGGCCACCAGAAACATTTTTCGGTATATTATATGCTATGATGAAAAAACCAGGACAATCCTAGATTTCTGGGGCATTTGGTCTCCCTAGGATGCCCATGGTTAGTAAGTGTGTTACGTACAAAAACTCAATGAACGAAGTAAAACGATTTGTACTGTTACCGTTTCAAGGCAACACTTTCCCTCCTAAATTTGAGGAACTTAAATGTTCATGAAGTAAAAACACACATTTTTGTATTACGCAACAGGGTCAGATTCATTCAGCACTGAAGCGTATTCACTCTGTTAACCATCTCATGCCAATGTCTGGTCGCCTCTAATTATTATCCACATATTTTATGCAAATGGATGTCCACATATCAAAAAAAGTTTTGCATCACCCCAGTTCCCAGAACTCCTGAAGATAGACGTTGACTGTGGATATTGTATCACAGGCACAGTCCCTTTGACTGTTCAGAGATGTCACTAAACCCGCCCGTAGATGTAAACAACCATGCCTGAGCAACTCCTATTAGACGGAGTGGGTCCGACAGCCGATCAGTTCCAATCATACCACCAGGAAGGGGGTACACAGCTCGTGTTGTCTGTAGTTCAACCATGCCTAAATGGTCAATACTTCTGTTCGATCGCGTCCGCATTGTTACTTTGTGCTAAGAAGGGCTCTAAATAAGGGAAATGTCAGGCGTCTTGAAGTGAACCAAAGCGATGTTGTTCGGACATGGAGGATATACAGAGAGACGGGAACTGTCGATTACATGCCTCGCTCAGGCCGCCCAAGGGCTATTACTTCAGTGGATGACCGCTACCTACGGTTTATGGTTCGGAGGAACACTGACAGCAACGCCACCATGTTGAATAATGCTTTTCGTGCAGCCACAGGACGTCGTGTTACGACTCAAACTGTGCACAATAGGCTGCATGATGCGCAACTTCACTCCCAACGTCCATGGCGAGGTCAATCTTTGCAACCGCGACACCATGCAGCGCGGTAAAGTTGGGCCCAACAACATGCCGAATTGACCGCTCAGGATTGGCATCATGTTCTCTTCATCGATGAGTGTCGCATATGCCTTCAACCAGACAATTGTTGGAGACGTGTTTGGAGGCAACCCGGTCAGGCTGAACACCTTAGACACACTGTCCAGCGAGTGCAGCAAGGTGGAGTTTCCCCGCTGTTTTGGGGTGGCATTATGTGGGGCCGACATACGTCGCTGGTGGTCATAGAAGGCGCCGTAATGACTGTACGATACGTGAATGCCATCCTCCGACCGATAGTGCAACAATATTGGCAGCATATTGGTGAGTCATTCGTCTTCATGGACGACAATTCGCGCCCCCATCGTGATCATCTTATGAATAACTTCCTTCAGGATAACGACATCGCTCGACTAGAGTGGCCAGCATGTTCTCCAGACAAGAACCCTATCGAACATGCTGGGATAGATTGAATAGGGCTGTTTATGGACGACGTGGCCCACCAACCACTCTGAGATATCTACGCCGAATCGCCTTTGAGGAGTGGGACAATCTGGACCAACAGTGCCAAGCCGAGTACAGGTATGCATCAGTGCAAGAGGACGTGCTTCTGGGTATCAGAGGTACCGGTGTGTACAGCAGTCTGGACGACCACCTCTGAAGGACTCGCTGTGTGGTGGTATAATACGCAATGTGTGGTTTTCATGAGCAATAAAAAGAGCGGAAATGATGTTTATATCTGTTCCAATTTTCTGTACAGGTTCCGGAACTCTCGGAACCGAGGTGATGCAAAACTTTTTTTTGATATGTGTGTGTATGTGTGTATGTGTGTGTGTGTGTGTGTGTGTGTGTGTGTGTGTATGTGTGTGTGTGTGTGTGTGTGTGTGTGTGTGTGCGAATGTATGTTTCATGTCTCCTCCAAAACTACTGGACTGATTTCAAACAAACATGGAAAAGGGGTTGCGATAGGGGTGAAAAAAAAGCGAAGTGCGCGACGTGTTAATTCCCAGACTTTATTCATCCAGTATTTGAGAATAAAAGCCCTTAGCAACTTGCAACAAATTTTACACATAACTTCAATCCTTAACCAAATTTTTTCTCGCTGACAACCCCGTCAAAGTGATGGAACTAAAAAAAGTTCATTGCTTACAATTTCTTCGCTGTTCATGCAGTAAAAGTACCGCTTGAAGCATGACGCCGGCCGGGGTGGCCGAGCGGATCTATGCGCTACAGTCTGGAAACGCGCGACCGCTACGGTCGCAGGTTCGAATGCTGCCTCGGGCATGGATGTGTGTGATATCCTTAGGTTAGTTAGGTTTAAGTAGTTCTAAGTTCTAGGGGACCGATGACCTCAGCAGTTAAGTTCCATAGTGCTCAGAGCCATTTGAACCATGACGTTATAGTTTGTTACTTTCTTACTACTAACTGTATTCGTGACTCTTTTTGCAGACAGTGTTCACTTACAGGACTCACTGCAATTGCAGATTAATATCATTGAACGATACCTAGTTCATACACAATGAGATGCATGAAAAACTGTCACATCATGCCTCACTTTTAAATTTATTACTTCTTTGCTACTATTCCCAATAAATTTCGCAGACAGTATCCAAATATGTCGCTGAATGTAACTACAATATTATAGCATCGTACGACACAAAGGTCACGAGATAGGACGTCATAAATATTAAGAACAACGGGAGACGCTGCATGGTATGGGCGTGGAAGCACACCTATGAATGAATACCTGAGCAACGCTGGATTTCTCTGCTAGTAAAATATAAATTAAGAGGATCTCTTGTAAACGTGATTGGAACTGAAAATTTTGTTTTTAGCCTGAAGGGAGCTATGTTGGCAAACCTTGCATTGAACAGCAGTTACCCGAACTTGATGCACAGTACAAGTGGGCGGCTGTTACGTGCGATTGTGATGGGAGATAACTGTCTTTCGTCGCTCAGGTATATAGCGACGTGGCCGAATTTTGTCCGCAGCAGACGCTGTTTCCTAAGGTACGGCTCCAGGCAACACACAAAGTTCCCGATCAGGAGCTACCGCGAAACGAAACTTACCATTCTTGCCACCGAATTTATCAGAGAAAAAATTTTGTGTGAGAGGCGGCCTAATGAGCAGGAACTTTTTTTTATTCCGCGTTGTATTACTGTTTGTATGATTTCTATGCTATAATAAAGCAGCAGTAAAAAATTCGTAGCTGAAGGACAAGCAGTTTTCAACAAAAAATACATTTAGTCAGAAAAACAGGATTTTTAGCTCTGTTTGCAAACCGGAAAAATACTACATCTCCAAAGGTATTATAACTCGGGTAGAGAAATTTTAAGTGAAAACCCGCTATTAAGATGTCTAATAACATCAGGTGAAACACTGACTGAAATGCTTTTACCTTAGGAACACATGTGGAGTCAACGAAATTTTAACCCTTTAATGCATACTGTAGCTGATAAGCTACAGACCTCATTTCTTCGATTTATTCCATATGGAGAAACATTTTCGATCAAATTCGTTATGTAGCTAAGTGTATACACTCCGCTGCAGTTTCTAGTAGTTCTTCATAGCGAACATAGATGGCAGGACGAGCTGAAGCAGTTCGACAGTGAGCTGTGTGGACATACTGCCAAGTGTGTTTTTGGCGGAAAGTTGAGGTGTGTTTTTGGTGTTTGTGCACTGATTTCTGGGTTTGAAAATTACTTTTTCATTTTGAAAACGTAAGTAGATATGGTGTAAACAGTTAATTCGAGTGTCTTTGCGATAGATTTGAAATGAGGCCTGTTTTTGTGTATGTAGCTTATCAGCTACATTTTTCATTTACTGCATTTCAGGCGCTGACGTAAAAATGTCTCGAAAGAGTCAAGAAGAAATGCTTATGGAATGGTTAGAGATTCCACTAAGCAGTGATGACGATCTTGAGTGTTTCTCTGACGATTCCATTCAAGATGAGACATATGTTGCTCCAGAATCTGTTGATTGTGATAGTGACGAAGAAAGTCAAGTACCAGTAATTAGGACTGAAGATGTTTCTGGAACAAGACAATCTGATGTTATAATGAAGGAATCGACGTCACAGTTGTCTGATAATGCTCTGAAACTGCCATGCAGCAGCAAAAATGTTACCAAAAACAGCAGGAGTGTGGTTTGGAAAGATAAACAGTTGATTATTCCCGAACTGCAGTCAAAATTTCATGGCAATACTTCGTTACCAGAAGAAGTAATAAACTTAAATACTCCATACCAATTCTTCAAACATATATTTCCATCTAAATTGTTTGATCTAATTGTCGAAGAGTCTCATAGATACAGTGTGCAGTGTAATCCTGATAGACCAATAGATTTATCCTGTGATGACATAAAAAAATTTATAGGCATCTGTCTCGTAATGTCAATAGTTCATGTACCTAATACGAGGGATTACTGGGGAGAAGTTACTGGTACTCATCTGATCAAGACAACAATGACAGTGAATCAGTATGAGCAAATACGTAAGTTTCTTCACTTCAATGACAACAGTGCAATGATACCCAGGGGTGAAAAAGGTCATGATAGACTCTTCAAGATAAGACCCATAATAGAATTGATGAGATCTCGGTTTCAAACAATACCTATTGAGGAGTGTGTTTCTGTTGATGAACAGATATGTTCAACAATGGCTAGAAGTTATTTGAAACAATACATGCCAAACAAGCCTCATAAATATGGATACAAATTATTTGTTATTAGTGGCATATCTGGTTATGCTTACGATTTTGAGATTTTCACTGGAGATGAAAATGAACCAGAAAAAAGAGTGACTGGGGAGGAAGACTTGGGAGCAAGTGCAAATGTTGTAGTTCGACTCAGTAGGATACTAACAAGAAATATGAACCACAAACTGTACTGTGACAATTATTACACAAGTCTGCCACTGCTTGTATGGTTACATAAACAAGGAATTTACTCACTTGGGACAGTCAGAAGAAACAGAGTGCCAGACTGCAAGCTCCCTTCAGAAGCTGAGCTGAAGAAAATGGCACGAGGTGCATCAGTAGAGCGCGTCGCAACAGTGGATGGTGTCGACATATCAAATGTAGTGTGGAAAGATAACAAGAGTGTGATGTTGCTTTCTACACTTGCTGGACAGCAGCCTATTCATGAAGCAGGGAGGTATGTCAAAAAAACAAAGTCAAGAATAACAATACCTTGTCCACAAATAATTAAGCTCTACAATAAACATATGGGAGGTGTTGACCTTCTTGACAGCATAATGGGTCGACATAAAATTCTTGTGAAAAGTCGAAAATGGTATATAAGATTGTTTTACCATCTCCTGGACATGGGAATAGTCAATTCCTGGCTGTTGTATAGGAGAGTAGCAGAAACCAAAGGGATTAGGAGAACTATGAAACTCTCCGAATTTCGAATGGAAATTGCTCACTGTTTGTGTCGCTCAGGTCAAACTTCAGCAAAACGTGGAAGGCCAAGTAATGAACTCGAAAACCAAATACAAGCTAAGAAGACAAAGGGGCCCACAGCACATGTACCTCCACAAGATGTAAGGCTGGATCAAGTAGGTCACCTGCCTTCGTACTTGCAAGTGAGACAGAGGTGCAAAATGCCAGGATGCAAGGGATTTTCCTGGGTTCAGTGTAATAAATGTGCAGTTGCATTGTGTTTGCACAAACAAAAGAACTGTTTTGAAACTTTTCATGTAAAGTGATTATCACATGCTTGGGTACAAACCTGTTGGAACTAGATACCTTATTGTTCATATATAAAAGTGTATAAAATATACAATAAATGCTCAATATTTACAACATTAATGTCCTATTTATTATTTTAGGATTTTTCCCTTCCTATACAAAGTATTTAATCATAATCAACAATTAAATTACGAGAGATTTGGTCAAAATTGAGGGAGCAAAATAAGCACATTTATTGTGGCTCGTAAGGTGTTAACTCAAAATGTAGCTGATCAGCTACAAAGCGATTTTCAACAATAGTGCTTTGTTAATTTAATTTAAAAAATTTTTCAATATTTTTTTCGAAATGTAGGCACTATAAACTAAACATGGTAATTTTTACAGCTTGAAATAAAAAATCATGCATTTAAGGGTTAAGTCCTTAAAATTTCTGCAAGCACTGTTATAGGCATCATGCGACAACACTACGAAGAACGCTTCCCACGGCATCTTTTGCAGTACTTGTGACTGGTGCAGTGTTGCGGTGTCATCCGCGCCAGCCGTGCGTCGCAGCGCAAACTCGAATTGCGCATGCGCGAATAGTCCCCCCTCCCCCGACCGCTAGGAGTCCAGTCGCTGCCGCAGGTCACTGTCGCAACTTGGGCAGCGCACCGAAATACACATCTTCAGTAGCCAGTCAGAATTCGATCACAGCTGTTGGTTGTTGTTACTTTGCACTTTTCGCTTCCTCAATTTTTTCCACTGGATTCGTACTCAGACAGCAAAACAAATGAAATGCCAATGAAAAAAAAAATAAATGGAAACCATGCTGAATAATGAATGTTGAGAGGTAAAGATGATTAAAATGCTCAGTGTACTGTGCATTCTTTCCCAAGATGGTAAGACTGTTCAAAGAAAGTTCAAAAGAGAGCAGAAATAACAATAAGTTAAAACACAATGATTAGTTTCGTCCAGAACTGCGCTGCACATCTTCAGAGGCATTGCTCCTCCATTGAGTCTTACTGACCGACGTGTCGCACGTCTGAGAGTGAGATATATACACTGTAGAAAAAGGAGTGTGGCCGTAGTTAAACATGATAAGCAGAGATGATCCTTGTCAATGATAAAACTTAACTATCGATCGTCATCTTGTCAAAGATAAAAAAAACTGTTTAGCGATTCTGCAGAGCTACGTCCATATGTCGCTAAGTTTCATGGTCTCTTCTTTCCTATTAAAATTATCCCTGTGTTTATATATCTCAGTGGCTTCTCTATATAGCATGAACAACAACGTTGGAAGAATACAGTTTCTCTCTCTTTTATTAAAAGAGTAACAAATCAGATTGGAAATATTTTATAGAAGTATGACATTAAACTGGCTTTTAGGCCAACAAAGAAAACAGGTCAAGCAATCCAACCTGGGAATGATAAACGCCCTCCTCTGTCAGCTTGTGGTGTATATAAAGTTCCATGTTTGTGTGGTAAAGTTTAAATTGGAACAACCAAGAGAAGTCTGAATGCATGGCTAAAAGAACACAAAAGTCTTTTCCAACAGTAGACAAATTGGTTATAGCAGAGCATGCTCTTCAGCCAGGAAGTCACGAAGTGAAATTTTATGAAACAAAATTTTTTATCTATGTTGATGAACTATTATCCACAGTTATGCAGAGAAGCCATTGAAATATGTAAACATAGGGATAATTTTAATAGAAAACAAGAAATCTTGAAACTTAGTGACATATGGACAAGAGCCTTGCAGAATCACTAAACAGTTTTCTGTCTTGGACAAGATGACAATCGATAGCTGATTTTTATCTTTGACAAGGTTCACCTCTCTTTATCAAGTGTAACTCTGGCCATGTCCCTTTTTCTAAAGAATATATGTTGCTCTCAGATGTCCGACCCATCAGTCAGCAAGACTCAATGGGGAGCAACACCTCGGCGCAGGTCTGGATGAAACGGTAGGAACAGAAGAGTTTTGTAGACCACAGCCATTATATCCCAAAGTTTTATCAGCAAAAGCTTTATGAACTGAAATAATAAACCAATGGCTGTAGGATGTATACCTGAATTTTACTAATGGTGTCACGGTTGGCAGTTCCAGAAATTACAATCTGCATTTAACACAAGATAGTTTTCAGTTGTTTGCATGAATGCGTGACCACACAGATGGGTTTGCGGCCTGACCTATAACATGCCAGCAGGGAAAGATGCATATTTACCATTTGATTATACCTGTTGCGAATTACACTGAGATGACAAAAGTAATAGGATGCCTCCTAACCTGGTCCCTTCAACCCTCACAAACCAACCAACCATACCTACTAACATCATGTCCAACCTCCTTTTGCCCAGCGTAGTGTAGCAGTGCAACATGGCGAGGACTCACGTCTTTGGAAATCCTCTGCAGACATATTGAGTCATGCTGCCTCTATATCTGTCCACAACTATGAAAGTGTTGATGGTGCAGGATTTTGTGCATGAACTGACCTCTCAGTTATGTCCTATAAATGTTTGAAGGGACTCGTGTTGGATGATGTGGGTGGCCAAAGCATTTGCTTGAATTGCACAGAATGTTCTTCAAACCAATTGCAAACAACTGTGACCCATTGTTGTTTGGGAACATGAGTGGCTGCAAATGGCCTCCAAGCAGCCAAACATAACCACTTCCTGTCAATGATGAGTTTAATTAAGTAGAGGACACAGTCCATTCCATGTGAACACAGTCTGCACTGTTATGGAGCCACCACCAACTTGCATAGTGCATTGTTGTCAACTAGGGTCCATGGGTTCATGCAGTCTGCACCACACTCAAACCCTACCATCAGCTCTTACCAACTGAAATCGGAACATCTTACCATGCCACAGTTTTTCAGTTGTCTAGAGCCCAACTGATGTGGTCATGAGCCCAGGAGAGGCACTGAAGCCGATATCACGGTGTTAGCAAAGGTACTCATGTCAGTCATCAGCTGTCATAGCTCCTTAACAACAAGTTTCCTTGCACTGTCCTAACAGATACATTCGGTATACATCCCACATTGATTTCTGAGGTTACTTCAACAGTGCTGCTTTTCTACTAACACTGACAACTCTACGCAAATGCTGGTGTTCTCATTTGTTAAGTGAAGGTCGTCAACCACTGTGTTGTCCGTGATGAGAATCTCAGGATATTAAATTGCCTAATCATTTTGGAAATGGAATGTCCTATGGGTCTAGCTCCAACTACCATTCCACATTCAAAGTCTGTTAATTCCCATTGTGGAGCCATAATAATGTTGGAATCCTTTTCACATGAATCATCTGAGTATAGATGACAGCTCTGCCAAAGAAATGCCCTTTTATAGCTCATGTACGTGATACTGCCACCATTTGTATATGTGCATATCTCTATCCCATGACTTTTGTCACCTCAGTGTACAAATCTGACACAGTCTGAGACTCCACAAATAGAGCTGGCAAACCACAGAAAGCGCAGTATGCCGAAAACGGAGTGTGGAAAACCCTCTACTAAGAAAGAAATAACAGAAACGCCGACTTCGGCAAAACAGCGCCAAAATGATTGAAAGAAGCAATGTTCTCCATTATTTACGCATCTGTATAGCCACAGTCTGCGAACCTGTTCAGTCACAGTGTTTAGGGCAGTGCTGCTAATGTTGAGTGCACATTTCAGTTTTATATTGTGCAGATCATGATATTGTCAAAGTTGCGAGATGGTTCTTAAATTAATTACACAACACATATAGCGATTTTTATGGTTCATTGTGGGTCGTGATTTAATATCAATACAGAAACATTCCCTGCTCTTTCTGTCCATGTAAGAAAAGAGGTGGACTTCCCACTCTAATATTACATGATCGACAGCTGGGACCAGATTGTGGTTACATTTTTTGAGCTACAACAGACTGTAGGAATTCTCGTACAAACTGGTGGAATGATGAGTAACTTCAACTAGTGATAATTAATAAATAAGGCACAAAGGAATTAAAGATGTTAGCTGTCAGGCTAGAATTTGAATCTGGGTCTCCTGCTTAGTAGGCAGATACACTGACCGCTATGCCATCTGGTCACGGTGACCTCCACAGCCTCATTGACTACCCTAACACGCCTCCCCAAATTCTCAGCTTATACCACACTCTACCGATGTAGCGTGCCGGCCGGGGTGGCTTAGCGGTTCTAGGCGCTTCAGTCTGGAACCGCACGACCACTATGGTCGCAGGTTCGAATCCGGCCTCGGGCATGGATGTGTGTGATGTCCTTAGGTTAGTTAGGTTTAAGTAGTTCTAAGTTCTAGGGGACTGATGACCTTAGATGTTAAGTCCCATAGTGCTCAGAGCCATTTGAACCGATGTAGTGACCCTGCTCGTTAGCCTTATGACCCACAGTATCTAGCTGATTCTGGAAAGATTTTGAACTTGGTGTGCATCTGCACTGAAGGGAACATTGGCAGTCATTGCCCAGATTATAAATGTGGTTCTTTCGGACATGTCAGAAAGATCAGACACCACATAGGGATATTAATAAATACACTATTAAAAATAAACCTGATCACATATACTCTTACTGAAGTTCCATAAATAAAACAATATTTATTAAAAATTAATTTTTGAAGAAAACAAATTAATCAGATTACCATAACGTAATTAATATTGGCAGAGATGACCGATCTCTGAAGCATATAATTCCAGTTCAGACAAGTGAGAAATGGTTAAGTGTGTTCATCAAGTTGTCTAACTCATCTCATGGAGATGTGTAAATGTAACTCGTTGTAGGAGGTACGTGTTATAGTTTTATAGAAGGAAGCGGCATATTTGTCGGAATTGCCTGGGGGAAGGTTTGGTTTAAGATTTTATTACCCACAAGAAAAGACTGTGATGTTAGGTACTATAGTTGCGGATCTTGTTATTAAAATTGGACAACACATTAGTAACGTTGATGCATGTATTTCACTGGTTCTCATGCAACACTGATTTTATCATATAGACAGACATATATGTTTTTTATTTCACTTGAATGAATGAGGTGGTATCAGTTTTTCTTAAAACAAAGACTGAAAATTATTGTAGTGACAATAGTAGCAATACTTATGGCCACAGCGAATTTTTCTGTTGAAAATAACTGAGTAGAATTCCAATGGGACACAATGAAACATCTTTCAAAGACTTTAGGTATGCAGGCCTCTCCTCAAGCAATCAGGATTTACTCTCATACTGTATCCTTTGTAGCCCTCCTTAGCAACTTCATGCAAGGCACAAGTTATGGTGTTAGCATATTTAGATGCAATAATGTATCACAGCAGAAAGACTCCCTATCATTCTTTTTAACAGAAGACTAAAGGCATCGCTATAATATACTTCTCAAATTTTTGGATGTATGTCTCTGTACTGAAAATTCTTGGACATTTTACTAAAGCAACATACTAAGCCCTAATTTAAACAAATAAATATTTGTTTTTACTATATTAAATGTTTTAACAAATTTCATTGTTCTTCTTACGAAATTCAAAGGCATCTATGACATGTCAGAAATGAGGGTGATGTCAAGTTATACTTGGGGGAGGGAATCGAACAGCGAGATAGCAACTAACTGTAACACTTCACTCACAGCTGAACGCTGTATCCATGCCCGAGAAGGCGGAAGTGGTGGGGTTGATTTAGTACCATCACCAGATTTGGGCATCGATATCAAGATGTACACGAGAGTGTTACCCGTTCAGAGCTGTATGGTTTTACAGCCACATTGCGAGTGGCACGGACACTGTGTGAGCTGGCAAGAACCTCTGGGATTGTAGCCAATGAGGACAGTGAATGCACATTCCCTGGCCAATTGTGTTTATGTATCTGATGCCTTACAGGTGCCACCATTACTGTTCACACAGTGAAATGCTTGTCTTGGTTATTTCTCTCATTTGGTGCTTCTTTTTCCACATGCTGTTGACAATTCTACCATTACTGTTCACACAGTGAAATGCTTGTCTTGGTTATTTCTCTCATTTGGTGCTTTTTTTTCCACATGCTGTTGACAATTCTAGGCCTCACGTTTGAAACCCTTCGGTTTTATCCTTTTTGGATTGGCGTTTGGCTTGCCATCGTCCACTCGGTTCTTTTCAGATGCTTACAATTTTCTCTGAAGCCGCCTTGCTGCAAACCTCACCTGGGTAGTGCATTACGAAAGTGGTGATGAGGTGACTCTTGCATGCATAATAGCTTATAGTGATGGATCAAATGTTATTGGAACTCTGGCACTGTCAAATAATGTTGGAGGAACAGCAACGGGTACAGATTCAAATGCAACAACTACTAAAGTAGGAGCAGATGCAAAGCTGATCATCCAGAATGAAAAGCTGATTCTAACTGTGGGCATACAATCTGCTGATTGAGTGCCTGTGGGGGCAACCATGTCTCTCACCATTTGCTGTGGTTGACAACACTATAGAGTGGTGGGGAGGTTACCGGTGTGGATTTATGCTGTATTGCAAGGTAAGAAACAATCAGATCTCATTGTCCAGAGCACTCTGTTACTTAGCAGCACTAGTAGTCTTTATGAAACTGCTCAAATGCTGGGTCCGCACACAAACCCTGAGACATTAGAATTTACTGAATTGTGCAACCTCGTGAGTGAAATTTCTGCCAAAATACTCATACTCTAGAAACACGATCACAGTTTAGCCAATGCAGGAAACATAGCAGCAATCAGTCTCATGCATCCTGGATAGTAGATTTGCAAGGCCTCCAATTCAACAGCCTGTGGGGTCTCATTCACTGATTCCATAATAAGTGACGTAGTTGTTAGATTAACGCCAGACAAGGAAGTCTAGAGCTTTGGAATCATCAGACCCTTCATTAAGCACAGTCACAAATATTGCCAAAATGTTTCAGATGGTGGCAGCAGCTCAACATACATTTTTGATAGTTGGCTAATAACTCAGTTCTTCACCTCATGCCTGCAAGTTAGTCGTCTGGATGATGCTCAGAATGTGAGTCTTGCACTAGGAAATGCTTCTTGCTCTCAAGTAGTTTTCAGTGGAGTTAGTTAACTAGTTAGGTTTCTCGACATAGATCACATACTTTAGACACCATAATAATAAATTTTCCCTCTCAGTCTCGGATTCCCCACATTGATACTTAAGTTCTGTCCAGATGTTTGGATGTATCACAAATGTTGCCAGTGCCCAAATTCATTTGACAGATGTTATGTCTGTCACAATCAATGGCACTTAGCAGCTGTGTGCCTGTGCAGGATAACAGCACCCCTAGCTAATGTACCAGTGTTCTTCGATACAATGTGGGCAGCAGAACCTGACCAAACAATGGTGCTTGTTTTAACTCCAGTCTCAGCAGAAACTGGCCAAGCACCTAACTCTTTGCTGAGTTGGATATCAATGGTATTTTGGACCAATTCCAAGTGGATACAGGGGCTGCAGTTTCTCTGATTAATCAGGGAACCCATCTGTGTTTGGATGCCCCCTGTCTGCAGCCGTCACAACGGCATATTATGTCATATAGCTGGCTAAAGATCCCTTTGAGATCGCAAATGACTGTATGGACAGAATACAAGGACATGAACTGGCAAACCACTTTGTTGGTTGTAAGTTCTCCATTGGTTATAAATATTTTTGGTTTAGATGGGTTCATCACTACTGTTCCACGATTTAGAATCATTGTTAGAGAATTATGAGCAGTTATTCCAATGAACATAGGGTTGGGTCAAGGAGTTTGAAGCACATATTTCACTCCGGCAGCCTAAGTTTTGCCATGCACGGCCAGTTCTGTTGATGCAGTGAAGGCTGAGTTAAGATAGGTTACAGAAATTGGGGGTTGTAGCGTCGTTCTCAACTTATCAGTGGGTGACTCCCATATTCATTGGGAAGAAAGCAAATTTGTCCACCAGAAATTGTGGTGATTTTAAGGCCTTGATTAACGAACAAAGTAGGATCAAAATGCACCCAATTCCTCAGCCAGAGGAACTTTTAGTTAAGTTAGCAGGAGCCAGTGATTTTCAAAGATAGATTTGAAGGATGCGTACTTGCAGTTATCTCTAGACACAGACACACACAAAATCCTGGTACTAAATACGCCTATTGTATCATCACAAGAGGTTGCCTTTTGGGGTTGCCTCAGCGCCATGAATTTTTCAAAGCTACAAAGAGTGACTAACACACTGTATTCCAAATTGTGTAAACTATTTGGATGGCATTGGGGTTATGGATGCTACCAGGAAATAACACATGCAAAATTTACAAACAATATTGTCGCAGAAGAAGCACAGTAGCACAGTCGCCATAGTGTAGTGGTTATGATACTAGACTGTTGCATGGAGGGTTGTGAGTTCAAAAACCCCCTGAACTATATTCGGTTCGAGTACGTTCTAGAAGTATCCACAAATGGCAAGAATCATTGTACTAGAATGTTCTGTATGTGTTCTGGCCGCAGGCAGTTCGCTCTGCGCTCTTGTATGTGCAAGTGCTGAATAAACCTTCGTTAAGGGAAGTTAGTGTTCGTGATTCATCTTCTTACACCTTCTTCTACGTGACATTATTCTGATGGAGACGCAGGGTATTGGAACTTGTGATACCGCACATTATCGGCGACACAGTGGCTCCTATCAGGCCACGACAGAGCCGCCGTTTACATGGCGAAAAACCCGAGTTCGAGCCTCATTCAACAGATCGCAATCTATCGGAGACAGAAGAAGAAGAAGAAGAAGAAGAAGGAGACGTTACTATGACAGCAAGTGTGTGCCACCACATGAGACATCCTTCTGGGTTCTCTGGTGACGATGGCCAAGACCCAAACAAGTGGCTGAAGGTATATGAAATGGGATGACACCGTGTGTCTGGCTAACGTATTTTTCTACTTGGAGGGCACTGCCAAGCAATGGTATGAGAACAACGAGGAGAAGTTCACAAGCTGGGAGGTATTCCAGGCGGAACTGCGCAAGAATTTCGGCGACACACAAAGACAGAAGTGCAAGGCTGAAGATAAATTAAAGTGCAGGGCACAGTGTCCAGGAGAAACGACAGCATCCTACATTCAAGACGTCTTGGAGCTGTATAAAATAGTGGATCCTAGAATTAAGGACGAAGATGACTTTGCACATCTCATGAAGGGTGTTGCTGAGGACATGTATCAAGCCCTACTCCTGAAGTAGGTTTCGACAGCAGACGACTTCATAAAATGGTGCGAGTATATCGAGACAATGCATCAAAAACGAATTACATGCAAGAAGTTTGAACGGTTTCCAAACGTCGTATCGATGTATGTGATAGAGGAAGAAGCTGATTTTACAAGCGTTCTTTGTCAGATAGTGAGAGAGGAAGTTCAGAAGGCACTTGGATTGCACAGCGAGCAAAAAACCGACACGTTTCAAGGGGCCATAAGGGAGTAAGTGGAACAGGCATTGACCCCAATCTCTCGTCCTTCATTTCCCTTTAAAACGGCAAAAAAGTCGAGACCCAGGCGAAGTTACGTACCTACAATGCCGCACGAGGAACCTGTTTGGGCACCAAGGAAGACTGACGTCTGGAAGTCCCAAGATAAGCAACCAGTATGTTTCCACTGCAGACGACCGGGACACGTGGTGCGCTATTGTCGAGAAAGGCGGCGGATATTTGATGACGCCCGCGCTAGAAGACAGCAGACCGATCTTATCCGACACCAACTCCGGGACGACGAAGATAAACAAGAGGATGTGGGTGCAGGACGACGTAGGTCACCATCGCTGCAAGCTAACTGCTGGAGAGGACGCTCCCCAACACGCCGATCAAGGTCTCCATCGCTTTTTAGAAGCTCCAGCCGATCACTTAGCTGCCGCAACCTGGAAAACTAAAGGGTGCGACCTTCCTTGGAGGCGAGGCCGCAGAAGAGAAAAATCCTCCGCTGTCGATCACTACAAAAATGATAGGAAACTACGTCGACATCCTCATGGATGGCTGACCAGCCCAAGCTCTTGTGGACTCTGGAGCATCATATTCAGTCATTTCGGAGAAGTACCGTCACCAGTTGCAGAAAACCGTATTCGTCGACAGCGAAACATCTCTGCTGAAGGTGGCTAATAGGAAATGTGTAAAACCTACAGGAAGATGTGTCATTCGTGTGGGTATAAGTGGCCATACACAGCCCTTAGAATTCATCGTCTTACAAGAGTGTAGTCATGGTGTCATCTCGGATGGGACTTTTTGAAAGCTTCTCAGGCAGTTATAGATTGTGGTTGCTCGAAGATTGTGCTAGATGAGATGAGATACTGTGGACAGGAAGATGGGCATCCGAGTGTGTGGAGACTGTGTGCTGGATGAAGTAATCATTCCTGCAGTCAGTACTAGAAAGGTTACTATCGTGTGTCATGCCATGCATCAACCCATGGATCTTGTAGTGGAATGTAAGAGAAGCGTACCACTGAAGAATAATTTGGTCATCCCAGCCTATGTCATCTCGTTTAAAAACGGATTCGGTAAATTGTGGATAGTTGACTGTCGCCGAGAGCCACAGATCCTTCCAAGACGCATGTGCACAGCAAATGCTGAGCCGTTAATTGCAGAACAGCTGAGTGTCACAAAAACCTCCCATGCCGAGTCTGTGGGCGAAATGAGCACTACCACTATGAGACAACATCTTCTAGCTCGACTATCACCAGATCTCACAAAGGAACAACAGAAGAAGCTACTTGCCATTCTTCAAGAGTTCTCTGAATGCTTCAATCCTCAGGTGAAAAGCAAATTAAACAATCGACGGTGAAGCACCGGATTAGCACTGGAGGCCAGAGAGCATAATGTGTGTCAGCAATGGAACGTCGAATAATTCGCGACGAGGTAGCGAAAATAATGAAGAATGACATCATTCACCTTTCGCACAGCCCATGGTTTTCACCATTGGTTCTCGTCAGGAAGAAGGATGGCAGTTGGCGCTGTTGTGTTGATTACAGAAAGCTTAATAAGATAACTAAAAAGGACGTTTACCCTCTTCCACGAATTGACGATACGCTAGATTGTCTGAAGGGGACTAAGTTTTTCTCAACCATGGACATGTACTCGGGATACTGGCAAATCGAAGTAGATGAGGCTGATCGCGAGAAAACTGCATTCATCACCCCTGAGGGCCTGTATGAGTTTAAGGTAATGTCGTTTGGTTTGTGTAATGCACCATCAACTTTTGAACAGATGATGGATAATCTTCTAAGGCACCTGAAGTGGACGATGTGTCTTTGTTATTTAGATGACATTATAGTGTTCTCAGAGACATTTGATGAACACATAAATAGACTGAGAGCCGTTGTGTCTCCAACAAGCCAGACTGAAAATTAATCCAAGAAAGTCTCTCTTTGCAGCAAAAGAAATCATAATACTTGGACACCTTGTGTCAAACGAAGGTGTGCGGCCAGACCCAGAAAAGATGAGATCTTTAACGGAATTTCCTATTCCTAGAAGTATTAGAGATGTGTGAAACTTCCTCGGATTATGTTCTTATTACCATCGTTTTATCAAAGACTTTTGCATCAAAGCCAGGCACTCCAAGAGTTGTTAAAAGCTGATGCTAAATTTATCTGGGGTGGTGCTCAACAAGATTCTTTCGATGTGTTACGAAAAGCTCTGACGACTGACCCTGTACTTGGTCTGTATGATGAGAGAGCACCTACAGAACTACACACAGATGCCAGTGGGTATGGATTGGTGCTGTTCTGGTGCAGATTACAGATGGAAAAGAGAAGGTTATAGCCTATGCTGCTAGGACACTTACAAAAGCCGAGAGAAACTATCCAACTACAGAAAGAGAATGTCTTGCTGTGATCTGGGCCATGTGCAAATTTCGACAGTATCTATATGGAAGGTCATTCACAGTTGTTACAGACCATCATTCACTTTGTTGGTTGACAGGTCTTAAGGATCCAACAGGACGACTCGCCAGGTGGGCACTATGTCTTCAAGAGTATGACATTACCATAGTGTACGAAAGTGGAAGAAAACACCAAGATGCCGACTGTCTGTCAAGAAACCCTGTGCAAGACCATCAAGACTTTGATGAAGATAGTGACTGTCTCGCTGCACTCCAGGAGCTCTCCTCTGAGCAGAAGAAGGACGCCAAGATATCTCAAATTATGCTTGCCTTAAATAGGTCAGAGGATGTGAAAGGACAATTTGAGGTAGTTAATGGATTACTTTGCAAGAAAAACTTTGATCAGTTTGGAAAGAGGTGGCTACCAGTTATTCCTAAACAAATGCACTTAGATGTGCTACAGAAATTCCATGACACACCTGAGGCTGCACATTCAGGATTTATTAAGACATACGATCGAATCCGCAAGAGATTTTTGTGACCAGGTTTATTTAGGAGTGTCCGTCACTATGTGTCACACTGTCGAGAATGCCGGATGAGAAAGGCAGTCCCTCAGAAACCACCTGGCCGATTCATACCAATTCCGGCAGCCGAAACGCCTTTCCAGCGTGTTGGGATTGACCTCCTCGGACTATTTCCAACGTCTGCTAGTGGCAATAGATGGATTATTGTTTGCACTGATTATCTGACACGTTATGCCATTACAAAAACCGTGAAAACAGCCGAAGCATTCGAGCTAGCCAAATTCATCGTAGAAGACATTGTATTAAATCACAGTGCCCCAGGGTGGTTAATTACGGATGGAGGAAAAGTTTTTCAATTGAATCTTGTGACAGAGATAAACCATCGATGCAACATTACTCATCACATGGCGACTGCCTCCCATCCACAAACTAACGGGCTTACTGAATGCCTCAATAAAACCTTGGCTGACAGGCTATCAGTGTTCGTCAATGTTGAGCAGAGCAACTGGGATGAGGTGCTGCCTTTCGTGACGTTTGCCTACAACACAGCCAAACAAGACACCACAGGATTTACGCCATTTTTCCTGGTGCATGGGTGTGAGACGACGAAGAAGATGGACACTTTGTTTCCGTTACATCCTGGTGATGTGGACGACAACTACATCGGCCAGACGTTATCCAGAGCTGAGGAAGCTCGGCAGTTAGCTCGACTTCGAACGCTGCAGGCTCAAGAAAACGATCGCCGAAGGTATGATGCGAGCCACCGCCTTGTTGTCTACCAGCCTGGTGACGTCGTCTGGATCTTCACTCCTGTTCAGAAGGTTGGTCTCACTGAGAAGCTTCCCAGGCGCTACTTTGGACCTTATAAGGTTGTAAGGCAGTTGTCTGATGTTACTTATGAAGTTGAAGATTTCGACCCCGACGCAAGACGATGAGAGATCAGAGATACGGTCCACATCCTTCAAATGAAGCCCTACAAGGATCCTGAAACCCAGGGTAAATTCGAAGCTCTGGCGACAGGCAACAAGTGGAAAAGTGAAGAAGAACATAGCGGCAAGGGAAGTTCTAAGAAGATCACCGCCAGAGCGAACATCAGTCATCGGGAGTTGGAGTATGCAGTACCAATGACTCGTTCCCAGGCTAGGAGGACGTAACACCAAGACACTGTTCTCTTAAGGAGGGAGCAATGTCGCAGAAGAAGCTCAGTAGCCCAGTCACTGTAATGTAGTGGTTATGAAGCTATGATACTAGGCTGTTACATAGAGGGTCATGAGTTCAAAACCCACATGAACTGTAAGATTTTAATTTCTATATACAGTTCGAGTATGTTCTAGAAGCATCCACAAATGGCAAGAATCATTGTACTGGAACGTTCTGTAGCTCTATATATACAATATGTATTCTGGCTGGAGGCAGTTCGCTCCACGCTCTTCTATGTGGAAGTGCTGAAAAAACCTTCGTTAAGTGAAGTTAGTGTTCGTCATTCATCTAGTTACACCTTCTTCTACATAACTATTTCAGAGGCTGCTGGAGAATGGACTCTTTTGTAACTTAGACAAATGAAAGTAATTTTTTTAGTAGCATTTGGGGCATGTGTTAAGCAGCAAAAGGATCATACTGATGGTAGAGCACATTGATGCAATCGAGAAGCTGCCAGGCACAAGAAAACATAAGCGAATTGCAGTCTTTTTTGGGAAAGTGAACTACTACACAAAATTCATTCCCCAGGCAGCTCACCTCTCTCATCCACTGAACCATTTGAGGAAGAAAGGAGTTCCATTTCTTTGGTATCTCTATTGAAAAGAATTTTTGCAGTTGAAAACACACCTGGGGATGACCCATGCTTAGCAATGTTCACAATGGACAAGCTCCTGATCCATCACAAGAAAGAATTGAAGTCGTTCTCTTGCATAAGAATGCTGATGGTACATAGTGACCAACTGCTTTTGTGTCTTAACACTCTCTCACGGGCACAGCAAATTTATCCACAAATTGAGGAGGCATTGGCCATTGTGTATGGATTTAAAAAACTCCACGTTTACCTATTTGGGATAAGTTTCAGTTACTTACAGACCATAAACCCCTTTTTCTTTTTCTGGTCCATGTTCTCACCTTTCAGACAAAACTAAAGTGTGTTGCAGCACTAGGCTTTGTTCTTGAACAATTATCATTATGACATTCATTTAGAACCTACTGCTCAGAATGTTGACACCGATGCATTATCACACATATCTGTTGGCACCAACATTGAATTTGACTGTCAGGACACAGTGTGTTTTGCCCTAGATGAGATGATGTGCCACATCTGACAAGATTTCTCGATCACCTCTCATAAATGAGAAGTGTCTACTGTTCAGGACACCCTCCTGCCTGTAGTCATGTCAACAGTACAAAGTGGTTCGCCAGAGGCACCCAAAAGCATCAGATCTGGTATTGTGCAATTATTTTTCTATGAAACATGAGCTGAACTTCGTTGAGAGAGTAGTATTATTGTCTACAGAGGATGCTGAATGTCACATCATTGTTGCACCTCTGTTCCATGGTTGTACCCTTCAGCTGCTACACACATCCCACTGGGGTGGCAGGGGGGGGAGGGGGGGGGTGACGGATGAAAGTCTTAGCTACGCACCACATATGCTGGCCAGGGATAGACGGCACAGTCAAGCATCAAGTACATATGTGACAGGCTTACATTCACAACCAAGCCTCCACAGCAGAAAATTTTTCCCTGTGGCCCCAGCCTGAGCAACCTTGGGAGAGTGAGCACACAGACTTTGTCATCCCTTTTGAGAGTGCAATGTGGCTGCTGTTGGTGGATGCACTCTCTAATTCTCCATATGTGGCACCAATCTCTTCTATAATTGCACATACTATGATCAAAGTGTTCACTACCATTTTCACCGTTGAGGGCATCCCCCCTCCCTCACTGCCCCTTTCCATCCAAGTTGAACTCCAAAGTGGAATAGACGGTCAGCACTTTCAACTCAAAAATGTGGAAGAAAATGGCATCGGTGCCTGATGATGAGGTCTTAACAGTGTTTATTGCCACCCATCAGTCCACACCAGTGAATGGATGAAGCGCAGCCAATGTACTCCACAGGTATAAGCCACACATGCTCTTGGATTTGCTGCATCCTGCCCCACAAACCCTGAGCCCTACTGCTGTGTGGGTTTGCACATTTGGCTGGAAGCCAGATTGGGTGACAGGCATCAGTCTGGGCTAAAAAGGGTGCCAAAGGTTCCTTGTTGCCACTGGGCAGGAGCACCTGCTCTGTCATCAAAACTGGTTGTAGTCACAACTTACCAAGAACCATTCTCACTCCTTGACCTAACATAGGAGGCTTCCTGTGCCACCCCTCCTGGCAACCACATTTTCAGGCCATCTCCACAGCCTGCCTGTGCTGCTTGGCTTGGCCACTGTGCCATTACAACCTGTGTCCATGCCATCATTATCAGCAGCAGCAGTAGACTGAATTGGCATAGGACTGGCAAATCATGGAAGCTGAATTATTTTATCCAATACTGCATTTGCAGACACCATTGATGCCTCAGCAGCAACCACAGCCTCATGTTGATCAGGCAGTGACTGAATAGGGCACCAAGGGGATGGGAACACTCGACAATGACATGCCATTGGAGCCACTGATAGGGTGATCTGCACAACACTTCCCCTTGTCTCGGCAGATGAAGCGCAGGTCTGGTCATTTCTGATCCTATGTGCATAAAAGGGGAGAGTGATTTAGCATTGCTGCTGGATTCAGACATCAATATTGAGATGAATGCAACAGCATTAGCTATGCAGAGATGTATGCTTTTACATCCACACTGCGGGCAGTAAGAACACGGATGAGTTGACAAGACCATCTGGTGGTATAGGCAATTAGGTAAGTAAGTGTGCATTCTTCAGCCAATTGTGTTATGTATCTGAATTTTTCCACTGATATTACTATTCACTCACAGTGATGCACTTGTCTTGGTTATTTCTCTCGTTTGACTGTTTAGTTTTCGTTCATATTCAATTGATGAGTCTGAGCCTCATGGTTGAATTCCTCTCAGTTTTAGCGTTTTGGATTGGTGCTTGGCTTGCTGTCTTTCACTTTGTTCTTTTCAGTTACTTACCATTTTCTCTGAAACTGTCTAGTTGCATCCACCACCTGAGTAGAGCATTACTAAAGTTGATAAAGCAGGAATGGCCATGACATGCCAAACTCCACATGAGCACGAATTGCAACATGCATGTGGGCTGAGGCTCAGCCTGTCTTGGCTTTGCTCAGCCCTCTTTGGAAGGACTCTGTGTAGTGCAACATTTCATTGAGCTCTGCAGTGTGGCATTTTATATTCTGCATGACACTTTACACTTCACCAGAATTGTGGTGCGAGCACTGTTTACACTCGTTATTTGTTTGTGGTATAAGGAAAGTTCATGGGTCCAGTGGCTGTTTGCACCAAAAGAGGCTGTCTACTGATTTTTGTCACAAGCCTTTAAAAATAAATGGGAATCACAGAAGACAAGGACGCAAATTCTCAATATTTATTATGCAGTCACATAATCAACGACTACCACAAATTTGCTATGGAATGACATTACAACACCATGCAGAAAGAATTTAAAGATTTTACTTAATAATGAAAGAAAAAAATTACAGCAATCAACAGATAGGCCTGAGTATTCTATACAGCACAGAGCCCTTTGTGTTAAATTTGCAGGCCTGGAGTATGCAATGAACTGGTGGTATGAATAGCAAATTTTCTCAAGTTGCATGCATTATTCCACTGTCAATTGCAACAGTTTTTAATGGAACTGAATGAAGAGTATGGAGAGTGTACATGCTACAGTGAAATTTGTTGGTTAAGTCAAGGGACATACCTGGAATGATTTTTCTATTTAAAACCTACTGTTATTGAAAGACACTGCAAAGTGAGACACAACTTATTTCTTATTTGATGATGCACTTAATAAGAAAATTTCATTGTGGAAGGGACAAATTCTGACAAAAAAACTGTCCATTTTTCCAAAGCTCACTGACACTAAAGAAAACATGAGTTTTTAAGAATTCGTTGTGATTGTGGCGTTGAGGGAATTACAAGGATAGTTTTCTAAATGTTTTGAGCACACTGCCAATCTTATATCTGTTTTTGAGACAATTTGCCATTTCATTTGGAAGTGCCCCTGTGCATGTGCAGATGGAAATGTTTTCTCTGCATCATAATTCCCATTTCACAGACAAAATATTTTATATTTAAACTGCCCAGGAGGTCTATGTTGTTTTCCTTGTGAAAAGTTTCCACGCCTCCATAATCATGTTGCAAATGTGATAAAATGTACTGATCAACGTCTGAAGTGTTTGAAAGATCTTTTTCAGTTACGAAACTAAAGAAGTCATAATTACATGGCAACCTGAGTGTGAAAATCTGTGAAATTGTATATGTCTGCCTTTATGCTGACAGTTTGTATCAGAAAAAGTGTATTATGTCCTCAGTGTACCAACAATAATTAAATTATACTGAAAATTTGTTTTATTTGGGATCTGTGTTATTGAGAAATATGACACCAAGTTGTATGCAGTGCAACTGCATTGCCATCTAAATGTCGTATGGTCACAATTTCCCCCTTTTACCCTCTTCGTGTTCAGACAGCCTAGTGTGGCAGTAGGAGAAGTTTGCAAGCAGGTGAGAAAACTATGCACACATGAAAGAGCACTGTGCACTACATCAGTATGCATAGATCTCCATTGTGTGTGATATGGAATTTGTGCAGCATATGAACCAAATGAGATGACTGAAGGTGTTGTGCTTGTATGGGTTCATTACAGTGTGGAAGGTGACAAAAGAGGTTGTCCGTCTGTAGATGGAACTGGTACAGAAAGTTGACAAAATTTATAAAACCACTGTTTCAGACTTCTGAACTGCTGGATAACTGTTGGCAGATTTCTTGCATCATTTTGCATGCTATCATGACTAACTTGTAAGGTAGTATGTGTCATGTGTGTACAATGGGTTTCCAGATTCCTTTCTAAGAATCATAAAACTAAACAGAAGACTGCTTCATAGAGCTCCCCTTTCCTTTACGATGTAAAGGAGAAGATCTACTCAACAGAACAGTGACTGGTGATGAGTCATGGGTTTCCAATGTTATTAAAATCGAGACTAAATGGCAATCAATGTTTCTTGGTGATACCATCTCACACAAACACCAAGAATGCTCGCAAAACTCAGCCAGATGATTTTCTTTCATTTGGAATGCTAAAATAAATTTGTTTGTGGGTTTTAATAATGTTGAACGTAATCAACTTGGAAGCCCGCTGTGAGACATTAAGAAAATTGAGAAAAGCCATACAAAACAAGTGACCTACCCTTGCATGTGGGGTGAGCACAGCAAATAGCTGTAGTCTGACATAGCTACAGATTTCGGTATTGCAGGGAGAGGAATAGCTTTATGCTCTTTCTCTGTGCTGAGCATGCTTTACGTAACTCCCAAGTGGCTAGGACAGGGACCCTGAACTGCATGTATAAGTGGATAGCATCCATCCAAAGCTAAATTTCCTAAGTTCTGTCTTCTGATGAAACTAATGAAATCTGCATGGTAGAGACTCAATAATACGAACTCTCTCTTTCCTAACTGTAGCGGTGTGAACTCTCATTTTGGTAATCTGTGTGCCAGTATCTAACAGCCCACAACAAATTGTGATCCTCTCCTTTAGGGTACCATACTTAAAAGACCACAGAAACTCGTATTAATCTGCTTTTAAGATCTGCTTCATGATACTAAGTAAATGAATGATCACATAGTACTGAACTGCTATAATATTTCTTCCCAATTCGAACTATTTCTTTGGATGTGCTTTAGTAGCAGGAGATGGAATTGCAACTATGATCTACCGCCAGTTCCTACTAGGTCCAGAAGAGTGAGCTGAGAGGCAGTGTCTACATACTGTACAGTTAATATTGTATTTCTTCCAACAAATGACTGATGCAGCACCATTCTTAAGTTTCTCAATGGTTGTAAAAGGTTGCTAAGCAGGCAAGTACATCATGTCATGTTTTTGCATGACAGTTGTTGGCCATATGCTGTCCAGAAGACCAAAGAGTGCAGTGTCAGTTCAAATGGGATGTTTCTGAACATCTGCCTTCACCCCAGACTTGGATCCAAGTGATTTCTGGCTCCTCAAGAACATGGCCGGCTGCAATCTAAGGCAGCAGTGTCTTATGCGGTGGGACCTTGTCAGTCCCTTAAGATAAATGATACACTTTTCCCAGTGAAATATATTTTGGCATCATGTCAGGTGAATGTGTTGGTTACAATACAGGAGCCTTCTTCCTATCCTCTTTTTCAGAAAAGTCTAACACAGATGCTCACAGACAAGATGTTCAAAGCAAGCTGGGATTCCATCTCTTTGTAATGAAATGTGTGCACCAACATCAAATGCAAAATTTTTCAAAAGCATATGGTATGCACTTCCCCCGAAACACAGTCACACTGGTGTATTTAAGCTGGGAGTAACTGGATACAGGCCTGTTAATCAAACATAGACTATCCTGCCTGCAAGTTCAGTGTAAATCTTTGTTGCTTTTTCACAATTGTGGTGTGTGATTTTTGACAGCCTATATGTGACTATGCTACTGTTGACCAGTCCGTATCTAGTGAAACATGTTCCATAAGTGAAAAGTACCAGTACATAAACGATTATATTCAAAGACGCCTGATGACGAAAATGTCAATGGTGAGATTTTATTGTATATTAGCTTTGATGTGTGGTACTTTTTGGTGGCAGCCTTATTTTAGTGTGTAGATGAAATATCCAGATGAAGAAGGCTTTGGTGAATGAACAGACATGGCTAGATATGACTAAAGTGACAGTGAATACTGTGGTATGTGTTGAAAATATGGTGTTTGAATTTGTTTGATGGTAGTCTCTCACACTTTTAACTGTTATTGTGGGACTTTTCTCTCCAGACTTTCATTGGAACCAGTGGATGATTAAGTGGAGACAGCAAGCAGACATTAACTTTGGTTCAGTGGTGGTATCAGGTGTTGTATGAATGAAATCAGATACCACCAGGACCCAAATAAGTAATTCAGGGTTAGAGAATAACTAAACCTTTTCCAAATCATTTAGAATTACCCTTACAAAATAGCTTGATTGGCATAAGATGTTGTCCTTACTCTCTATGGAGTTACTGCAACCAGTAATTATATACCATACATCGCACATCATCTGAACCAAATGAACAAAAGGACAGATAATTATTCATACTCCATTCAGAGAACAGAAACATTTTAAGTATTAGTGGTGTGGAAAAGCACAACCACTAAACCTCAATAAAAAAAAAAAACCCAAGGAACCAGTGTGTAGCTGTTTCAGAAATAACTATGAGGCATCTCATGATTGATGCAGCCTGTGTGCCTCTGCTTGCTGCACATCACAGAGAACAGAAATTATAATGAGTGTGGGAACATTACCATTGGACACTCAAGGTGAGGCACTACACTCCAGTGGTTGGTTGATCGGTTTGGGGGAGGGGACCAAACAGCGAGGTCATCAGTCCTATCAGCTTAGGGAAGAATGGGGAAAGATATTGGCTGTATCCTTTAAAAGGAACCATCCCAGCATTTGCTCAAACCAGTGGCAGTGTACAACTGCATCAAAAACCAAGGGAGACAATGTATTCCACTTGCAAAAAAAGCACCATTCAAGCAGGTGGAGGAGATATTCTTGTGTAAGGGAAAGGGACGGTGCTGCTGATATGTTTTCTGTCACCTCTTTCCTGTAAATGATACATGAAAGTACTGCCCCATCATGTGCACCCATTTATTCACTTACTGCAACTCACAGACAATGCACCACCCTATCACTACTGTGTAGCATCAGAAAGCTTTGGAGAACATTCCACAGACATGAGGATGCCTGAGTGGCCCCAGGTCAAGTGACTTCAATCCTATTTGGAGCTGATGACATGCTTCTGAGTGATTACCGTCAGTCATGGATGATGATTGAATGGTCATAGAACAGGATGGCTTTCAACTGCCTACCGTGCCCCACAGACTCCATGCCATGACATGTAGCCAGCAACATCAGGGAGTTCTACACAGTGCTAGGTAGGAGCATCTTATTCATTTGCTCATGATTGTTCACACGTTTTGAGGCTGAATCAGATGCACTGTTGAACGAAGTTTATCACAGACTTCTTGAAATGAGATCTATCCTCACAGGCTGGAATAAAGCCCAAACTTCTACAGAATACTTAACTAGTTCACAGAATTTCAGTAGCCCATCAAGGTTCTCCACCTGTAGCAATGTACTAGACTACATTTTGAGCTTAGACGTGATAATCTGCAGGTAATATAACTATCTTCTTTGTGGCACCCCTCTCAGGAGACACCGCCTTAACAAAACCCTGTCCGTGTGGGCAAGGGGGTTTGTGTGATCCAATAAAGTGGAGGGCTATGCCGGCAGTGGTGTAACTACCATCAGGGCCCCCAAGCCAGACAGTCTCCATAGAGGATCCAGACAAAGTGTGTCTCACACCGTCCTGTCTAGTGTCCTGTCCTGTCCTATTCTGTTCTGTCCCATACTACACACTCCCTTCCTTTTCTTTTCCTCCCTGTGATTGTGTGGCAGCAGACACAGTCCCCTAATGTGGACAGCGGAAGATCCTTGGACATCAGGACAACATTGATGCACATAGGCCTTACTGCGAAAGGATGGATAGCGTTCTGTAGTCATGGTGAAGACAAGCTATATAAGGGGTAAGGCCCTGAAATAAAACCTTGGCAGGTGTCCAGGCCATGAGGTGGCAGCCCCACCAGGACACTCGGGGGCTGTGGGCTGATAACCCGCACCACCAAAAAACACATATCACAGAAACTAAAAGGAGAAACAGCTGGATGGATCTTAAGGATATGACCTTTGGCCTGAAAAGGAAAACCCTATTGGTTTTTGGAATGTAAGGACGTTGAGAGAGGCAGGGAGGCTAAGACAGGTCGAAAGAGAGATGGAGAACTATCGACTAGATATATTGGGACTAAGTGAAATAAGGTGGCCAGAATCTGGGGAATTCCAAACACAAAATGGTCGAGTGTTGCTGTATGTGGGTCAGTTGGGTGAGGACACAATGCACAGGAATGGTGTAGGGCTCTTACTATCTAAAAGCAGAAAGAAGAGCTTACTGGAGTAGAAACCAGTCTCAGAACAGATAATAACCGCACGCTTTAAAACAAATGTGCGATATGTGACTGTAATTCAATGCTATGCACCTACTGAAATAGCTAAAGGAGAATGAAAAGATGCATTTTATACAGAGCTTAATGGAGTCTTTAGACAAACAAATTCTAGGGACATAAACATTTTAATGGGTGACTTGAACACAAAAGTTGGTTCAGAAAATGAAGGGCTTGAACATATCATGGGCGTGCATGGTGTGGGGATCAGGAATGTAAATGGTGAACCGTTGATAGATACGTGCGCTGAACATGACCTGGTCATTGGAGGCACGTTGTTTCCACATCGTAACTGCCATAAGATAACGTGGGTTTCTCCAGACCATGTTACTGAAAATCAAATAGACCACATAGTCATAAGCCGCAAGTTCTGACACTCTCTGTTAGATGTCAGAAATAGAAGAGGAGCAGACGTTGGAAGTGACAACCACCTAATTTTGGCGGAATTCAGACTGAAGATAGTGGCAAATAGAACCAAGCTCAATCACAGGTGCAAGAAAGTAGATGTGGCAAGGTTAAAAGACCAACATATCAAAGAAACATTTGCCCTTGAACTACAAAACAAATTCCTGGTCCTCTCTGAAGAAAACTTTATGGAAGAGGGAATTGAAACATGTTGGCAAAAAATCGTAGACAGTTATTTAGATGTGGGAGAAAAAAATCTTAGGATTTAAGGCACACCAAAGGAAGGAATGGATCTCCAATGCTACATGGTATGAAATCAGCCACAGGAAAGAACTAAAACTTAAGTTAAATTTTTGTAAGCCAAGAGTGCAGAAGAGCAAAGCACATAAAGAATACATGGAAGCCAACAAAAAAGTGAAAATATGGCTACGTTGAGATAAAAGGAAATGGATAGATGAGCAAGCAAAATTAGCAGAAGAGGCGACAAGACAAGGAAATATGAAAGAACTCTACAACATTACCAAACGGTTGTCAATGAAGAACTTCAGACATGAAGGACCAGTTAAGAACAAGGAAGGGTGATGCTTACAACTCAACAGGCACAGCTACAGAGATGGGAGGAGAACTTCAAGGAACTGTTAAATTGTGAAGACAACCAAGAGGAACAGGTAAGAAATGTTCCAGAGGAAGTTGAAGAAGATCAAGATATAAATTTGCAGTGCCCCACTACGGACAAAATTAGGATTGTCTTGAAAACACTAAAAAATACAAAGGTTCCAGGCCTAGACAACATAGCACCGGAGCTCTTAAAAGACGATATTGATAGTACTCTTAAAAGTGCTCCATCCTTTGCTGAAGCATATTTGGCTTGAAGAGAAATCTCCGAAGGAGTGGAAAAATGGTTTGGTGGTAAAGCTCCCAAAAAAGGGAAATTTGTCAGACTGTAACAACTGGCGTGGTATTACATTGTTGCCAGTGCCCAGTAAGGTCCTCACCAGAATTATTTTAAACAGAATTAAAGAATCCCTTGAAAAACGACTGCGTAAACAACAGGCTGGTTTTAGGGCACAACACAGTTGTGTTGATCTTATTAACACTCTTAGGATCATTTTAGAGCAAAGCAAAGAATTCCAAGCAACCATGTACCTGGCATTCATTGATTTTCAAAAGGCCTTCGATTCCGTGAAACATAAAGTGCTCTGGCAGGTGTTGCGGAAGTATGGTACACCACAGAAGATCTTAAACATCATAAAAGATCTATATGATGGCTACAAATGTTGTGTACTCCATAAGGGAAATATGACAGAGCCCATAAAAGTAAAACTGGACTTCAGCTGGGTTGCATTTTATCACCAACACTTTTTCTACTTGTTCTAGACTCTGTTATGAGAAGAGTCACAGCAGACAGGAGACGAGGAATCCAGTGGGGGATCCATGAATGTCTGGAGGATTTGGATTTTGCAGACGACATAGTTTTATTAGCTCAAAGGCTGACTGACATGCAAGCTAAATTAAACTTGCTGAAAGAAGAAGCAGAGACTGCTGGCCTCAAGATAAATAGAGGCAAAACAAAGGAAATGAGAGTAGATTCAGGGAACATGGAGGTGCCACTGTTAATAGGTGAGCAGTGGGTGGAGACTGTCAACTAATTCCTGTATCTGGTTAGTATAGTGACGGAAGATGGTGGAGCCGGAGATGACGTGAAAATCCGCATTAAAAAGGCATATGCTGCCTTCATACAATTGTACCCAACATGGAAAAATAGAAATATCATGTACAAAACAAAAATCCATATTTTTAATACAAATGTGAAGGCTGTACTCCTGTACGCCAGTGAAAGCTGGAAAATGGATAAAAAGATAACATTCCAGTTACAAAGCTTCATAAATAGATGTCTTCGACGCATCATGAATATCTGGTGGCCAGAAAAAATATGTAATGAGGAGCTCTGGTCAATAACAAACCAGATACCTATAGAAGACCAGATACGAGAGAGAAAGTGGGGTTGGTTGGGGTACACCTTGCGAAAAACAGATGGAGCCATCGAGAAAAAGGCATTGGAATGGAATCCCCAGGGAACAAGGAAGAGAGGAAGACCAAGGGGCAGATGGAAGAGGACAATGGAAGGGGAAGCAAAAAGAGTTGGCAAGACCTGGGCAGAATTCAGGCAAATGGCCAAAGACAGAGATGGATGGCGAGTTCTCCTGGATGCCCTATGCCCCATAGGGGCCAAAGGAATTAAGTAAGTCAAGTCTTTGTGGCAACCACTGACCATTCACAAAACATTAATCAACTGAAAACCAACTCACACCCATTACACAATATCTAAAAGCTACAGGTACAGGAAGCCATCCAAGATTCTACATTTTTAATTTTTCCAAAACCTTCAGTTTAACATGTTGATTGCCACAAGGCCAATGGCAGACACAGCATAGCCTCACACATGGCACCATGTGTCCACTGGTGACCACAAGCTTCACTCTGTTTAGTACAGTATATCCTTAGATGGCATGTTTGTCATACAATCACAATCACATGTGGCTTGTTAATAAAACATATACTGTGAATGAACATGGCCTGTGAGTGTGATATTGGACTGGTGAGGTAATCCACAAACGCATCTTTGCACTGAATCACTGACTTCAAAATCTGATTCTTAAAACATCCTCAGTAATTCTTCATTGGTGAAACCAATCTTTTTTTTATGTTTACAATGTTGTGCCATCTCACCAGTTGATGGTAAGGGATCCATATGAGCTAAAACTATTTATTCTTATATTATATGATGAAGTAAATCTCACTGTTCACATTAAAATATTGTGTTGTTGTTGTGGCCTTCAGTCCAGAGACTGGTTTGATGCAGTTCTCCATGCTGCTCTATCCTGTGCAAGCTTCTTCATCTCCCAGTACCTACTGCAACCTACATCCTTCTGAATCTGCTTAGTGTATTCATCTCTTGGCCTTCCTCTACGATTTTTACCCTCCACACTGCCCTCCAATACTAAATTGGTAATCCCTTGATGTCTCAGAACATGTCCTACCAACCGATCCCTTCTTCTAGTCAAGCTGTGCCACAAATTTCTCTCCTCTCCAATTCTATTCAATGCCTCCTCATTAGTTATGTGATCTGCCCACCTAATCTTCAGCATTCTTCTATAGCACCACATTTCAAAAGCTTCTATTCTCTTCTTGTCCAAACTATTTATCGTCCATGTTTCACTTCCATACGTGGCCACCTAAATATAAATTAGCAATAATAATCAATGTAGAGTGTCATTGAAATTCCGTAATAATTAGCCATAAAACCCATGGTGAAGGCAATGTTGCAGAAAATAGATTTCAAAATGTTGAGCAAGATAGTGCACCTGCTTTCCTGTACACTGGCAGCAACTCAATCACGAATTACACATTAATGCTCTGAAGTACACTATAAACTGTACAAACCAGAGTAGGGCATGTGATCACAGATAAGGACTTGGCATCTGCATGAGGCTCTGCTGTGTCCACCAGCAGTGACACGCTCCACTCTTTTTACTACAGTATGGCGCACTGTCGATTGCATTTATAGGCCACATTCATCCACAGTATATGTTACATTAACAAGCCACACGTGACTGATTGTACGACAAACACACCATCTAAAGGTACTAAAGAGAGTGGAGTTTGTGGTCACCAGCAGGCACATGGTGACAGGTGTGAGGCTGTGCATTGTGGTCTCATTCCAGTTAACATGCTAAGTGCCACACTAATTCATGCTTAGGATAATATGTTGATAGTGAACATCTCACCAGGTTTATGACAATACGGAGGACTTCTTGATAGGCATATTCAGAATACACCTCATTACTATAAGGACAGAACTCATCTCCGGTGTGCCCCCATGAAAATGTGATAGGACCAACATCACCCAAACAACTTACATGTTTTACCCAATTTTGTACATTTACATACTCACCAGTTTCAATAATGCTCTGTTCATAGAAATCAGTTTGGTAGGAGTAAGCCTATAGCCATCTGTGGACTGCTGATTTCACTTCTGCATCTGTTGCAAAGCATTGGACGGCGAGGGACTTCTCCATGGGACCAAACAAATGAAAGTCTGTGACTCCAAGGTCCAGACTTCATGGTGGCTGCTGTAGCACCTACCACCCAAATGGGGTAATTTTCTCACAAACAGAAGCAGCAACATTGGGGCATCAGCATTAATGTTGTGGTGTGTGTCACGAAGGGAATTATGCAACTTCACCAAAGTTTTCATATAGGCTACAGTATTCACAGTGATCCTGTGCTCAGCAAAGTCCACAAATAACACACAATGTGTATCCCAGAATACCGCACAAGCACTTTCGTAGCAGATTGCAGATGAATTTTTTTTCTGGGGAAGCAGCATGTTTCCACTCCATTGAGGGCTGCTTGGTGTTGAGCATGTAGTGGTATGCCCATGAGTCATCACCAGAGATGATTCCTTTCAGAAAACCATGCCCTTCTGGGGCATAATGCGTTAAGTGATCCACGATTGTCATCATTTGCCAGCCCTTTTAGTTGTCTGTCAGGTCTTAAGCACCCAGTGAGCACTACCTTTATGAAATTTCAATGTGTCATGAACAGTATTATACACTGTGCCATAGGAAATGTTGAACAGCTGCAATAAAGTTTGCAGTTGCACATGCCAGTTATTCAAAACTGCTGCCTTAATGGCTCTGACATTCTGTGGGGTTGCAATTGTGACCAGCCACTCGGAGCTTGGCAAATCACTAAGGTGCACATGGTCCTCTTGGAAGAATGCACACCATCTGGAAACATTGATATGCCCATACAGTCATCCTCATACAAACCACGCATGTCCCTGTGAATCTCACTTGGTTTATGTCCTTTGGACCACAAATATCAAACTACACTTTGCTGCTCTTCACATGTTGATGACAATAATGCATGCCATGTTTGTTCTCTCACTAGAACTGTACACAAAAACAAAATTCCCTCTGTAGTGCAAACTTCAGACTACATCGTCGTGAAATTTCAACACTGCAGCTGCAATAGCAGGGGAGAAAGAAATTATTGTGCATTACTTTCAGATCCTCCCTCGTAGTATTAATGTTTCAATCTTCTTTTGGAATTTCATTACATCATCTCATATTTGGTAGTGTTGATAGCACTTCCATCCTGTCTGTTTTATCGAACTACACTTTGCTGCTCTTCACATGTTAATGACAATAATGCATGCCATGTTTGTTCTCTCACTAGAACTGTTCTGTTTTACAGTGGTTGACTTTGGCATGTTAAATGAAACTCTACTGTCTGATGATTCCAAAACGATGTGACATCAGTTTCATTGATATGACAGTAAATCCTGCAGTATTAAATAAAATTCATTTAGAATTGGGATTCCTCTTTTTTGTCTCAAACAGTGCACTAACTGCTTTTAACAGAAAAACAGGTTATCAGAACTGTACTCCAAGGGAGGTTGTATCACGTGCAGCGGAACATTACTAGAACTACAGGAACGGGTTTTGAGAATAGACATTCCTTATGAACAAATCAAGTTGTGGTGACGTAAGCTGAAGTTCAGCTACAGTATGCTCAAAATAAAATATTTCCTTGTAGAGTCATCATTAAGTTGAAAATCGTTTTTACATGTCAAAGGCTTATCATCTGCATATTGTCTTATGGAGAATCTCACTCAAGTACATCAATGGCAAGAGAAACAATGTTTTATTGGAGCAACACATATATCCTTTGAGACTGGCACAAATTGTCACAAGGGAGATTAGGGTTCATGGTCCCATTGACAATGAGGTCGAGAGAGAGAGAGAGAGAGAGCAAGATTGATTTGGAGAAGGCCATGCCATTTCAAAGGGACCTTCCTAGCATTTGCCTTCATTAGTCTGCAGTTTGACAGAAAGTAGGGATAATCTCAAGCTGGGTTGCTGGATGGCACTCCAATTTGCCATCCTACTGAATGTGAGGCTATTGTCTCAACCATCGCACCACCTTTCTTGGAAATAGATTTTGGGTTGTAGGTTCATCTAAACATTGTGTTTCATAAATCTCATCATAAAAAATTGTCTTCATCCTGCATTGTCTGGGTACTTACCTACCCCTTCTTATATTGGACTGAAATATAATTATGGCTGTACCCATCAGCTTAAGGAGCTCGAACATTCTAGTTTAGATCATTTTTACCCTGCCCTTGGGGCTGAAATGTCATTGGATCAGTCAACAATGAGTCGAACACCCCTGAAAATCATGGATGTGCCACCAAAGTATGCTCATTTCCATTACTTCACCCTTCCCAACTTTCACACACCAACTTATTTAATCAATGTGCATATGACTATGAAAATAATTCTGCAATGAGTTTCGTACCACAAACATTTTTTGACAATTTTGCTAACTAAATAGAAATTTCTTACAAACTCAGAACTAAATGTGACGACCGTTTCATCTGTTTCCTATGGGAGGTGCATATTTTGAAAACAAAATAAATCATCTTGGTTTTTCCACCTTGCAGTGTGTTACTTATATGACGATATGTTCCATCCTCAACAGATACCTTACTGATAGGTTGTCCCAACATGGCTTTGCATGTGATGTTAAGAGGAATGGGAAATTACAGTCTAAATTGCCATTAAAAGTGAGAGAGAGAAGTTGATAGTTTCACACTAAAGCTGCATGTTGACTGCACTGTTGCCAAATGGATGTTGCCTGAAAGCGGCGCGCTAGCCACTGCACAACACGCTCACAGCAACATGACCATAGATGCACCCTCTGTGCCTTCGGTAGTCCAGAGTCCCGGCATATGTTGCCCCAGCTCACATGAGATTATTATATCATCTGGAATGCTGTGGCTAGATATGACACTGAATTTTCCTAGATTATGTCACAGGTCAGTATCAAGTGGAAGTACGGTAGCAATACCCTCTGATGGTCAACACATACTAATAGTTTTTCAAGTGCACAGCAGGCAGAGCTGAGGTTTTTGTGTTATTTAATATGGACCTGGATGTCTAAAAACTTCATACCTTGTTTTTCATTTAGCGTGTACTCTTTGACCAGTAACCCAGCTGATGCCTGTAAAATATTTTATTTGTTTGGGATGGCATAATGTGAGTCTTTGTAAGATGAAATTTTAAGCTGTTTGCAACGAGTCAGTTGTACATCCTGTTACATTCCCATCCATTTCCATGTCTGCTTCCAACAGGGGTAGTCCTGAATTTTTAAGTGCAACCTTGAAAAATATTTTTGTTTGTTTGTCTGCAGCCCTGATAAATACTGAAATCCCCTGCCGTACTACTGTAAAATGCTGCCAGAAGTGAGAAAACAAAATGGTGCTGATTAAATGTGAAGTGCATGGTAGAGGGTACTTCTCATCATACCACCAATCATGGATTCTTCCCATCCCATCTGCATGTGGGAAGAATGACTTGAAATGTCTATGTGCATGCTGTAATTCAGCTCATTGTATCTTCATGATCTCTACAGAAGAGAAACTTACGGGTTTGCGGTAGATTCACAGAAACCTCACTTAATAGTGTTCCTTGAAATTGTGACCATTCGTGCTGCCCTTCTTTCTATGCATACAATATCCCCTAATAGTCCTATTCAATGCACAATTGTACATTTTTCAACATTTAAACCAAGAATATTTTTGCCACTCTTAGATAACAGCATCATCTGCAAAATGTCTGACTTACGGGTGATATAATTTGCTACCTAATTAATATAAAACAAGGACAGGGAAGGTTCCATTTCACTTCCTTGGGTCAGCCCTGAACTTACTTCTACATCTGTTTATGATCCTCTATCCAAGATAACATGCTGCACCCTCACTACCAAGAAATGCTCAGTCCAGTCCCAAATTTCATGATACCCAATGTGATCATACTTTGATTAATAAATTTTGGTATGGTACAGAGTTAATTGGTCCCTAGAAGTCAAGAAATACAGCATCTGCATCATTGGATCAATACATGGCTTTCATGATGTCATGTGAGAAAAGCATAAGTTGGATGAAACGTGATTCACATTTCCAGAATCCATGCTTGTTGGCATGGAGAGGGTGATTACATTCAAGATACCTCATTACATTTTAGCTCAGAATACGTTCTAAGATTCAACAATGCACAGCTATAAAAAATATTGGACAGTAGCTTTGCTATTCACATCTGTTAACCTACTTTGATAGATTTAACCCTGTGCTTTTTCTGATTACTGGGCACAGCTTTTTGTTTAAGGTATCTGCAATGTACTGCGGTTTGAAGAGGGGCTAACTTAGCCGCCAATTCTGTATAGGTATTGTTGGTCAAAGATGGACTAACTCGGATGACAATTCTGTATAGAGCCTGATAGGGATTATTCCACACAATGTAGCTTCATTTATTTTCAGAGATTTTAGCTGTTTCACAATGTTACTGAAACTAATATAAGTACTGCCTTTGTTGTGAGACAGGGACTGTGATAGCAGTCCTAGATTTTCCTTTATGAAGGGACATTTGAAAGCTTGTTTCAGCAAATGTGCTTCTTGCTTTGCTACCTTCAATTCCATTCCCTGTGTCATGGACGTGTATTTGGACACTAATTTTGGAATCACTGAAAGCTCCTACCCATGTTTCCCTTTTGAAAGACAAATGTTTCATTTAGCAACTCTGTATCTACAGCTCTATCCTTCGATTCACACCTACTGTGCTGTAGCTGCTGGTTCCATAAAAATTCTTTGCAAAGCCTGTGTGTAGATAGTATGATCAGAATGAGAGGAAGGATTACTGTTAAGATTGATGCAACCATTTTAGATTACCATGTTCATTTAGTGGCAAATGTATTGTTTCTGGCATGGAATTCTATCTTACAAAATAGTTAAGTCCTCACCCACATTGCTGGTATTATCACAGTCCGGTCTGATGAGTAAAAGGAGATCTTACACCACAGTAAACAAGTGTTCATAATATTTTGTCCCTTCTTGTACTTCTCTCTTTTAACATAAACCTTCATTCGCTGCAGGTTTGTCATATCGAAAATTGTGTCTACCAAAATAATCAATGTTTGAAAATATTTTATAATAACACATGTAAAAGATATGGACATGTGCAAGCTTTCAGAGTCAGTGTCTCCTTCTTCTTCAAGAAAGTTTGAAGAGAAACAAGGAGGGATGGAGGAAATGGACTGTCAAGATCTAGGAAAGGAGGAAAAGGGAGAGGGAGAGAGAGATGGAAATGTCACCCAGAACTCTCGGTCAGGGGAGACTTACTGGATGGGATGAGAAGCAAAGACTGACTGTTAGTGCCTGCAATTGCAAATCTCATCTGGTGCAGCCACCAGCAATTAATCTTTCTTTCTCATCCCACCCAGTAGGTCTCCCCTGACTCAGGATATTGAGCATGTTTTCCATGATTCTCTTTCCTAATACTCGTCTGTGCTTTCCCTTCATTGCTCTTCGTTTCTCTTCAACCCTTCTACTAGAAGAAGCCATTGGCTCTCAAACTCTGTGAGTTTCCACATCTTTTGTGTTTTCTACTGCCACTGTTTGATAAGCAGATTTTGAATATTGTGTCTGACTGACGTATTTCAAAACTCTGATCAAGGGCAACCTAACTCACACTCTTTGTTAATTGTTTTATAAAAGCTATAACCAGATAGCTTCTCTGTTTCAAGAGTAATGATGGTGAACAATTCTGATTTACTGATGTCAAGTATCATGCTAAAATAACAATTTGGTAGACAACAATTTAACAACACAGAACAAAGCACATTATGGTTGTATAGGTTTGTGGCTTTGATAAGTGAGCCACCACAACAAAACAAATGGTTATTCACCATATTTACTTAAATACTAAACATGCTATATTCTTCTTGGTGAAGACATCTGCATATTGAACAAGAGATTAACTAGGGGAAGCCAGCAGGGGCAACTTATATTAATTTTGTAGTGAATGGCAACATAGTTTTGAGATTTCATGAAAAATGGTTTTGAGGAAACATGTAACTAGTCATTATCCATGATATCTTCTGACTTTCTTTGAACTTACACTGGACTCACATGTCGAACTGTGTGACAAGGCAAGAGTTTGTTTGTGAAGATAATTTTTTCCTGTCTCTCCACAGGGTACTCTCGTGATCTTTTGTCAGTGACTGGAACAGGATCATGCAAGGACTATAAAGGCTAAGTGTGTGGATTTACACCTTTCAACAATCTCCGATAGTTGGGAGCTATGACTCATTTAAGTTGATGCCGAAGGATTCTTTTGTGAAAATAGTCACTATTTGTGGCCTAAACTTCTTGCCTTTATGAATTAAGGGAGCAATTGACAGGAATGGGGGAAATAAATACAGTAGAAGAAGAATGGGTAGCTTTGAGGGATGAAGTAGTGAAGGCAGCAGAGGATCAAGTAGGTAAAAAGACGAGGGCTAGTAGAAATCCTTGGGTAACAGAAGAAATATTGAATTTAATTGATGAAAGGAGAAAATATAAAAATGCAGTAAGTGAAAGAGGCAAAAAGGAATACAAACGTCTCAAAAATGAGATTGACAGGAAGTGCAAAATGGCTAAGCAGGGATGGCTAGAGGACAAATGTAAGGATGTAGAGGCCTATCTCACTAGGGGTAAGATAGATACCGCCTACAGGAAAATTAAAGAGACCTTTGGAGATAAGAGAACGACTTATATGAATATCAAGAGCTCAGATGGAAACCCAGTTCTAAGCAAAGAAGGGAAAGCAGAAAGGTGGAAGGAGTATATAGAGGGTCTATACAAGGGCGATGAACTTGAGGACAATATTATGGAAATGGAAGAGGATGTAGATGAAGATGAAATGGGAGATATGATACTGCGTGAAGAGTTTGACAGAACACTGAAAGACCTGAGTCGAAACAAGGCCCCCGGAGTAGACAATATTCCATTGGAACTACTGACGGCCGTGGGAGAGCCAGTCCTGACAAAACTCTACCATCTGGTGAGCAAGATGTATGAAACAGGCGAAATACCCTCAGACTTCAAGAAGAATATAATAATTCCAATCCCAAAGAAGGCAGGTGTTGACAGATGTGAAAATTACCGAACTATCAGTTTAATAAGTCACAGCTGCAAAATACTAACACGAATTCTTTACAGACGAATGGAAAAACTAGTAGAAGCCAACCTCGGGGAAGATCAGTTTGGATTCCGTAGAAACACTGGAACGCGTGAGGCAATACTGACCTTACGACTTATCTTAGAAGAAAGATTAAGGAAAGGCAAACCTACGTTTCTAGCATTTGTAGACTTAGAGAAAGCTTTTGACAATGTTGACTGGAATACTCTCTTTCAAATTCTAAAGGTGACAGAAACCAGATGGCAGTTATAAGAGTCGAGGGACATGAAAGGGAAGCAGTGGTTGGGAAGGGAGTGAGACAGGGTTGTAGCCTCTCCCCGATGTTGTTCAATCTGTATATTGAGCAAGCAGTAAAGGAAACAAAAGAAAAATTCGGAGTAGGTATTAAAATTCATGGAGAAGAAATAAAAACTTTGAGGTTCGCCGATGACATTGTAATTCTGTCAGAGACAGCAAAGGACTTGGAAGAGCAGTTGAATGGAATGGACAGTGTCTTGAAAGGAGGATATAAGATGAACATCAACAAAAGCAAAACAAGGATAATGGAATGTAGTCTAATTAAGTCGGGTGATGCTGAGGGAATTAGATTAGGAAATGAGGCACTTAAAGTAGTAAAGGAGTTTTGCTATTTGGGGAGCAAAATAACTGATGATGGTCGAAGTAGAGAGGATATAAAATGTAGGCTGGCAATGGCAAGGAAAGCGTTTCTGAAGAAGAGAAATTTGTTAACATCCAGTATTGATTTAAGTGTCAGGAAGTCATTTCTGAAAGTATTCGTATGGAGTGTAGCCATGTATGGAAGTGAAACATGGATGATAAATAGTTTGGACAAGAAGAGAATAGAAGCTTTCGAAATGTGGTGCTACAGAAGAATGCTGAAGATTAGATGGGTAGATCACATAACAAATGAGGAAGTATTGAATAGGATTGGGGAGAAGAGAAGTTTGTGGCACAACTTGACCAGAAGAAGGGATCGGTTGGTAGGACATGTTCTGAGGCATCAAGGGATCACCAATTTAGTATTGGAGGGCAGCGTGGAGGGTAAAAATCGTAGAGGGAGACTAAGAGATGAATACACTAAGCAGATTCAGAAGGATGTAGGTTGCAGTAGGTACTGGGAGATGAAGAAGCTTGCACAGGATAGAGTAGCATGGAGAGCTGCATCAAACCAGTCTCAGGACTGAAGACCACAACAACAACATACTTTATCATCTTGTGACAGGAACACTGTGGAATTTTGTACTATTATTCTGGTTCTTGAAACTTTTCTTTTAACACAAAGCAGAATACAATTAACCTCATGTTGTAGGAAACCATGATATTCGTTGTTACAATGAATAAAAAAAACACTGCTTGGATCACTTCTTTTATGACAGACTACAGTTTCAATCTGTACTGCATATTATCTTCATATCTGGCACAGCAAAGTACAGTATGTTGACTAACATTAGTTGAAAAACTGCACTTTGTGGTGCCAGGCTTGAAGATGATCTGCAGCATAAACTGAAACCAGTAATCAGTAATAAAAAAAAGTCATCCAGATGGTGTTTGTCTATTTATTACAAAATGAAAGGCTTTATTCACAATAACTTTGATTGCCTGTGCTATCTACTAATGTGAGAACCTATGTTCCACCTTCATTTCTAAGTAAATGATAAAATGTAATGACTCCATCCACAATATCATTCCCTACAAAACACTGAATAATAGCTCTGTGATTGTACCGCAGAATGAAGGTCTACAGATATACTCCTGGAGATGGCCTTCCACGATTTCCTTTCTGATGATCATTCCACAAATTGATAATTCTACCATGCTGCATTTACAACAGTCCTTGAAATGTAGTTGTTGGCATTACAAGACATTCAGGTCTATAGGGAACGTTCTAAGAATAATTTCAAGTAACAGCTTTATTCCTTTTGACATCTATATAATTTATTCATGGCAGATAATCTGTACATTTATGACCTGATAATTGTGCCTATTGGCACACATTTTCTGAAGAATCTAAAGAAAAAAGAAGAATACCTTGCAAAGTGTGACGTAGGGTGGAAATTTAACAGATAATCAGGAAGATGTCCTAAAACAGTGGAAAAAATTCTCTGATGAACTTTTCAAACACAAAGAGGAAGAATAAAGCCACATGGGAATGTAAATTTTTGAATACGAAGATGGATTCTCCTTATGAACAAGGATGGCGACACCCAACACAGGAAGAAATAAGTTAGCTTCTTGTAGATTTAAACAATAACTAGACCACAGGAAAAGATAGTGTAACTGACCTTGTAAAAGTAGGAATACTTACTGAAAAAAATACAAGATTAGAAAACTGGCATGGTATACCATATACACAAAAAAATGGTAAACAACATGCAAGTAGAAAAAGGGATTACCATACTAGATGTGGTGTGCACTCTAACCGAAATCCTAGCACAACTAATAAGACCGAGGATGAAGATCACAGCGGGCTCAGACCAAGGAGTATTCCAATACTGCGAATGATTGTAAGATCTTCACGTTCAGAGAACTACTGAAACCTGGATGTGAATTCAATATCAAAATACACACTAAATGTAAGCCAATTTCAAGCAAAAACATGATTCAGCAAACAGGAAAGACCTATAGAAACCAATGAGAAAAGGTAAAGTTCCAAGAGAACTGATAAATCTCAAAAGGATGACACAAATTTGTAGTCCTATCACGACCGATGGAAATGTATCAAACAATTTTGAAATTTTACGTGCACTGTACCAAAGAGATGTGCGCTTAACAATTCTTTTAAGGAAAATCACATAACACTGGTGTAATATTTTATAACATTTATTATTTTACAAACTGGTTTTTGGCTGTTATACTATCATCAGGAACAAATATAAATATGTGTGGCTATGAATTTTGTACGATCAAAGTTTTGGACTAGTGCATTGCAGAGTATCTCAATTGGTTTCCAAAGATTACAATTCTTAGGAATGAAATGGGTGAAAATGCCATGTAAAATTACTGACCATTGATAAAATATGTGACACATTAAATAATGAATTATACAACAAATGACAACAATTATTGTGGGAAGAAAATAAATTGAACAATGAACTTTGGTGGCATGTTCCAAGGGAGTGGCTGAACAAAATACCTGATTATGGCATAATAGCCGACAACTGTTTGTAATTTAATACATATTATAGAATGCTACACTAGTGTCATATGTGTTAACACTCATAAGATATAAGGTATTCTAACAAGGATTGGCAGAACAGCCAGTCAATGAAATTCTTTTTAAATAGGACGGAAGCATGGACAAACATTCTAGGAGGGAACTTCTTGGCAGATTAAAATTGTGTGTCACACTGGGACTCAGACCTGGGACTGAGGCAGACACACAGTTTTTATCTGCCAGGAAGTTTTAAATTGGTGCACATTCCACTACAGAGCGAAAATTCATTCTTTTCCCAGGAAGAACACTTTTAGTGTGTAATATGTAACTTAGGTATACTATAATGCAGACTATATTAACAATGTTTTTGCACATGAAAGACCTGAAATAGAAAATAAAACTGATGATCTATTGTGTCAAGTCATCACAACTGTTGACATCAGAAGAGCAATAGGAACAGCAAAAGACAGGAAAGCAGTTGGTCCAGATCAAATACCAACTGAAATGCTGAAACTATTAGATGATAACAGTATCTTAGTTCTCCACAAAGTATTAGATTTATAAAATGGGTAAATTTCCTGACAAATGGCTGATGTCACACTTCATCCCTTTGCCCAAGAAGGACAATGCAACAATATGCAGAGATTACAGACTAATTAGCCTAATAAGCCTTCATATCCTAAAGACATTTCTCAAGATCATTCAATATATAATCACTGTGAAGTGTGAAAGAGATATGGGATCTTCACAGTTTGGATTTAGACGGGGTCCAGGTAAGAGGGAAGCATTGGTCACAATTCAGTTATTGGTTCAGAAGTGCTATGATCAGAAGAAGGATATAATGCTGTGCTTCATATGTTACGAAAAGGCATTTGACAGAGTGCAACACCAAAAAACCCATACAAATTTTGAGAAGACTCTACATATACGGAAAATATATTCATTGCATAGAAAATATTTATTGGATCAATCAGTTGAGGTTAAAACTGGCAGTCAGGTGACAGAAGCACAAAGAATCTGTAGAGGAATTAGACAAGGATGTGTGCTCTCACCATTCCTCTGTATAACATATATTCCAGGAGTCGCTTGAAGACCATGTTATAGGTGTTAAAGTAAATGGGATATGGATTAACAACATAAGATATGTGGATGACAGTCTTAAATGCTGCTTACATGAACAACCAGGAAGGCCTCCTTACTGCAAGAACACAGTAGAAATATGGACCTCAATATCAACACCAAAAAGACAAAATTTATGATAGTCATTCACAATTCAAACAAACATCAAAATGTAGAACTAATGCATAACAATTAATCCACAGAAAGGGAGAACAGATTCAACTACTTACAGATGCGGTTATGTGAAAACCAGTCATCTGATGTGGAAATCAGATGTAGAATAGAAAGTGCATTCATGAAATTTAACAAAGTGTTTACAAGCACTGACTTCGATCTTAATCTCAGAAATTTATAAAGAGCTATGTGTGGTCAATACTTTGGTATGGCGCGGAAAGTTGGATGCTGAAAGTAAACATTATGAACAAGTTGGAAACATTCGAGATGTGGTTACGTCAAAAAATCCTTAAAATTCCATGGAAGCAAGGAAAAGAAATGAAGTGATTAGTAGAATAGCAAAACGAGACCGAGAACTGCTAACCACAATCAGACATAAGGAAATACTTACTTAGGTCACATGGTTTGAATTGAGAGGTATCACCTTCTTCAACTGATAACATTAGTCAACAACCAGTTTGCATCTGGGATGTGATACATCAACTAGCATATATTTTTGTGTGTAGAATCTGAATATACCTTTCAAAATGTTCTAATATGTACCATTTTTGAGTTTTTAAAGGTTTTTATTTTTTGTATTCAGTATTTTGCTTTTTGCTGTTCTTCTGTTTTGAGGTTTAATTGTTTGTTTTTGATTTGAGGGGAGAGCAAGAAGATCTACAAATTGTCAGTAAATGGTTGGTGTGGTAATCCAGTGGTGTGAAAGAGATCCTCAGTCAGTGTTTCCTATGAAAGATAGTGCAAACTTTTTGTATTTAAAACTTACACTAAGAAAAATGGCAACTAGAAGATCTTGTTGCTGTCTAAACCACCCTGACAACTTTTTTTATGTGTGTGGGAAATTCATTCCAAAAGCCCAAAGAAAACCAATGACTGATAATGTTAAGAAGGCATATAAATTGTATTCTGATTGTCCTGCTGGTGATCAAGATAAATTTTTGCACCTCATATTGCCTGCATAACACGTACTACAACCTTAACCGAGTGGTTGAAAGGAAAATGCCGGGCCATGCCATTTGCTGTTCTGATGGTGTGGTGTGAGCCCAATGACCATTATTCAGACTGTTACTTCTGTCTTATAAATTATTCGGGACATTCAAGCAAAACTAGACACAAAATAAGGTATCCAAATGTATCTTCAGTGCATTTGCCTGTGCCCCATAATGAGGTGTTGCCTGTTCCTGTCTGTAGCTTGAAAGTCACGGAACCAGACACCATGTTGAGTGAATGGGAAAGTATTGAACATATAGAAGAGTACTTCCCTCAATATCATGACACTTTGCCTCAGCTCTTTAATCAAAAGAAACTGAACAATTTGGTTCGCAATCTAAAACTTTCGAAACAGCAAGCTGAACTCTTGGGGTTGAGACTGCAACAGAACCTTCTAGCTCCAGGGGCAAAAATTTCCTGTTTCAGATCAAGAGGTGCTTCCTTTGCTCAATATTTTGATATGCAGAATTCAATGTGTGTATGTAGAAATGTCAATGATCCGATGATGCAGCTAGGTGTACAACATAATCCACAGGAGTGGCAACTATTTATTGACCCCACTAAAACCAGCTTGAAAGCAGTACTACTGTATAATGGCAATGCATTTCCATTGGTACCTTTGGCTTATGCAGTAGATATGAAAGAAACTTATGAAACCATGGCTTTGCTGCTAGAGGCAATCAAATATAAGGATAATGAATGAACAGCTTTGCTGTGATTTAGAAGTTGCTGCACTCCTTACAGGTTTACAGGCTGGATTCACAAAATACTGCTGCTTTTTGTGCCTTTGGGACAGCCGTGACACCACGAACCACTATGCAATCAAGGAATGGCCTACAAGGAAGTCATATGATCCTGGAAACGTAAATGTGACAGTAGCCCATTGGTTGAGCCCGATAAAATCATTTTTCCTCCCCTTCATATCAAGTTGGGCCTTATCAAGAACTTTGTAAAAGCTCTGGATAAAGTAGGTTTCTGAAATTTAGTGAGACAAAGCTAAAAGAGGATATATTTGTTGGGCCACAAATAAGAAAATTGCTGTAAGATCCAACATTTGATACCAAAATCACAGATACCCAATTAGCTGCTTGGTCTTTTTTAAAAGTAATTGTGAAGGGCTTTTTGGGTAACAGAAAAGACAACAAAAACTGTTACCATTGTGAATGATCTGTTGGACAACTATAAGAACATGGGGTGTAGAATGTCGCTTAAAATTCACTTTTTACATTCTCACCTTGATTTCTTCCCGGAAAATTTGGGAGCGTAAGTGATGAGCATGGTGAATGCTTTCACCAAGACGTTCTTACCATGAAACACCTTTACCAAGGCCATTGGAGCCCTTCGAGGATGGGTGACTACTGCTGGGGTCTTGTTAGGGAGAGTGATGAAATGGCAAACAAAAAAAGAAAAGCTCAGTTGTTGCATTATTCAAAAACCAAAGATGATTAAAGGTGAAAATATCTTATGAACTAATTTTGGACCTTTTATTGGCATCATGCCCATATATACATACAAAATAGTATTGATTTCAAACGTTCTGAATGTGTATTTTTGTTTGACTTAATTGTGTCAATTTTCACTATTGCCATTTCTTATTCTGCTTTGTATCTAGGAAATATGCAGTCATAGAGAAAGACTGATTTTACCAGTGTATTCAGCACCCAAAAATTAGGTAAATCCACCCATTTACAAACCAGATGCAGATGTCATGGCTCTGCAACATTAGACAGTGCACAAGAATAAGAAATGTGGGGGATTTGAGCCATACTGGAAGAGATAGGAAGATTGAGCAAATATGATCGCAAACATCCATTAATGGATACGCAGCAGCAGTAGAAGAAGACGATGATGATGATGATGATGAAGAAGAAGAAGAAGAAGAAGGCAAAATACTATAAAAGAAACAGGGATTAAATATTGAGATAATAGCATTCATTAGGGATAGTGAAAAAGTGGAACAGTTTAAATATTTTGGAACACAGATAATGGAAGATAATACAGGAACTACAACAACAAGTAGCTACTGGTATCCAGAGCTTTATGTACTCCAGTAAGTCTAAGCTGCAGGCTTAGAATCAGGTGTCAAAGACAAGAACATATGATAATAATCTGACCAATGGTAACCAGGGCATGGACACTAACTACAAGACAGGAAAAGATACTACAAAAGCTTGAGAGGAAAATGTAACAGAAAGTGTGTGGACTAGTATATGAGAACAGAATGGAGATGTAGACAGAATGAAGCACTGAAACACCTATCTGGAGAGTTAGAAATACTTGCAGATGTTAAAACAAGTGAGATTGAAGTGGGCAGGGCATGTATAAAAGAAGCAAGATTAATGAAGACTGTGCTCAAGGGAAAATCAGAAGGGAGAAAAGCTGGGAAACTGTGAGCAAAAGATACAGAAAATATTGTAAACAAGTCAGGTTTTGAAGATGATATGGATAGCAGAGAACAAAGAGGTAGGGAGAAATGTACTGGAGGCTCAGAGAAACTTTGCATCTGACTGTGCAGCAACGATTTTAGTATTAACACATATGCTTGCCAGGTAAACTTGCAGTTTCCTGTTGGAGCATGTGTTGAAATAACATGCTTTTAAAATTATTTGTTATATAGACCCATCCTTATGAATAAGAACACTTACGGTATTTCCATCTTGGTATGCTGGGCCAATTGCACACTCCACTCCTTGTTGCCACTACAGAACAATGGAGGCCAGTATGTGCTTTTACATATGAACAGGATGTTGTGACCCCAGAGGTGACACCCAAGTATGCATTATTCATACTTCCTACTATTGTCCGCTCATAAATATAAGCGCCAAACAATTATAAGGTCATTCACGCAATACACCTGAATTGCTTTCTACGTAATTTTTCAAGTGTTACACTTATCTAAAAAATCACACAAAGTCCAAATAACAAAGAGAGTTGTACGGAATGACTGAAGGACCCGTAATACTAAACAAAGAGACATCATTAAAATTCCTTGTAAAAACTGTCTAAAACTGACAGCTAGTATAAAGACCGGTAAAGGACAATTAAAACAACTTTTTTATTGTGCAGCTTGATATGGAGGAGAGGACAGACATTGCTGGCTCTCTTACAAAGATCTGGACACATCTATAAGTTCATAAAATGTACCCCCTTTAACCTTTGCAACAACCTCATAAGAGAGGGCACGAATATGATAATTGGGGGTACATCACCAATCCACAACCAGTCACAAAATGTGTAACTTTTAATGCAAAATGCTTCCTTCACAAAGAATGAGATGATGCTTCTTGCAGTGAGTAATCTGTAACATGGGGGATCATACTTTCTGACTAATAAGTTAATCACTGCTAACTCATCTACACGTGACTTCAGTCAGTAATGGTAGAATACTGGAATCAATTTTAATTTTCTACCTTTTGACTTTTAATGCATATTTTACATCATCTTATAAGATGATAACTGTGTGTGTGTGTGTGTGTGTGTGTGTGTGTGTGTGTGTGTGTGTTTTGTCTGCTTTTGACAAAGATCTTATTGGCTGAAAGCTTACTTTGTGACAGTCTTTTTGTTGTGCCTATCTGCGACTCAACATCTCTGTTACATGGAGAGCAGCAGCGATTTTTTTTCATGGTATAGTAACTTGGGAAGTGTTAGATTGGGTCACTGACAGTTAAAAGCAAGATAACAAGTGCATATTGAGCTTAGTATCCAGAAGAAACATGAGAAATTTGAAAATGCTTAGTAGTTGGGGACACATTTATCACAAATTAAAATTCTGTTCCCCTTTTTTGTTTCACTTTCAGCAAATGCCTTAAAAGCATCTACCAAATACCTGCACTGGCTTTAGATATACGACTCAGGGTCCATCTTTCTGATAAAAGTGACTGGTAGCAAATCTGTTGTGATGTAGTACTGAAATCTTTAAGGAGTGGAAATGGAAAATGTTCTAAGAACCATTTCTCTTCTAAAAAAAGGGTTTTAAGTGCTACTGTATTATTGGTATTATGTTGCCTGTCCCTAGACTTGGTCCGGTTGCCAAACCATGGTGGAAATCTTCCAAACATGTGTCAGTAGATGGTGCTTGGTCTTTGTGCCACACTGTGGTTCTCTTTGGAGGTAAAAAATCTGATGGTTATGAGAAGTGGTTTTTGCTGAACACAGTTATACTATTTAAAAACATGTATTTATATGATCTTTGCAAAGAAGAAAACAGCAACCAGTCGCAGTTAATAATGCTATTTATTTACACAGATAGCGCTGTAACTACCAGCTCTATGTAGGGGCATAGGTGTGTGTGTGTGTGTGTGTGTGTGTGTGTGTGTGTGTGTGTGTGTGTGTGTGTGTGTGTGTACCTCCAAAAGCTAGCAAGTTTTCCTTCTCTTGTGTGTGCCTACTGAAAATCAATACTTCTGCTTTGTGGTGAGTGGTCTCCTTTAATCTTAAAGTATTTGGAATCATCTTTACTCCTCTTAACTTTCTGCAATCAGGTTTGTACTTTTTTGAAGCCTTTGGCTCTCCAGTCGGAGAACTGGCTGAAGTTATACATTTTGCAGAATGAAACAGCAGCTGTAACACTGTAATTCAGTTCTGTCTACATTACATTCAAGTGGGAAAAGACACAATTCCATAAGTATCACAGATAACTAGATAACACTTGTTGTCATCCATATAAAGTACATAACACAGTTAGCACCACTGCAGTAACGAGAGATAAAATAATACCCTGTTCCAATTCACTTGAACAGTTTACTGCCTAAAAATTTGAACACACAGAACACGCTTATAAATAATGCATGGCCTCAGTCAATCAACACCTTTTTTTTTTTTAACACTGTGAGTGTTCATTATAGTTCCAACTTTAAGGAATGATAACTGGTTCAACAAAACTAAAGTTTCCATTCAATGACACACTACAGAACAGTAATCACACAGAGTGTTAAACACAGAATGACATGACACACTTAAAACAAAGATGTCTATTATGTCACAAACATCATACACTTCAACTACAAAACCATGTAACCACCAAAGATTACAGCTACTGCTGTTGAGTCTCTTGCTGCTGCTGCTGTTGCTGCTGCTGCTGCTGTTGAAGACTTTTCAGAATTGCAGTGGGATGTAAATGTGGAGGTAGCTGCTGCACCTCAACTCTAGTTGCTTTCATGGCTACACCTTCTGGAAGGTTACGCTGGATGTATTCAAGAAACGTGTTTGCAGTAGAACCGGTGAGCCGTAGGAACTGCATGAAACGGAAGTATGTTCGAACCTCATATTGAACACGGTGTTTCTTGTAGATATGTATTGACTTCAGCAGAGTCAGCCTCTCATGATGTGCCTTGCGTGGTGACCAGCTGCAAAACACATAATGAGAATTTATACTTTTACTTTATGGAAACATTATGTACTAGCAGAAATCATTGAAATGTATGACACATTGCATATAAAAGTTACAAGTGTGTGCCTTTAGACTAACGCCTGTGCAAGTAACTGTGTGCAACCAACACAATGAAATGTAATCAATGTAAGTTAATTATTTCACCTGTGCAAGTAGCAGTAAAAAGACCATATGGTATTCACCAAAAAGTTACAGTAATAAGATTTGCCTATTCTTATTTTTATTTATATCTTTTTGTTCCTCCCTATAACAAGTACAGCATTCTCTCATCCAAGATAACACAAAATAGTTCTGATAGAGTATTTATTTATTTTTTCTGAGAAGGTAAAGTACTGCTAAACAACAAATGCTAGTCTGAACTGAAAATACACGGAAGATGGACAGTGCCACAACCAAGTGAATAATACATCTGAAATAAACCTTTGTTCACATCTCTTAAATAAATCGACTCACCAAAAAATTAATGCAGCATATCACTACCTACTTACTGTATAATAATGAAAGACTGCAAGTGGTTTGTTATTCAATTTACAGTCTTCACAGATTTTGCTTCCAACTCATACGTTAAGAAACAAAGAGCTGCCTCCCTACCCCATTTTTTTTCTCTGACTGTCCATTTAGAGATGGTTGAGGAACTTGGCTGTTTGATGGAGGATGTCAAATTAAGCACCTTTCTGGCAACCAGTTTCAGCATTTTACTACATCATCGTCAAGCCCCTGACCAACATGTATGACGAATCTAGCTTGGTTGTGATCAAAACAGGGGACAGCAATGCTGGTATTAGTAATATGTCCTATAGTGATCACTTCAGGTTGGCATGTGATGGTTGAAGTGATCAGTGTAGCAAAAATGTACTAATACCAGTATTGCTGGTCCCTGTTTTGATCACAACTGAGGTAGATTCTTCCTACTCATTGGTCAGGGGCCTGAAGATGGCATAGTAAAATGCTGAAACTGGTTGCCAAACAAAATAAGTTTGGAAATTTGATGGTTGAAAGATGTTTAATTTGACATTTCCAACTTTTTTATCTTGAAAAATTCATTGTACATAGAATGACATGACCAAAAAAGTTATTGAATACTAGTTTGCACTGAGAAATGTAATGCTGTTGTATGTCAATCTTGTACAAGGCAGCAGATAATTAAAATTTTCAAAGTCCCAGAATGAAGCTACCACACTTACATTATGGCGGTGTTGACAGGAGGCGGGCACGAAGAGTAGCATTTCACCATGGAGACTGGGTCAGGGGAAAATACATCAGTGCTTCTGGTGAACCAGACGGTGAAAGTAAGTAGAAATGTAGTGAGGCATAGCAGCTGGACAGGATCGTGTCATGTTCATTATGTGAAGAAAGGAATGCCATTTCTAAGGCAATAACATGTACCAAGAGCTTTTACGAACCTGTCCTATACTACAACAAACTCGTTAGCCAAGCATGGCATAGTGGGAGTCAATGATACCTTCGTAATAAGAAGACCTATGCCTATGCCTAGCCACTACTTTGCTCCATAAATATCCCAGCATTTTAGCTCACAAGGCAGTCGGTCAGACAGATCAATGGCCTACATGACATATGACATTCGCACTCAATCCTCTGATTACTGCAAAGTGAGAGGAGGAGGAGGAGGAGGAGGAGATTTGTGTTTAACGTCCCGTCGACAACGAGGTCATTAGAGACGGAGCGCAAGCTCGGGTGAGGGAAGGATGGGGAAGGAAATCGGCCGTGCCCTTTCAAAAGAACCATCCCGGCATTTGCCTGAAGCGATTTAGGGAAATCACGGAAAACCTAAATCAGGATGGCCGAAGACGGGATTGAACCGTTGTCCTCCCGAATGCGAGTCCAGTGTGCTAACCACTGCGCCACCTCGCTCGGTCTGCAAAGTGATGTCTAGCACAAGTCTGTTGTAGATTTCTTGCATGCTACTGAGCAACAACAGCCACTACTGGGAGAGAGGACTACCTCATCATAATCACCAGTCACAGAGTTCAATACCACAGCCTGCCGCTTTCACAGATGGGAGGATCTGGGTGCCTTCCCTATCGCCTCGGTTGAGGACACTAGTGTTCCTGATATTTTGGTGGATTGACCAGAGCATAACTGAATGACAGGCCCAGATCATCATACTACATGCCTACACAACAACTGTCATTGCATTTTGATAGATGGAAAAGAATGGTGGCATATCCAACACACGACACCTTCACTCAATGCTGCAGCATCGCAGTATGGCCAGCACTGGAGTCACCACAGATGGCAAACCATCATAGCAGCAGCTGACTAGGAACAGTTACCCTGAGTGGGCTGAATGCTGCTTATGATGTGAATCCTCAATGGCATTGACAACTGATGTCAAGAGACTGATTATAGCTTATGGAAGTAAATAACTAATTATGCATCTTCTTTGACTTCACCTACCAATGACAACAGGTCACTACCAGGCTTTGAGGAAAACTGGCAAGGAGCAAACTGGGAGAGTGCCCACTGACAGAGAACCATCACTACTTCTGCCCTCGCAATAGTTGTCTCTTGCAATATGTATAGGAACGAGTCTCTTCTGATAGATTACAACTGTTACCTGCACAGTATATCTTATCTGAAATATGGCTTCATCTCTTTTAATTGTAACAAACAAGTTGTTTGACTACACCAGAAAGCTTGCAACATTCTGGACAGTATGCTGTCCGGTCTAAGTACAAAACAAGACAGTGAAAGATAAATCCATAAATTGCAAGTTTGCATGGTTCAGTGTACTTGCAGCATTTATTACATATACCAGAAAGTTTAACATCTTCAGTTCAGCAACTGACCAGCATTGCTGAGCAGTTCGAGTGCAAGGAAATTTAATTTTTCTATCTACAAGAATAGCATCAAACAATTACAATTTTATGAACTACAATATCATTCAACAGGATACAACTGCAGTTCATGCAGGAGAAAGATCTGTCATACACCCCTCAACCACATATGCAATCTATTTACAAAATGTATGAAAAAAGTTTCATAGTTACTCTTTTATTTGGTCAAGCAGACTTTAAATTTATTCCTTGAACTACGATTTAACTAATTATGTCTCCATTGAACTCAGTTACTAGGTGGGAAAAATTGAAAAATTAAAAGTAGATGTGCTGGATTAGAAGAATTTGTCAGTCAATTACAGAACGTTCTATGCATAATCTGCAACTGACTTAACTTTCTCTTGACAGTACATCTCTGAAGATCCCCTGAACAGAAAATTGTTCTCAGCAATTGGAAGATAACACAGATAATTTTCATCCCATGAAAGCGCAACCTGGATATTCTTAATATACATCAGTTGCAGAATATCCAAGTATAAATATGTTGACCTAATTTGAATCAAATTACTTTTTCCTGACAACCACATGGATTCTGAAAACTCCAAATATGAAAATCCAACTCCCATTCTTCACACAAAATTGTGTGAGCAACAGATCAGGATAACCATCTTATCTCAAATAACATACTGTCAAAGTCACAGTTTGGATTTCTAAAAGGTTCTGATATTGAGAAGGCTATCTACACTTACAGTGAAAATGTACTTAATTCATTAGACAAAAAATTGCAGGCAACTGGTATATTTTGTGATCTGTCAAAGGCATTTGACTGTGTAAATCACAATATCCTTTTAAGTAAACTAGAATATTATAGTGTAACAGGAAATGCTGCAAAATGGTTCAAATCTTATATCTCTGGCAGGAAACAAAGGGTGTTATTAGGAAAGAGACATGTATCAAGCTATCAGGCATCATCCAACTGGGAACTAATTACATGTGGGGTCCCACAAGGTTCCATTTTGGGGCCCTTACTTTTTCTTGTGTATATCAATGACCTTTCATCAGTAACATTACCAGATGCCAAGTTTGTTTTGTTTGCTGATGATACAAACATTGCAATAAATAGCAAATCAAGTGTAGTCTTAGAAAGATCAGCCAATAAAATATTTGTAGACATTAATCACTGGTTCCTAGCCAATTCTTTGTCACTAAACTTTGAAAAAACACACTACATGCAGTTCAGAACTTGTAAGGGGTGTCCCAAGAGTATATGTCTAACATATGATGACAAGAAGATAGAAGAAGTGGACGGTGTTAAATTCTTGGGATTACAGCTTGATAATAAATTCAACTGGGAGGAGCACACCACAGAACTGCTGAAGCGTCTTAACAAATCTCTGTTTGCAATGCGAATTTTGTCAGACATAGGGGATATAAAAATGAAAAAGCTGGCATACTATGCTTACTTTCATTCCATAATGTCATATGGGATTATTTTCTGGGGTAATTCATCAAGCCAAGGTAAAGTTTTCCGGGCACAAAAACGTGCAATAAGAATTATATGTGGTGTGAACTCAAGAACATCCTGCAGAAGCCTGTTTAGGGAACTAGGGATACTAACTACAGCTTCCCAATATATTTATTCCTTAATGAAATTTGTCATTAAAAATATATCACTTTTTCAAACCAACAGCTCAATTCATGGAATCAATACTAGAAATAAGAATAATCTTCACAAGGATTTAAAGTCACTTAGTCTTGTACAAAAAGGTGTGCATTATTCAGGAACACACATTTTCAATAACTTGCCAGCAGCCATAAAAAGCTTAACAACCAATGAAATTCAGTTTAAGAGAAGCCTAAAGGATTTATTGGTGGCCAACTCCTTCTACTCCATTGATGAATTTCTGAGGAAAACCAACTGATTTGTATATAAGTACAACATAACTTCTGCACAATTTCAGTGCAGTAATGTGTTCACTGAAAATTTGTGTGTGTGTGTGTGTGTGTGTGTGTGTGTGTGTGTGTAAGTATAATCTAACTTCTGCACCATTTCAGTGCAGTAATGTGTTCATTGTAAATAAGTATTACAGTAGTTGTATTACATGTTTCTTACCTTATAAATAAATATAAAACTTTTTTATTTTAAATTCAGTGCAATAGTATTTGTAAAATGACTCTTAGTGTTCATTAAAAAATGACGATCATTCCACTTGGGACCTGTGGAATGGTACATTAGCTTATTTGTTTTAGTTTAAATATTTGTCATGTATTGTTGTTTTTCTGACATGTTCCACATCCTGGAGGACCTCCTCACTACGGATCAATTGGAATGAAAGTTAATCTAATCTAATCTAATCTATTGTTCCAAGTGTTCACTCAGAAGTACATCATTAATCGATAATGTCAAGAGATCACATGCTGTACTGTTGTTAACTTTCAGAAAGCTTATGCTCCTCCATACACCTACACATTAAAAAATATATATCAAACTGGTACTGTGTGTTATTACTCAACTAGGCAGCGGAAACAGCAATGATGTGTCATGGAAAGTTTTGTGATCATAGAATGATCACTGATGTCCAAAGCTAGGTAAAGAAATTGGCACAAACTGCAAAATTCTTACCACATCAACACACAGGAGACAGTGAGGATACAATGACAGGACTGCAAACAGTCACAGATTTATCTGACATAGTGTTCAGTGTCAGAAATGCTGAAAAACCTTACAGCAGACATTCAGTAAAAGACATTGGCAACTCAAAGAAGTCAGCTTATAAAATTACAGAAACAGACATTTTGAAAGTCTAAGAATGTCCAACAGCCTTCAATGGACTGCTTCTAAAGGCACGGTGATAAAGTATTTCAATAACAGAAATCCCAGGACTGAGGAGATGAACAAAAGAGAGGAAAGCCAAACATTCAGCTGCAGGTCACTGATGGCTGATACATACAGACATATAACAGGTCAGAAAGGCAGTTTTCTAGTCTGTTGCATGTGTCAGTGCCATTCATATGGTTAATTGTAGTAATTTCTGTTTATTTTCTAAATGAGATAAGTCAAACAACGTCTCTCTCTCTCTCTCTCTCTCTCTCTCTCTCTCTTCTCGGCCTCACAAAAAAGTGAAGGGCCAAGAAGGGGAGGAGGAAATGAAATGAAACTCCATAGACTGAGAGGGTACGTGATGTTATTTCTGAGATTACAATACTGAATCAAATTTCATACGTCCTGAAGCTAGTATTCCTTCATGGTTAGAGCCAGAGTTCTCTGAAGTAAACAGCACTTTCATCAGCCTTTACACACGTAGAATATGAAGAGAGACTTTCAGAAACACACTGTAAGCACTCACTGCGCTAATTTTAAGAGAACACACATCTTTACTAGTGAAAAGTAAGGTTAAGCAACAAGAATAAATGTGATTATACATATGAATATAATAGAGGGAAACATTCCACGCGTGAAAAATATATTTAAAAACAAAGATCATGTGACTTACCATACGAAAGCGCTGGCAGGTCGATAGAAACACAAACAAACACATACATACACACAAAATTCTAGCTTTCGCAACCAATGGTTGCTTCGTCAGGAAAGAGGGAAGGAGAGGGAAAGACGAAAGGATGTGGGTTTTAAGGGAGAGGGTAAGGAGTCATTCCAATCCCAGGAGCGGAAAGACTTACCTCACCTCAGGGTATGACCATGCGGTGCATTTGACTTGCGGTTGTCGCACGGTGGCGCTAGCAGTAGTCCACATACGCAGAGGTCAGAGTACAGTGCAGCAAGTAAGTGTGCAGATGTTTTCAGACGTGCTAATGGTGACTGCGTGTTGAAATGGCTCAAAGAACACACACTGATGATGTCATGAGGGGTAGAATACTAGGGCGACTGGAGGCTGGTCAAACACAGCATGTAGTAGCACGGGCCCACCGTATGCCACGAATTGTGATTTCAAGATTATGGCAACAATTCCAGCAGACAGGAAACATGTCCAGGCACTACAGTACAGGACGTCCACAGTGTACAACACCACAAGAAGACCGATATCTCACCATCAGTGCCTGCAGACGGCCACGGAGTACTGCAAGTAGACTTGCTCGGGACCTTACTGCAGCCACTGGAACAGTTGTCTCCAGACACACAGTCTACAGATGACTGAACAGACATGGTTTATTTACCTGGAGACCTGCAAGGTGCATTCCACTGACCCCTGGTCACAGGAGAGCCCGCAAAACCTGGTGTCAATAACACAGTACATGGTCATTGGAACAGTGGTTACGGACGAGTCCAGGTATAGTCTGAACAGTGATTCTCGCCAGGTTTTCTTCTGGCGTGAACCAGGAACCAGATACCAACCCCTTAATGTCCTTGAAAGGGACCTGTATGGAGGTCGTGGTTTGATGGTGTGTGGTGGGATTATGATTGGTGCACATACAGCCCTGCATGTCTTTGATAGAGGAACTGTAACAGGTCAGGTGTATCGGGACATCATTTTGCACCAGTATGTTCGCCTTTTCAGGGGTGCAGTGGATTCCACCTTCTTCCTGATGGATGATAACGCACGGCCCCACCGAGCTGCCAGCATGGAGGAGTACCTCGAAACAGAAGATATCAGGCGAATGGAGTGGCCTGCCTGTTCTCCAGACCTAAACCCCACGGAGCATGTCTGGGATGCTCTCGGTTGACGTATCGCTGCACGTCTTCAAACCCCTACGACACTTCAGGAGCTCTGGTGCAAGAATGGGAGGCTATACCCCAGCAGCTACTCAACCACCTGATCCAGAGTATGCCAACCCGTTGTGCAGCCTGTGTACGTGTGCATGGTGATCATATCTCATATTGATGTCTGTGTACATGCGCAGGAAACAGTGGCGTTTTGTAGCATGTGTGTTTCAAGACGGTTTTATCAACTTATCACCAATACCGTGGACTTGCAGATCTGTGTCGTGTGTGTTCCCTATGTGCCCATGTTATTAACACCAGTTTTGTGAAGTGTCACGTTGTGTGGCACCACATTCTGCAATTATCCTTAATTTATGAGCATGAGTGTAGTAATCAGGTATCAAATTACTTAATCTTTAACATATGAACTTTCACATGTGTAAATCCTATTAAAAACTGAATAGCCAAATAATTTCACTGAACACTAACTCCATCAATAAGAAGTTCTTTTTTGCAGTCCAAAGAGAAATAAATATTAGCTTATAAAATGGTCACAGCCGAATGTATCTAAAGTAATGTTTTGACAAATGTGATAAAGAACAGAGTTTACATAACGCAATTCAAAATTGAAAAGGATTATGCCATATATTATTATTATTATTATTATTATTATTATTATTATTATCATCATCATTATTATTAGCATTAACTTTTCACTTAACAGTAGTCCAATAACATATATAGAGAATTAGCTAGTACATTAATAATAATATGTGGAAAGGCAGTTATAAAATATACTCTGTAGAAATTTGAATCTTAAAGAATCCAAATGAGAAGATGAACTTTTATCACCACTGATTCTACACAATTTGTATCATACAGTGAATTTCTTTACACAACTTACTTCAAATAATACATCTGTCATGGGTTTTATTACAAGCATCATACAGGACAATAAGTATACTGAAACAATAAGTGAAAAAAATCAAAAACCTTTTTTTTCAAATCTTTGGATGCACACAACATAAAAAAATCAATAAAGTTCTTTTCTTTTGTCACTATACCACCTCCTGGACTAAAACAACAATCCACAACTTTAGCAGCTTAGGTACGTGTTGACATTATTTTCAAATACAATACCTAGACAGGGAGAACACAACAGTTGGCACATTTGGTGAGCCTTGGATCTGGTGAATTAAGAGATACACACTATGACTACATGTGACATAACTTCCAGAGGACAAAAACTGAATTCTGGAGTTCGTTTTTTTGTGCTTTCTTTTTAAATATTAAGGCCTAGAGTGGTTTTGTCAGACCAGCCAAATATGGTATGTGGGCCTCAGCTGTTCTGGTTTCTGATTTAGTCACCACAATTTCTGTTTCTCTTCAATTAAATATTAGCGGTAGAGAACTTCAACCTTAGTTTAATGTTTCTACTGCTCCTTCACTGCACAAAAAGTCACTCAATTTTTAAATCCAAGATGTAACCTGACAACTCATGTATGTTTCAAAAATGGCTGTGTGTTTATATTGGAGCAAAAATCGATTGCGGAAATGGAAATCCGGCAGCTAGAATCACATTTCCAGAACTAATAATGGTGTGTTTACCTGAACAACCATAAGCGGTATTTGGAAACCTGGTTTGGGAGCCCCATATAAATATGGTGACAGTACATCTGGAAAGAGTAAAATTCTATAGACTGGAAATCTGCACACAGACTGATAAAACAATATTTTGCATCTATGCCTGTACTCTCAAACCACTGTAAGGTGCATGGCAGAGTTTACTTACACCCCATTGTACCAGTTATTAGGGTTTCTTCCCATTCTATTCACATATGGAGCACAGGAAGAATGATTGTTTCAATGCCTCTGTGTGTGCAGGAATTATTCTAATCGCATCCCTATGTGAGCAATGCATAGGGAATTGTAATGTATTCTTAGAATCATCATTTAAAGCCGGTTCATGAAACTTCATTAATGGACTCTCTTGGGACAGTTTACGTCTGTTCTCAAGAGTCCTCAAGTTCAGTTCCTTCAATATCTCTGTGATTCTCTCCCATAGATCAAATAAACCTATGGATGCTGCCCTTCTTTGTATAGGTTCAATATTCCCTGTTAGTCCTATTTGGTATGTGTCCCACACACATGTGCAATATTCTAGATCCAGTAGGATGAGTGATTTGTAAGCAACCTCCTTTGTAGACTGATTGCAATTCCCCCATATTCTACCAATAAACTAAAGTCTAAAACCTGCGTTACCCATGACTGAGTCTATGTATCATTCCATTTCATGTCCCTACAAAGTGTTACACCCAGCTATTTGTATGAGTTGGCCAATTTCAACAGTACTCATTGACATTATAGTCATAAGATCCTACATTTTTTTCATTTTGTGAAGTGCACAATTTTACATTTCTGAACATTTAAAACAAGACGCCAATATTTGCACTCCTTTGAAATCTTACCGAGATCTGATTGAATATTTATGCAATTTCTTTCAGATAGTACTTCATTACAGATAATTGCATTATCTGCAAAAAAAATGTGAGGTTACTATCAATACTGTCTGCAAGGTCATTAATATACAACATGAATAGCAAGGGTCCCAACACACTTGCCTTGGGCACAACTGAAGTTATTTCTACGTCTGATAATGACTCTCCATCCAAGATAACATACTGTGTCCTTCCAACCTAAAAGTCCTCAATCTAGTCGCAAATTTCTCTAATACCCCATGTGACCATACTTTTGACAATACATGTAGGAGTGGTACTGAGTCAAATGCTTTTCGAAAATCAAGAAATACTGCATCTACCTGACTGCCTTTATCCAAAGCTTTCAGTACATTATGTGAGAAAAGCACAAGTTGGGTTTCACATTATTGATGTTTTCAGAATCCGTGCTGGTTGGTAATGAGGAGGTCATTCTGTTCAAGATATGTCTGAGCTCAGTATATGGTCTAAGATTCTACAAAAAATTGATATCAAGGATATTGGATGGTAGTTTTGTGGATCACTTCTACTACCCTTTTTGTAGATGGGTGTAACCTGTGCTTTTTTCCAAGAACTGGGCACGGTTTTTTTGTCCACGGGCTCTATGAAAGATTTTAGTTAGAAGAGGAGCTAACTCAGCCACAAATTCAGTATAAAATCCGACAGGGATTCCATTGGGCCGTGGAGCTTTGTTAATTTCAACGATTTCACTGACACTAATATTTATTTCATTCATCTTTTCAGTGATACAAGAATTAAACTGAGGCAATTCTCCTACGTTTTCCTTTGTAATGGAACATTTGAAAATGGAGTTAATTATTTTATTTTTAGGTCTATTTATTGCCGTTAGATTCAATGTATGTCCTCATAAGCGGCTTTCTTATCTATTGGTTCTAGGTAGTTTTCAGAGAAGGCATTTAGTAATGTTTCGGGGGATGCCTTATCATATGCACCCTAGTTAATTGTTGAAGCTTAAAATCTCCACTGATTATTACAGTATGATTGGAGAACTTATGTACAAGTAATAAGAGGTTTTCTCTTAAGTTTTCAGTTACACCATGAGATGAGCCTGGTGGGCGACAGAAGGTTCCAACTATCGAGTTATGACCACCCTTGATACTGTCTTGCCCAAACAATCACACATGCAGCTTCGATTTCTGTCTCCATGGATATGAGTTTCTTGTCTACTGTGACAAAATACACTGCCTCAATTTCCCATTTGCTTATTATTTCAATATACACTTAAATTTTCCCCAAAAACTCTCATTGCTATCAATTCAGGTTTCAACCACCTTTCTGTACCTAGTATTATGTGAGCTTCATAGCTTTTCATGAGCGCTTCAAATTGTGGCACTTTATTCTGAATGCTTCAGCAGTTTACCATTAGGATTTTAATACTCTCACCTGTTGGAGGCACTTCTTTCAGTCTTACACTAATACTTCCAGGTTTCCTACAGCTATCATTATCTGGACTGAATGGAGAGTTGCCTAAACTAAAAACTTGTGTGCACTCCACACACAGTCAGCTACCTGAATAGCAGCCTCTGCTGTTCTCAACCCTATGGTGCAACTCCAGGAAGTCACAGCCTAGCTTGTCACAGAACCTCTGAAGCCTCTGGTTGAGTCCTTCCATTTGACTCAGGACCAAAGATCCACAATTAGTTCTGGGGACAATGCTCCACATTGTGAGGTTCACTGAAACTCTATGCACAAGACTGGTCTTCTCAACCTTCTCTGCCAGTTGCTGGAATGACCCAAGTCTGACCTCGCAGTCCAGGCAACAGGTATTGTGTTCCAATTTGTGCCATAATCTGCATTTGGCTGCACCCTGTTCCCTCAACGGCTGCCAGAATAGCATCTTCAACATGTTGAATGAGGTTCCTAGATATGCACACTGAGCACACAAGATGTCATTTCCTGCCCTTGCTGCCATTTCCCTAAGGGACGCCATCATCTGCCACATGTTGATAATTAATAGAACCCTATCCTTTTGCGTATGCCTCCTCTTGACACTGAACAAAACAGATTCCCCCAAAACAACTGGTGTGAGGGCCACTCGCTCAGTTTCGGTGAAAGACAGAACCCCAAACTTGCTGGCTAGGGGGATTAGTGCAACACCCTGAGTCCTCCCCTGTAAAGGACACCCAGATCTACCACTGACTCAAGTAAAGGCAGCTCTTGTACTTTCTGCAGAGGAGATATGATCCACAGAAGCGGATAGTATCTGAGGTATAGGTACACGACTCTTGGGTGCTCTTCCAACACACTGATTCGCTGCAGCTGCCAATTGCTTGACAGTAGTCAGGGCAATTTCCAGCTGCTTATGGACATCAACAACACATCCCGTGTTCGAGAGCAGCATTCACGGGGGGGGGGGGGGGGGGGGGGGGGGTGGCTGCATTTTGGCTGATGCAATGTATTACAAGACAGTGAACAAATAACTTTCAATTAAGGCTGCTAATTATCTTTTAATTTTTTGAGCTAAAAAGTTGCCAATTCCCTATAAGAATTGAAGGAAATACACAAAACAAGATTTCTATTAAAACAACACAAAAACCTGTGATAGAATTTCTAGTTTCTTAAAATGTTTTGAGGTTAATTACAGTTGTTGGCAAAAACGAAAACTGAATTAATTTACGATACTTCCACATAATGTATAGGGTTATTTCCATTTAAGGGACAATTAGATGTAACACAAGATGTTTGTTAAAATATCTGCACACCAATTTCCTAAAAGTTGCTCATATATTACGCACAGGACAATGGTAGCCTCCGAAAATTCTCAAAAATGCATGTTTATTTCCATTGATATACAATGAAACTCAGGGGTGATGTATTCTTTGGCAGAACTGTGAACAACAAATGCTGGTTTGCTATGAAATAAGTTCCATATTCAAAGCACTTGTGCCAGTAACTTACACAAATATAGTTTTGTAAGTGTTCGAAAATTCTCATAAATAACCTGTTTCTCATGTAATTGTACAATGAAGTTAGAGAATCATTGTTTTGAACAAGAATAGGTCTACTGTTCTCAGAAATTTTAAAAGAGAACAATTAAGTTTAAGCCTATAATTGACAATAATATCAGAAAGTAAAAACATCAGATTCTAAAGAGTATGGCACTAGGAAGTTAGTGAAGGTCACCATGTTTCTTGGTCTATACTGACAACCTTAGTGGTATAAACCAAAAGAAATCCATCCTGTTAATTAGTAATGGTAGTCACATTTGATGCATCTCTCCATGCTTGTCTAGTCTGTGGGTGTCTCTTCGTCTTAGGAACTGCACATATGATACTGTGCTGATAAGCCAGAAACAGCATCAAAATGGCAGAGATCCAGGCCTCACAGAACAACAAATGTTCGACATCACCAACACCATGAAAATATTACTGAAATAGAAACTGACAAACTAGTTTTTTGGGAATCAGGGTGGGTAACACAAAAATTGAAATAATGAAAACAAACAAAAATTGAATAAAAAATTGCAGAAGTCATCAAATAATTTCATATAGACTGTTATCTCCACTAAACCTATACAGGTTTAAAATTTAATATGATTCAAGCTGCCACCCACAACCCCTAAATGGATCAAAATTTCTGTTAGACCTACATACAGGAAGGTTAGAAACAGTCAGAAAAGCTTGTAAGGGAGTTGCAGGGTATTTGTGTTGAGCCATAATTGTTAAAAAAAATTGGATATGTTGCACCACTCCCAAGTTAATTAGCATTGCATTTAGCCAATAAGGCCATTGCCAAATTCAAGCAACCCCCCCCCCCCCCCCCACACACACACACACACAGAAATTGTGATCTTCATTTGGTTTTCATGGACTGAAAAAGAGATTGATACAAAAATTGAAAATGGGACAGTAGTAAGGATCGAGCCTGAGATAAAAGCTGAGCAGTTTTGTGCGCTATCATCTACACTATGTGAAAAACTGACACTAGTTGTATCTGGCAGGCTGCTTGTATTCGTATGTGCAATGACCTGATTGACTAACTTAATGTTAATTAACTCAGAAATGGCACAATGCATCCAATTTTTTTCTTAAAAATTATTTCTCAGCACAGATTGCCCTGCAATGCCATTACAATATTTTCAGACTGTTTCTGACCACCGTATAGACCATGTGAACAACATAATCCAACCCCATGAACTGGTACAACAAAATCCATTAGTGCTACGCACATGCTCCATGACAGTAGCAACACTACATCAGTTTTACACATAACGAACACGGAAATACGGAAGCGTCCGATTCCACCCATCTACTTTGACCCATGACGTCACAAATGTGGCAGAAACGACCATCCGCTACAACTCCAATATGGCGCCTATGACGACATTACATAAACACGACAACAAACACAAAAATACATAGAAAAACCAATACACACACCTTCCACAAAAAACCTAATCAAACTAGCAAGACAAGCGTGGAAACTGGGGGTTTTTGGGTGGGGAAAAACTAAATATAAACACTCGCCACTACACCAAATGACAAAAAACACTAAAATAACAAGACCCCACAACCTCCCCAAATTCCACTACACACAAAATCCACTGGAATCAAGCACTTCCCTTGACCTTACCACGCTATCCATAAACATACCACCAGAGAGAACCACCAACTACAATATGCCACCTATAAACACGCCACACACGCATACTAAACCAAAAAACATCACTTAACACACAACACATAAACACACCACCAGAGAGCACCACCGATCACATCAAAATGACACGTACAGACACACCACTCTCACAAACTAAACTCCGTGCCGTCCTGACGTCACACACCACAACAGCCTTACGTCACGGGTCAAAGCCGATGGGTAGGATCGGACGCTTTCGTCGACCCACGAACACACATGACAAATCAAATAAAAAACAACCACAAAATCAAATGACCAATGTGGCACACACAAGAACTAAATCACATATTGTAAACAAAACACACAAAAACATCTGCAGCAACAATCTACAAACAAAAGTCACATTTTTCACTCACCTCCCTCTCTCTGCTTTTAGTCAAGTTTGTGCCACGAAGCCCTTGGGTCAAAGCACTTATGGGTGGTATTGGTAGATTCAATACTTTACTTTTATGTTCAATATTACAATATTTCACCTTTTTCAAAAAAGCTTATCTTGCTATTGCTATTCTGCTTTTTATATCCTCTTTGATGCTGCCGATTTGGTGAAATACTTATACTACTTTTACAGTATGACTGTATGATTCTCTCTTCATTGTCTGAATTAATGTAGCTATGCTCTATTACTCTTATTTCACTTTGATACATGTCCACCTTATAACTTCTTTTTATGACACTATCTGTTTCACTCAACTTATCTATCATCATTTGCACCACTGATAGCGATATGATGTCATTGCCAAAAGTTTTTTTTCCCTTCTGCCTGAGCTTTAATTCCTTTGTCAAATTTCTCCTTGGTCTCCTTTATTGTTTGTTCTGTGTACAGTTTGAATAATATGAGGGATAAGCCAGGATCCTGCCTGACTCCCTTCTTCTCAATTACTGGGTCCTTTTCATACCTTCGACTCTCATAGCGGACAGAATGAATCTTTAATATGCTGCTCAAGGAACTCACACTAGGAAAATTGTTTTTCAATAATAAGCTGATAATAAACTACAGATAAAGCAAAATCCACCCTTTAAAAATCCCAGATGAGAACACGGTGTGCACTGTTGCCATATGAAACCCTGTATTGTTTCTTACAATTTTACCTGATGGCAGCTGTGGAAACAGTGTGTACTTCATCACTGACCCAGCCATGCTTCTCACTGGCAATGAGAAATGAAGGGAAGATGATTCTTTTTTTTTGGGGGGGGGGGGGGGGGGGGTGGACTGACCTACCTCTCCTAGATGCTACTTTTTCTCATCCCTAGTGTAGTCAGTTTTAAACAAATGATAAGGAATCTGTGTTAAACAAGAAACTGTTGCAAGCTGAGAGCATCACAACTCTAAGCAAGTTAAAGTTAGATAGCAATAAGTCCACATATCTGTCTTCCCAATTTACACCTTTGACACCTTTAAGCACACTGCCAGCAGGTATTAGAGAAAACTAGTGAGTATTCTCCAGTTAATTATTTTATTGCTGGAAGATATAATCCACAAGTATCACATGTGAAAACAAGTAAATAAAGATACAACTGAGGTTTAATTCTAGTAAACATGAACCTACACATACCAGCCATCTGCTTCAATCCACATCATCAAAATGGCAGACATAAACCACACAGTGAAATCTACATTCAACACAACTAAGATTTCATTTGTATATGGCGGTTTCACTGACTTATAACGGAACTCTCACCTTCCAAACCAACCTAGACACTGGGTTACATTGCAGTTCAGTTTGTCACAAATATCTTGCACGTAATTAATACAGAAAAGAAATATTCTCAGTGTTTTGTTCTACTTCTGTTTAAGGGTATCACAACAGTATGTCATGGATCAAAGCTGGCATTTGGTATCAGTAAGCTCAACTCACCTCCGTTTTGCAAAATAGTGATAATGCGTTAAGCAGACAAAGAGGTAATACTTCACAATGGCACACAAGAGGCAGAAAGAAACAGAATTATTCTTTCAAGAGACCTAAATTTCTTCAGTAAAAGCTTTTCTGGAAAACCAATATGAATGGTAGGCAACGAAAACCTCATAACTCCATCTGTCTACAAAAATTCATAATTCCAGTAACTCCATAGTTAATGAGAGATTTGAAAGTGCACGGATTTCTCTCTGACAACAACTAGGTTTCTACTATAGTGTTAGACATGTAGCAACTTTCCATATCACTTTATATTATTTTTTAAGAAATTGTTTTTGCTTCACCTGCAAAATTTAACAAAATGGAGTTACAAGAGTTTCATTGCCTGCCATTGATAAATAGAAGTAATATTTCATTCTGTAGCTTCTTTGTGCTATTTCCCTGTAGTATGTAACACAAACAATGTACAAGGCAACTGTTCGCAACAAAACAGTTTGGATTTATTTCAAATAAGGCTGTCAATAGAATACGCAATATTTAGTTTGATGGATGACTTATTAGAGTCAATCAGAAATTAATACCACTGGGAATATTTTGTGACCTAACTAAGTCTTCTCATTCGCTATCAAATAATACAACAGTGGATTGCTGACAAAATAATGTACATGTTTGAAATGACTAATTTGTTACTGTATACAGTTCTCAAACCAACAAAAAGGGACTACACTACACCTGGAGCAAGCAAATTTATTTGAAAATATGTTTTTTGTTAATTTCTCAAAAAAAGGAGATGACATTCAATTCTTCTTTCTGTTAATCTCACCGAGAATCTTTAGGGGTGTGGAACAAGTCAAGCAACAGATTAACTGGGCTGTCAGACATTGATCATCTGCAGTGTACAAAGGACTGTCCCCCCCCCCCCCCCTAAGCAAAAGTTATAGTAGAATATGCAATAGTTAACTTGTAAAAAAGATACGAAATTATTCACTGATAATGGTACGTGGTTAAAACATTTCCATATATAAGACGTATCATTCTAACTGTTCATAATTCGATTTGCCATATTAACTGTTAGGTTACAAGAAAATTACAACAATCAAAACTTTATTCATGATATTTTACATATGTACTGTACTTGCCACTCTCCCACTGTGATTCCCAATTCACGAGCTGCCATTGTTGCAAAGGTCTCATAGCTCTTTAGAACTGCAGGGTCATTTCCTCGAACTTCTATCTCCAAAATTTTATACAGTTTGTCTAGCTCCTCTTCCTGATACAAGTAAGCACACAAGAAATAACAATGAGCAACCAAACAAATTTATCTCGAGATAAATGTATGCTGTCTCGCCAATGTTTACCTGTAGTGCTGATTTGGTAGTTACAGGATTTGTTGATGTACAGAAGCTACTAATAATACTCAAGTTCAATCTGCTGGAAATCGAAACTGGCACATCATGTTGAAGGGGCATCAGTAGTTGCTTACACTTGCCAGCAAGTGCTGCTACTGCCTGAAATAGACGTACAAGGCTTCAAGGGGAATTATTACTTTAACACAACAAACATATTTCTAATATGGGAACACCACATACTTCCTGAAAGTATGTTCAGATGTGTCAACATATACACTTACCTAAACTCTTTCCCTTACTCCACATAGTGGCAGCCGATACATCCTAACAGAAATAAAAAACGGAGCCACTTCAACATTTAACAGCATTAATATGGGGAGAACTGACTACTTGGTTGCACACAGAAAATAATCACTGCATGAATCACAATACATTGTAGAAATAATGTTACGGTGTACCAAAGGAACATCCAGAAAGATATAGGTTGCAGTAAATACTGGGAGATGAAGAAGCTTGCACAGGATAGGGTAGCTGCATCAAACCAGTCTCGGGACTGAAGACCACAACAAAATACCAAAGGAAATAAAATGCCGCTTCTACTGCAGTATGTAGGTCAAATTAAATTACGAATTAAGATAACTAGCTCGAAAAAAATAACGTGAAGAGCATAAAAGATGTATATTTTTTGTGGTAGTACGAACGCGGTTCTAGTACAAATCCTTAATCTGCCAACGCACTCACACAACAACTTGCATGGATCACTTTAACTTACCAACAATTTGTTCATGCTGGCCGTTGTCGTTGTTAAACTTAGTCACTAATTTCCTTAACCAATTTGAACACACGCTACTAAATCATGAAAACAATAACAACACAAAGATAACCACACAAACTACTACAATAACAGTACAAAGATAATATTTTCATGAAGTATCGTAGCGAACACGTTGGTCAGAAAAAAAGTGAGTTGTCTTTACGTCACAAACGTGAAGCCGACGTCCGCCAACTTATGTAGCCCAAAACATTAGGTTCACTTCATTTATACCACCATGGTTCACCGCGGTAATACTTCCCCATGATGTCATTATGATACGCCCATGCCCAGTTTCGACTGTTGGGCTTTTGTGGTCGTTTCCTAAATAGCAAATAGCATCTGGTGCTTTTACTGCCTGGAGACGTAGTTGTTTTATCAAATATGCCAGCTTGCGTAGTTTATGGGTGTACTAATCGATCCGATCATAATCTAAAGTTTAAAAATGTCACATTTCACTTTTAAGTGGAGCCGTTCAAGTAATATTTTCTTTTTTATACATGAATTACGTCTGCCATATTTACTTTTATTCCTTGTTGTGGTTTTCATTGCTTTTCAAACCGCAAACTCTCTCACATCCGAGCCACAATATATCAACGGCCTCGTCCTCATACAACACACGGCTACATGACCGCACTGATTGTTGGTGCAGCATTTCATGCCTCAAATTCTTCCCACCGATAATTGCTTATTGTCCACATTTCCTTCCTCTTTAAATTAAAAAAAAAGATTCTTGCTAGAACAGCCGGAGTCTGCTGCCTCATGTGTGTGTGTTTTGTGTGTATGATTGCTTCAAAGTGTGTGTATGCATTACTTCCTTTGTGAAGAAGACTTTGGCCGAAAACGTATGTGATTAGATTAGATTAGATTAGATTAATACTAGTTCCATGGATCATGAATACGATATTTCGTAATGATGTGGAACGAGTCGAATTTTCCAATACATGACATAATTAGGTTAATTTAACAACATACTTAAGTTGATATAACAACTTTATTTTTGTGTATTTTTGTGTTTTTTTGTTTTTCTTTATTTTTTATTTTTATTTTTTTTATTTTTTTAATATTTTTGTTTTATTTCTTTTTTTTCTTAATTTATATCTAAAAATTCCTCTATGGAGTAGAAGGAGTTGTCATTCAGAAATTCTTTTAATTTCTTCTTAAATACTTGTTGGTTATCTGTCAGACTTTTGATACTATTCGGTAAGTGACCAAAGACTTTAGTGCCAGTATAATTCACCCCTTTCTGTGCCAAAGTTAGATTTAATCTTGAATAGTGAAGATCGTCCTTTCTCCTAGTATTGTAGTTATGCACACTGCTATTACTTTTGAATTGGGTTTGGTTGTTAATAACAAATTTCATAAGAGAGTATATATACTGAGAAGCTACTGTGAATATCCCTAGATCCTTAAACAAATGTCTGCAGGATGATCTTGGGTGGACTCCAGCTATTATTCTGATTACACGCTTTTGTGCAATAAATACTTTATTCCTCAGTGATGAATTACCCCAAAATATGATGCCATATGAAAGCAATGAGTGAAAATAGGCGTAGTAAGCTAATTTACTAAGATGTTTATCACCAAAATTTGCAATGACCCTTATTGCATAAGTAGCTGAACACTCTTTTCCGTCGTTACCACTTGTTACTCAGAGTGTTAGTGGTAACCTATCCACCTCACTGTATAGTTATTCCCTTATGAAGTTTGCTGTAGATAATCCACTGCACTTCAGAAGGAACAATGATGCAGAGGGTTACAAAACCAGAAGAAAAAAAAGTTTGTTTGTAGCAGAAACAGAGGTTCACAGAGCAGCAATCAAAATTTCTGATCACTTACCCATTGATATAAAATGCCTGAAACACAGCAAAGTCAAATTTGAAACTAAACTGCTAACTTTTCTCTTTGATGACTCCTCCTAAAATGAAATTCAAATGTAAAATGAAATTGATGATGAAACTAGATGCAGATCCCAATTGTGATATGTTTGATTATTCATGAAAAAAACTGACAGTAACTGGCAAGAAATATTATGGGAAAAGAAGAAAATAGGTCACTGCTGGAAAGGTAGGCATGTATGTTACACCAGTTAGGCCATTTTTACTAAAAATGACGTACAAACATGTTAAAGCAAAATACCCATTTTACAGAGTCTAACCGTTTGAGATCATTCCGTTAATCACATTTTTAGTATTGCTCAGTGCTGGAACATATTCAAAGATTTTTTTGGTTTTTGCCCTGTAAATTGCTATATTGGTCACACACTGAATGAGGCATCGTAGGTAAGATTTCAAAGTGAGAAGATGCCTAAACTACTGTAAAAGTAATCCACTAACGATCTAATAAAACAAGAAGTCTATTCAGCATTCCAGTATACCTCTATACAGTTCTGTTTCTCTGGCATAATCGTGCACTTTGCTGACATGCGCAACATACGACAGCATACCTTGCTTCTTTCCTCATTGTACGTGATTATGGGATAATGAAGGACATGTCGGTAAGATTTCCGCAAACGTGAATTTTAAAAATGTTGTGCATAAGAGTTGAAAGTAGAAAATGTAACAAATAAGAAACATTACCAGTAAGCAAACAAGCATTGGTTTCAGAGTTCAAGCCACATTTGCTACCGATACAAAAACAGTAAAAGTGGAATTAAATGAATTAGGAAAACACGCTTTTCACATCCCTTCCTTCGCCTCTTCGTTATTCGAAATATGTCAACAAAAAACAAGCTAAATTACCTAGGTCACATGTGTCATATTACTACAGAAAATACGCATTCAAGCACAGAAAAACGATCAAAATTGCCCTCCTGGCACTATGTTATTCATGTAAGTACTGTAGTTTCTAATTATTAAAACAGTTGTTGCATCCACTCGACAGAGATAATGAACAAGAAGCAAATGCAAACAGTAGTCTGTTAATGTTTCGGGTTACTTAAGAAGGTGGCAGACCCCGCCCACTATGGGTTCAAAACAACGTATGGTGAAAGTCTATAGAGCAATCTCCCTTCTTTTTCTCCTCCATGGCCATGGACATGTCATCGAGGTATAAAAAATAAAATAAGTATTGTAGACCATTGCCCACAAGTATTTTATTTATTTAGCCTTCAGTGTGAGTACACTATTTAACGATTAACAGTTTGAATAATTGGGTGCAATTTTATCATAAGATGACATGGTTGGAGACTGTGGCTCTTATTTTAAGACCAAAAGAAATTGCGATTTCTTTAAATTAGAAAAGAATGTATTTCATTAAAAATCATTAAAGTAAGTAAATATTGTTTCTTTGCTACTAGGCAAACAAAGAAAAATTTAATTTTTTAACACTGAAGTAAATCAAGTTTGTAAAGTCACTACTCTTTAACATATAAACGATTTCTCAAGTAAAATTGTAATTCCACCTTATCTATTGTTCTGTGGCCAGATTTTAAATTTCTCAGTAAACTAAATCTTGTCAGATGTCGAAGCACTGATCTTCCATTCTTTATTAGAAGACTAATAGAGCTTGTTGAGGATGTAAACCTAAGATTTCTAAGTTCTGAGAGGAACTGTTCTCAGTGTTGATCATACACTGCACAGGCTCACATATTTGACTTATTGCAATCATAGGTGACAGAATTATTAAGTTGTAGATGAAATAAATGAGACAGGAAGCTGCCGTGATTAAATCTCATCCTTGTGTTTGTAGAAATAGCTCTGCAGTGTACAGAAATGTTTGAAACCAAGGAAAGCTGGGTATGTGAGATTGTATCCAGCTGTAATATTTTCCTTTATTTATAGTAAATAGATGCTTCCTATTCTTCTGTCTGTTGCGATTGGACTTGATTTTTACTTGATGTAAGAAGTTGGTGAAAGATGGTTCAAAAATGGTTCAAATGGCTCTGAGCACTATGGGACTTAACATCTATAGTCATCGGTCCCCTAGAACATAGAACTACTTAAACCTAACTAACCTAAGGACAGCACACTACACCCAGTCATCACGAGGCAGAGAAAATCCCTGACCCCGCCGGGAATCGAACCCGGGCACGGGAAGCGCGAACGCTGCCGCACGACAACGAGCTGCGAATGTTAATTCTATATCTGAGAAGGCTTTGGATACTGCAGCTTTCTTAGTCAATTGGATTACAGTTTCGTTACACAAAATACCTGTGTGAGCTTTAATACAAGGTAAACAAATATGTTTATTTCTTCAAGAGAATTCTGTTATTTCTTGACATATGTCGATAGCAAGTTTTCTGCTGTGTTTACCACAATTTCTATTCTCTATGGCACTGAGAATGCATTATGAACCTGAAATTATCAAAATCATTTCATCATTCTAGGTTAAAGGGTTCTTCATGGCGTCCATGAGTGCTTCTGCTTTTGTCTTATAAGAAGAAGCTGATGAAGTAAGTTTATAAGTTCAAATTAATCCGTTCTTGGACATAAGGTAGCACACCAAACATTACCTTCTGATGCGATTCCTGAACCATAAATGTGTATCTGGAGAGCTTCGTCCCATTTTCCATGAGGATATGTGCTGATAATCACATTAAAGTTGCTGTCAATGTAGGCCCCTGTACGCTATACATTTTCAAAAAAGCACTAGAGAGGAGGACGTGCAGAGGCAAAAAGGCCTTCATACATGGAAGCCTTCTTGCTGTGATAATATTTTCATACATATGTTTCAAAGTCTGAGAGCTGCTAAAGAAATCTAGAGATTGATATAATATTCTGTTATCTAAAATAGTGTATAACCTTTTACATTTCTTAACTACCGAATGAGCCATTACTTCTATCCTTTCACATATACACTGCTGGAAAAAAATGCAACACCATCAATGACTATGTTCAGTGGCACCAGGGTATGACATGTGTATACTGAGGGGTTGTAGTGTTAGTGATTCATTTGTCACAGTCATCGGCAATCAGATGGTGCTGAGGAGGCCTGTCTTCGCTCCTTCTAATTTCACTCTGCAAGCACTAACTATGCACAAGTATGGAGGTGAACAGTGTTCGCAGCATTCATTCCAGGGTACTACCATGCCTTGCCGATGGGTATGTACTCTTGTTGAACAGCTTCAGCCATTTGAACAGGATCTCTTTGTGGGCCTAAGGGGAGCTCGGTGGATGTACCAATGGATTGCTGTACATGTTGCACACAGTGTATCATAGGTGTGTCGCTGCTATCAGCAGTAATTTGCGGAATATTTCCACAGCTGTTGACTATGTTCTGTATGTCCACATAGTACAGATGCACATCAAGATCGTCGCATGCAGGTCACTCCTCAGGCTTCATGGAGTGGTGGGCCATCAGTTACAACTTGTGGTCACATTTGGTGTTCCTGTAGGGTAAAGCAACCAGTGCCTGCTACATTTCATAGGTTGTTCTGCTCGTGCTATCGCCATTTCTTTGAGAGGCAGGTGATTTACTTCTTTAGCAGAAGAATGCACTTCTACTTATGACTGCTGCAATTCAATATGCTCTTTGTGGTGTACAACAAGTGCCTGTCCAAGATCATCAGATATCTTGCCAATCGAACATCTATGGACATTGTGAAGCAGAAACTTATATGTTCACCAGAGCCTGCAAGAGCGATTATCGAATTGCAACAAAAGGCGCAAGATGCTTGGGGCAGCCTATTACAAGATGCCATTCGGCACCTTTATCATCACTTGTATGTGATAATACTCGCCTGTATTGCTGTTAGAGGGGGCTACACTGATGCGACAGTTTGGCCACCCTTTACTGTGACGTGTGTTTTATTTGTTCTAAATTTGTCTTCATATATTCCTACAATGATGAAATACTTGTTAATGAAATGATATTTTCCATGAGGGTGTTGCATTTTTTCCAGAAGTGTTTACATGCTGGCGAGCCATTGGTGCCTAAAATGAAGAGACATTTCCAGTGCTTCTACTAAGAGTGCATTGGTATGGGTTGATCTCATTGTCCTAAAACAAGTCCAGGTACAGCTGTATTGTACAGTACCTAATTAATGTCATATATATGGTCAATAAAACATTGGGGTTTGTACCCTATCAAACTTTGGTAAAAGGTCTGATGGTGTTCGTTATTGGCAAACAGGTACTAATAACTGACTTGATGCGAGGAATCTAACTAGGTCTGGAACCGAACTACACTCCCAAGAATTTGGTTGATGATTTAATTTGGAATGAAAAACTCTTCACTCAAGTTTCATTACAATGCACATGCCATCTTGAAAAAATAATAACTGAAGTCTCCAAAGAAGATATTTCAGTCATTTCCATGTAACCAAACAACTTCTATTACTGCATTCATTAGCTCGCTGTCTGCAGATTTCTCTATGAAACCAGACGAGCATAAGCGTATATCTTCAGTCTACTGCAGAATATGAACATATATGAACATTTGGAGCAATAATTTCTTCGAGATCATTAGGGTTAATTATGTATAAAAAGGAGATAAGAATTGCTGCCTGGAGTAAGCATTTGGATAGAGCTATAGGTCCTATAAACTGTTGCTGATGTCTTACATAAATCGTGATCTTTGTGAGGAAAATACTAATGCCATAATCCCACTGATAGGAAGATCAGTTTGCTTCAACTTTTATTCAGGATGGAGACGTGGACATTATTATAAGCTGACATCATATCTAAGAGTAATGATGTTAAGAACTTCTTTTCTCGGAAAGCTGAGAGACTGTCACTCCACAAAACTATTGTATTGCACAACGTTTCTCTGCCTTTAATAAAGCCAAATTTGGATCAAGGTTCTTATTCATTAGTATTGTAGGTCCTCAGCCTGCCATAGGCCTACTGTTAGCATCGCAGGACACCTACACAACATCCAAGGTGGAAGCCGTCACAAATACGCGAGAGCCAGCCAGGGACAGCAGAATGAGGTGTATTTGGCTCCCTGAGCCACCACAAGCCATGTTGTTGTTGTTGTGGTTGTCTTCAGTCCTGAGACTGGTTTGATGCAGCTCTCCATGCTACTCTATTCTGTGTAAGCTTCTTCATCTCCCAGTACTTACTGCAACCTACATCCTTCTGAATCTGCTTAGTGTATTCATCTCTTGGTCTCCCTCTACGATTTTTACCCTCCACGCTGCCCTCCAATACTAAATTGGTGATCCCTTGATGCCTCAGAACATGTCCTACCAACCGGTCCCTTCTTCTTGTCAAGTTGTGCCACAAACTCCTCTTCTCCCCAATCCTATTCAATACCTCTTCATTAGTTATGTGATCTACCCATCTAATCTTCAGCATTCTTCTGTAGCACCACATTTCGAAAGCTTCTATTCTCTTCTTGTCCAAACTATTTATCGTCCATGTTTCACTTCCATACATGGCTACACTCCATACAAATACTTTCAGAAACGACTTCCTGACACTTGAATCTATACTCGATGTTAACAAATTTCTCTTCTTCAGAAACGCTTTCCTTGCCATTGCCAGTCTACATTTTATATCCTCTCTACTTTGACCATCATCAGTTATTTTGCTCCCCAAATAGCAAAACTCCTTTACTACTTTAAGTGTCTCATTTCCTAATCTAATTCCCTCAGCATCACCCGACTTAATTCGACTACATTCCATTACCCTTGTTTTGCTTTTGTTGATGTTCATCTTAAATCCTCCTTTCAAGACACTGTCCATTCCGTTCAACTGCTCTTCCAAGTCCTTCGGTGTCTCTGACAGAATTACAAAGTCATTGGCAAACCTCAACGTTTTTATTTCTTCTCCATGGACTTTAATACCTACTCCGAATTTTTCTTTTGTTTCCTTTACTTAAATAGAGGCATTCTTTACGGCCAATAGCGTGTCCACTGTCAACACCCAATTCATCTTAGCAAAGCTTGGGACCCAGCAATCAGCCATCTAAAATCAAAGCGTCGGCTGAGTGAGACATCAGTGTGCAACGCAGGGAGTATTTAGGGACCAGAGTTTGCCCCCAGAATCTGGCGGCACCGTCCTACCTCCCCCCCTCCCCCCCGCCATCACTCCACCTGTGCACGACTGGCAGTGGAGGAAGGAGTGGAGGGGGGTGGGGTGGCAACAAGATTATAAACGAGGTGGAATGTAGCAATGATGCTCATTCTACAGGTCTCAGGTGGGACCTAAAGTCAAGGTATGCTGCCAAAATATCGTTTTATGAAGACGACTACACATGTCTGGAGACCCGACAAAAGTACAAACAATGGTGATGTTGTTATTCAATTTTTTTGTCAGGGTTTCTCTATTCAAAATTTCCAATCTGGCATTCTATTGTAATCCATTAAGAGCTATGTTGAGATGAGAAGATGCTTCTATCTGGTTCTGGTCCATATTTTATTACTTGAATAAAATTGAGGCAGCTGTACTGTAGATGTCTATATGCTCCATATTGTCTTTATCAGAAGAGGTTATCTGTGTTATAAAATTTAATATTCCAGACACTGTCTTTACAATCATTTCTGTGTTCTTGTCTTCCTTTCCAAGAAGTTGACCAGATGTGTCTGAATGTTGGGGAACACCAATGTGAGTACACAGTGCATAGGGAATCTTTGTAATAGCATAAGCAGGCAAATTAATATTGCCAAAGAGAAGGTGGAAGTCAGCATAGGCTTCATAGGTTTTTGGTCTGTTAGGGTGTATGATTGTCTTGAATCTTTGCTGTGTGTTTTGTGGGAGAGGAAATTGTTTCTCTCAATCCAATTTACTTGTACTGTGGTTCCCTGCTACTATAGCATACAGTCTGCAGTTTACATACTCTTCAACTTCCTTCAATAAAATGTTGGGCATAGGTGAAGTTTTTTAACCTCCTGCTGTTTCAGCTACATGGGACAAATTTTATCTCTCGATGTGTGATCTCCTTTGCAAAGAACCCAAGTGGTTTAGCTTGTTCAAAGTGATGCCACATGGTTACCACCATTTGTATTAGAATTGACCTCTTGTGGCAGGGCAGGGTTGGCAGGACTCTTTTTGCGATTTATTTAATGTCCACCTACCGCAGTATTATGTCGATTCACCACCAGTTGCTCTGCATTCGTAGGTACTATGTACACGATTAGAAAAGCAGCACTGAAGAAAATCACCATCCATACTTACGATTACAAAGTCAGCGTAACTCCAGTAACAAGATAAATCTGTAAATCTCTGTTAATAACGGGCAAAGTGTGTGCTTCCTCCCTTCATTGAAAATGTTTGTTTGTAGACACTGATGTCTGATTATGGTCCCACATTTACGTTGGTAGTACATCTACTACTATTTCGTGCAGCTTATATCACACGTAAAACAGCCAGAAAAGTGCTAAGTCCAACCCGACATATTACGAGATTCACATAGGCAACACACTGTTACAAAACGAATTCACGTGCGGTCCTTTTCAGTTGATTCTTCGAAAGAAGATGCTCGCTAAAATGTTCTGTACATGCATACGGAACATGCCACGCAGAATATTCACAAAGGCCGATAGTTTCACATGCGGTTTATTCTGCAACCACCATTCCGAAACCTCTCAAAACTTCACCGAAATGTCCGTAATTGCATCTGCAAGCACAGCGATATAAACCGAGCGCGATTTAACCATCATTTCTTCATCTCACAGATAATTTTTTCGGACTCATTTAACATGACCTTCACGTCCGACAGTGGGTCCACGACTTCCTGAATGCCGCCACTCACAGGGCATATAACTCAATCAATTACACGGGAAAGACTTTTCTCTCATTGGTTGATCAAAATGATCGTCCAGTCAGATTAACCTTTCATGATCAATTTCACGAGCAAACCGCTTTACGCCAATCAGCATTCGCAGATGCATCTTCGTGTTTTCATACTGCAAAATTTCACAAAATGTTCCACAAAACAAAACGAAACGAAAATCAAAAGAAAACTACGATTGAAATAAACTTTAGAACTAAGTATCCTCTTACTATCTTTCTGGCTGCCTTATTACAAAAGCAAACGCTCCTAGACATACGTCATCTACCAGTTATGGGGATTCATCGTTTTGAGGACATCCTGGTTACATAACACTTGCTAGTTACAGATGGTGTAATACATTATAAAATTGAAATTTGACATATGTCCATACATACACACTCACAATCACTCTCATCTACTCCCACCCTAACACAAAATATAAATATCAACTTTTAAACTATTATTTTCCTTACAAAAGCAAAATTATTAAAAGTTGAGAATTAAAATTCTTTAAAAATAGCTTGTGTGCACTGAGAGTGCTGTTAGTATTTTCAAATGACAAAGAAACTTAAACTGTCGTGATTCCTATCTGAATTTACTAAGTGTCGATTATGTACTTTTTAATAGATTTTTTTATATTTTCAAAACTATTAAAGTTATCCGCACGAAAATTTTACACACTGTTCTTGTAAATTATAAAAATTCCTATACCAGATTTGAAAACAAACAGATCATATTTATCATAGTTATTTAGGTTCTTAGGCGAGATGAATAAGTGATTTTAGAACACACCACAGTGAGCATTCTCATAGTCCGCTGTAACGACAGGTTTGGCTATGATGCATATGGCAGGCCTCATGCCAGCTGCCACCTAACACTACTATACTGCAAGCTTCCAAAACAGATTGCCATAACTTAACAAACTTACTGCAAAAATCTGCAGTCGCGTAATAGCTGCGACGCTAAACTCTGTCTCGCGTCCGTCAGCTGTCGTAATTTAATGTATTATTATTGTTATTATTATTTTGATTGTTGCTGACTTATGTGGTGGGCCTTAATAAAAATGATATTTCATTCAAATTTGATTTACGATTAAATGCTTTTGTGAAGTTCTCCTTTTTAACAATATTAATCTTAAATTATTTGTTACGTTAATGAATGTTAGACTCACTGAATCTTAAAACATGAGCATGTAAGTTGAACAATGGAATAAACTTTTCATATTAATTTCCTCGGCTAGTAAGTTCACTTTAAAGCAAAAAAATCTTTAGTTGTTAATTACAATTACAGCCCACACACGCATGAGAGTATTTTCTCTTACCTTCGTTAACCATTGTATTGTAGTCGGAATCCTGGCTCTGGCTCTCGGCAATGGTACTGAAAATAAAAATCTTAAAGCTACATATTTTCTGCAACTTCGTGCGGCTGTGGAGAAAAATGAATATTATTTTAATAGCAGGTGAGTTTTTCGCTTCCGCTAATTTTTTATAAGTTAATATCGCCATGTAATGGCGCCTTTGGCTGTATCAGCCACTGCGATTGTTGAACTGTAAATTACTTGAATGCAGGTTAATTGAAGGAAGGCGCACATGAAATCGGGATCACCTCTTACAAATTGAAAGTGAACAATGATATTAAATCAATATATTATCTGCTTAAATAGTACAAATATGCTTACATTTGTCAGCACTTGCAAGATGTCCGTCTACACGCAATCAAGACAAGAGAAGAAGTGAAGATGACTAAAAAATTATCAAAAGAGCGTGTTTTGTCGTCTCTTTAGATCATTTTGTTATATTTCTTTGCCCTCGAAACTTACACAGAGAAACTATTATATTATGGAGAAAAATGTATGTTCGCGTGAGCGGCTAGCATCCACTTATTATTCAAATTTTAAATGTCTCTTCTTTATAAATACTGTTTTTTAAGTCTTTTCTTATTATTTCAATGGGGATGCTATATCTGACTGGCACTAATTACTTAAACAACTAAGTTGTAGACAATGGAAGCACTATTTGGCAAATGGAATGTATGGCTTAATTGTACATCGCATGCCATATATTGTAACATAATCTGGCAAAACCTATGATGAAAATGTGACAACAAATGTTTGTCAAGGGACAAATGACTTACTCATTTGAACATCCAACATATATGTGTTGCAGGTATTTTAGACTGAATAGCTTCCTTCAGCTCTAGCTTTGACAGATCAGCATATACTTTCCTTATAGCTTCCTGGCAGTCTTTTATGTGATTTGGTATGTATGCTACCATCTGTTTGTGACCTAGAGGGTCGTCTTCTACAAATTTACTTTCAGCTACCGTTGTAGACAAATGAATTCAGATCCTATTCTTTCCAGCAATATTGAGATTCGTGATTTTATTTTTATATTCAGAGTCTGAGGTGAACATTAATTTCCCCAGAGTGATGGAATGGCATTTACCAACATTTAAACCCACTGTCAAACATATGAAAAGGGCCAACTACATCAACCTGATACCTAGCGGTTTGATTTTGATAACTGTTTATATTCACATTTGAATGAGCTATAATTTAGCTCTGTGTGATTTATGCTTCTTGCACATGTTGTTCTCTAACTAAATCAGTAATCGATTATGGCACTCTGGTTACATTTGCTCCTACTGGCGACACTCTCATGTCCACATTTCATGTGCTACATAGCTCACCATGGAGGATATGGAGCGGTTGAACCATTACATTAGAAAATCAAAGAAACAAGTTACAATGTTACCCACCCCATGCGAATGTGTGTTTGTTATGCTCTACATTTTATGTCGTTTTTATGAGATACGCTGAAGATGAAGTGTTCATCTTTGGCACACTAATGTGCAAAATAAGCTAAATGCCTAAATTTGTACAATTTGAACATTTATTTACTTATACTTGGCTATGTAAGCCAACTCCCAGCAATTCCTATGACTTCGAGTAAAATCACGCGTGTCACATAAATTCATTTCGAAAACTTAGTGACAAGAAATTGATGTAAAGTGTAATTTTTTTTTTTTTCGTGTTGATATTGTCAAAACTCCTAAAGAGTTGTGATGTATTGTGTAGTACTAAAACCTCAACTGTAAACGTAACTGTTTTTTCCGAAATTTTGACTACAGTATCCTCATTCATGACAGTTTCCGAATTTCATTATATATATACTTGAAAAACGTATTTTGTGAGAAGTTTCAGAAGCTTGCAAGGATTTTCGTAAATTGCGATTGGTTCACATAATTTATTTCATAATAAACCAGTGTTAGTGATTTACAGTTACTGTAAATAAGCAACATATCATTGTCATGTTAGTTCTCTCCAATAAGAGGCCTGTGCGTGGGAGGATCGGAAAGTAAAGCACAATAATTTTTTCTCCCCTGCTATTGTAGCTGGAACGTTGAAATTACACGCACTATAGTTTGAAGTTTGTACTACAATGTTATTTTTTCATGTGCAGCCCTAGTGAGAGAAGCGGGAACTACGAAACACAAAAAATGTGTATGTTATTGTCGTTAACTTGTGAAGAGCAGCGAAGTGTTCTTCGATATGGTATGCATTCTTCCAAGAGGGTCATGTGAACCTTAGTGATTCGCCATTCGCCGGCCAACCGGTAACAGCTGCAACTCTGTAGTCAAGCACGTACACAAAGAGGGGTGTGGGGTGTCTGGGGAGTCTGGAACCCCCCCCCCCCCTATATCACCTACACGGAATTACACATGACCTAGCAGTGAAACTGAAAGATACAAGAGACGATCAATAAATTTACGTTTTAGGGCGTTGCTGCAGCATATATACAACTTAGTGCCACTTTGATACAAGTATATAAGCAATAATCACCGACGTGTGTGCAAGGAATTAATGTGGCATTCATGTCTTTCTGACATACATGTGGTAAATGGGGAAACCTGAACTATGGCTAAGTTATTACCAAATGCGTCCAAACAGGACAAACATGCTGTTATTCTTTTCTTGGCTGCTGAAGTACAAACACTGGTAGACATCCATTGGAGAATGAAGAATGTTATGGTTGCTGCTTCATGATAACACACATCCTCATACCACAAATGTCGCAATACAGAAGTTATGCCAACTCAGTGGGGAGACACTTCACCACTCGCCCTCTAGTCATTATCTCTCCCCAAGCGATTAACACGTCGCCCCCTTAAAAAAAGGGGGGGGCCTTGACGGGTCGGCAATTCCCGTCGAACAAGGATGTGCAGCAGGCATTACAGACTTCTTCATGCACCAGGACACAGTGTTATACCAAACGGATGTCTTCAGTCTGGAATGTCGGTGTGGTGATTGCCTCAGTGCTTACAGCGATTTTGATTGAGTGGCATACCCATTCTTGATTGCATGACCTGAAAATGGAAACTCTTTGATCATCACTTATAGTTTGATTTTCAATCCTACGACGAGAAAGTGATGTGCACTATTTATAGTGAAGAAGACTATCGTTAGATTTAGACACTAGATATATCGTAATCCATCAGTTATTCCCTATTCCTATTTTAGTCAAGACCAACTATTGTACTAAAGCCAACAATGTAAATTGTATGACGAGAAAAGCATATGCCCGATCGATAGTCAACAAGGCCAGTGATAGATTTGAACTCTCGATATATCGGTAGTACTATTGACTATCGAGTGGCCCTATTTTCGTCAATACCAACGATTGTACATTGTTGGCTTTACTGGAGTTCAATTGTTTTGTTAACCACGTCAGTTCGTACTTGCAGTTGAATTTACTGTAAGCACTGCCCTTTATTGTTCTGTGCTTTGTGCTCTTCTGATAGTTTCTAATCATGGATAAGTTTGTAACAAGACTATAATAGCCTAAATATCTATCTATAGCAGTTTGATGTTAGCATATGAAACGTTATTTGGACAGAGGTAGAACTTTGGGGTTTCAATATTTCACTATTTCACAATGCAGCTGAGTGGTAAACATGATTACAAGTAACATTAAATTAGAATCAGTGCAAAAATACACTTCTATTTCCTTTGTACCCCAAAAAGCGCGTTGATCAACAAAAATATCGCCCAAGCGCTGAAGGTTGTACTCGTTTTAAAAAATTGCTCAAAAGTCTATCATTATTAGTCCAATTGCAAAATATCGCCCAATATGGTCACCCAGGCAGTACTCAATTATGAAAATCTATTCTGGTACGGAACGATGGGAAAGGGTTTGTGGAGAATGGAAGAAGTATATGTGATGATAGCACATTCTCTAGCTCGTTCGTTTCTAAAAGATTTTTTCAGCAATCTGCTGGAATTCGTCTGAGCTGACTGTGACCTGTATCTCACTTGCTTTTGGCTAAAATCTATTTACGCTTTTGTAATACTTCAATAACTGCAATAACTGAATTCCCTGCACAATTAAATCTTAACATATGCTTGCATTAACGTAATATCAGATGGTGAAACATTTATGATTGAAGAAAAAAACATGCAATATCAAAATACCATCTTTTATTGTGGTACATTTTATTTTGTATGGAAACAGTGTACAACAACCAGTTTCTCCAGATTCTCCACCAAGTGGGGTAGCTCTGCACTTTGATGTGCTGAGATAGGAAACCCTGCATTCAGGAGGCGCGATGTTTCGAGTCCATCCGCTCGCAACCTTGAAAATGGTTTTCCGTCGTTTCCAATTTTCAGTGTAGGCAATGCTGAGATTCGACCCTTACTGTAGGTCACCGCTAATTCTTTCCAAATTCCTTTCTTTACTGACAGATTCAACTCCCTTGAGGATGCAGTGTCTCTATTTGAATGAAAAGAGCTGCATCGAAGGTGAAACGAACATCTCTTTGGAGACTTCAGATACGAAAAGCCATATTTACATTGGAAGGCAGCTAGCGATCGTCATTTTGTACTGTGTATCTGTGCATAAATATGGTTCACTTGTGAGACAGTGACGTATCATGTCTCCAGGTTTTACAAGAATGATGTTCAACTGTGAGACGTCTTATTCCTAACATCCTTGGAACAGTGATGATGACCATCAAAACATTAATGTATTTGTCAATGAACATCATGTAAACAACAAAGTATGTTGTATTCTGTAGAGAAGTTTGTTGGCATCAAAGGCTGTAAACCATATTATCATGGATAAATACAAGCTCATTTATGAGGTCGCAAACATCAAAAGTCTAATTGAAATTAATGAGTGAATCAATCTTTATATCCAAAAACTGTAGCTCATAGTGTTTATGTAATTCGTATTGTTTTATAAATAAATTTTGTTGCTATAGTTTCAAGTTGATATTAAAACAAAAATTTTTTTAAAAAGTTTTGATTGTTTTAGAAAACTGAAGAATTTTAATGAAATGAAAGATATTTGTTTGGTGCATAAGTTCATAGCATTTTTTGTTTTGCATGTTGGTATTCCGGTTGCTGTGGTTTTATTTATCGATTGTCGTTTTTTATTTGTTGTTCACTGTTGCTATCTGATTTTAAATATTGTCATTTTGTGATTTGGAGATAGTGAGTGGAGCTGTGGACACTAGAAAATGGGGTACCAAGTGGAGATATCGGAACATTTCCGGCATATTCTTCTGTTTGAGTTCAGTTGACAGGTGACAGCAGCAGAGGCTGTCAGAAACATTTCGCCGTGGGTGGGGATAATGCCATTGGACAGAACATGGCAAGAAAATTAAATTCTTGTTTCGAGATGGATCGTTTTGACATTAGTGATTTTCCACATTCAGGAAGACCAACGTAGTTTGATGAGGACTGGTTAAACACATTAATCTACAATGCTACATGTCAGTAGACCTGAGAACTGGCAGATGTGATGAACTGTGATCATTCTACCATCATGCGACATTTGTATGCAATGGGGAAGGTTCAAAAATCGAATGGATAGGTGGCCACATGTGCATCTCTGCTTGTTCAACATAAAATTGGCTAGTGAGCAACACAGACCATTCCTGTTCTGCGAAATAGTCTTTATGCCAACATAAGAAAAAGAAAGGAATGGTTGAGTACAAAGCAGAAACTCCCCATACAAATATCTAAGAGGTTACACAAAAGGTAATGTTATGCATGTGGAACACAATGGTGTGGTGTGCTATGAATTGCTTCTCCGAGGTGTAACCATCACTGCTGACATTCATTGTCAACAACTGAGATGTCTTGTAGACTCAGCACAAGAACAATGACCAGGAACGCTGTGTGAAGTGATGCTATTACACGATAACGTGTGCCTGCATTCGGCTAGAATGACAAAATCACTACTCAGTAATTGTGTTGGGAAGCCGATCTGCACCCACCTTATTCACCTGATCTTGAGCCCTCAGATTTTCACCTTCACTGCTCTCTACTTAACAACCGTCAATGAACATCCTTTCCAGATGAAAATGCGTTATGAACAAGACTCAACGAAATCTTCACCTCAGACAACGTGTTTTCTACAGGAACAGAGTCTAAAAGTTACCCAGTGTTGGAAGAATGTCGTAAATAGTGAAAGAGAGTATATAACAGATGACTAAAGTCTCTGTTATTGTGTTTATTAAGCTTATGGAAAAAGGCTATGTACTTACATGCCAACCTAAAACTTGAATAAAATTTGAGACTGAATTGAGGAACATGGGATGCTTTGGTGTGCTGATGAAATTATGACTTGGTTTCAGATAAATCGTAAATTTAAATATAAGATTGTTGTAGCAGGAAGATAGATTTTGCCAAAAGAGATTTAAACCTGTTTAACTTTGTAAGTTATTCAACCCAACATCAAGATTTTTCTGCTTTGCGACAGTGAACTTTATATTAGAAGACAGCTGCATTTTGTTAGCAAAGAGGCAATACATAACATTCGAATTTTAAGTCGTTTGTCAATAGAGTACTTGGGTATTTCTTACATATATACAGGGTGTTCATTTTAACTGAAGACACTTAAATATCTCAAAAACTACAGATCAGATTTAAAAAAAGTTATGATTCAATTTGTCTGCCTTCGATGGGGACATGCAACAATAGCACACTCGACCATCCTCCCCCCCCCCCCAGACCCTCACCATGCTTGGATGACGGAGGAGCAGCTTTGAAATCTTCAATGTGAACCCCATTTTTTTTATTGCAGATTGTGATTCTATAGCAAAGTCTACATTCGTTTGTCTGAACCATTTTCTTCATTTCTCCACAGTTGGCGCTGTAACTGGAGGAGCAGAAATGGGTACACAATGGCACATGGGACCCCCCGTTCAAGCTGCAAGTGGAGGACAGGCCAGTATTTGATAACTTCTAATTCGAAACCCTATTTGCAACATTCTATTCCTCCAACTTACCAAGCAAGGAACTACTCGATGCACCACCATGGCCATGTAGCGAATTACGACGTATCATCACAGGCAGTATACTGTGACCAGAGCTCACTTATTGTTCAGACATAGAACAGATAGTGGCTCTAAACATTACAATATTTGCACAGTGTTTATTGCCTGCACATCTACCTATTCTTTGGAGAGCAGACGTGAAAGTGGACAATGAACGCTGCAACCACAGAAGGTAAAGTTGAAATGATCCTGATTTAGAGAAAATATAGAAGAAGTGCTGAGGCTGCTGTTGCCTTGTATGCCAAGCATTTTCCAGAGAAAGCTCGCTCTGCTTCCTTCTCTTAGAAGGTTGTGAACGCCTTTATATCTGATGGCAGCGTACAGTCCGGCAAAAGGAAACGAAGCAAAGATGTTACAGCAGAAGCTAATGAAATAGCTGCACTACTGGCAATGCACTACAACCCACGGATAAGCGTCTGGCATTTGCACTCCAATTCCAGTAAGCCCGTAGGTAATATTGTCACAATACTGCATCGTCATAAATATTATCCATACAACATGCCACTGCATCGAGAACTTCATGGCACCGAGCTCCATATTCGTATAGCGTTTTGTGAATGGGCACATCAACAAATGCGACCCCTACGTTCTTTGCTGATGTATTGCAAGGGTTGGAACTTACATAGTGGCAACTATTTATTCACAACCGTTACAAAAGAGTTACATGTTTTCATCTTCAAAGTAGTCACCAGTCACCGGTGTTGTGCAGAACCCGTTGCCAGCGATGTGGAAGACGTAGTATACCGTTAACAGAGCCTGTTCTGTTGATGGTGCAAATGGAGCGGTCCACTGCCTGTCGAATCTCTGGAACAGTTCTGAAGCGAATTCTACGAAGCGGTTCCTTCATCTTCGGAAACAAATCAAAGTCACAGGGATTTAAGTCGTGTTACTGTTCGTTTTTGGAGCATCACCTACGACCAGCTTTGTGAATGAAGCAGCGACACTTTCTGCACAACCCATCCATCATTTTGCACGACAATGCGAGGGCGCATACAGCGCAAGCTGTGACCGCTCTGTTTGGTCGATGGGACTGGGAAGTACAGTACCATACTCACCGGACTTAAGTCCTTGTGACTTTGATTTGATTCCGAAGATGAATGAACTATTCTGTGGCATTAGCTTCAGAACTGTTCCAGAGATTCGACAGGCAGTAGACCGCTACATTCACACCATCAGCAGAACAGGCTCTGCTAATGGTATACTACGCCTTCCACATCGTTGGCAACGAGTTCCACATAACGCTGGTGACTACTTTGATGGACAGTAACAGGTGCAAACATGTAACTCTTTTGTATCGGTTGTGAATAAATAGTTGCCACTACTTAAGTTCCAACCCTCATATTTTCTGATGAGTCTACGTTCAAAAAACATGATAGCGTTAACTGGCATAACATGTATTACTGGAGTGTGGGCAATCCCACTGGTTACGGCAAGTTGACCATCAACGTCTTTGATAGATTAACGTATGGTGTTGCATCATGGGGAACAAATTCATTGGTCTGCATTTTATCGATGGCACATTGAAAGACAGAACTATCGAACGCTTTGAACAGAAACTACTGGTACCACTGCAGGATGTTGTCTGGACATTAGATAACGTATGTGGCTTGAATATGATGGTTGCCCAACGCATTATGCAATTGAAGCACAGGAGGTATTAATCAGTGTTTACACTTGTTGGTGGATCGGTAGATGTGGCGCTATTAATTGGCCCGCTAGGTCGCCGGATTTGACGTCGCCAGATTTCTTTCTAAGGGGATTTTTAAAAGATAAGGTGTACCAGCAAGTGTCAACAGGCCGTGAAGACATCATCGACCCAATCAGAAACACCTTTGCTAACGTTCGTGTAGATACGCTTCTGTCGTGTGTACATTCATTTGAAGAGTGGATCACTAAGAGTATAGAAATTGGCGATACTACGTTTGAACAACTCGAAAAGTAGAGTAGCATTCGCTTCGAACCATGGCCACAGTGGCGCGTCGAGTAGTCCCCTGTTCGATAAGTTGGAGGAATACAACGTTACGGGGTTTCCAATTATAAGTTATCGAATACTGGCCTGTACTGCTCTCGCAACATGGAGATGGGGCCTATGTGCCACTGGATATTCAAGGGCCATTGAGTAGCATGTCATAAGTTACGATTGTGTACCCATTACTATTCCTATTACGGTGAAATGAAGAAAATGCTTTAGACAAAATGTATGTAGATTTTGCCATAGAATCGTAATCTGCAGTAAAAAACGGTGGTTTTCATTGAAGAATTTTTAGTTGGCCCCCGCCACCCATGCACATAGTTGGGTGGGGGGTCGAGTGTGATATCACTGGATATACCTCTCCGAGATAAACAAATCGCAATCATAAAGTTTTTTGGGATATTTCAATGTCTTCAGTTACTATATATATATATACTGAGAATTTATGTCATCATTTCCTTAAGACAAGCATTACGTGGTTAACTTTATGGACTGAATGCTATTTGTAAGGAGGCTTCATGAAAGTAAATTTTGTTTAAAAAAATTAATAAATAACTGTATGTGTTTTCAGCATAAAATGTGAAACATGAGCCGATTTAAGGTCCTATTTAAGTCTTTAAGAAATTGGACCCTCCCCCTTTTGGCAAAATCCTGGCTACATTGTTCCCACAGTCTCTTGGAGTCATTAAGGAAGCAATTTCGGACTAGGAGCGTGTGTAGCTATGAACCTTATCGCAGCAGTTCTACATTTACTATGGTTAGGTGTACCATATTGTTCACAACACATTGAAATTTCATAACTTTAAAGCTGCTTGGTGCCTAAGAACCTGGCAAACAACCACAAGGGCGAGAGAATGATGACAAGCTTGGATCACTTAATGTGTTGAGCCACAGAAGGCACAACTTCCTGAAAGGAATCATCACTGGTGATGAGTCATGGGCCTACAACTACATGCCTGAAACCAAGAAGGCTGCTATGGAGTGGAAACACGCTGGTTCTCCAGTACAAAAAAAAAAGAAAAAAAAATTAAAGTGACCATTCCTTCAAGAAAGTGCTTGTGACAGTGTTCTGGGATATGCATGGAGTGTTATTGGTAGAATTTGCTGAACATGGGACCAGTGTGAATGTTGCAGCCTACATTAAAAATCTGGTTGCATTGCATTGTTCCCTTCATGACAAGCGCCACAACATTAATGCTGATGGTGTCAAACTTCTACATAAGTATGGTGGGCCCCATGGTACTGCTCCTGTTCGTAGGAAAATTGCCAAATTTCTGTAGGAGGTGCTCTAGGATCAACCATTCAGTCCAGACCTTACACTGCCAGACTTTCATGTCAGTAGTATATAGAGTTCTGGTGAATAGGGCATATCGGGATAAGAATTCCTGGATGTAAATCAATATTATAGTTTCACTTTATCCCCCAACCAAAAATTTATCTATACCTAAAAAGCGGAATTTTCATTGAAAGTTTTAAAATCTAATTCATATTTTCTTTACAAATAAGAGCCACCAAACCCCATCCACACACAACCGAAATTGTAATTTAATTTAAAATTTTAAAAAATTTTAAAGTTTTAGAAATGTATTAAAATTTTCTTTACAAATAAGAGCCACTAAACCTCAACATTCATATTTGTTTAAAAAATTAGAATTGTAATAAATTATTCTCTTTATAAACAAGCCCTGTCAGATCTTGTCTATCTATCATCCATTATAATTTAAATTAAAAATCTGAAAGGTACATTTAAACTGCAAGCGTTTTAAATTTTCAATACTAGTTTTTCTGTCTAAATAAAAGCAAATATATATTTTCCATTAGTAAAGGAAAATATGGAGTAAATTATCCAGATTTAGAAAATAATTGTAAAGCAAATGGTTATTCAAATGTGACTAGACAAGACCTGATAAAGTTTATTGATTATTTTAATAACAAAGAAGTGAGGGAAGAAATGCAATATTTCAAAACTTTGAAAATAATGGTAAAGGAAAATAATAATTAAGTTATAACAATTTAGAAAATTATTGTAAAGAACATGGTTATTCAAATGTAACTAGACAAGATCTGATGGAATTTATTATTTACTTCAATAAGAAAGAATTGAAGAAAGAAATGATGAAGAGAGAAGTCAAATATAAAAATATAAAAGATCTTCAATCAATTTGTAAACAAAACACTTAAAGAATTATTCTAACTTGATAAAGAAGGATAAGTCAATCTTATTTAAATCCTATTGTTAATATTTATAACATTGATAACGATAACAAATTGAATAAAGAAGCTTTAAAGGATCTTCATAAAATCTGTAAAAAGAAAAAATTAAAAAAATATTATAAACTTTATAAAAGACAGTTAATCGCTCTTATCGAAAGCCTGAAGGTAAAATTAATAATAACTATATTGATTTGAGTAAAAAATCTGTAAATGATCTTTGTAAAATCTGTAAAACGAAAAATTTTAAAAAATTATTCTAATCTTAATAAACAAAAGTCAATAGAGCTTATCTGCAGATCTGAGAAAAATGTTAATAGTAATGACAATGAGAATTATTTTCAAAAGATTCCAGTAGTTAGATATAAAGTACTTAAACGAAAATTTATCAAAACGTTTTACTAGGTTTCAGTTTTCTAGATCGAGATGAGTTTTTTAAATCACTCAAACGATTTTATAGGAAAGCTTCAGTTTTTAAATCAAGAATAATTACTTATAGGATTAATAATAATGATAAGATTTTGAACCACAAGAATTTTTTAATCACATTGAAGAATATTTTAATGCAACAAAAGCAATTAAAGCTAACATCAAATATTATTGTAATTTTAAAAGGCAAAATGGGATATAAGTATATAATTTTCAAACGACTAATCAAATTTTATGAACAACAACTGATTTAGGAGATTATTATCAAGGATCAGCGAATAAACTATTAACTGAAAAGGAAGAAATGAAAAGGAAAAAATCTAATTGTTCTTTCTTTTATATAGATAGTTTAGAATTAAGTGTTAATAGACGCAATCCAATTTACATTCCTTTTATGTCGATTTACCAAAAGTAATTAAAGATAAAATAGCTGGGAGTGTGAAAACTGCTGTTAAAAATGCTTTCTTTATTCAATAAACTCAGCTTTATATCCAGCAGATCGTACTAGAGAAAGATTTAGTAAATATAAATATTTTATGTTAGACTTAGATGTAATTTTTTAAAAGGAGAAAATCAATCTTCCTGTTCAGTTAAGAGATATTCCAAAATTTGAAAAGAAATCAAATATTTCAATTAATGTTTATGCACATGAAAGAAATGAAGAAGTAATAATTATTGTATATCCTCTTTACTATATAAAAAATAAGCAAGAAAAACATGTTAATCTTATTTTCATTCAAGAAGAAAATAATTCTCATTATTTTTAGATAAAAATCTATTTTGATTAATTAGTTCACAAACAAGTGAACACAATAGAAAAATTTATCTTCGTAATAGATGTTTAAGATATTTTCACATACAAGAAAAATTAAAACTTTGCTAAAACGACTGCAAAGAACATAAGGAAGTAAAAATAGATAGGCTTTTTAAGTGCTAAAAAAATTGAATTTGAAAATTATGGTCATTCATTAAGTGAACCTTTTGTAATTTATGCAGATTTCAAACGTTTATTAAAAGATGTTAAAACTTGACAACCACATCTTGAAAAAATCTTATATTAATAAATATCAAATACATTCACTAAATTCATTTGGTTATGATAAATAATTTTATGGTGTTTATAAAAATCCTGTTACATACACTGGCAAAGATGTAACAAAATAAATTCGTTGAAATGTTAAAAGAAGAATATAGAGAAATTCTTAATTGAATGGATGAAATATTCCAATTATAACGACCAGAAAAGAAAACTAAATTTTTATATTAAAAAACTTGTTTTATTTGTGAAAAGACATTTACTAAAGGAAAAAAGAAAGTAAGAGATCATTGTAATTTCACAGGAAAATATCGAGGAGATGCACATGAAGACTGTAATCTTAACACTTACAGCACGGTGCCCGTACGCCATACGGGCGCGGCCCCCCCGACGTTGGCGACAGCGCCTGTATACCATATGGGCGAGCCTTTATTTGGCTCCGTAAGCGCGTTTAGCGAGTCTCCTAAGCAGTTTCGTCAACTAATGTGGAGGTATTTCATTCTTCTTCCGCAAGAGGCAAGCACGTATCGGCTATCTCATCCTGGGAGCGATTGCGAGCACTGCAAAGACGAAGTTACCTGCAGTTCATTCACTGGTGTTTACGATCGTGAAAATATCGCGCAGCGAGTTGACGGAGGCAGAGATCTTAGATATTCTTTATGGAGATGGACGATCTGAAATTGACGATTCTGACAAAGAGGATTCGTACTCTCGAGATGAAAATACAAGTGATGATTCATGTATGTATATGTCTCAATTGTTTATAAAGCGAAGAGTTCATTACCGCATTTTGTATTGTGAGTAGTGTTCATTACTTCTCTTGAATTTAGTACCTTTTAGTACCAATCTTAGCATTATTTTTTTTCTATGCAGAAAGTGGTACAGACCATCAGTCACCATCTGTGGTACCTGGTCGTGTGTGGCTCACTGAGCACAAAGAGCAAGATTGGTCGGAACTAGACGATCAGCCAGCACTGCCGGATTTCCAGGAAGTAGTCGGCATAGCATCGCATTTTTCAGATGCCACTGAGAAGCTTCAATATTTTAGTTATTTCTTTGATGACGACCTTATTCGGCTCATCAAAAGTGAAACGAATCGGTACGCTGGTAACGTTATTACGGCAATGAAACGCAAAGGTAGCTTGAAAATAAACTCTGTTTGGCATAAGCGGTCTGCAGTAAAATTGCAAGAGATTTACTGGTCTCCAAGTATTATTTTTCATATGTGCGTCGGCAAATTGCTGAAAATCAGTGATTATTGGTCAACAGATCCGTTTTCACAGACAGGATTTGCGAGTAAATTGTTGAATCACGATCGATTTTGCGCTACATTGTCGATGTTACACTTGAATACCAATGCTACGTTCATTAGCAGAGACGAAGAAAAGCATTACCCACTTCACAAAGTGAGGCCTTTTTTTATTTCTTTGTGAATAAAAGTAAAATTAGTTTTCGTCCAGGCATGAATTTGACAATAGATGAGCCAATGTGTCCCTTTTGTGGTAGAACAAGCTTCAGAGTATACATAAAAAACAAACCCAATAAATATGGAATAAAATTGTATGCTCTCTGCGATTCATCAACTGCTTATGTGCTAAACTGTGATGCACGTACAGGTTCTGCAGGCAGTGTTGACAATAGTGGTGGTGGTGGTGGTTAGTGTTTAACATCCCGTCGACAACGAGGTCATGAGAGACGGAGCGCAAGCTCGGGTAAGGGAAGGATGGGGAAGGAAATCGGCCGTGCCCTTTCAAAGGAACCATCCCGGCATTTGCCTGAAGCGATTTAGGGAAATCACGGAAAACCTAAATCAGGATGGCCGGAGACGGGATTGAACCATCGTCCTCCCAAATGCGAGTCCAGTGTGTTGACAATAGTATCCAGGGCCTTGTAAAAAGGTTGTGTTCACAGTACTTTGGCAAAGGACATTGCATTTATATGGATAGGTACTACACCGGTCCATGCCTTTTGGACATGTTGTGGGAAAATAAAGCTCTTGGAGTGGGAACTGTATTGAAAAATAGGAAAGGTTTGCCACAAATATTCAAAACACTAAAACTAAAAAAAAGCTAGTTTTTCAAAGGAAACGCCATCTCTTGGCAGTGAAGTGGAAGTCAAAACGAGATGTTTTTTGTCTTTCCACAAAGCATAAGTCTACTAGCACTAGTATTCAAGTGAGGGCTATAGCTGGAATAGTAGAAATTGTAAAGCCAGACGTTATTATTGATTACAATAAGAATAAAGTTGGGGTTGACAGAGCAGATCAGTTATCCAGCTATTAACCGTTTGCCAGAAAAACTTTGAAGTGATGGAAAAAGCTGTTTTTCCACTTGTTTATCGTGTCAACTGTCAACAGTTTTATTTTATATTAAGAGGAGACTAGGAAGAATGTATCCCTAGTAGACTTTATTGACAAAGTGGGGAAGAAATTGGCTGAGAAGGGCGGAAATATTTTCAGCAACAAGCCGTTTCATCCTCACAAATAGAGAGGACATTTACAAGGCACTTTCCAGAGAAGGTCCCACTCACTGCAAACAAGGTGAATACTACTAGGTATTGCAAAGTATGTTCAGACAGGGGGAAGAAAGAGATGGGTAAGCGCATCAGGAAGGAAAGTAGATGGTGGTGCAAGGACTGCGGCATTGGCCTTTGCATCGCACAGTGTTTCCAGGAATTTCAGACAAAGGCTAACTACATCTGAACTATTTAAATACTCTAGTTTACAGGTACCTGCAGTTAGACAGTCCAGTGATATTTTGTTTTAAATTTAGATACAGTAATAATGACATTACTCAAGAGAGAGGTCATGTAAAACTTTTTTATCCACGACATTTTTGTGTTTCCTGTTTTAAATTATAACACTCATTTGTATTTTATATTGTAAAATAAACTCACATTCATTTAAAGCTCTTACATTTTCCTTTTAAATGATGCAAGAACCATATTCCTATCATTTTTCTGTTCTTTGCAATCTAATTTCATACATGCATTAAATATGCCAGTTCACAGCCAAATGCTGGGCGTAAAGAGGGCAGTGTTAACTATCAAAATGTTAAATTTATTCCAGAAATTAAAAAGTAGGAGACTGCAATGTGCTGGACATGTGGCTAGAAAAGAAAACATCAGAATCACCAAGAAAGCATTTAAAGGAACTCTCCAGTAAACAAGACCATTAGGCTGACCTCATACAAGATGGAAAGATGACATAGAGAAGGACATCACAGGATTAGGAATTTTCACAGGGTGGAGAGAGACTACAAGAGATAGAAGGCAGTTGATGCAGATGGTTGATGCAGTGTATGGTATACAGGGATTGTGATCGCTGAGAAGACAGAGAGAGATTCCAGTTTATATTCATAATTTAACAAATTATGATGTTGATTTGTTTATCAAAGAATTGGCAACAGCTAATAAGGAATTTGATGCTATTCCAAATAATAAACAACGATATATTTCTTTTATCAAATATGTTGAACACAGATTAATATTAAGATTTTTATATACATTTACATTTATGGCATCAAGTAATGATACATTACCTTCTAATCTTAAGAAAGAAGAATTCAGAAAAACAGTAAAATATTCTAAAGATGAACAATTTGATTTACTGATTTAAAAAGGAGTTTATCCTTATGAATATACAAACTGTGAGACAAATTGCCTAAAAATGAATGTTTTTATTGGAGCCTTAATAAAGATAAAATTTCTGATGCAGATTATAATAATGCAGAAATTCAATATTCAAAATTTAGTTGAGTATACAAGACTTCATAATAAATCTGATGTTATAATTTCAGCTGTTATTTTAGTAAATTTTAGATATATATGTATATTGAAACTTTTAAACTCCATTAATCTTGGTATTTTACAGCTCCAGGATTATCTTATGATTCTACATTAAAAGTGACAAAAATTGAATTAGATTTATTACACGATTATGACATGGTACCATTTCTTGAGAAAAGCACTCAAGGTGGACTTACTCAAAGTATAACAAAACATTCTAAATCAAATAACAAAAACATGAAAAATTTGAGGCAAAAAGCAATAAGAATGTATTTCATATTTAGACGCAAATAATTTGAATCAGTAATTGTAAAATCAACATTAGTCCAAAAAAGTAAATTTTTCAGGAGCAGCAAAAAACTGTATACAGGCTAAATAATGTACAGAAGGATAAATCCATTAATTTTAATATTGACTGTGTATGTTAGGTAAGCTTTAACAATAAAACAAAGTACTTTAAATGTAATAACTTTGCATGAACGATTTTTTTTAATTGTATGGACTTATGTCGTTATTGCAGGATGAACATTTTAGACTGACATTTTAACATCAACAGTTGTTTATGTTATCAAAAATTACTTTATTGTATAAATTTAATATACAATATTACTTGTACATTGTCTAATATTGTTTTACAGAGAAATTGAAAAATATTGTTAATATATGCACGCACTGTATGGAAAGACTAAAGATATGACAATGTAAATCGTGACATTAGGAATTAAATTTCTTATTTCACTTAACAGGACAATGAAGGATTAACACTACACTATACAGGTTATTTTATACCAAAAATGTATTATGAATCATCTTCAGGAGTGTCCACAGAAGGCCACTCAGTCAATTCCAGATAAAAGGCTTTGTGCTCATCAGGAATATATTGCATTAATTTTCCCACATCTTTCAATTTTTTGATATCGATTGCAACTTTGTTATCATATGCAATTTCTGCAGGCAACTTTGGTTCTGTTTGTAATGAATGTCGCAATGAAAAGCGGTGTTTTACGAGACCATCAATATGATGGTAACAGTCAACTTTACCTGGAAGCATTTCACTGTGATGGAAGCTCATAAATGAGGACACTGTGAATTTCACTTTACTGCTTTTGTCCACATTCGTCCCATAACTGTCGTCAGACAAACAGGATCGCTTATAAAATTTGGGCCACCATTTTTTGTAACCCAAAATCTCTTCCAAGGTAACAAGCTTTACATTAATATTTTGTTTTTTGGATGATGTCACCGTACATTGAACATACTCATACAAAGAATATATTCTGTCTTTTCTTCTCATCACCCGCTTTATGGAAGCAAATGCACGATCACATGGTAAAAATGAATGGCCATGCACAGGATAATACTGGGATACATCTTTGAATCTGCCATAACTTACAAGGCAGTTCATTACCCTAACCACTGTGTTGTTCTTATTTTGTGCAGGGCACCCATCCGAGAACAGGTGTAATTCAGTAACACTATCAGGTATATCTGTGTTGATGTAATCAACCAAAAACGAGCATACTTCGTTAGGTCCTTTGTGGGCAGTACCTTTGTGGTACATATATACCTTGGATTTGTTGCTCTTTAGGTCTGTAATACAGAATGCATTAACGTTAATTTGCCATAAATAAAAAGCTTCCTGTACTGGGAGCTTAGGCAACTGCAGATTTTGCATATAATCGAAACACAATGCTACCACATGCTCATTTTCTGCACACTTCTCCTTAACAGCATCCATCTTTAAATAGAATTTTTTGCTTCTTCTTTTATGTACCATGAGTTCCACTACAGCCACACGCTTTGCAGTATCGTTCAATGATGGACTCTTAATCTTCACTGAAAGTGACTCACAAGAGCAGCAAGTATCGATTTGCGGCCGCCCAAAGCGTAAGTTAAAACGCTCATTGAAAACCCTTAAATAAATTCCATATGACACTCTGGTATGAGGATATAACTTCATGAACAGTTCGTACATACTTTTTGCAGATATTTCAGGATTTAAGTAATACATTTCTTTGCTTGAATAATGTGAGATTTTCGTAGGGAATGTTTTAATATGCTCCTCAATTGTCGATAGGACTTCCTGTGGTGTTGCATTGGTTGAAGCAGTACATCTTCTACTGTCACATGGGCGAACATAATTTTTCACACAGTTACAAATTCGTCGTTCACGTTCATTTGTAATGCTAAAAAGGCTACAAAATGCCTTTTTGCACACTTCGACCCACCCAGCATCTCCAGTTACAACGTGATATCGATAATTTAGTGCTCTTGGCTTAGGCTGGCCATCACTTTTCCGGGATCTTCTGCGTACCACGTCTTCTTTTTCGATCAGCCCTGCAATGTAACCATCTTGTGTGTTCTTACTCTCAAAATCGTTAAATTTAGTGAATATATCTACCTGTTCATGTACAGAGATCCTCTTGAAACACAGTTTCTTACATCTGAAACATATTAATACACGAATACCAATGTCAGGAATTGTAAAAGAGTTGCAAAAAAAATTATTTACGTAAAATCAGTTATTTTTTATTGATGGAATAAATTATCCACATGATATTTACGCACCATAAAACTTAGAACAGATGGGAACCTCTAAGAAGTAAAAAATACACAGACAGGAGATTAATTCACATAGCCTTTGAACTCACCCACAGTCAGGTCCTATTTTTATAGCATTAATTTCTCTTCCATTGTGATTCATGTAACCAATTCTCTTCATTCTGGCAGCTTTTATGACATTTCTTTTATATAGTTCCTGTTGCACATCTCTCTTCTTCGACATTGTGCATAGATAATCCAAAGAAACGTGTTCTATAAACAAAACTAAATGGCAATGTATACGCAGCTGCTACAACAATGCACACAGGTAATAAGATCACAGGCGTCAGATATGCTGCCATCTGGCATGCATTCTATTCACTACATGGAAAAAGATACGAGTATGTTCGTTTGGTGCTGCCATCTGCCATTTTTTGCAATAATAACGTAAGTCCTGGACTCATGTTGTTACTGCAAAGAACACGAAAAACTGTATGCCTGTAAAAGCATTAAATTGTGTAGGACAAGTGTGATTTTTGCATAGATGCTGCATCTAAGTATCCTGAAGGCTTCTCTGCATATATCTAATTTTTGCCAAAAAGTGGACATGTGTTGTTTATACAATTACCGATTCATTTATATTCTTTGTTTTTACCATTAAAATATTTAAGCTGGTTTGAACGAAAATGTTTTAATTCTGAAAAAATGCTTATGATGTCGCATGATAATATAAATATGGTTATATTTTAGAAGTTGATTTAGAAAATAAAAAGAATTACATGAATATCATAAAGATTAACCATTAGTACCAGAAGGAGTGTGGGGCTGTGGGTGGAATAATAGTCAAATGTTCCTATTATTTATTTAGTGCTGTTGTTTGCCGTTCTCAACAGTGGCTCTCTAACTACAATATTGGCAACCAGAAAGTGATTAGCAAAATGTGAAGCCTGTAATTAGAATTATTAGTGCCCACTTCATCTGAGAAATACATTAATAGCTACAGCTTATAGCTCTGAGGAATTAGGAGATTGTCTGGGATTCATAATTAAACACCATTGTCTCTAAAATGTTCGCTATATTCTGAAAGTCACAGACCAAAAAGAATCCACAAAATCCACCTACCAGAGCAGTTCAGAGTCTAATGCGCTGATGCCACAATAACTGTTCAAATTAAATGTTTAAGTGAATGCTCGCCATAATTTGATGTTACTGTTCATCAAACGCCACGCGAAATAATGGTAGAATGTCTGTCCTGCGGCGGCGCGTGAAAATACAACATACGCAAACTGAAGATAGGTCATTAAAGTCATCCCAAAATTAACACTTCACTCGAAAACGATTTCATGGTTACGCATATCCCGAGTAACTTATTACTGCATCCGAGGCTGTTTATATCAACGATACTGACGCGACGCGAATCTCAGCACAGGTGGTGCGCTAATCAGCGTCTGGAGAGAACTGGGGCCTTCCTATCTCGTGCAGCGTTCTTACATCTAAAGCCACGGTGCGGACGGCTAAGGGAACGCCTGATCAAATCTGCTCTCCCAATTAGCCGCTGGGCTAGTAATGCACCACTTTAAGTTATCGAATAAATCATTGCTTCCTTTGCTGATTACCGATGAAGCTCTCAATTTAAATGTGCAATCAGCACACAGGTAAGTAATCATAATAAAAGTCTGACGTGGCTATGTCAAATATTTTGGGCGAGAGAATTAATTTAATTACACTACATGCAGTAGACGAGCTCTGAACGCGCTCTTTGGAGATACGCTATAGCTATAGTTTTATAGTTATTCTGTTGAAACTTCTCACAATTTTATGATTATAGCGTATCTCCATTCTACTTATATTTAAACATCCTAGCTTTATTTAGTCGCCTACTTAATCTATCTTGCTTCCTTAATTTCTAAGACAAAAACCACAAAATCATGAATTTCAACTAAAATTTTAATTTGTGAGATCCAGAATACTGTTTCCACTAAATTATTATGCAAAAGGAATCTAAATATAAATTTTTGAGTTTCTAGCTCTTTTCTGTTGCGCCAATGATTTTTACAGAAAAACATCCACATTTCGAAAATGGTTAAAGTTATTGAACTGATATCCAACACATATTGATTTTGTATTTCTCCTGACATGCTAGAAACGTTTCAGGTTATTTACTTCATTTTAAAGTATTGTGCAATATTTATGACGTCAGAGCTAGTTACAACGGACTAGGCTGGCACACAATGGAAAGACTGATGTGAATTTTATAAGGCGTGAGTTGGCTGCTTCCCTACAGGAGGAAATAAACTATCAATAACATTAAATAACAAATAAAAATATGTTTAACACTATAGAAAACTTAAACAATGTTAAATCTCGGATTAAAATGAACGAAAATTGATAGAATATTATCAATTTGAACATTAGAAGAAATGAGGAAAATTCAGCTAACGATTCTGAAAAAGATTTCCACAAGTCAAAGGACACTTCAGTATTTGGAAAAAGAATGGAGAATATTACAAATAGACAAAACTTTAAAATAATAACAGAGCCAAGAAGATATACAAATTATATTTCAGAACGAAATTATGAACATACTACTGTATTTTCTGGAAAATACAATAGCAGTTCACATGAAAACATAAAAATAATATTCAAGAAACATTTTGTACTGCAGTGCATATTCAAGATATTTCGAAAATAAAAATGTACGATTTTCATTATAATGTAATGTTTCCATAATATTGTGAAAAACATTAATTTCTGTTACATGGGTACTGATTCTTTCATTTATGGAAATAGAACTAAAGATTCTTATAAAGATATGAAGTCAATGATAAATGAATTTGTTGCTGGTGATTAGTTGAAAGATAATACTTACAGGATTCTGCAAGTAAACAAGAGAGATATCAGGAAAATGAAATAAAATTTGTGGAAAAATTATGTTAGAGCACTTTAGTTTAAGATCGAAATTCTATGCTCATAAAATTGACGATAAAGAGGAGAGAAAACTGTAAAACAGTTAAAAAATCTGTATCAAAAAACGAAATTTTTTATGGTTATAAAAGATGTTTAGATAACTAAATAAAACCATATAGAAAAATTAATTTAATTACATCATTTAAACATGAATAGTATATAGTGGAATAAAATTGTTTTATGTTCAGATGATGATAAATGTGTTATGTTACAAGATGGAATTAATACAGTACCACATGATCATTATAAATTAAACTCAAGTAAAATAATAGATGTTGACAATGATTGGTTATGGGAGATAAATAGTTCCACAGAATATTAAATAATTTAAAAGTTATACAGTTTTTAATAATGTTTCATGATATGGTTTTTTTGATGTGTTTTAAGATAAATTTTAGAAAGAAACTTTCCACAAAGACATTTATCTTTTTGATAATAACTTTCTTTTTGTTTTTGAGAACTTAGAGCTATTTTCTCTTTTTTAATTGATTATAGTCACAGTTATGAATGTACTTAGAAGAATTTTTGATTGCTTTTTTACATTTTTTACAAATAAATGTTTCATATGCCAGTTATTAACAAGTTCTTTTATAATTTCATATGTATGTTCCCTAAGTTCTACTTGTTTCTTTTTATACAATAAATAGAATACGTTTTTGAAGGCATATTCCTACTTATATATATACTATTTCTTAGTTAATTTCTTTTTGTTGATTGCAAAATGGACAAATCACTTATGTTCACTTTCCAGTTATAATGAAGAAATTAACTGAAATTAAAAAATTAAAATCTATTTAATTTTATTATGTATAAATGCAGTTGCTTGTGGAGCTAAAAAACAACAAACTTACATATAACAACAACAAACAAGTTTAAATAATTATTGATGAAAAAATAATCCTTGGTGTAAAGCTAAAAAGTTTGTAATATTCTTAAAAAAAAGAAAGCTAGAGCTTCACTTACTAAAAATATGTACAGTCATTTGAAAAATTAAAGGGCAATATTTCACAGCCTTTGCAAAGTCTATATCCAGTTAATTTACTCATTAATGAACATGGCTTATATTCTATAATACACTACTGGCCATTAAAATTGCTACACCACGAAGATGATGTGGTACAGACGTGAAATTTAACCCACCGGAAGAAGATGCTGTGATATGCAAATGATCAGCTTTTCATAGCATTCACACAAAGTTGGCGCCTGTGGCGACACCTACAACGTGCTGACATAAGGAAAGTTTCTAACCGATTACTCATACACAAACAGCAGATGACCGGCGTTGCCTTGTGAAACGTTGTTGTGATGCCTCGTGTTAGCAGAATATGGAGTCGGTGGGTTCAGGAGGGTAATATGGAACGCCGTGCTGGATCCCAACGGCCTCGTATCACTAGAAGTCGAGATGACAGGCATCTTATCAGCACGGCTGTAGTGGATCATGCAGTGACGTCTCGATCCCTGAGTCAACAAATGGGGACGTTTGCAAGACAACAACCATCTGCACGAACAGTTCGACGACGTTTGCAACAGCATGGGCTATCAGCTCAGAGACCATGGCTGCGTTGCCCTTGACACTGCATCACACAGAGGAGTGCCTGCGATGGTGTACTCAACGACGAACCTGGGTGCACGAATAGCAATACGTCATCTTTTCAGATGAATGCTGGTTCTGTTTACAGCATCATCATGGTCGCATCCGTGTTTGTCGACATCGCAGTGAACGTACATTGGAAGCATGTATTCGTCTTCACCATACTGGCGTATCACCCGGCGTGATGGTATGGGGTGCCGTTGGTTACATGTCTCGGTCACCTCTTGTTCGCATTGGCGGCACTTTGAATAGTGGACACGACATTCCATACGTGTTACGACCCGTGGCCCTACCCTTCATTCGATCCCTGCGAAACCCTACATTTCAGCAGAATAATGCACGACCGTATGTTGCAGGTCCTGTACGGGTCTTTCTGGGTACCGAAAATGTTCGACTGCTGCCCTGGCCAGCACATTCTCCAGATCTGTCACCAACTGAAAACGTCTGGTCAATAGTGACCAAGTAACTGGCTCCTCACAATATGCCAGTCACTACTCTTGATGAACTGTGGTATCATGTTGAAGCTGCATGGGCAGCTGTACCTGTACACACTATCCAAGCTCTGTTTTACTCAATTCCCAGGCGTATCAAGGCCGTTATTACAGCCAGAGGTGGTTGTTCTGGGTACTGATTTCTCAGGATCTACGCACCTAAATTGAATGAAAATGTAATCACGTCAGTTCTAGTATAATATATCTGTCCAACGAATACCCATTTATCATCTGCATCTTGCTTTAGAAATTTTAATGGCCAGTAGTGTATTAATTGTATTACAATGAAAGATGCGGTAAATTTTCAAGATTGGGTGTTTGAAGAAGTTTTACCATCAATTCGAAAACATGCTGAACATAAAATAAAGATTAATATGAAACAACTGTATAAACAACAAATACATCATTTAATAGATCTGAAAAAATTAAGAAAAATTGTATAAAAATATCACATGAAATACATTTTTGATTTTATATCTAGCATTAGTATCTAACAAATTTGTTACATAAACAGTTTTCATTAAGATTTCTTCCTTTCCTTCATTAACTACTTACAACTTAATTTTTATTGTTGAATATTTTGTGTTATTATATTCCTCAACCAATATCCAATATAATTCAACCCATTTATAATTTCTCTGAAGAGAAAATTTTTTCCACATTTTTAAAAATATTCTATTAAAATATTCAATTAATGAGGCTTTTATTGTCTAAAATTTGAATAATGATAAATATTGATTTATTTTATTAAATCTTGAAATTTTTAATTATCAAATTCTTTACCATTATCTGTTTGTAAATTTTATGTTGGTCTATTTTTAAATATATTTTAGAAAGAATGAATTATAGTTTCACCATTTTTATATTTAAATGGAATAGCACAAGCAAATTTTGAAAAAATATCTATAGCAGTTAATAAATAATTATATCTTTTATTTATTTATGAAATTCCTTTCAGATTACCTGAATCCATTTCGAATAAATCATTTTTCGATAAATCATCTATTCGAACAGCAATTATATTATTTCTTTGAAAATTTTTTCTCAAAGTTTTATTTGACTTATGAATAATTTCGTCACGGATATTTAGGCCTATGCCTACAAAATTTTTTAAAATAATATTCTATTTTCAATTTTTGCATACTGCACAAAGCCCTTCAATCCTCTGTTTTTCATTCTTCATTTTTAATTTGTGTGGATTATGTGTTTCAGTAAAGTTTTTACACCTCAAACAGTAAATGTGATTATGATTCACCATTTGTATGTAATAAAAATTTATTAATTAGTTTCCCTTTTTGTCTTCATTTGTTTCTGATGGCAATTCACCAAATAAAACTTATATTACATCTAATGGCACTGTTTAAAGAGAATTTCTTAATCTAACATTCAGACAACTTGATTTAAGCACAATTTCTAATGATACAATGTCAGTAGTTACTCTATAAAATTTGTCAAAACCCTCGGTGTAATATTTAAACTTAAAATTTCATTTTTCATTTTTATTTTCGCCAGTAACAACAACATTATTAAAAATAAAATCGTACTCGAAATTGTGTATTTTTGATTACCACCAGTATCAAATGATAATTCAATAATTTGTTAAGTATATATATTTTTTGTATTTTAATGTTTTAAGCTGTTTAAATAATCGTTTGATATTTAAAATCTGATAATATTTTTTGTATTTCTTCTTTTGTTTCGCATTTACTTAGTTCTTGTTTAGCGATATAATTATTGAGTTGTGTTACAATACTTCTGTATTCAGGTTTTGTAACTACAGTTGATAACTCATTTTGTAAATATTGTATGTTTACTATATCTTTTACATGTTGGAGCATTTACATTCACGTTTCTCATAATTTAAAACCACTATAACCTCTAATTACTGTAAAAACGGCATTTAATTTTTAACTATTTTTGGGATGACTGATGATTACATATTTCTGATTAAAAATCTTCAAATTTTAAAAGGGCGATGAAGAACCACTCTCACTCTTTAATTGTTCTTTGTAATGATTGAAAATCTTTTATTTTTTCTAAATGGTTATTGAGTTTAGCATATAACATTATTCCAAAAATTTGTGTTAGTTAAATTTAAAATATCATTTAACTTATAATACGTTCATAATAGCTTTATACCACATAGACACAAATCTCAACATAATTTTTCATCAATATTCTCGACTCTTTCAGTGTTATAACACAAATCATTTTTCCGCAATAATTTACTGGTTGTTTTGGAGTATTACCTCCATGTGTGTCAAAAACAAATTAAAAATTTTTTGATTTATAATTGCAAATCCAGTGAGTAACTACATGAGCAAACGTGTCTATATTTACTGTTCCACATTCTAAATTGTTTGGTGCATTAGGTAATGCATCAATCATATAAATGCCACAAAAATATTTAATTTTTATTGGTTTAACAAATTCTTTTGATTCAAAATTAGGTACAGAATTATTAGATTCTGTGATTATTTCTTTGAAATTCTTTTGCCCATTCACTTCGTTTGTTTTCTATTGTTAATTTACTTATTTTTTTGTTCTTCTAACTCTTTATCAGCTTTTCTCTTATATAACTGCTTTAGCAGTTGCTGTAGATCCACTAGCTAGTGAACCAGAAGCGGTTATGTATGGTAAAGCTGCCAATAGTAATGGTAAAAATCAATAGTAATGGTAAAAATTCATATTGTGTTAGTCCTTTACCATCTTTTCTTGTCAGATATTCAGTAAGCTTTTTTACAACATGAAAAGCTGAAGTGGCAAGAAAATTTTTGCTAGTTTTTTCTCTACTTTCTCAGTTAAAAGTGGTTCAATACTATCTAATTGTTCATTACTGAGTTTGCGTTTAATTGAATTTGGTTTCGTTTTGCCACTAGGTAGCAAGGTATTATGAATTGTATTATTTTCATTTATAGAAATTAAAAATTAAGAAAGAATTTTTTATAAACCCCAGTTTGCAGTACCTGATCCTCATTTCCATTTTCTATACATTATTCCTCTAACTGCAGTTGCAGCTAATTTTTCTCATAATGAAGCACTGCTTGTATGCATTCTTCCTTTTACAGATAACTGAAGTTCTTTATCTGCATTATGTATATTTTCTAAGTCTTTATTATTCCTATATACAATATCGTGTTTTATACATTCTTAATGTCATTTATTTAGTCCTGGATCACCACTTGCTAGTGTTTCTTCAAGCTTAGTAAATTGGCTGCAGTAATTATATCCATGTAGGTGATTCTCTGGCATTTGTAAATTATTTAAAGCGTAATTTACTAGATACTTTTCATGTTTTCACTTTTCCAAAACGTATGTCGAAATTACTCGAAACTCCAGTCAAATATGTAACTACTTTGGGATTATTAATAATAATGTTACTAAATTTGCTTGTTAACATCTGTGTCATTCCAACTTTTTCATTATGATAATTTTTATTTCCAGCTAATTCTTCTCCATAGATTACTGCTAATCTATTAGTTAATTGATGTACATCATTTATCCAAATTTATTCATTCGGTTTTTCATAATATTTTGTTACTAAACATTCACCAACTTTCTCTAATCGATCATCACGATTTCTTTCTAAAAATCTAGGAAATATACTACAACCATTATTTTAATGAAAATATTGTATATATTTCCTTTACTTGATTTTATTTTATTCGTATTATTTTCATTGTATACAGCATTTGAGTTGAATAAAATTGTATAATAATTTCATGAATCATCAGAATCGAATTCTGTACCTAAATCATTTATAGTAATTTGATTTGTAGTTAAGAGATTCATTAATACATTTATTCTTTCATATCCTTTTTTATCAATTTTAAAGTTCCTTCACTTATATTTTTAACATCTTTGTCTTTCAGTTTTGTTCTTTCTTTTCTATAATTGTGTTTCAAATTATTTATATCTGATTCTCTAAATGTATAATCTCTTTTATTACTATGATATTGTTTCATTGATGGAATACGATTAAATTCTTGTATATTATGTTGATTATGAGGTACCATTCATCCATCAACTACTATGTTTTCTTCGATTGCTTCCAAAACATTTTCACCAAATGTTCTGATTCCTTGGTAAACTCCTTCAGTTGCATCAATAATTGATTCATCTTCATGGATGTTTTTTCAATTTTCTAAACTTTTCCTTTAATTGTCATTTCCTCTTCTATTTGGCCTGTTTTTTAACAAATTCTGGGTCATATTTTGTAAATATTTTTTAAGGATGAAAATATAACAATCATTATTATTTTACATTCAATGTTTACTTTCAACATTTATGTTCAATATATATGTTCAATATTTACTTACAATATATACATTTAACATATAGCATGTTCTTAATCTTTCCTCTATATTTACCATTATTAATTTTTCTTTTCATGTCTTTCATAATAATGCCAACTTCATCTTTATTCCAACATTTAGTACATCTTCCATTAAAATCATCACACATAAAATCTCTGCCAATAAATTCATGCTAAATATGAGTAAAATTTGTGTCACCTTGTCTGAAAATATTTAAAAAATTCAAATTATCTCTAACTAATATTTTGGTATTTTTGAATTTGTTTGACTTAAATAAAAACAATCTATTCCTATATATCTACCTGTAGTAAAAATATTCCCTAACTATATCTTGATTTTCAAGAACAAAGTCATCAAAATCGTAACTTAATTATCTTGACATTCATCTAACGATATGATTTCATATTTATTTTCAATAAAAGCAGCAATTTTTTCATTAATTTTATTTTTATTTTTTGACGTTTTTTTAATTTGTTGGTGTTTTGGTTGATCTAAACTTTTACAACAATCATACAAATGATTAACTTTTTCCAGTATAACCATCCTGGAGCTTGATTGATTTTTAATATTGTGTTTCCAGAAACAGCTGGTCCTATAATTGCATGTTGAATAGAATTTGGTAAATGTTAACCATGTTTATTTTTTAATTTCTTTTCCTGAATTCTTATTTTTGGTTCCAAATCTATTGTTTGCTTAAATAACTTTTATTAATATTAATGAGTAGTTTATTTCAACTGAGCAGTAATTCATTTGCTCTGAAAAAATTTAACTGTAGCTATAGGAGACAGTTATACTAATGTCTCATTAATTGTTTTGTTTTACAACTTAACTAACTCCAAATATCACATCATCAAATAATAGATTGTTTACTAACGAAAAAACGGTGGAAGTTGCTGTTGGTTAGTATATTGTGTGAAATCTTACAGGACTTAACTGCTAAAGTCATCAGTTCCCAAGCTTATATATTACTTAACCTAAATTATCCTAAGGACAAACACACACACCCAGGCCTGAGGGAGGACTCAAACCTCTGCTGGGACTAGCTGCACAGTCTATGACTGCAGCACCTTAGACCGCTCAGCTAATCCCGCGTGGCTGGTCAGTATAGTTTGAAAAATTTAGAAAAATTTATTCAATTGAAAAAACCTAAATAAGCATTAAAGAAGGCAAAATTTAAATAATGTTGTTATTGAAAGTGATTTTAAATTATTTATACATAAAGGAGATTGGCCAAGTTTTAGAATTTAATAATGAAAATATTGTAGATAGTGAAATTATTGTAGCAAATGAATTTATTGTAGCTAATGAAAAAATGTAGCTAACGATGTTCCTAAAATTATTCAGTTCGAATTAATACATTTTAATTTAGCTGATGGAATGTTTGTTGAACATAATGATCATTTTCATAGAGAAATTTGAGGTGCCAATTTTTTATGAAATCATCCTATAAATATTCTGATTTTTAAAACTATTCATGTTGAGAAATAAATATAATTGCTGAAAATGATGGTGTGGTTGACTTCGATGGTGCTTATGTATTAGTAATTTTAAAAATGAATTAATAAATTTTCCCTTAATAAATCATGAACAATATTGAGAGGTATCAGTTTTCCTCATTTCCTGTTAATGAGAAAAAAAAATAATTTAAAACTTCTTCATAAACAGACAGAAATTAATATTAATATTGTTGATTGTTGTATTTATCCTAATTGTTCTCAATTTCATGTGACCTTTGATGTTATTCACACACATGGAACATATTTTTCAGTATGTGATGCAAAATCGAGTATTAAAGTAATTGATAATTAAGTATTAAAAATGTTTGATGTTATTACAATGGAAAAACGAAACAATAATTTAACTAGAATAGAACTTCCTCTTATTTCTTGCCCAACTCTTCTTTGATTAACTTCATCTCTATGAAATGAATTCAATATAGAAGGAAATATTCTTAACAATGGAAAAATTTAAACAAAACAAAATGAAGTACTTTATCCATTATAATTACTTCATGGATTTTTTTAAAGATTACAAAGAAATTATGTGGGACGGTGATTCAGCTGAAAGCTTTACGTGGATTTCAAGAAACGATCAAGAAGATTCTATTCTTCGTTGGACTACTGATAATGGTAATAGTACACCTCCAAAAGAAGGTAAAATTGTTGTAAAAATTGTGGTAATTCATGTTCCTGTTGTTAAATATGAACCAGAATGTTCGCTTGAATTGAACTACTAACAACTGAATATGCTGGATTAAATGGAAAAAGAAGTTTTGAGCTAGATATTACTAATTACTATAATTCTACCAAATCTGATATGCCCTACTTTGTTTTTGTTGTTTACTGAACTAATCGAAAAAACAATCGATTAATCATTATTCTTTATTTGATTATGTTAAATTGCAAAATATCTATGTGAAAAATGGAAGAAATGAAGTGTTTCCTGAAGAATTGTGGGATCTTGATTCACCAAATAACTTTTTAAAAACTTATGATGGTTTTAGAGATTTTAAAAGAATAACCCAATTACATAACAATGTAAATGTAAGTCCGTTCAATTTTATTCAAAATTCTACTACCTATGTCATAAATATGTCTAGAAGAATGAATGTAACTACTCAAAAAATAACATTGATGTTATATTAGTTTTTTATGAAAATATTTCTAATGAGACATTTGCATATGATATTACATATGGTAAAATAATTTGACTTATGATTCACAACAAAGAATGCTAACTGAAAATTTTTTATTATATATTTGCTTTTAAAAAAGAGAAGGTAAAAACTGAAATAAATTAGATTTTCAAAAATTAAAATGTAAAAGAGAGGAACGTTCCTCTCTTTAAACATTTCAGTTTTTGAAAACGTAAATTTTTTCTATATAAATAAAATGAAAACCAAATGACAATATTTATAGCATTGAAAATCTAGTAACTGAACTTAACGGTTATAGTAAGGATTCTTGAAAAACATTATTCATTGAATTATTGGTACAGAAAAACATAACTCTTGCAATGTTTCAAAACTGGAATTTTTGTCAATTAAATGTTGTGAAAAAGTTTTTTTACTTTTAGATAAGTTTAAAATTACTCTTCCAGATCATTATACCAAAATGTTTTCAGAGGCTTAAAAATTAGAGAAAATTATGGGATTGAATTTTATGTATCAAGGTAAAAAAAAAATAAAGATCGTTCAATTCATGTTAATGAATTTGAATGAACTTAGATTTTTAAATTTAATTTTTGAGAATTAAATTTTAATTCAATAATTGATTTTTTTAATTAAACGAAAATTCCGTCTTTTGGGTACGCATACACTTTTGTTGGAGGGATATGGCAACTAGAATCTTGATTTATATGCTGGAATTTTTAGTCCAATATGCTCTTTGCATGAGATCTCTCATTTATATACTACTCATCTGTTTGGTTCCATGAAGAAGTTCCTTAACTGGTCAATGGTTTGCGATAGATGCAGAAGTGAAATCAGAAATTCACAGCTATACTACAAAAAATGGACTTCTATAAACAGGGCATATTGAAACTGCCACCATGATGTGAGAAATGCGTTGAGGACGTTGGGGACTATATAAATTCGTTTGTGATTTTTTTGTTTTGTTACCTATTAACCTTCTTGGTAAAAAATTATTGTGCATTATTTTCCCATCTTCCCTCGAATATTATCTGCACTTATCGTAAATCGACTCTACTGTCGATTGCACTTAGAGACCATAACCTGCAAAATGTCAGACGATCAGTAAAACCTGTACCATGTTTGATGTTGTTGCAATACATATCTCGCTTTTCGCTATAAATTGGTTTAGTCTCAAAAGGCTACTGGTAATACTTGTAGCATATCAGACTCACAAATTAAAAATTGGTAAAATTACTATAAAGTTATTTGTTTACTATTCCATAAAATACTGCACATGACGAATTATTTGTTTACTGGCTATAAAATATTGCACCAGGTGTAGCGCAGCACCACTGCATTTGTTGTTCCCAGGCAGGGGTGGGTTGCTACTTTTAAGCAGCTGGAAATTGCTGTGACTACTGTCAAGCCTTTCTTTTGGCAAGAAATACAAGACTCGCCCACCTGATTGTGAGCAATGTGTTGACAGTAGGTCTGGGCGTCATATACGGGGGAGACTGAGATCAAGGAGCACTCAGGATGCTGCATTCATCTGAATAACCAACAATTTCGAGGTGCTGTTTTCCATCGTAGCTGAGCCAGTGGGACTGGCTTTATATGCTAGGAAACCTACTGTGTCATATACGCTAACACGCCTTTACTCTTGCTCCATGTCCATTGTTAATGCATATTGAAACAAGGGTTATGTATGGAAATTTATATATGTGGTAACTTACATATCTGTGTTGTACATGTTGTAGTATTAGTGGTGGGATGATGAGAACCAGTACCAGTCAAAGTTGGGAGCAGTCAGAGACAGGGCCCATTTAAGGGTACCACAGGCGTGGAGGGATCTGAATTCGGGGGCCCCATCTTGAGCCCTGTAAATATTTGTTCTTAATAAAGTCTAGTTCCCTGTTAAAATAAAAAAAAATTTTAACTTCAGAATGTTAACAGGTTTTATTCTCACTATTCCCACTGCTGAGACATCTTCATTGTTTTTTTTTCTTAAACTAGGCAGCTTTGATAAATGATACAGCAGTCATTCTGCCAGTGAACCAATGAAAATAAGGAATTTCCACTTCTGTTCTAATCGGTCGCTGGTCTGAGCATATATACCAGAAACGTTTGATGTCACTGGCCAGAGAGCTTTGCCCTGCCTGCTGAACAAAGTTTGCCATGTAGGCCAAGAAGCGGTTTGGGATTTCCACTGCCAGTTCATGGAAGGGTTTGTTCAAGTAAAGGACTGTAATGTTTCTGGTATCTTGATGGTGCAGCTCAGTCAGCTGTGAAGCACAAAAGCAGTCTGTGGTCTGTGTCTAGTGCTTTCAGAGCCTGTTACTTGTTTTATGGTAGATTGGTAGATGGATCATAAATATTCGTTGGGTGCCAAAAAAAGAACAGGTTGATATAAAAACCTAAAAGAGCAGTTGTGGCAAAAGGGGCCATTAAACAAATTTTTAAACCGAATTGACAATATTTCAGTGAATGTACAGTGTGATGTGAAAGAGTGTAGTGTTATTAAAGCTTCATCAGTTGATAATGATGAAGAATAATACATGTTGTGCAAGCAGGAACTAGTGGCTGATGAAACTACTCCAACAGCAGAAATAGCTAATAATAATTTTGCTGTGGAAGAAGCTGGAGCAGGCCAATAGCTCCAAGATGAAATAAAATCATCTGAAGAAGATAACAGCTTTCGAATTGGCGATGATCTTAGCAATCTGGAAACCTGGATGGATATTATAAATGACAATTGTGTGACGGGAACAACTGAAGGAAGTTCTGCAAGACATTGATGAAAAAAATGTCACATTTCCTATGGTCAGTGAGACAAGAATTTGTTTTACCGTTTTTCATTGCTTTCTGTCATCATTCAAATGATGAAAAAGTTAAGCAAAAGTGGGTTGTATATTCTTGAACAAAAGATGCTGTGTATTGATTTTATTATAAGTTGATCAATTTGAGTGCTGGTGCTACCACAAGAAATGGTTTAAGATCCTGGGGAACTTGTCAAAAGTTCTCATTAACGATGAAAAGTCTCGAAATCATATTACTGAAATGTGCAAGAGGAAAGAGGTCTTGGAGAGAATTAAAAACTCATAATTAACTGATCAGGAAACTCAAGATCAAATTGATTGGGAGGAGCAGAGGTGGAGATCGGTTTTGGTAAGGTTATTTTCCATAGGTTGTTTCCTCTCTAAGGAAATTTTCCTTCAAGAGGCGACCATGAAATTTTGGGAAATCCAGTCAAAGGAAACTTTTTACAGCAAGTAGTATTAATGACCAAGTTCAATCCTGCATTAAACAATCATTTTCATCACGTAGCTAAACCTGGAAGGTTGGTTACTTACTTAAATCAGAACATACAAAATGAAATCATTTTCATACTTTCTGATGAGATTATATCTATCATGAAGGATATCATACACAAAAATAAAGCTGTGAAGTGCTGGGAAGCACTCAAGAATTACATAAACCTAACTCTGAGCTGCTGTGTGATACAAGATGGGAGGCTAGGATTGAAAGTGTTCAGGTTGTAAGGTCTGGGCTTAATAACATAAGGCACGAATTAACAGAGTTGAAGAACACATACATAAATGATGCAATGTGTTTCTCTGAAATACAGAGTCTTTTGAAACACATCTCATATTTTAAGTTTTCTTTGTGTGCTGTAATTTGGTGTAATGTCCTTCTTCATACCAACAGAGTCAATAAATCAGTGAACACTGAAATGTGATAAACAAGGTGTGATATTACTAAGCTATGTAATTTATGTAACTTATGCACAACTTGTGAACATTTATTCCAATAATAAATAAATAAATCAATTCAACAAGAAGGTATGCAAGTAGACACTGCAGTAAAATTAATAAAACCAACACTTAGTGTTATTGATAAAATATAGAGCCAACAGTTTTGAAAAGGCTAAGGAGAAAGCAAGGGACTTGGTTGTATTTTTAGGAAATGTTGCTGAGTTAACAGAATCCAGATCTGTAACTATTAAAAGGCAGTTTTTTATGAGAGTGAGGATGAACCCATTCCAGGGAACAGAACTGCTTAAGGGCAAACTTCTTCCATGTTGTGGCAGACACCGCTATTATGTCTTTGAAGGAGAGATTTCAGCAGCTCAGTAACTGCTGTGATGTGTCCAGTGGTATTTTTGACATTAAGACATTGGCAACAAAGAAATAGGATCTCAAAAGAGGCTCTAGAAATCCTGCAGAAGTTTTCAGAGCCCTAAAATGCATCCAGGAGACATAAATTTGCAGGATCATACAAATGATTTGGAACTATTTAGAAGTACTTCAATGCATCTTCGAAAACTACTTGTAAGAGGTTTTCCCAGATATAACAATTGTGAAATTTCAAACATTGTTATTGGCTGAAGTCCAGCAACTGTGCATTAACTTAATTACAGGATATATGTACAGCCATCTTGGCTGCAAAATTGTTGTCAAATTGACCATGGTTTCGACAGCTTTAAGGCGGTCTTCACCAGATTAAAAATTATATATGATTACCTAGAAAATATAATGACATGGCTAAACAATACAATATACTTAATAGGTTTACCTCTATCAAATGTACAAACATTGTGCTTACATGTAATTACACCATAGGTGAAAAACATCTGAGCAAAAATGCTCTTGTCAGACTGAAATTACCACAGGAATAAAAATTAAACTGTGAAAATATAACATGTTTGTCAGTTGGAATAAAATGTTCTAATGAAATACAATGGCAGTCACGAGATCACTTACAGCCAAGCAACTGCATCAAATTGCATCAAACTGCCATCACACTAGACAGGTAATAGGCCAAGGCAGCCATGAGATGGACAGAAAACAGATTCGCACCATCTAGCAAGAAGTGATCGAATTACAGACAAGAGCAACGAGGCACTGCATTGACAATTTATCATTACAGGCAACAACAGGAATCAGAGCACGAAAGTTACAACATACTGTAATGGTCTTATTTTATAAATGAAGTATAGTTCAAAATGTACATGGAAAATATAAAACTGTAAAGGAAAACGATATTTAAGAGTCTACATTGAGGAGAGTATCGCAATTCAGCCCATTTTTAATTAGTGGCTCTATACCTTGAAAAACGTTTTTATTGTGTAATTGAAACTGTTTGTTCAGAATGAGACTGTCCTTCAGAGATAAGTGTTTAGAAATATCTATCTCTTCTAAGATGTTAAGCCAAAAGCCTTTTTTCTCCGAGTGCAAGATCTGGACGTCTTATACGTCTTTAGGATTATGTCCTATGATTAACGAATGGTCAGCGAAAGTTGAATTGTGAACATTGGTGCCTTTTTTCGCTATCTTGCACTCAGAGAAAAAAGACTCGTACATTTCTTTGTAGAATGGTGCCCTGATGGTTTAATATGAGGCATATAGACAGTTGACGTTGAACAATGATCTGTCAAGTTGCACATCAGGTCTTGAGCAATTTTGGTCTATAGCATACTGAATCCGAAACTATAAGTTATGTAGTGGATTTCAGCTGGGGAATCCATGTAGGGAAACGTGAGCAGGACCGCCAAGTACTATCTTTGATATCAATCTGAAGTTTAAGGTTGTTGAGTAAGCTTCGAAAGTCGAGAGTCGAAATAGACTTGTACAGTCTAGTAGTTATGTAGTTTTGTTAAATAAGTAGCCAGTAGTAGGGAAACAATTTGAGAGAGAATTATTTTGTGGCCAGTGTACAGTCGGAAAGTTTGCTACAGTGCACGGAAATTGCAGATTAAAGTCCTGAACTTATAGTAGAAACGTTTTTGGACCATTATCGGCAATGGATTGATTCACTATACATTCTAGATAGTGACCCGTTTCTATTCTGTTGGAATTGGTAGCAAGAAATATTCTGAGTGGCTAGTCCATTAGTATGCGAGTGATTGCAGATTGTTTCGTGAAAGCTGCATGCATTGAGGTAATAGAGCTGCTGCAGGATCTGTGTTAATTTATAATTGTGTGTATGCAGCAAGCTCACTTTATTGTTAGAAACAGATCTCGATGGTTGATAAATGGAAAGTAATGAACCAGAATCATACAGCTCATTTAGCCTGAAGGACATGAAGATTGGTAAACACATCACAGGAAACATTCCAGTAAAGTTAAAGCAAAAAGGGACTATGCTGCTACTCCCTTGTGTTCGTGTGATGAGTGACCTTTTATTTATTTATTTATTTGCAGTTGGGAATTACAGTGGGTTCACAATACATCAGCAGCTGAAGAGGCAAAATTAACGATCGAAATGGTGGTGACTCTTAGGATTTTTGTTTCAATTTTTTTTTGCATACTTTACCGATATGTGTGGGTCTAATTTTGCATGCACTCGATCACTGTTGTTGAAGAAAAAAGGTTGCAATAACACCAAGATGAAAAAAAATAAAAATTGAATCCTGCATTTTAATGATCACTGATATCCAATAACCCCAGTGACAGACTACATCCACAATCTATGATAAAAAAAGAAAGAAGGCAAAATAACTACAAAACAATAAGGTTTATAATCATTTATAATGATTTCAAAGACTTAAAATCAGTGAATGGTAATAATGTTTGTAATGTAGAATTATGGAATGTGTGTTTTACAGTGGTAATATTCGTTAAATAACCCTTGAATTGTCACCTGTGGAGAGCGAAATGAAGCAGCAGGACGACAGTAGATTTGTTCAATTAATTTCTTTGTTCCTGCCTTTGGCTGTAGTATATCAGAAACAGCTTTGTGGAGGCGTCCATGTGCCTCTCATGCGAAAAAATAGACGTCTGGCATTTCTGACAGTCGAAAGAGAACGACCGAGCACAGCATCACTCAAGCGTCACTGTCAGAAACGTCTGTAGCTGCGACCATCATGACAGTGCGGCCATGAACTTCCTCCAGCGAGTGGGCGGCTCCTTCGTGCTTCAGGGCAGGGTGCCCTGTCTCGTGGTTGAACACCTTTGTTACACTCTGTCGTATTTTTTGACCGAATACGGTCAATGCGCTACATTGCCCTCATTTTTATCAAGACCCAATTTCTCGGGTCGACCAAACTAGCTTATCCTTTTTGCTAGAGTTCCCGATGGCTGGCCCTTCTGGCCCTGTTTCATCTCTTAATAATTATTCTAACAATTGGTTCCCTTAACCTTACACATTTCCACAGGGTCCTTTGCCTTGTCTTTTACCTCACACACCATGGAACGTATTTCATTACTAGGCTTCTTGCACAATCATATCTAACTCTCAATTATTCTTAATATTGCCCCTTGTATGTTCAGGATCCTTCTGCTGATTTTATGCTCAGGGTATCCATTCCACTGGAGTCTGAATGACGGCTGGGTCCGAGCTCTGTCTCGTGCTTCGTCTTCTACATTCCAAAAAGAAGGACGATGCTCAGCAGAACAAGTGCCGCTGTGGCGGTTGATATGGCAGTAATAAATGTTCTCTCTTTCTGTTACTGATTTGCACAGTGTGAATTTATGTGGTGCAAAAAGGTTTCCACAGAGACTCCTCCGTCCCGCTAGCTCAGAGGCGTGTTTATAGAATACATTAATTCTGGCCCTAGAGTTTGATTCAAAATGGTTAGATATGCGGAGGTGGCACTTCCAGGGGCTCCTTCGGCCAATACAAACAAGGCTGCGAAATATTCAAGCGAGGTATCCCTGAAATCGTGGCAGGCAGACAGAAAGTACACCCCATTATTCGCACACTGTTCCCTTTAATAACAAAGCACTCCCATTTAATTGTAGCCTCTTTGCTGATGTAAGCTCCCCCTGCTCGAAACGACTAACCACTACTATCTTATCAAAGATAGAGTACAACCAATACACATCGATCTGTTGAAAGTAGAATTCTGGCTCGATCGCTTCTTTATTGCGTTCTCTTACCCCCTTTTGTCACATTAGCAATTTCACTGGGCAGGAATCCTGGCCCTCTCCCGTTATCACATCCGAACAGATTGTGATTTGTGCTCAGTGACATTTTGGTAACTTTGCTTCCTCCATTTCTATATATCTTTCCCTGTCTTTTGCAATTAATGGCACTCACTGCGTGTTTCAAAAATGGTTCAAATGGCTCTAAGCACTATGGGACTCAACATCTGAGGTCGTCAGTCACCTAGAACTTAGAACTACTTAAACCTAACTAACCTAAGGACATCACACACATCCATGCCTGAGGCAGGATTCGAATCTGCGACCGTAGCAGCAGCGCTGTTCCGGACTGAAGCGCCTAGAACCGCTTGGCTACAGCGGCCGGCCACTGCGTTTTTACTCTCACAGATTTCTTCAGTATCCCCGACTTGACAGGATACGCATGAACTATGTAGCACTCGTAATGCGTTAGTTTCCCTGCTACTGGTAAAGAAAAGGAAATGTAGACTATCGCTCATCCAGTGCTCACCGATACCGTGGCTACCTTGAAATAAAAATGTAATTTTTGTTCTTGGGTTCTAAAACGAATCTCAAGTCCGCCAGTAGTTCCTTCTGTACTTTCCTTACAAGATAAACTCCCCATCACATCCCCCTCAGATTTAGTGGTAAAATGACTCAGTGGATAGCCTGTCAAAAACTGAACATAGATGAAACATGAAAACAGGAAGAAGGTGTACTAAACTGTGAAAAAAGAAGCAAAACAGAAGCAGTGAACAGTCGAAGTTCACATACGAAACATTGACCGAATGCGACTGTTAAGAATCAGAACCATAACCGGTGTTGTGTGGTTATGGTGTTGGACTCCGAAGCAGGAAATCCGTGTTCAAATCTTTCTCCTCCCCCCTTCTTTTTCACAAAATTATGATCTTTCCGTCTGGTCATTGACGCGTCTGTTCTCATTCTGTAGTCATTCTATACACTGGTTATAGAATATGAGCCATGTGGTAAGACTAAATTACTGTCACAAGAAATGTGATGAATATTGAGAGCTGTTGAGATGCCACATAGACCTCTCACAGAAATGAAAACAACAAAGAAACGGCTATGAACTATATTACAACATACGAGTTCAAGAGTCAAAACTTCCAAAACGGAACACAAGAGTCATAACTTGTGGTACTTGTGTAGATCAAATAGGAAGTGTGGAGGTCCTTTTTTTTACTCCTCGCTGTTGCAAATAGTCGTTAAACCACGACACAGACGCAAATTTGAATACAGTGAACAGAAGCGTCAGTGACCAGATGGACAATTCATGATTTTGTTGAAAGAAAGGGGAACGAGAGAGAGATTTGAACACAGATCCCCATTACACAGTCCAACACCGCCACCACATAACCACAACGCCGCCGCTATGAAATTGCCCTCGACGTTACACATATTGAGCTTTGGCCGTTCACTCTTTCTGTTTTGCTTCTTTTTTCTTAGTTAAGTAGATATTCTTCCTGTTTTCATGCTTGATTGGTGTTCAGTTTTTGACGGGCCATCTACTGGGTCACTTTACCACTAAATCTGAGGGAGGTTCAATGTGGACTTTCCCTCGTTACAGCCTCCAAACACTGCTCTGGTGACAAGTTTACACCTAGCTGACCTCTTACAGCCTGCTGCATAACCTTCTGTAGATCTGTTACTTTCCCTCGTGCTTCCCAAACACTAGCTTCTATGGACTGCAACCATTTTGTCAGGTCTACTTCCCCAGCTAAGACTTCTACTTCGGTTTATCGTTCCCTGATATTCTGATTAACTGCTTCTTCTGCAGCTCTGGCATACTGCATTACTTCTCCACGCAGTTGTCGTAGTAGTCATGTGTTATACAATACGTACTTCTTTAAACCTCACCTATGGGCAAGTATACCTATTGCTTTCCTCCCCCTTAATTTCATTGCTGCTCCGCAGCTGCTTAAACTAATTACACTAAATCTACACCTAACCTAAACAAAATATTAAATGAATATTTCCTAGGCTTTAATCCATACAGGTTCCTCGTTACATTTTCATTCACAACCTCTTGTTTACCTTCCAATACCTTTCGCCTCATTCACCCTTTCCAATCTGCATCTACTATCTCTGGAATAACTTCTGGATTCCCTTGACATAGTTTCAACCGCCCAACATGCACAATTATCATTCCCGCCGGCAATTGAGTCTTGAGATTTACTGCCAACGTAGTCTCTACCACTTGGTATGGCCCCTGATGCCGGGTGATCAAAAAGTCAGTATAAATTTGAAAACTTAATAAACCATGGAATAATGTAGATAGAGAGGTAAAAATTGACACACCTGCTTGGAATGACATGGGGTTTTATTAGAACAAAAAAAAACAAACAAAGTTCACAAAATGTTCCACAGATGGCGCTGAACAGCAAAATGTCAGTGACTGCGCATGACAATCGTGTATAAAAGGAGCTGTAATGAGAGAGAGAATCAGTTGTGCCAGCAGTCGCAGCATGTTGACATTACCTGAAAAGGCTCTTTTAGTGAAGCTGTATTATCAGAATGGGGAATGTGCTAGTTCAGCGTTACGATCCTATCGCCATAGGAAGGGGATTCGAATGGGTAAAGGTCCGGTGACAAATGCCGCTGTGGCGAGAATGATTTCGAAGTTCTAAGCCAAGGGTTGTTTAGACGATAGACCCCGTAGTGGCCAACCGAGCGCAAGGCGTAATGCTGCTGAGACAGTTCAGGAAGAAATGGAGACTGTAGCGGGTTCGTCTATGCACGGGGAAGTCAGCGCTCGTGCAGTCGCACGTCACACTGGCATTCCATACACTACTGTTTGGTTGACACTAAGGCGTACCCCCCGATGCTATTCGTACAAAATCCATCGGCATCATAAACTGTTACCTGGCGATTTAGTGAAGCGGAGGGCATTTGCGGTGTGGGCGTTTCAAAAGATGGCGGAAGATGACGATTGGTTGAGTAACGTGTTGTGGACCGACGAAGCTCATTTCACGCTCCGAGGGTCTCTCAACGCCCACAACTGCAGAATTTGGGCAACCGAAAATCCTTTAACTGTCGTGGAACTCCATTGCACGACGAGAAAGTCACGGTATGGTTTGGATTTACCACATCTACCGTTATCGGGCCTTTTTTCTTCGGGGAAATGCGTGATTCTGGTTTTGTAACTGCTACCGTGACGAGTGAGAGGTACGCCGATATGTAACAGAATCGCATCATCCCTAGCCTGGCTGATAAACACCTGCTGGAACGTACGATGTTTATACAGGATGGCGCTCCACCTCACATTACTATACGCGTGAAAGACCTCTTGCGCACGTCGTTTGGTGATGATCGTGTGCTCAGCCGCCACTTTCGTCATGCTTGGCCTGCCAGGTCCCCAGACCTCAGTCCGTGCGATTATTGGCTTTGGGGTTACCTGAAGTCGCAAGTGTATCGTGATCGACCGACATCTCTAGGGATGCTGAAAGACAACATCCAACGCCAATGCCTCACCATAAGTCCGGACATGCTTTACAGTGCTGTTCACAACATTATTCCTCGACTACAGCTATTGTTGAGGAATGATGGTGGACACATTGAGCATTTCCTGCAAAGAACATCATCTTTGCTTTGTCTTACTTTGTTATGCTAATTACTGCTATTCTGATCAGATGATGCGCCATCTGTAGGACATTTTTTTAACTTTTGTATTTCTTTGGTTCTATTAAAACCCCATGGCATTCCAAGCACATGTGTCAATTTGTACCTCTCTATCTACATTATTCCGTGATTTATTCAGTTTTCAGATTTAGACTGACGTTTTGATCACCCGGTACTTTGCAAACTTCTTTGTCTTTCCCTTCGGCATATACGAAGCTGGTAGCATCACCCACTGACCAATATTGCACTGTGGCACACTTGCCATACAGCCCACTGCTTCTTTGTGCTTGTCCAGTGCTCGTGTATTTACCCTCTGTACCCTATTTCAAATTTCTCTAATCACACTGGCACTTACCTTAACAGGCTCTCCAGTCTTCCCTTTCTTTGCTTCCAACATGTCGAATGGTGATGGCATGTTATGACTATATACTGCTTCATATAGCGATTATCCTGTATCCGTACGCTGCTTTGAGTAATAGGCATAGACAAAGCACTTCAGATAGGTATGGCAGTTGGTGTGATGTGAGTCAGTGTAGTGTCCAAGCATCTTCCCTATTGTCCCATGCACTCTTTCAGTTCTTCCATTGGCTTGTTGATGGACAGGACTCGTCCTTAACCTCTTCACCTTCGGTAACTCACTTGAATAGATCTGACATGAAGTTCGTCCGCTGGTCTGTTATTATTGTTTCAGGTACTCCAAACTTCAGTATCCAATTATTCACAAGTGCTTGTCCCAATGTTGCTGCTCGCCTGTTAATTTGGCATTGCAACCATTCCTGCGTATAGTGAAATATGATCTATGACTGTGAGTACATACTTATTCCTAGCACATGTTTTACTGAAGCATCAAACCCCATAAAGTCGAATCGTGCTAATGCTTCAGGTAGCCTCTGAATGGTACTCATATTCGATACACATCTGCTCTCGGTGCACGCTGTATGCAATTCTACATGTACTGGTTTATGTGTTGTAAGGTAAACAAGCACAAAGTTCGCATATGAGGTACAACCTATCCGCATAATGTGACGGGAAATGTTACAAGACAGCCAGAAGTGAATACATGGTGTTTTTTGATGGTTGATCACATTGTGAGACCATTTTTTCTCTCGGAAGAAACAGTTACTTCTGACAATTACCGTAGTATGCTGGAGCTGTTTATGTTACCATCACTGGCTGACTGGCAAGACATAATAGTTTTCTAACAAGACGGTGACCAGCTTAATTTGGCTCAGACTGTACGAGATGTTCTAGACCAGGTGTTTCCAGATCGCTGGATTAGCAGGAGTGGTCCAGTTCGCTGGCCTCCCAGGTCGCTTGACATTACACTGATGTACTTCTTTCTATGTGGGTATGTCAAGGACAGAGTCTGCCAAACTCCTGTCAACCACATATGTGATTTAAAGTACCGAATCGTAGCTGCCATTGACACACTTGACGCGAATTTGTTGCGCCGAGTGTGGGTAGAGCTTGAATATAGACTGGATGTCATAGTGTCATCAGAGGCGCACATGTTGAAACTGACTGAATGGCATGAAAACTTTGTGAGATAATGTGTCATGTAAGTCAAACAAGGTGTCAATATCTTAATTAGTTTACGTGCTATAACACATAAAAGTTGTACCGCAGCTTTTGAGTCAACCTGTGTTATACAATGTGTCCCAGAAATGTTGCGACAAACTTCACAGGGTTGTAGAGTGTATCTCGAGGAACAAACGCGGTACAGGAATTCGTGTCTGGAAGCGTTATCCAACGACACTACAGAGTGTCGAATTTAAAGCCGCTGGCGCCTGCCAGTAGGCCACCCCTTCGGCAGCAAACGTGACTGTACGCTGACGGACCGTTGGCGGAATGTCTCGCATTGTTGTTTGTTATTCAGTAATGGTGACTGATGGCCACGATCGCTAGTGGAGAAGATGGAGCAAGCTGCTGCGTAGAAAAGCCTTGTCTCCTATTAACGATACTCTATTGTCTTTGTGAATGACGGTTCTGGACAAAGGTTTCCATCTGCAGTTTATTTTTCTCCTGTATATCGAACAACATTGGAAATTTTAGACGGCTCCAGGAGAAAACCTGCTCAAGGAAACCCATGTCCAAAATTGTCATTCGCCAGGGTAACAGAGCATCGCATTCAAAGGCTTTCTTACCCAACACTAGTTTGATCTTCTCCACTGGTGATCGTAACAATCATTCGCAATCAATGAATAACAAACAGCATTGCGCTACGTTCCGTCTATTGTCCGTCAGCGTACAAAAACACGTCTGCTGCCGAGAGGGTGGCCTAGTGAGAGGCGCTGATGCCTATAATTTTGACACTCTGTAGGGCCGTTGGAAGACGTTTCCGGACATGGGTTTCTATACTCGATTTGTTCCTCAAGACATCCTCTAAAGCCACCGGTATTTTGTTGGTATATTTCTGTACAAATTAAAATTATACAGTTTACGTCTGTCCAAATATTCATTGGATTAACGGGTAAAAATTTCGGTCAAGTACTTTTAGAGATTTTTGATAAGGAAGTTTGCCCTATCTATATTAAGTACGTATTTATATACACTCTAAGACAAAAAAAGGACGCATAACATAGGTATTACGTGAATGGGATGGAAATCGGTAAATGTCATGTACATGTACAGGCAAACAAATGTGGACATTTAACAACTCTATCAATCAATGCCAAGCCGAATAACTTAAAATGGTTCAAATGGCTCCAAGCACTATGGGACTTAGTATCTGAGGTCATCAGTTCCCTTGAACTTAGAACTTCTTAAACCTAACTAAACTAACGACATCACACACATCCACGCCCGAAGCAGGATTCGAACCTGCAACCGTAGCAGTCGCGCGGTTCCGGACAGAAGCGCCTAGAACCGCTCGGCCACTGCAGCGGGCAAGCCGAATAACTGCTTGCGTAAGGGCCAGAGGTAAACCTACAAGTTATCGAGTTGCTCAATTTGTGAAACTCTTTCTCTTGAATAAATTATGATTTATTCAAGAGAAGGAGCGTCACAAATTGAGCAAGTCAATAACTTGTAAGTCCACCTCTGGCCTTTATGCAAGCAGTTATTCGGCTTGGCATTGATTGATAGAGTTGTTAGATGTCCTCCTGAGAGATATCGTGCTAAATTCTGTGCAATTGGCGCATTAGATCCTCAAAACACCGAGCCGGTTGGAGGGCCCTGCCAATAATGCTCTAAAAGTTCTCATTTCGGGAGAGACGCCGTGACCTTGTTGTCTAAGGTAGGGTTCGGGAGGCTTGAAGACAAGCAGCGTAAAATCTCACCGTGCATGGGAGGGCATTACCTTGCTGAAACGTAAGCCTAGGATGGCTTGCCATGAAGGACAACAAATCGGGACGAAAATGTACTGCAATGTTGTAAGGGTACCGCGTATGACAACCGAATGGCTCCTGCTATGAAATGAAATGGCACTATAGACGATCATCCTGATTGTCAGGATGTATGGAGGGGAAAGTCTGGATGCCATCCCATCACTGTACAGGGCGTCTCCAGATACCCTCGCTCCAGATACGTCTTCGTTGATAATCGGGGCTCAGTTCAAAGCGGGACTCACCACCGAAGACAATCTATTGCAGTCAATGAGATTCCAGGCCGAAAACGTATCTGGAGATACCCTGGATAGCGATGGGATACCAACCTGACTGTCGCACGCCATGCAGCCGGCCATGCAGGAGTGATGGCCTGGCTCGCCATTTCTTTCCATAACAGGACCCGTGTGGTTTTCATCCGCGGCACCCTTACAGCACATCAGTACGTCGACGATATTCCGTGCCCGGTTTGTTGCCCTTCACGGAAAGCCATTTCGGGCTTACATTTGAGCAAGATAATGCCCGCCCACACACGGCGAGAGTTTCTATTGCTTGCTTCATGCTTGCCAAACCATACCTTGGCTAGCGAGGTCGCCAGAACTCTTCCTAGTTAAGAACGTTTCGAGCGTTACTGGGAGAGCACTCCAAACATCTCGGAATTTTGACGATTCAACGCGTCAGTTGGGCAGAATTTGGCACTATATCGCTCAGGAGGACATCCGACAACTCTGTTAATCAATGCTAAGCCGAGTAGCAGCTTCCAAAAGGTCCCGAGGTGGACCGACGCGTTATTGTGTTGTTCAATTCGTGAAGCTCTTTCTCTTAAAGAAGCTATCCAGTTTTTCTGAAATACACTCCTGGAAATTGAAATAAGAACACCGTGAATTCATTGTCCCAGGAAGGGGAAACTTTATTGACACATTTCTGGGGTCAGATACATCACATGATCACACTGACAGAACCACAGGCACATAGACACAGGCAACAGAGCATGCACAATGTCGGCACTAGTACAGTGTATATCCACCTTTCGCAGCAATGCAGGCTGCTATTCTCCCATGGAGACGATCGTAGAGATGCTGGATGTAGTCCTGTGGAACGGCTTGCCATGCCATTTCCACCTGGCGCCTCAGTTGGACCAGCGTTCGTGCCGGACGTGCAGACCGCGTGAGACGACGCTTCATCCAGTCCCAAACATGCTCAATGGGGGACAGATCCGGAGATCTTGCTGGCCAGGGTAGTTGACTTACACCTTCTAGAGCACGTTGGGTGGCACGGGATACATGCGGACGTGCATTGCCCTGTTGGAACAGCAAGTTCCCTTGCCGGTCTAGGAATGGTAGAACGATGGGTTCGATGACGGTTTGGATGTACTGTGCACTATTCAGTGTCTCCTCGACGATCACCAGTGGTGTACGGCCAGTGTAGGAGATCGCTCCCCACACCATGATGCCGGGTGTTGGCCCTGTGTGCCTCGGTCGTATGCAGTCCTGATTGTGGCGCTCACCTGCACGGCGCCAAACACGCATATGACCATCATTGGCACCAAGGCAGAAGCGACTCTCATCGCTGAAGACGACACGTCTCCATTCGTCCCTCCATTCACGCCTGTCGCGACACCACTGGAGGCGGGCTGCACGATGTTGGGGCGTGAGCGGAAGACGGCCTAACGGTGTGCGGGACCGTAGCCCAGCTTCATGGAGACGGTTGCGAATGGTCCTCGCCGATACCCCAGGAGCAACAGTGTCCCTAATTTGCTGGGAAGTGGCGGTGCGGTCCCCTACGGCACTGCGTAGGATCCTACGGTCTTGGCGTGCATCCGTGCGTCGCTGCGGTCCGGTCCCAGGTCGACGGGCACGTGCACCTTCCGCCGACCACTGGCGACAACATCGATGTACTGTGGAGACCTCACGCCCCACGTGTTGAGCAATTCGGCGGTACGTCCACCCGGCCTCCCGCATGCCCACTATACGCCCTCGCTCAAAGTCCGTCAACTGCACATACGGTTCACGTCCACGCTGTCGCGGCATGCTACCAGTGTTAAAGACTGCGATGGAGCTCCGTATGTCACGGCAAACTGGCTGACACTGACGGCGGCGGTGCACAAATGCTGCGCAGCTAGCGCCATTCGACGGCCAACACCGCGGTTCCTGGTGTGTCCGCTGTGCCGTGCGTGTGATCATTGCTTGTACAGCCCTCTCGCAGTGTCCGGAGCAAGTGTGGTGGGTCTGACACACCGGTGTCAATGTGTTCTTTTTTCCATTTCCAGGAGTGTAGTAATCATTTGTTTGTACATGTAGGTTAACCTACCGATTTGCGCCCCATTCGGATAATTCAATGGTGGTGCCTCTTTTTTTTTGTTTTAGAGTGTAGACCCCACCCGCCGGAGGTTCGAGTCCTCCCTCGGGCATGGGTGTGTGTGTTGTTCTTAGCACAGGTTAGTTTAAGTTAAAGTAGTGTGTAAGTCTAGGGACCGAAGACTTCTGCAGTTTGGTCCCTTAAGAACTCACAGACATTTGAACATTTTTTAGAGTGTAGAGACGGCGCTCCAGGAGGTACATAAAAACATGCACGTATTGGAATGCAACGTTGTCTCAAAATTTCAAAATAAACGGTGATTAAGACTGAACAAACGCAAATTCTTATTTGTATTTATGTAGATACGTTGTAAGTAGAGAGTTGCCACTATCGAAGTTCCAACCCTCGTATTAACGTCAGGATACTACATACACAAGTTGTAGGTAATATTTTGCTTCCTGTTTTCTGTCGCTGATTATAATTCGAAACAGTGCATTGAAGTCAATGACACTTATTTTACACTGAGGCGTGAGAGAAACTGATATAGCCATGCGTATTCAAATACAGAGATTTGTAAACAGGCAGAATACGGCGCTGCGGTCGACAACGCATATATAAGAAAACAAGGATCTGACGCAGTTGTCAGATCAGTTACTGCTGCTACAATGGCAGGTTATCAACATTTAAGTGAGTTTGAACGTGTTGTTATAGTCGACGCACGAGCGACGGGACACAGCATCTCCGAGGTAGCGATGAAGTGGAGATTTTCCCGTATGACCATTTCGCGAGTGTACCGTGAATATCAGTAATCCGGTAAAACATCAAATCTCCAACATCGCTGCGGCCGAAAAAAGATCTTGCAAGAACGGGACCAACGACGACTGACGAGAATCGTTGAACGTGAGGGAAGTGCAACCCTTCAGAAAATTGCTGCAGATTTCAATGCTGGGCCATCAAAAAGTGTCAGCGTGCGAACCATTCAACGGAACATCTTTCAGAGCCGAAGGCCCACTTGTGTACCCTTGACTACTGCTCATACAAAGCTTTACGCCTCACCTGGGCCCATTGAAACGTCCCCTTAGAAAAATTAAGAACGACTGTGCTGGAAAAAGTCTTACGTTATTTGATACAGAGACAGCTGAGTTTGTCCGCAGCTCGTGGTCGTGCGGTAGCGTCCTCGCTTCCCATGCCCGGGTTCCCGGGTTCGATTCCCGTCGGGGTCAGGGATTTTCTCTGCCTCGTGATGACTGGGTGTTGTGTGATGTCCTTAGGTTAGTTAGGTTTAAGTAGTTCTAAGTTCTAGGGGACTGATGACCATAGATGTTAAGTCCCATAGTGCTCAGATCCATTTGAACCATTTGAACGGCTGAGTAAAACTGAACGTACTCAGACAGCTTTCTTTTAACTTACTCTGATCATCACTAAACTGACACACAATATTTTTAGCGCAACGCAGTCTGACTCTCAATAATCCCCAAAAAGGAAAGGCCCTGACTAACAATAACCTATTACCTTTCAGGAATCACTTACCTCACAAAAATCTTCGTTACTCGAACTAGTACAATACAGCGAGCGCCAATACTGCCAGCTAAATAAAAGATTCTAACTACTGAAGGCACTAACTACTGATAGGCATAGTTAGCAAATGAAAGATTTTGACAGAGAACAAACTATGTATTTACTTTAATAGCCTTCAAAAGTCATTATATATATGTTTTGTGACATCCAATTAAACAAATTTGGTTTTTCTGACGGACACACGTCCAGATCGTCTTCTCAAAACTCTGGCATCTCTCTTCACATCCACCACTGCTGGCGGCTCACCTCCAACTGCCCAACGCTACGCCCTGTTCACATCCAACTCCCCAACACAACACTAGTGAATATTCCAACAATGAGTCCAACCAGCGACAGACTGCACACAGCGCAGTTAGCGATTTTCATACAGAGCCCTACATGGCATTACCAACATAAAAATCTAAACAGCCTACTTACACCATCAACACCGACATTGGATTGCTGATGACTGGAAACATGTGGCCTGATCGGACGAGTCTCGTTTCAGATTATATCGAGCGGATGTATGGTTATGGAGACAACCTCATGAATCCATGTACCCTGCATGTCAGCAGGGGCTGTAAAAGCTGGTGGAGGCTCTGTATTGGAGTGGGGCGTGTGCATTTGTAGTGATATGGGACCCCTGGGACGTCTAGATACGACTCTGATAGGTGGCACGTATGTAAGTACCCTGTCTGATCACCTGCATCCATTCATGTCCATTGTGCATTCCGACGAAAAAATGTTCAAATGTGTTTGAAATCTTATGGGACTTAGCAGTTGCTAAGGTCATCAGTCCCTAAGCTTACACACTACTTAACCTAAATTACTCTAAGGACAAACACACACACCCATGCCCGAGGGAGGACTCGAACCTCCGGCGGGACCAGCCGCACAGTCGATGGCTGCAGCGCCTGAGACCGCTCGGCTAGTCCCGCGCGGCGCGCATTCCGACGAACTTGGGCAATTCCAACAGGACAATGCGACACCCCACACATCCAGAATTGCTACAGAGTGGCTCCAGGAACACTCTTCTGAGTTTAAACACTTCCGCTGGTCACCAGAATCCCCAGACATGAACATTATTCAGCATCCAGAATGGGATTTTCACTCTGCAGCTGAGTGTGCGCTGATATGAAACTTCCTGGCACATTAAAACTGTGTGCCGGACGGAGACTCGAACTCGGGACCTTTGCTTTTCGCGGGCAAGTGCTCTACTAACTGAGCTTTCCTAGCACGACTCACGCCCCGTCCTCAAAGCTTTACTTCTGCCAGTACCTCGCCTCCTACCTTCCAAACTTAACAGAAGCTCTCCAGCGCACACTCCGCTGCAGAGTGAAAATCTCATTCTGGAAACATCCCCAAGGCTGTGGCTAAGACACGTCTCACCAATGTCCTTTCTTTCAGGAGTGCTAGTTCTGCAAGGTTTGAGGAGAGCTTCTGTTAAGTTTGGAAGGTAGGAGGCGTGGTACTGGCAGAAGTAAAGCTGTGAGGACGGGGCATGAGTCGTGCTTGGGTAGCTCAGTTGGTAGAGCACTTGCCCGCGAAAGGCAAAGGTCCCGAGTTCGAGTCTCGGTCCGGCACACAGTTTTAATTTGTCAGGAAGTTTCATTATTGAGCATATCTGGGATGCCTTGCAACGTGCTGTTCAGAAGAGATCTGCACCCCCTCGTACTCCTACTAATTTATGGAAAGTCCTGCAGGATTCATGCTGTCATTTCTCTCCAGCAGTTTTTCAGACATTAGTCGAGCCCTTGCCACGTCGTGTTGCGGCACTTGTGTGTGCTCGTGGGGGCCCTTCACGATATTAGGCAGGTGTACCAGTTTCTCTGGCTCTTCAGTGTTTTTAAGGCTCCGGAGAAGGCTACTGTTTCGACACAGTGTGACCGCCTAGACGTAGGGGGAATATCGTAAACGGTCGTGTTTACGCGACGAGAACCCGTTCCATGGGTTTTTTGAGGCTAGCGGATGTGGCCGGGACGCGGCTGCGGCAGGAGGCGGGTTTTCGCAAGCGGCGGGTCCGCTAACGGTGCGCCGGCCGCCGGTGCCGGCCGCTCAGCCTCCGGCCGCCAAGCACAGCCGCGAGTCAGCCGCCCGCGACAGCGCCCGCCATGGTCCAGCGCGCCTTCTGCACGCCGCCGCCGCGGCTGCCGCTGCTGGTAGCGGCAGTGGTGGTGGTGCTCCAACACGGCAGAGCCGCCACAGCGCTGTTCCCCACGTTCGCCGTCGATTCCAACACCCCTGACGCCACCGCCGCCCCCGATATGACGATAGTCGACGACGTGTTCGCCGACCCCGACGACGACGTCTTCGCGACCGCCGTCGACCGATCTTCCACCACGCCAGACTCTACCACCACTGGCAATGTCGAGGCTGCTCTTCCATCGGCAATTTTCGCAGCCTCCAATAGGGCGGACAGGGGTGAGTCGTGCTTCAGCCATTGGCATGATTATTCCACACAGTACAAGAGCAAGATTTTTTGTTTTTCTTTTTCGAAGTCCAAGCGGTCGCGAAATTAAAGCCACAGTGAAAATACGGCGAAATTTTGCACATATGTGTTTCGGAGTGTCTCTAGTATGCCCGCCAAATCGCACTTTTCAGTTCTGAAGGCACAGTCCGCACCTAAGAATGCCTACAACAATAGTGACTCCCGCCAAGCGCCAGTGCCTGTTGAGGGGCTGCTCCTCATTTCGTTTAGCCCAGATAACGTAATTCTCGTGCCTTTCCTTCGTGACAATTCGCGGCCGCACACTGCAGGTCCAACAAATACACTACATCTACATCTACATTTATACTCGCAAGCCACCCAATGGTGTGTGGCGGAGGGCACTTTACGTGCCACTGTCATTACCTCCCTTTTCTGTTCCAGTCGCGAATGGTTCGCGGGAAGAACGACTGCCGGAAAGCCTCCGTGCGCGCTCGAATCTCTCTAATTTTACATTCGTGATCTCCTCGGGAGGTATAAGTAGGGGGAAGCAGTATATTCGATACCTCATCCAGGACCGCACCCTCTCGAAACCTGGACAGCAAGCTCCACCGCGATGCAGAGCGTCTCTCTTGCAGAGTCTGCCACTTGAGTTTGCTAAACATCTCCGTAACCCTATCACGCTTACCAAATAACCCTGTGACGAAACGCGCCGCTCTTCTTTGGATCTTCTCTATCTCCTCTGTCAACCCGACCTGGTACGGATCCCACACTGATGAGCAATACTCAAGTATAGGTCGAACGAGTGTTTTGTAGGCCACCTCCTTTGCTGATGGACTACATTTTCTAAGGACTCTCCCAATGAATCCCAACCTGGCACCCGCCTTACCAACAATTAATATTATTTGATCATTCCACTTCAAATCGTTCCGCACGCATACTCCCAGATATTTTACAGAAGTAACTGCTACCAGTGTTTGTTCCGCTATCATATAATCATACAAATGAGGATCCTTCTTTCTATGTATTCGCAATACATTACATCTGTCTATGTTAAGGGTCAATTGCCACTCCCTTCACCAAGTGCCTATCCGCCGCAGATCTTCTTGCATTTCGCTGCAATTTTCTAATGCTGCAACTTCTCTGTATACTACAGCATCATCCGCGAAAAGCCGCATGGAACTTCCGACACTATCTACTAGGTCATTTATGTATATTGTGAAAAGCAATGGTCCCATAACACTCCCCTGTGGCACGCCAGAGGTTACTTTAACGTCTGTAGACGTCTCTCCATTGAGAACAACATGCTGTGTTCTGTTTGCTAAAAACTCTTCAATCCAGCCTCACAGCTGGTCTGATATTCCGTAGGCTCTTACTTTGTTTATCAGGCGACACAGCTGCAACTGTTTCGGTAGGAGGTGTTTGATCATCCACTTCGCTTCTTCTAATTGTCATCTCTTCGCTCTCATGAAGCACAGGCAATGAGGACAGCATTTTGGCGCGGACAACGAGCTGCAGTACAGCGTAGGGAATTGGCATATATCTCAGGCGGCTGCCTTCTATGACGAGGGTGTTGGAAACTTGCTACCACGCTACGACATATCTCTAAGTTGGAGCGACGACTATGTAGAAAAGTATGTGGAAGGTGTAGCTAAATATTACAAATAAAACATTTTTACGTAACTCCAACATTGTGGTGGTATCACGATAAGCAACTCAATATATCTGAAATTTATGAATTAAGGTTTCTGTCAGATTTGGAAATAATATTTTTATGAGTCACTAGTTTCCAACTTTTCGTTCGTTATCAAACCATTATCTATATTAGAAGATTGTTACTACCAAAACATGAAATACAACATTAGAAGCATTTTGTGTGCAGACACTACAGCAATGCAATAAATCTTTTGTGATATGCGTGCATTTGTAATGTTTCACTGCACAGAATACATTTGTTTTTTGGTCAGACCAATGTATCTGAATAACTAAAGACGCCTATTGAATTTTGAATCTATCAAGGCAAACGCAATACAGTCAAGTTACATGATTGTTATATTGATCTGATGTAAACCAAATGTATTCTGTACAGCGAATCAATACAAATGCACGTATGGCACAAAAGATTTATTTCACTAATGTAATCAGTGTGCGCAAAGTTTTTGAAAATGTTGTATTTCATGTTTTGTTGATAAGATTGCAACTTATAATGATGGTTTGAGAATGAACGAAAAGCTCGATACCAGGCACTAATAAAAATATTATTAGCAACTCTGATGGAAACCTTAATTTATGAATTACAAAATATTTTTTTTATTTTCACTGTGGTTTCCATTCCGTGGCAGAACGGATGTTGAACATGAAAAAAAGAAAGTCCCCGTAGTAACAGTACCTTGTGCATAGGGCGACCAACATTTGATCATAGTTGTAAGGGAGATAACCAACATCTGAGCTTGGTTTTAAGAGAGGTTTAAGGAAGATTCAGTAGCAATAAATTTAAACTGCCCAACTGTGTCGCATTTTCTTCGAATGCGTGACAGTGGAGATGTAAATACAAAAAAATGGCGTACTATGCCTACTTTTCCTCTATCAGGTTACACAGTATCATATTTTGAAGCTAATACACAAACAGAGGGAAAGTTTTAAGAATGCAGAAGAATGTATAAAGATTCATTGTGGTACAAGTTCAAGAACAGCATACCGAAACCTATTGAAAGACTTGGATATACTAAATACTGCTTCTCGGCGTATTTATTCCTTTCAGGTAACCAGTCCCCTTCTCACGACCCCTCTACACACGTAGTCTACACGCATTCTTCTGAGACAAATCGTTCGCCGTACAAGCACGAACAGGGAAGACTATTTTTCGACGATAGTAACGATAAATATACGAAAAGTTAAGAGATCTCTCGATCAAGAAATGTGAATTATCGATAGTACTCCTTCTTTCTCTCTTCTGCCTTTGTCTCGTATCGGGGCGGATCGGCATGGTCATTAACGGATTTGGCAGGCTTAGCTTAAGGGGCGCTTCCTATGGCCACCCCGCTTTGATCCTGGGACGGAATATGTGGGCCCCAACTGTCTGCGTGTAGTGTTATTGATCTGAAAATGAGCGGATGGTTTCTAAATGTTTGCGAATCATGTTACCGGGGCAGGACTTGGGTACCAGCCCGATATTGACCTATTGGGTTGTGGGAAACCGTCTAAAAACCACATCCACGATTTTTTCCCTATCCACGGGGGTCTGCTATCGACAATTCTAAGCGGGATTAATATTTGTAACAGTGATCACTGACTAAATGTACAGGAGAAACAGGCAGTCAGTGATGGAGCCGAGAGGATAAAAAAAAGTTCTGTAATGCGGGACATACCGAGACATACGGGGGAGTTGGTTCCCATACTCGCTGCAAGCATTTCGATGTGTCACGATTTCGGTGGCATGGACGTCAAGATTGTTGGTTGTTATGTTGATCAGTTTTTCACTTGGCTCCACTAGCTTGAGTGTCGGGCCTGATGGTCTAGCGGGTTCAGCGCGTCCCTGGAAACTGAGAGGTCGCATGGGGAAATTTCACTTTGCCTTTAATCTGGCCTTTACCTATCAGCAATGTGAGGAGTGGCCGGGAATGGCACGTGGTTCAGATTCCACGTTAAACTGTAGGTCCTCTTTCTTCATTTAAATAACTAGGGTCGATTGGGGACACGCAAATCGCCCAAGAGGTGTCCAATTGAAGGACTTTCACCTGCACGTCGAGCTGCACACAGTAATCCATATTACTAAACGGTTAACCAGGTTTATGGTGCACTCTCACAGTTGCAAGTTGCCTATATCTTCGGCTTCCAGAGGAAGAAAAAAATTGGTTTTCAGTATTTCGTATAAGTATCGATAGAATTTAAAAATTTAAGATGCTATCATAATCTAGTCATTGAGAGATATAAGGTTCAACACAGTAAAATAAGTATTACGGTCAGAAACTGGTATATGTCTTTGAGGCAGTGTTACTCAAGGCGTGCAAATTACCCAGATGATATTCATCCAGTATTAGAGAATGAGAGCACTCAGAGACTTCCAACAGACTTTACACGTAATTCAAACCTTTCCTAATTTTTTCTTCACTGACACCACGCCCCAAAAAAGGATGAAACAACAAAGGCTATCGCATTCTACATTTTCGCTGCTCATGCAGTAAAACTTCAGCTCAGGCATGATGTTTCAATCGATTACTTTTTTTCATTAACTCTATCCACAATACACTTTGCATATAGTATCTACATATGTCACTGAATGTACATATAAAATTATACCATTGTACTACATATAGTTCAGGAGATAAGACGTCATTAACTCTGAGATAAGTGAAAAACTTGCTTATGCTTAAAACGAAGCGCAGATCACCCGGACTACATTCATCCAGTGTTTGATAATGAGAGCGACTTCCAGCAAACCTTAAACATAATTTCAGACCTTTTCTAAACTTTTTCTCGCTTAAATACTTAACGTTAAATACTTAAAACATTAACTTGTTTGTAAAGTAATCAGACTTTTGAAATTGTTTTATACATGTTGCGTGTAAGATTCTTTAAAGAAATGGTTCAAATGGCTCTAAGCACCATGGGACATAACTTCTGAGGTCACCAGTCCCCTAGAACTTAGAAATACTTAAACCTGACTAACCTAAGGACATCATACACATCCATCCCCGAGGCAGGATTCGAACCTGCGACCGTAGCGGTCGCGCGGTTCTAGACTGCAGCGCCTAGAACCTCTCGGCCACTTCGGCCGGCTTCTTTAAAGAATCGGGCTTTTACTGGATAATACTAGGCTGGGTACATCCTGTTATAGACCTTCGCACCACATAAATGAGTAGGATACTCTATAGGTGTCGAACCCAGGACCTCCGCGTTAAGCAACTAACAACGCTAACCTCTAAATTACGGACACAGTCAATGTGGTGATAGCTCAAAAGGCGCGTGGTGATAGGCACCAGAGATTTCTCTTTATAGATCACAAAGAATTAGGGTCTATCACAATAAATCACAACTATTTCTATGTATATCTACGTTTGTATTGTCTGACAAGACTAACTGAAATCTTATAGGTGGCGCTGCCGCATGTCAACGCCGTACAAAGACAGGCCGATAGAGAGGGATACGAAATAAAACTGAACACACTCTTTTTATTCCAAGTGGAGCACTGTTAAGCTTTTAGAAATTTCGTTCGACGACGTCCTTCCCATCAGAGGTGGATGGAGCTATCATTGTCAGCTGGCAGAATAATAATAAATAAGACTTAATTTTCCGATATCAGTTGCCTGTGCAGCGGTTGGAAGGCAACCAAAGCACCGAGAATACACTATTTTTAGTCGATCTAACTTACAGCTCCATGATTCACAGTTCATTCACCATAAATTATAACAAATTTCAACATACATACCTCGCATACGTGCTGCGTTTACCACCTCACATTACCACTTCACAAACTCTGACAGAATAACAAACGAAAATAATTATATCAAACAACTGAAAATAGCCAGTGAAGGTAATTATCCTAAGTAGATGTTTTTGTATTGGATCTAGTGTGCAACGAAAGAAAAACTATTTCTAGTTTCCCGCGTACTTATGATGTTTCAAAAATGCGTGGTTTATGTACGATTTCTTAAAATATAACGATGCGAAAACGGTATGTTGTATGCATTAATGTTAGCAATCTTGTGAGTAATGTCAGAGATTAACCAGGGACAGTAAAGTTGTGTACAGAAAATTCGCAATAACAGAAAATTATAGTAAAATACGTCAAGACCTGAAGGGGACCAACCTTTGGTGCAGGGACTGGCAGTTGACTCTCAACATAAATAATAAGAACATATCGTTCATAAATAGGCAGAAAGATCCATTATTATTGAATTGTTCTTCTGCCATCAGTGGCTGGAAACAATTCTAGGTATATGCATCTGGTGCGACCCAAGAGGGCACGACCACATAACACATTGTATGGTAGATGTTGGACTGAGATTCATTGGATGAAGCATAAAGAAATGTAATTCACGCACGACAGCGGTAGATTACGAAGCCTTTGTCGACCGAATATTGAGTACTGGTTATCAGTCTGGAATTCATAGGTAGTACACACTCTTTTCAACTATGTTTCCGCGTTCACACTTTATCATTTCTTTAATTTTCACCCTTTAACTCTGAAATCCTTAAAAAAATAATTTTAACTAGCAACGCGCCTTTCAGCAGTGTCTTTCTGTACTAGTTCCCATGCTCACAGTCAGAGGTTGAGCAAAAATAACGCTCTACTTGAAACTGAGAGGTACGTCTATGTACTTCCGTGTTATTTCCTGCGCTTTCAACTAAATAACTTACTTCGACTAGTTAAAGATATATGTAATCTGCTTTTCATATACAGCAATAATGACCAGGGCACATGAAACAGAAAGATCAATTAGTTCTATAACATCATTAATAACAGAGCCAGAGGTATAAACTTAGTTCTTTTTAGGGGAGCATGGCGTATTTTTGTACCTGACTAGTAGATAGATCTGTATGACACAAATTCAGTTATATAACTTTTTCATAAGTGTGGCAAAATACTAAAGGATAAAAACACATTGAGTACAAGGGATTTTCGTGCTGATGTTACCGTTTTATGTTATTTCCTCTTCATAGAGACTATCCATACAACGAAAGTACTACACGCAGGTAGCGGCCACAAGGGTAGCGGAGTACGTGTGGAGTGCACATGTGGGCTTTTTAGGTTAGAGAATTCCCTCCCTAAACAAGACGCCTCCTGAGACGCGACAAGGTAGCAGTAGGCAAAACGCAACAGGGAATGACAATATTAATGTGGTAATAGTAAACAGCACGAGCGTCTATAGAAAGGTCCCAGAACTGCTCTCATTAATAAACGGTCACAATGCCCACATTGTACTAGGGACGGAAAGTTGGCTGAAACCATATGTAAACAGTAATGAAATTCTAAACTCAGATTGGACTGTATACCGCAGAGACAGACGGTGAAGGGGGAGGCGTGTTTCTAGCAACTAAAAGTGCAGTAGTATCGAAGGAAATTGACGGTGATCCGAAATGTGAAATAATTTGGGTGAAGGTCACGGTTAAAGCAGGCTCAAACATGGTAATTGGATGTCTCTATAGGCCCCCTGGCTCAATAGCTGTTGTGGAAGAACACCTGAAGTAAAATTTGGAAAATATTTCGAGTAGATTTTCAGACCATGTTATAGTTTTGGGCAGAGATTTTAATTGGGAGACTCAAACGTTTGTAACGGGTGGCAGGGACAAAGAATCCTGTGAAATTTTTTTAACTGCATTATCTGAAAACTATCTTGAGCAGTTAAACATAGAATCGAATCGTGGCGATAACATATTAGACCTTCTGCTTGACAAACAGTCCCGAACTATTTGAAACAGTTAACGCAGAACAGGGAATCAGCGATCATAAAGCGGTTACAGTATAGGTGATTTCAGCCGTAATAGAAATATTAAAAAAAGGTAGGAAGATTTTTCTATTTAGAAAAAGTGACAAAAAGCAGATTTCGGAGTACCTGACGGCTCAACACAAAAGTTTTGTCTCCAGTACAGATAGTGTTGAGGATCAGTGGGCAAAGTTCAAAACCATTGTACAATATGCATTAGATGAGTATGTGCCAAGCAAGATCGTAAGAGATGGAAATGAGCCACCGTGGTACAACAACCGAGTTAGAAAACTGCTACGGAAGCAAAGGGAACTTCAGAGCAAACATAAACGTAGCCAAAGCCTTGCAGACAAACAAAAATTACACGAAGTGAAATGTAGTAAGAGGAGGGCTATGCGAGAGGCGTTTAACGAATTCGAAAGCAAAGTTCTGTGTTCTGACTTCGCAGAAAATCCTAAGATATTTTGGTCTTATGTCAAGCGGTAGGTGGATCAAAACAAAATGTCCAGACACTCTATGACCAAAATGGTACTGAAACAGAGGATGACAGACTAAAGGACGAAATACTAAATGTGTTTTTCCAAAGCTGTTTCACACAGGAAGATTGCACTGTAGTTCCTTTTCTAGACTGTCGCACAGATGGCAAAATAGTAGATATCGAAATAGATGACAGAGGGATAGAAAAACAATTAAAATCGCTCGAAAGAGGGAAGACCGCTGGACCTGATGGGATGCCAGTTCGATTTTACTCAGAGTACGCGAAGAAACTTGCCCCCCTTTTTGCAGCGGTGTACCGTAGGTCTCTAGAAGAGCATAGCGTTCCAAAAGATTGGAAAAGGGCACAGGTCGTCCCTGTTTTCAAGAAGGTACATCTAACAGATGTGCAGAACTATAGACCTATATCTCTAATGTCGATCAGTTGTAGAATTTTGGAACACTTATTATGTTCGAGTATAATGACTTTTCTGGAGACTAGAAATCTACTCTGTAGGAATCAGCATGTGTTTCGATAAAGGCGATCATGTGAAACCCAGCTCGCGCTATTCGTACACGAAACTCAGAGGGCCATAGACACGGGTTCCCAGGTAGATGCTGTGTTTCTTGACTTCCGCAAGGCGTTGGATATAGTTTAATGAACAAAGTAAGAGCATAGGGACTATCAGACCAATTGTGTGATTGGATTGAAGAGTTCCTGGATAACAGAACGCAGCACGTCATTCTCAATGGAGAGAAGTCTTCCGAAGTAAGAGTGATTTCAGGTGTGCCGCAGGGGAGTGTCGTAGGACCGTTGCTATTCACGAAATATATAAATGACCTTGTGGATAACATTGGAAGTTCACTGAGGCTTTTTGCGAATGATGCTGTAGTATATCGAGAGGTTGTAACAATGGAAAATTATACTGAAATGCAGGAGGATCTGCAATGAATTGACGCATGGTACAGGGAATGGCAATTGAATCTCAATGTAGACCAGTATAATGTACTGCGAATACAAAGAAAGAAAGATCCTTTATCATTTAGCTACAATATAGCAGGTCAGCAACTGGAAGCAGTTAATTCCATAAATTATCTGGGAGTAGGCAATAGGAGTGATTTAAAATGGAATGACTATATAAAATTAATCGTCGGTAAAGCAGATGCCAGACAGATTCATTGGAAGAATCCTAAAGAAATGCAGTCCGAAAACAAAGGAAGTAGGTTACAGTACACGTGTTCGCCCACTTCTTGAATACTGCTCACCGGTGTGGGATCCTTACCAGATAGGGTTGATAGAAGAGATAGAGAAGATCCAACGGAGAGCAGCTTGCTTCGTTCCAGGATCATTTAGTAATCGCAGATGCGTTACGGAGATGATAGATAAACTCTGCAATAGAGACGCTCAGTAGCTCGGTACGGGCTTTTGTTGAAGTTTCGAGAACCTGCCCTCACCGAGGAGTCAAACAGTATATTGCTCCCTCCTACGTATATCTCGCGAAGAGACCATGAGGATAAAATCAGAGAGATTAGAGCCCACACAGAGGCATACCGACAATCTTTCTTTCCACGAACAATACGAGAACGAATAGAACGGAGAACCGATAGAGGTACACAAGGTACCCTCCGCCACACACCGTCAGGTGGCTTGCGGAGTGTGGATGTATATGTAGAAAGCGATACATGATGATTACACCTATCTCGATGAAAAGCGTTCGATTTTACAGCTTCCTCACTTGCACTTGGTGCTTCAGGACTTCAGTGCTCGCTTCCGCGATATGCTGGATTCGCCCAAGCTTTAAATTAGTTAGCAGACAAAGTACTGATTATCAAATGATCATTGTAAATGTCACAACAGTTGTAGCCGGTACCTAGAGGTGTCTTGAGCATCAGTGTCCACTGATGCTGAGCGTACAGCTACATGTACACACATACACTCGAAGACAAAAAAAAAGACACACCACGAAGGAATTATCTGAGTGGGAAGCGTGATGCAGTTTACATGTGCAGACAAAAAAAGATTACAATTTCAGAAAAAATTGATGATTTATTCAAGAGAAAGATCTTCAAAAAGTGAGCAAGTCAGTAACACTTGGTCCGCCTCTGGTCCTTATGCAAGCAGTTACTCGGCTTGGCACTGATTGACATAGTTGTTGGATGTCCTCCTTAGGGATATCGGATCAAATTATGTCCAATTGGTGCGATAGCTCGTCAAAATCCAGAGCTGGTTGTAGAGCCCTGCCCATAAGGATCCAAATGTTCTCAATTGGGGAGAGATCCGGTGACTTTGCAGGCCAAGGTAGGGTTTGGCAAGGGCGAAGACAAGCAGCAGAATTCTCTACGTGTAGGGGCGGGCATTATTCTGCTGAAATGGATGGCTTCCCATGAAGGGCAACAAAACGGGGAGTAAAATATCCATGTGTGAAAAGCACCGCAGACGATCACTTCTGGTTCTCAAGCCATATGGCGGGCGATAGTCAGGTTGGTATCCCATTGGTGTCGGAGGCGTCTCCAGACACGTTTTCGGTCTGTAATCTCACTGACTGGAGTAGAATAAGGAATTGTCTTCAGCGATGGTTACCAGCGAAGACGTGTCTAGAGACGCCCCTGACAGCGGTTTGATAGCAATCTGACTGTCGCCCGTCATATGGTTCGACAACTAGCAGTACGGCAACGACATTCTACGCCCCGTTTTGTTGCCCTTCATGGGGCGCCATCATAGGCTTACATTTCGGCAAGATAATGCTCGCGCACACGGGGCGAGAGTTTCTACTGCTTGCCTTCGTACTTGCCTCACCCTACCTTGGCCAGCAAGGTCACCGGATCTCTTCTCAGTCGACAACGTTTGCAGCATTATGGGCAGAGCCCTCCAACCAGCTCGGGATTTTGACCATGTAGCCCACCAATTGGAAAGAATTTGGTGCGATATCCCTCACAACGATACGCAACAATTCTGTCAATCAAAGACAAGCCGAATAACTGCTTGCATAAGGGCTAGAGGTGGACCAACGAGTTATTGACTTTCTCACTTTGTGAAGCTCTTGAACAAATCATCCAATTTTTGTGAAATTGTTTTATTTACTGTTCACATACATCACATCTACCGATTTCAGTTCCATTCTGATAATTCCTTCGCGGTGAGTCTTTTTTGTGTTAGAATGTACTTTACAAGTTACTGTTCGGTGCTTTCTCCAGCATTAGACATTTTCTGTCGTGTTCCATGCACATGTCCTAATGTCACTTATCTTATCCTCGAGGTCCCTACGCCGTTTATATGAAGGGAGCAGCAGAGTTATCACGCAATCTTCGCCACGTACAGGTTGACTAAATTTATCCAACAAGGTTTCATGCGAGTAACGTCTCCTTCCTTCCAAAGATTCCTTTTAAGTAACCTTGCTACTCGTTTTATGTTTTCATCTCATTTTCTACGGCTTCTTCGCATTACTCCTAAATGATTCAACTATGTGGTGCTTCAGGGTGTCCATCCCAAACTTTGTAATAGGATACTGTCAGACTTTTCTCTTTGTTATGGACATTATCATGCATTTATTTACATTTAAAAACAGCTGCCATTCGTTATACGAGGGGACTTCGAAAAGTAAGTTACATTTTATTAATAGCAGCCCAAGTAACTTTTGTTGAATACTGCATTACACTTCGCCGGCCGCTGTGGCCGAGCGGTTCTAGGCGCTTCAGTCCGAAACCGCGCTGCTGCTACCGTCGCAGGCTCGAATCCTGCTTCGGGTATGGATGTGTATGATGTCCTTAGGTTGGTTAACTTTAAGTAGTTCTAAGTCTAGGGGACTGATGACCTCAGATGTTAAGTCACATAGTGCGTAGAGCCATTTGAACCATTTTTTTGCTCTGCACTTCAAACTGACGCGTAACACTATTTATCAACATAGGCAGCAAGTCTCTGTAAACAACGGTCGGAAAATTCTATTAACTGTTCAGTTGCTGGACGATAGAAATCCACTCCCTGGTCATGAAGCACTCGAGAACTGCTGTGTGACCGTCCTCAGCTCTGGAAAGATCAATCCCCAACCTACCTTCCTCAGGTGTTCTTTCTGGTTGCCGCAAAGATACAGGTTGTATGGTGCAAGGTCTGGACTTCCCGAAAAGCATCATAGAAGTCTACACGACTTTGGTCAAATTGTTGGCACCATTTGATTATGGTTGGACCCCACACTGCATTTGGCTCATATACCACCTGACTTTCACGATGAACCTGTGTGCAATTTAGACGTTTCGTCCACAAGAAGAGTTCTTCCCCACATACTTCCACTTTGTACGTTTCCAGCTATCGAGTCATTTCGCTGTGATCTACCTGTTAACAGCACCACAGCAGAACTGTGTCAGCAGGAAATCCAGAACACATACTCTCTTCTGACAAAGCGCCACTGTTGTTGTGCGGCGGTCTTACTGTGGGACGACAGGTGCTTCTTCTTTTCCGAAGTCCCTACGTAATTGAAGCAAAGTCGTTGATATCTGGCTAAATACAAAGACCGATTGAAAATTGAAAAGACGGTGCTGGAAAAGTCCCTGGATGGTTTTAGAACATTATTCACTTGTAAATGTAGACTTTCCTGGCGTAAACTGTTGGTGAAAAGCTGTCGGGTTTCCAGTCTGGTGGCAGTGTTAAAATACCGCGACGTTTCGACGAATATCATACTCATCATCTTCTGGCGTAGTGTAGAATTATGCGGATGTTGTGGTATGTATACTAATAGATTGGCTACGGGCGGCTGTTTACGGTTCGGCTGATGGAAGGGGAGGGGGTGGGGCTGCAGTGGCGGTGGTAGCGGGTACTCCGCATCTCTGTGTGGGCGTTCCGGTCGCGTCTTGGTAGTTGAACCGTGCTGACTGGTCTCTCGTCCTATTGCCGCTAACTCCGGGTTCCATTCCACACTTGGTATCCTTCGTCTCTGTTGACAAAATTGTTGTGAATCCGATTCCTTGATGACAATGGCCTAATAGCCGGTTGCTTGCAAAACACCTTGATGTTGCGTAAGTCATATGTGTCGTCTACCTTGATGCTATGCCCTGCTATCGTTGATTTCCCTGTCTGTTTCAGTCGCACGTGCCTGATGTGCTCTTCGCAGCGTTTAGAAAAACAGCGCTGTGTTTGCCAGTGTACTGTCACTGTCAACTGATGGGCCTTATCGTCGGCCCCAGATATAGGAGTATTAGCTTAATTAAGCTGTTCCTCCTCAGCTCCTCTCAGGTTGAAGTTGTTTTTTCCTCTCTTTTTGCCGGCCGGTGTGGCCGTGCGGTTCTAAGCGCTTCAGTTTGGAACCGCGTGTCCGCTACGGTCGCAGGTTCGAATCCTGCCTCGGGCATGGGTGTGTGTGATGTTCTTAGGTTAGTTAGGTTTAAGTAGTTCTAAGTTCTAGGGGACTGATGACCTCAGAAGTTAAGTCCCATAGTGCTCAGAGCCATTTGAAGCATTTGAACCTCTCTTTTTGGTTGAAACAAATTAACGGCCAGATGCCTCTGACGGGTTTTTATTTTTCTTCTTCTTGTGATGATTGCCTGGCCGACGTGAAGTGTAAACTGGGGGCGGGTTCTGTCGGATGTACAGGACGGCTTGCTCCGTCATGTAGATCCAGTCTTCGTCCGTGAAGATCGGGTATCGATTGATGAACCCCAGATCTCCACGACGGACGAGCTCCCTCCTGTTGACCTTTTGGTTCAGGGGTTCGCACCCCCAGTGGAAAGGATAGGGTTTGTGGGGTAAGGGAGGGATATTGGCTGCTGTAAACGGATACGGAGTGCTGTGATGGGGATAGCTGCCATCCCGCAATGAGTCTGCTATCTACGTGAGTACCTCCCTAACACAATTCGTGTTCGGGAGGGGAAGGCACTCGAATTCCAGCTCATCGTCGTCTTCTCCCTCGGTATCCAAAGGCTCCACCGCCTGCGTAACTGCAGAGGCAGAGGGGGCGGTCGTTTCCATCGGTGCCGTCTTCTTGTTGTCGGTGGGTACCCCCGACTCCGTGTCCACCTCCCTAGCAACCTGCGTTGCCGCATCGGCCAGGGAGGCGGTCGTCTGCGTTGCGGCGTCCACGCCCACCGGGCGCCCCACAGTGGTGGCGGGTGCGGGGGCAGGCGCCTGCTTCTCGAGAGCCCGCAGTTCTTCACGCAGCTGCTGGAGCTGTCGGTGAACAGCTACGAGCTCGTCTTTGAGTGCGGCCCGTTCGGGCGCGAAGGCTGCTTGCAGGCCGGCCATAGCATCGTCGGTGGCGGCTTCGAGTCGGCGCAGGCCGCACCCCTCGCCAAGGCGGGGGGGGGGGGGGGGGGGGTGGCAGAGCAGCCGTCTTGGCACCAGACACAGCCGCAGGTCGTGTTGCGGCGTTCTGGTTGCGGAACTCCTTCAGATATCTGCAACTGCGCGAGCTTGCGGTTCACGGCTTGGTGCAGCTGCGAGTGTCGTGGGCTGCCGCGCACTTTAAGCACGCAACAGCGGTCGTGCAGCAACTCGCCGTGTGCCCCAATTGTTGGTATTTGTAGCATTGCACATCTTTGTGTGTTCGCTGGGTGCGCTTCGGCTGTCGTCGTCGGCGCCCGCGGCCACCCATCACATTGACAAGTAGCTCTAGCGCGGCTGCTAGCTGCTTCCTCTTGCGTCCAAACTCTTGGTCTAGTAGCGTAGGCGAGCGACGGTAACGAAGTGAGCCGCAGCGAGTCGAGCAGCCGGTCACATGCGCAGGCGATGCTGTGTATTCTCGGTACGTTCAATTTTTTTTTTTTTTAATAGATTTTAAAAAAAAATCTTTATTTACCATCAACAATAATAATTATACATCCAACCCACCTCCTTATCTGATTAGTGGGTCTTACTTGCTACTGTTAGTTACATATTAGCAGCTAATTCTATTTTATGTTTAGTTGTGAGCTACAGCTATAAGTTAGTTTGAATGGGCAGTATACAATTTATTCTAATTTCTAAGTTTTTAGCTGAACCTACATTCTACTTCCTGCAGCGTCACAGGTGTGTCAGCAGTGTACAAACCTACTGTGTTGCCTTGCCCATCGAGCTAATCCCGATGGGCGTGCCCCTGACACTGGGCTGGCCAGGTTGTAAATCGCTGCAGGATCCTAAATCTAAGTTTCTAATCTAATTCCTACTAACTAATTCTAATCTACGTCATCTCCAGTGTAATGTCGATTTCGGGTTAGTCATATTCCCCACCCCCCCTTATCCCGCGCGTGGCGGATTCCAGACTGAGGGTCGGCCTATCCACACGCAGGCGGAATGGGAGTAGGGATCATTGGTCATAATCGGTGATATTCAGTCTTGTTCCCTCATGTATTCCCTTAATACCTTCTGTGATACCTCGTTGGCAAGTCTGTTTATTATATGGAAGGTGTCTTCTTGTCTTATTAGGTTATAGGTGTCATGGTCAGGTAGTTGGTCGCGTAATGTAGAGGCAACATCATTGAAGAGGGGGCACTCGTAAATCACATGATCGGGAGTGCCCTCCGGTTCACCACATTCACACGCAGGTGTGGCCCTTTTCCCAAACCGTCATAGGTATGCCGGGTAGGGTCCATGTCCAGTGAGAAAATGGATTAGCCCTCTGGTGGGTACAATGTGCTTCATCTTTAGTCGTTCCCTAATGCTTGGTATCATCTCATGTGTCCTTCGCCCTGTTTCATCCGCATTCCAAAGTTCTTGCCATAATTGTGCTCCTCTTTGCCGAATTTCGCCCTTGTCCCTTGCCCCAATACCTAATATTTCCTCTGTTTTTGTTATATTTCCCTTTTTAATCCAGAACCATGCAGCTTGCTCTCTAATTTTAATGTCCAGGGGGCAGAGCCCCATTATGACTAGTAGTGCTCCCCCTGGTGTTGTTCTATAAGCACACCCTTGGAATTTTTTGCTGTATCAGACACTCATTATATAAGTGAGTGAGTGGTGCAGTTAGCTGGGGAGCTAGGAACTGCACCACCTCAGCTACAATGCCGTCTGGCCCGGGAGCTTTGCCTCTTTTAAGTGATTTTATGTGGGCAGCCACCTCTTCCTCCGAGAAAGGGTAGACTGCCGTATTGTTGATGTATTCATTAAGATTATCTCGTCTTAGTTGTTGTTGCTGAATAGTTTCCCCATCCGCGCTATCGTCAGGCAACAGGGACCGGAGGAGGACCTCAGCAGTTTCCTGCCAGGATTCCGTCATCCTGTCCCCATGCCTGACTGTTGATAATTCCAGTGGAGAGCGGATCTTTTCTCGTACTAATTTATACGGTGTACCCCAGGGGTCCAATGCCAATTGGCTCTGGACGAAATTTTCCCAGCTTTGTATCCTAACAGCCTGGAGTTCTTTCTGAAAACGAAGTTTAGCATCCCGATACTGCATCAGCCATCTTTGCCGTTCTGGCCAGACGACACTGCGCTGGTAATACCTTCTCAGCCTTCTGACAGACCGGCGCATATTCTCTAGTTGGGGCGACCATGGCGATGGAGAGGCTGCAATGGCCCTCCTCCTGGTTGGTACGGCAGCTTTCACCGCGCTGGTTATAGCATTGGTCAGTTCTTCTGCTCGGTCATTTATGTCAATGTCAAAGTCTGCTTCACCCTCCGGCAAGGCAGGAATGACGCACTCCCTGGCTAATCGTTCCCAATCAGCCCTTCTGTAATTAAACTGCATCTCCCACCCCGTGGCCCAGCAGGACCCCCTTCCACCTACAGTGAATGTAATTAAATTATGATCACTTGTAGTGGCGTTTTCTTCCACTTTCCGCTCTTGTATTGTATTAATTACATTGGTGGTGGCTAAGGTTATATCAATATTCGTACCCGGTCCTCCTCCCGCCGCATAGGTTGGAGGATTACCAGGTTTATTAGCTATCACTAGTTGTGACGCCATAATGAAGTCCTCAACTTTCTCTCCATTGGTGTCCCTTATGCCGCTGTGCCACAGGGGGGATTTTGCATTTATGTCAGCTGTAATTATCATCCTTCGTCCCCGCAACGCCGTGGTTACTGTTGTCAGATGGTCAAGATGCGTTTCAATATTGTCTCCGTACTGAAAGTACATGTTGATTAATATGATCGATTCACGGGGAGATAGCAACTCCACGACGTTGCAGTGACTATTGGTGAACTGTGATAATGTGGTCACTTTCAGGGCTTTGTTCGTGATAATTATTGCCGCTTTCGGATTATCTCCTTGGCAGATTATCTGCCACGTGGCGGCTGTAAATGTAATCTTTCCGTCCAGGGAGTACGGCTCTTGTAGACAGAGCACATCCAGCCTCCTCTCCTCCACTTCCCTTCGCAGCTCCTGCATTACAAGTCGACTGTTGTGTGTGTTAAGTTGGCCAATGGTGATTTTAGTCATCTATGGAAAGTATGTATGTATGTGGTCATCCAGCCAAGTCTTGTTCCAGTCATACGTAATACGTCCATTAGCCAAAACTGACTGTTTGTAAATGTCGTTTAGGTCAAACTTTTCTCCACGTCTCTCAAACACTTTCCTTAGTAAGTCTCGCAGGGCTCCGAAGTCAGTGGGGAGATTCACTGACTTAAGCTGTATTCTGTCTACGGCCTCCATTACCGAGAAGGTGACTTTTCTTCCATTTTCATGCCCTACACGGACCACATGTCGTAAGGCAGTGGTCAAGGTAGCCGGCTGCTCCAATCTCGCCAGTTGCATGGTGAACTCTAAGTTAGGATACATCCGAACTGGATCTATTGGTGGTAATCTAACTACTGGGGTCTCTAGAGAGCTTGTGATTGTGCTCTCTTGCACAGGCTTTTCTATTTTCTCATTACTATCATTTGCTGAGACCTCAGGCCCAGGATGCCTTTGCCGTTGCAGATGTTTAGTCGGCTTTACTTCCCTGCTAAGAGAGGAGGGAGTAGCCATGGGAATAGTTTCTGTCTGAATACATTTATCTATTTTTGGTGGATCTGTTTGGATGCTTTTATCAGCTGTTTCAGGTATCGGGTCCCTCAAAAGGGACTTTATGAATTCTTTGAATCTACTTGCCCTAATGGCATCCCTCCTCCTTTTGCTAGGGGATTTCCGCTTTGGCATCCTGTTCTGTTTTACGTACTCAGCCATAGTCAGTTCTAGATATGAGTCTCTGCTCTAACATGCGGTATGTAGGGCAATTTCGGCCTGAGGCTCCGCAGCTTTTCTTTCCTCGTCTTTTGCAAGGAATACATACGCTTGCTGCTTTACAATCTTTACGTGTGTGGCCATCTTCACCGCACCTGGAGCAAGCCGACCCCCTGGTGCAATGCCTTAGAATATGGTCCAGGTCTCCACAATTGTGGCAACGAGGTACCACAAGGTAGTCCCTGACATTAATGGCGTGAAAGCCAATATATAGTCTGCCCATTGTCATGATTTGTTTCCACATTGGTGCTGTTACCTCGGCGACATGATGCACAACATCACGGTCACGAGGTCCCGTTTTAAATCTTAACTTGAAAGAGTCCTTAAATTCGTTTTCATTCATCTGATCAAAATTTTGGTCTTTTATGTTTTGGTATAATTCTTCGTTCGTCATTGTTGATGGCACATCGTATAAGATGACCAATGGGTTTCTTTTCCTCGGTGGTTCACACTTGACCACCGAGTTCAGTTTAGGATTCTTTAACAATTTCTCCTTGTCTTCCTCAATTTTTGTGGGTCTTTCGCAGATCGAAACCACTCTTTCGTCTTCAGCGGTGTTGGAAGGCGGTATTTATGTTGGATCTTTCGGTTAGCCTCGCGGTTTTGACTGAGAGCTGTCCCGATAACGGAAGGAAACAGAGTTTCTGTCTTCTTCTTCCTCATCTCGTCTCATGCACCGACCTGTTTGGGTTCTGTTGTTGGAAGCAACAGTCGCAAACAGGACTTCGGCTATATCCTTCGTGGTGTGTGGAAGCGGACACTCGGTGCCGAAAGGCTACAGATGCTTATGCAGAGTTGCTTACTTTCCAAGGAGTTCGGATGCTCCACTAATATTCCTCCATCTTAGACACCTACATAAACTATGGTAACACGTGTAAATTCCTTGGCCTGTGCGTGACGTTACACATGCGAGAGCATCCTGTCTGGAATCTTTGGCTCCGACTCTTCTATGAAAAATACTGTGGATCGTCCCTTCAGAAGTTCTCGTTGATCCAGTTCTAGTGACTTCGCTTCTGTTGGTCTTCTCTGATGCCGATATGAAATGTAAGAGAAAGCTACATTATTTACTTAGTTTTATTCATTGATTTATTTATCCTGGTAAGATCAGGACTCTCAGGTCCTCCCTTACGTCTAACCCGGCAGTCTACATCTTGTACAATGTGTTCACATAATGCCATAAATGTCACAAAAATTCTTACACGTAATGTGAGGTATAACACCTAGAACTCACTATATCGTAAATTGCGGAAAATATGGATCTCTCTAGTGGAAAAAATGTAGGGTTTATCTTAAGAATAAAATAGAAAGAGCTTTAGCTCACAATCCGTGAACAGGTTCCTTGTCTGACTGCAGGTAGAGTGCAGCGTTTCGTTTGCCGGTACTAGGAGCAGGAGGGTGGTATCACCTCGGCTGCCTTTTACTCCAGGTCAAGATTTCCAGTACTCAGGTTGATAGAATGTTACTGTGAATGGGTCTGGGGCTGTCCTGGAAGGAATGGAACGAAGGGAAGTCCCCACATCTAGCTGGGACTGAACCTGGGATGTTCAAAGCTGAAGTCTAGTGGTCTAACCGCTACATCACCACGGCCAGAGTTGGTAGTAATTCATGGGAAGCGGAGCAACAAAGTCGGTTTATAACCAGATAAACAGTTTGCTGGAAGGAATCATATTATTCCTCTGGGAGACTCAGTCACTTACTGGCTTTGTGGCGCTGCACGCTGGAGCTCAGGCTGCTTATGTGCCGGTTGTATGATGTTTTGTATCACTCGTAGAGGTAGCCGGCTGATCACCTAAATCTCTGCCAAAGACAAAGTATTCCTCACCATGGCGCAATTCTGAAGACTTTTACACATAGAATATTAGCATAACATCGGTGCACGGTCAGCTGTGACAGTAAGCCCCTGACGATGGAGGAAGTTATCTAAGACCTATGGTAGACTATCGTTTAAAAACAAACACTGGAACTATTTCTTTACACACCAAATATGATTCCGTGCGGCTGCATCTCTCTGGGTAGGTACTCTTTATTTAATTATCAGAATTTTTCACAAAAATTATTTATAAGATAAAGACCTAACCATAGTGTAAGTTAATTGGAAAAGCCTCTCGAAATAACGCGCAACACATTAATTTAATCGACAAAAGGAGAAATTACAAACAAGGCAGAAAATGAGGCAGGGGAACAGAATACGAACGTCTAAATATTGTGACTGGGAGTAACTGCAAATCGACGAAGCATGAGTAACTAGAGGACAAATACCAAGCTGTTCAATCATGTATGACGACGAGAAACATAGATGCCGCCTATAGGAAATTTAAAAAAGACCTTGGTGAAAATGGAAGCACATGTGTGGCTATTAAAAATCTAGATGACAGTTCAGTACTAATTAAAGAAGGGCAAGCTGAAAGGTGAAAAGAATACACAGAAGGCCCGTACGAGGAAAACGAATTTGAAGGCAATATTATAGAAAGGAAAAAGGAAGCAGACGAAGATGATAAGAGAGGCATGACATTGCGAGAAGAATTTAACAGGTCACTGACAGACCTAAGTCGAAACAAAGCCCCTGGAGTAGGTCACATTCCGTCAAAATTTTTAAGACCCTTGGGAGAATCAACCAAGATAAAATATAAGATCTACTCAATAAATAACCATAAAAGTTTTATAAAAATACGAAACTTCGACAAAGTTTCTGCTACTTTATTATTTGGTGTTGTTGTAAGTTATCAGATGGGGCTGCACGCCTGCCTCGCCAGCGGGATTCTGGGAATCATTGAAACCTGATGGCGGCAACCTTGCAGGTTTGCACGAACTTGGGCGACGGAGTGTCATTACATTTCTTTTAGATGAAGGGTTGAAACCAATCCACATTCACCGTCAGACGGCAGTGCAATATGGTGAAAGTTGTCTGAGTGGAACACAAGTGTACGAGTAGTTCAAATGAGGTGTAACAAGTGTAGAAGATTCTCCACACCCAGGACGCTCAATTTGTGCGGTCATGGAGAAAAACATGGCGAGAGTTGATGAGTTGACACGGGAAAACTGGCGTGTTACGGTGAGTGACATTGCAACAACGATGAACATTAGTGTCTGATCAGCACATCTTATTGTTCATGAGGTAGTGGTGTTCAGGGAAGTACGTGCAAGGTTGGTTCTAAAACATTTGACATCAGAAATGAAAGAAAGGCTGATGGATATCTGCTGGGAGGCCTGAAAACGACTGCTTGCCCCAACCCCCGTATTCCCTTGATCTGGTGCCTTCGGATTATCGCGTTCTTAACCCATTGAAAGAAGTTCTTAGTGGCTCAGGATTCGCCGATGATTCCTGTCCAGGCGGCACTGCATAACTGGTTACGCGCACACGTTAAGGCTAGGCGCAAATTGAGACGCGTATAGCGCGTGTGGCGCGACGCAACGCAGCGCGCGTTTTTGTAACTCCACAGGTTCAAGTGGGACCGCGCAAATTGCGACGCGACGCGACTGGGACGCGACACGCGCCTGCGCCATGTCGCGTGGCATTGTGGTAGTGCCACAGTTTCTCGAGCCGCGCGTCGCGCGTGCCTCCCTAGCACCGTGGAAAATTTGAGGCGGGGAGCGGAAAAGTAGCCCGGCCAAACGCTCACATCGGAACGGCGCATATGAGCCGTGGTAGTATTGCCCATACGATAAATTTTGCCTTCCTGTGTACTAAATTTTATTGCATTTGGGTAGTGTTTCGTTTTTCGCCATTTAAGCGCTCCAGCTTTCTTCGTTAGTTTATTCCAATTTTCTGTTATTTATATCTGTATAGTTTTGTTTTGTTTGTCTTCTGTCAAGAGAAATGCATACTTCAGTAACTGATGAGCCATTGGCCGCTGGAATTGTATCATATGCGATGTTTTCAGATCGCAAGAAGGGACAGAGAGTAGTGAATAAAGAAGCAAGGAATATTATAAAATCATGTGATTAAGAAGCAAGGCCGGAAAGAAAAACAAGGTTATCTTCTCACTGCCTAGTAGGATGGCGTATCTGTACGATCTGTTACAAAAATTTAGAAAGGGATAATCTCCACAGGTGTGATCCCTTTGTGCTCCCAGTAAAAAGCGTCCAAGATCTGAAGTATAGAAGTCTCACTGTGATTACTTGGATATGGATGTAATAATGTAATATGACACGCTGTACTACATACATGTGAACATCACATTTCCACTGCAAGCTAGAAACAGTCGAAAAGCAGTCACAAATAACAATGTTTTAATTGGTTCGCCGTGATGACAAAAAGCATTTCAATTGTCGCATGCACATTATCAGCATTAATAAATTAATTATACAACAGCCTACACAAATGAAGAAAATGATCGGTATTACTATGAAAGTAGGAATATCCTAAAAGAGTGTCATGATTAGATATATTTAATATCTTGAAATGTACTGCTGAAAAAGGCAGATATATATGTTTTTCGAACTCCGGCTCACAAGGCACACATAGTTAGCTTGTGCCTTCCTGTCGCGCGCATTACCTTCCGCTGCTGACAATACACTGACCATTGTGTTGTGGGACAGATCAATTGTTTATTTTTTTCAATAACAACTATTTTATTCGCGATCACACATTGTCAGTTTGGCAAGCGGTAGGTGAGTAACCAGTATCTGGCATGTGCCTGTCATTCCGCCTGAAGGAACGCTCGTCATTATTTCAATGCTGCTCAGAGAAGAAATAAAATCCTTTGGTAAGTTTCCATTCCAGTCGCTCAGTGTTAAAAATACGATGGGTTACGGGGATTCCACCAAAATTCCAACAGAATTGGCAATGTATTTTTGTGTGAGTTGTTAACCTTTTCTCATTCGAAGAAGCATCACCGTTTGTGAGTAACGACCACATTTCTCTTGGTGACTGGTTTAACTGTACTTCCTTTGTCACAGTGTAATTTGCCAAACTCATCTCACAGCAACTATTGAGACACAATTACGAAACGGGATGCCTCGTCAAACTAGTAATTGACGATCACAGAGCTCAAAAGCTTACGAAAAACCTCATAGTATCGGTTTGCAGTAACATAAAAGAAGAAATTTCATGTTTATTTTCATACTAGGAAGGTCTTGTTTCGCTAGCTGTCGATAACTCTTAAAAAATTAGTCACTGGAGTGAAATAAATAAAAAGGGAAGTATAAGTACTGATATATCGCCATAGATAAGAAAGTTCCATGTGTTTAAGAATTGGCAAAACACTCTCCTCCTTGTTTGCTATCATTCGCCAAACTTTCGTTTCGATGTCTCGAGCGATTTAGGAGATATGAGAGACGTTGCGAGTATTTCATTCTCGCGGGCGTGAGATCGGAAGTGAGCGCGCTACATGGAATCCATTTTCTCGAGATCGGAGGCAGATAGAGACCTCCTCCCAAGTCTAAACAAAAATTCAATATGTTAGCTAAATTTCATACGCAGCAACATATGGTGTAATACGCACCAAACGCAAAATCATAGCGACCCCCAATTTTCGTTGCAAACTTTTTGAGTTTTTCGTAGCGTCTTACTGAAATGTGTACATCACAATAAGAATGGTCATTAGCGAGATGATGGGCACTTCGCCACGAAGCTGACATATAACGCTACAAGTACGGCAAAAATAAAATATTTTCAGTGAATAGTTTCTGCAAAATCGTTTGAGAAAGATAACAGGTTGCGCGCGCTTCGGTTCTGTCAGCGCAGAGCGTCGCCAGACGGCACGTGCGTGTCGCGCTGTAGTGTCGTTTCACGTCACACGTGCTATACGCCTCTTAATTTGCGCCTAGCCTTAACAGTGATACACAGCGGCACGGATAGGTTTAGTGATGAAGAGGTGGCCGATATGCGCCTCGTTTGTGGTTTTATTGAACGCAGTGGCGGTGCGGCAGAACGACGCTATCTGAGCTGTCCCCGCAGCGACGGCGCCCAATCACAGTAGCTTTGCATTTGGGGTTTGTTGCATTACCTTTTCTTTTGTGTTGTACGTTTTGGTAATCACATATTACAGGCTTTTCCACCTTTATGAGGGAATTTTCACAGAAGCATAGGTAACTGAGGTGACAAACTGAATGAATCATTTATTACTCCGTAACGAGCCGCCGCCGGCGACCGTGAGCTACTTATTCTAAAATACTCAGGAAATGCGTGTATGCATTTGTGTGTTAGTAAAATCACCTCTCCATGGATGTCATAAAAAAGCTGACATCATGGAACAAAGATAATATTACAAACAGCAAATTTCCCTTCTTTTTTAAATTATGTAGTTAAAAATGGAAGCTCGGAGGAAGCTCAGGAATTAGAATGAAAGAACGTACTTAAATACAATCTGTTTGCTGATGATCGGGTTACTATTCAACAAACTGAGGATAACCTCAGAGATCTCTACAGTTCTGCTTCGGGCAAAACATGAACTGCTCTACACAAAGGATCAAGACAATGGTTTCTGTAGGCAAATATGGTGTCCGAAAGGAAAAAAAAATGGTTCAAGTGGCTGTGAGCACTATGGGACTTAACATCTGAGGTCTTCAGTCCCCTAGACTTAGAACTACTTGAACGTAACTAACCTAAGGACAACACACACATCCATGCCCGAGGCGGGATTCGAAACTGCGACCGTAGCAGCAGTGCAGTTCCGTTCTGAAGCACCTAGAACCGCTCGGCCACAACGGCCGGCCCCGAAAGGACTAGCACTAGCCAAATGACCTACTGAGCAAGTGTCTCAGTTTCCAATACTTGGCTATAATATAACTTATAGCAGTGAGCTTGATATCGATCCCAAACCGAATGAGCACCAGGGCATATGCGGAATAATCCAGAAACTATTATCTAGGAAAATGAGAAAAGAAATAGGAACGGAATTTTATAAAGTGACGGCTTTGCCTGTTTTTGTTTACAGGTCAGGTGTTGTTTAAAACACCAGAAGATAGAATCATCGAAAATAAAGAAAACTGCATGTCACACCTGAACTGAATGCGAGAAGGAAGAATGTTAGAAATTTAATAATGCAGATCGAATGGTATAGATACGTAGCTAGACCACGGATACGTTGGCGACAGTTTCCTCTGTAACCGGAACAACGGAATCGGCTAGCCCTTGAAAGAAGCAAAGGAACAAGATTTCTGCAAGTAACAACATTTACGTCAAATGGCAACACGAAGAACGTGAGTAGCCGACTTTAAGGGTCACGGTTAGTGGTAAGTTTCGAGAGTGTAATCTTTGTGGATTGGCTTGCATCCCTAGAATTATTTGTCACTGTTCGTGTTTGAACATCTAATGGTAGGCCGTCCACAGACCACAGACCGCAAGGAGAAACACTGTAATGACTTGTAATTAGGTGCGCGGAAGCCGGCGCACGTGACAAGGGCAAAGGTAGTGGGAGGCCGGCATCTGGGAGGCTACAGCAATACCCCCCCCCCCCCCCCACACACACACACACGCGCGCGCGCGCGCGCACACACACACACACACACACCTGAGGCTGCAGACAGGAGACGGTCGCGTTGCCCTAGTAACGACGTAACGGGCCACCGGACGCAAAAACGGCAGGATGCAAGGCGTAGCGGTATGCGCAGAAATCCGCGGAAAACGTGAAAGTTCACCAGCAGCTCACGGATGTCTCCTTCACATGCTGCGCCAGCAAAGTGATTCGCAAACATATCACTACGAATATGCGAAGGTAGAAATTGAATTTTGATTGAAACTTCCTGGCAGATTAAAACTGTGTGCCGGACCGAGACTCGAACTCGGTCCCGAGTTCGAGTCTCGGTCCGGCACACAGTTTTAATCTGCCAGGAAGTTTCATATCAGCGTACAATCCGCTGCAGAGTGAAAATCTCATTCTAGAATTTTGATTATCACCTCAAAAAAAGTAAAGTTACGTCATTAATTTTTACTTGTTTTCAGGTACATGTCTAGAGCGATAATTTAGTCTTCTTGACTCTCCCTTGTACGATTTTTCCACTTTGCTGTGAGAATCAATAGACAACGTGTTTCGAATACTTGGAGTCGATAGTGCTCACAAGGTATAGGGCGCTAAACCGACTACTGTATTTTGGAATGAAGAATCAATGTGCGGAAATGAATGTCTGAGGCGGTACGAATGACTAATGCGTATGAGGCATGTGCGTGTAAATTGCTGCTCCATTCGAATGGCATCTGTTACCTGGTGATGATTCGAGTTGAACCACCACACTTTTGGAAACTGTACCTTTCATTTTCAGAACAAATCTTTCACTATGTAGCAGAGTTTGTAACGTCCTAGGAGGTTAAAACATTGTACCGGACTGGGGCTCGGGCCACACCTCGTCTCTCGCGGGCAACGCTCTTACCAAATTAGCTATCCTGTCACGATTCACCAGCAGCTGACAGCTTCACTTCAAAACACTTCTAGTTATTACCGCATGAGTAAATCCCCGATAATGTTACTCCTACTACAGGAATGAAAAGTTGATCGCGATCGTGACCTAATGGAAATTAATTAGACAACGTTTTGTCACCAGAAACAATATTTATGGACTAGGAACAGTAGTTGTGATAGCGATGACCGACCCAGTGTTATTCAAGTTATAAGTAAAACTGTAGTCGCGCAAATGAAAAACGGTCGCCCTCCTAATGAGGCAAAGTGATTCCAATAAATATACTGTCAATCAAGAAAACTAACTGCTGTATGATTTTACTTTGAACTGAAATCTGTTTTGGAACTTGGACTCGAAACGATAGCAGAATCTAGCGAGTATTTGTAAAGTAGCTATTCATGAGCAAAACAGATAAAAGCTTAAAATGTCTTGCCAACAAACTCCCTCCCACTAACATATCCTGTCTGTTTCGAAGCAAGACAGATATTGTTCATTACACAGTACCACTTAATAAAGGAGGATCGTAGGTAATTTAGGCGCCAGCCTGTGTGGCCGTGCGGTTCTAGGCGCTTCAGTCTGGAACCGCGTGACCGCTACGGTTCGAATCCTGCCTCGGGCATGGACGTGTGTGATGTCCTTAGGTTAGTTAGGTTTACGTAGTTCTAGGCGACTGATGGCCAAAGATGTTAAGTCCCCTAGTGCTCAGAGCCATTTGAACCAATTTAGGTAATTTAGACCTGAAATTGCTTTAACAAAATTCCGGAGACCGAAAGACACGACAAGTGCGAGAATTATCGCACAATCAGCGTAACAACTCGTGTACCCAGGTTCGTGACAAGATCAGTATACAGAAGAATGGAAAAGAAATGGAGATTGTGTCAGGTTACGACCAGTTTGGCTTTAGGAAAGTAAAGGCACCAGAGAAGCATTTCTGACGTTGCGGTTAATAATGGAAGCAAGACTAAAGAAAAATTAAGACACATTCATAGAATTTTGTCGACCTAGAAAAAACGACCCACAATGTCAAATGGTGCAAGATGTTAGAAATTCTGAGAAAAATAGAGGTAAGCTATAGGGAAAGACGGATAATATACAATATATGCAAGAACAAAGAGGAAACTATAAGAGTGGCTGAAGTGCTCGGAATAAAAAGGATGTAAGACAGGGATCTGGGCTTTCGCCACTACTGTTTAATCTATACAAAGAAGAGGCAATGACTATACTAAAAGAAAGGTTCAAGAGTGGAATCAAAATTCAAGATGAAAGGAAATCAGTGATAAGATTCGCTTATGACATTGCTATCCTCAGTGAAAGTGAAGGAGAATTACGGGATTTGCTTTATGGAACGAGCAGTGTAATGAGTACAGAATATGTACTGAGAATAAATCGAAGAAAGACGAAAGTAATGAGAAGTAGCAGAAAAGAGAACAGCGAGAAACTTAACATCAGGATTGGCGATCAAGAATTTCATGACGGTAAGGAATTCTGCTACATAGGCAGCAAAATAACCAGTGCCGGACGGAGAAATGAGGATATAGAAAGCAGAGTAGCACAGGCAAAAAGGTATGCCTGTCCATGAGAATTCTAATAGTATCAAACATAGGTCATAATCTGAGGAATGAATTTCGGAGAATGTTCATTTGGAGCACAGCATTGATTGGTAGTGAAACAAGGTCTGTGGGAAAGCCGAAACACAAGAGAATCGAAGCGTTTGAGATGTGTTGCTACAGGAGAATGATCAATATTAGGTGGAATGATAAGGTAGGGAATACGAAGGCTCTCCAGAGGATCGGTGACAAAACATATACATGGCAAACACTAAGAAAAAGGGATAGGAGCCGGCCGGAGTGGCCGTGCGGTTCTGGGCGCTGCAGTCTGGAACCGAGCGACCGCTACGGTCGCAGGTTCGAATCCTGCCTCGGTCATGGATGTGTGTGATGTCCTTAGGTTAGTTAGGTTTAATTAGTTCTAAGTTCTAGGTGACTGATGACCTCAGAAGTTAAGTTGCATAGTGCTCAGAGCCATTTTTGAAGGGATAGGATGGTAGACGTCTGTTAGTACATCATGGAATAACTTCCATAGTACTAGAGGGAGGGGTAGAGGGAAAAAAAACTGGAGAAGAAAACAGAGATTGGAGTACATCCAGCAAATGACAGGACGTAGGTTGAAGTGCTATTCTGAGATGAAGAGGTTGGCCCAGAAGAGGAATTTGTGGCGGGCCGCACAAACCAGTCGGAAGACTGATGACTCAAAAAAATTGTCAAAACAGAAATAATTATCAAACAGTCACGCTAACGAACATGGTTACTATTTGTTTTAAAATGGAGCATATAAATATTTACTTTATACTCAACGGTTCCGCATTCGAATCGAGAGCTTGCTGACGTGGTGTTTACTTACGGAAGGGAAAATGGCAACTGACGGCGGGCAGCAAGGTTGTATCAGGAGACCTATCCCCCCCAACAACAACCACAGCAATTAATGTTTGCAACAGTGTTTCGCCGTTTGTCTGCGACAGGGTAATTTCAGGAAGCAGGAAATCATGAGGGACGGACCTGAATTGTTCGGGCACCAGATTTGGAGGAAAATATCATTAACTCTGTGGAAGGCGACCGCCGTGTCAGTACCAGGCAATCGGCCCGCTAGTACAGGACAAGCCAGATGACCGTGTGGAATATTCTCCATGGCAATTGTTACTACCCTTATCATTTACAGTGTGTGCAGGGCTTACTAGCGACAGACTTTCCACATCGGGAGCAGTTTTGTCACTGGTTTCTTCACCAGGCAGCCATGGTTCCGGAATTTGTATCATCCATCCTATTCACAGAGGAGGCCACCTTTACGCGGAGTGGTATCTTCAGCTCTCATAACAGTCATCTGTGGGATAGTATGCAGAGCCCTCATGGTAGGGAGACAGAGAATCATCAGCATCGGTGCAGCCGGAATGTATGGGCCGGGATAACTGGCGACCGTATTTTGGGACCAGTCGCCTTCCATGTCGTCTAACGTGCCGGAACTATCGGCGTTTCTTGCGGGTGACTTTGCCTCCCCTGCTGGAAGAAGTGCGATTGATGATTCGAAGGTTTATGTGGCTACTACGTGATGGTGCTCCAGTGCACTTCGCCATTAACGTCCGGACGCAGCCGATGTGGCCGAGCGGTTCTAGGCGCTTTAGTCCAAAACCGCGTTGCTGCTATGGTCGCAGGTTCGAATACTGCCTCTGGCATGGATGTGTGTGATGTCCTTAGGTTAGTTAGGTTGAAGTAGTTCTAAGTCTAGGGGACTGATGACCTCAGATGTTAAGTCCCATAGTGCTCAGAGCCATTTGAACCGGACGTATCTCAGTCTTGTCTTCCCTGGTCGATGGATCGGACGATGGGGTCTAGTTGCATGGCCTACTCGTTCACCGATCTCAACCTGTGCGATTTCTGGCTGTGGTGCCACCTCAAAAGCATCGTGTGTGCAGAGCCCATTCCAGATGTGGAGACATAGGAGCAGCGTATTCATGCTGCCTTTAACACTGTTCGGATGCAACCTGCCCGATGTGAACGTGAGACAATACATGCTACAGCGCTTACACGCGTGCGTTGAGGAACATGGAAATCATGTTCAACACATACAATAACTTTGGCTGCCTGGCACAGCGCATATTAGACCGCAGTCTCTGTAATAGTGTATGATTGAATAAATGATCTGTGGCATGGAAACCATGCATTTCCGGACATAAGTTCATTAGACCTTTTCTGTTCCGTATCCTCTCATCGATCAATCCCTAGAGTTTGTACACGGTGGAAAAAAATCACCTTGTATAGAACATAAGTGAAACAGGGACCCTTAATCCATTATGGTTTGAATGAGCTGTTGGCAGTTATATTAAGATATTTATATTTATTGCACTTCATAAACACTTTCACTGAGAGAACTACTGAACAAATGACTCAACATTTGAACATTTGGTAGGGAGGGCGGGATATGGGGGGGGGGGGGGGGAGTACATCCAGAAATTGTTCCACCTACTGACCGAGTTCAGGACAACCACTTCAAACGAAACACAATGAGGATACACACATAAACATAATTATATGAATGCAAGCTCTATTACAAATCTGCAAGGTAAATAATAACTGTGTAGGCCTTTAAACTGTAATGACCTGTACTTGCTTCTCCAAATCACAACCGCTTTCCATCACTTTCAGTACTGAGCAAAAATGTTAATATGAATGAAAATTAAATAATATCATTTTGCCTTTGTCTTAGCTCTCATTCTTTTGAAATCCTTAACTCTTCACTTTCCTGATCACGTGGAGCATTTTATAAGAAAGACTAATTAACACTTTAGAAAATTATTTCTCCACGAAGTTAATAAACAGTTTTGCAATAGTAATGAGTTTGTTGTTCAATAGAAACAGAGACACTCGGAATATTTCATCACTAGGAAGTGGAAACTGTCCAGGTAAATTACTGAGGATAAATCATTCTCAACACAAAGTTGAAGTTAAAGCACTATTATTTGAACATTAAGTAACTTCTTGGTCGATGCAGATAAATACAACACTAAACTTTACTTGTCAAGGTGGTGGTTGTGGTGATATTCTGTGGCAAAAGTATGAAGTTATCATACATGATTTTGGCTCTTGATGTAGAATTCGTTTGCAAATTATCTTCTTCACGTCGGAATTTTGCGATTCAGAGCCAGTCAATAAAGGGCATGATCTCATTTCAAATATACTCCCGTATCAGAGGCGTAATTAATCCAATATTACGGCTATTCTTGCCTCATTTAGGACACAAGATGCTAACTGAATGGATCCTGACCACCGACTATATGTACTACAAAGACTTCTTGCAGTATTTCGCAGCAGACCACTTTTTACAATTCGGCCTACACTTTTTCGTAACGGAGAGTTTCCCTCCAAGTTTTGCATCTGTATAGACCTACGTACCGTATGCATTGACCAGTTTTGCACATACCATTTCAGCATATTATCATTATGAAAGAACATGTCCGAAAGAACAGACACCACACATATAATTGAATAGATACGCCTCGACGGGCATACGACTATTTCATTGCGGATGCACAACATCGTTCGTCCCCTTGTAGTGAGGCTGCGAGTAAAAGGGGAAAATAAATGGGGCGATAGAATCAGAGGTGAGCAGCAGCTAGGAATTTGAGACGGATGGGAGGCATATCTGATGGCCGAGGCGGTCAAGGCGACCGTTCTAGAAAAACGGAGAATCCGTGTTCGAGTCCGGTCCGGTCACGAATTTTGAAGTGGAGCCTTTAAACCATTTCAAGGCCCAAAGCAGCTAAGTCATGCAAATTTCCCTTTAGTTATGAATATAAAGGCTGCGTAAGACAATAGATGGTGTCTGTTGTTTCGGACATGTCCGAATCTGTGCATTACTAATACATAAGCCGTCAGAACAAATAACAGGAAGACAAAGTTCAACACTGGTACCGGAAACGACAAGAGCAATGTTTTAAAACGGAAATGTGATAGCAGAAGTAGTAGACAGAAAATTTAACTTGGAGAAGCAAAAACGTAACTACGAGTAGTTCTTCAGTAAAAAATCAGCTGCTGTCGAAACATTATATACATGGTGTTTCACAGTTCGTATTACAGGTTCATAGGTGCTGTAGTGGGGACTTCGTAGATAAAGTTTTGATAAGGAACCAATGTCCAGAAATGTACCGTTTGGATGTAAAATAACTTTGAGGATCAGATCACTTCCAAATTTCCCGCTTTAACGCAAGCACAGAGTGGAGACAATGACCTCTGCGCCGTTCAGGAGGTAAAAGCAAAGACACTGTTTCCCTTGCTCGTCGTCGTGTTGTCTTCCATGTTAGGAAATTGCTCTTCAAAGTCGAGAGTGCGGAGCGTACGTGGACCGTCACAGCCAACCCTCCTATCCGTAGTTGCGTCTGTATCAGTTTCTCGCAGACGTTGTGGTAGCGGACGAAAGTGGTATGTGGTGTAATTACAGCGGGGACTGGCGACGGAGCCCTATGCTCACTTCCCGTGCATACTATGAAGTGGGAGATTTAAAGTGGTTCCATCTTCAAACTTATATCGAAATGATATATTTCCGGACATGCGGTCTTTATCAAAATTATTTTATCGACTAAGTCCCCTCTACAGTCCCTAGAAGCGTATAATAGGAATTGTGAACAACCCTGTATATTACAGGTAAGATTCTGGAGGTGCATATCTTTAATATTGACACTATGGGTAAGAAGCATATACAGGGTGTTTCAAAAATGACCCGTATATTTGAAACGGCAATAAAAACTAAACGAGCAGCGATAGAAATACACCGTTTGTTGCAATATGCTTGGGACAACAGTACATTTTCAGGCGGACAAACTTTCGAAATTACAGTAGTTACAATTTTCAACAACAGATGGCGCTGCAAGTGATGTGAAAGATATAGAAGACAACGCAGTCTGTGGGTGCGCCATTCTGTACGTCGTCTTTCTGCTGTAAGCGTGTGCTGTTCACAACGTGCAAGTGTGCTGTAGACAACATGGTTTATTCCTTAGAACAGAGGATTTTTCTGGTGTTGGAATTTCACCGCCTAGAACACAGTGTTGTTGCAACAAGACGAAGTTTTCAACGGAGGTTTAATGTAACCAAAGGACCGAAAAGCGATACAATAAAGGATCTGTTTGAAAAATTTCAACGGACTGGGGACGTGACGGATGAACGTGCTGGAAAGGTAGGGCGACCGTGTACGGCAACCACAGAGGGCAACGCGCAGCTAGTGCAGCAGGTGATCCAACAACGGCCTCGGGTTTCCGTTCGCCGTGTTGCAGCTGCGGTCCAAATGACGCCAACGTCCACGTATCGTCTCATGCGCCAGAGTTTACACCTCTATCCATACAAAATTCAAACGCGGCAACCCCTCAGCGCCGCTACCATTGCTGCACGAGAGACATTCGCTAACGATATAGTGCACAGGATTGATGACGGCGATATGCATGTGGGCAGCATTTGGTTTACTGACGAAGCTTATTTTTACCTGGACGGCTTCGTCAATAAACAGAACTGGCGCATATGGGGAACCGAAAAGCCCCATGTTGCAGTCCCATCGTCCCTGCATCCTCAAAAAGTACTGGTCTGGGCCGCCATTTCTTCCAAAGGAATCATTGGCCCATTTTTCAGATCCGAAACGATTACTGCATCACGCTATCTGGACATTCTTCGTGAATTTGTGGCGGTACAAACTGCCTTAGACGACACTGCGAACACCTCATGGTTTATGCAAGATGGTGCCCGGCCACATCGCACGGCCGACGTCTTTAATTTCCTGAATGAATATTTCGATGATCGTGTGATTGCTTTGGGCTATCCGAAACATACAGGAGGCGGCGTGGATTGGCCTCCCTATTCGCCAGACATGAACCCCTGTGACTTCTTTCTGTGGGGACACTTGAAAGACCAGGTGTACCGCCAGAATCCAGAAACAATTGAACAGCTGAAGCAGTACATCTCATCTGCATGTGAAGCCATTCCGCCAGACACGTTGTCAAAGGTTTCGGGTAATTTCATTCAGAGACTACGCCATATTATTGCTACGCATGGTGGATATGTGGAAAATATCGTAATATAGAGTTTCCCAGACCGCAGCGCCATCTGTTGTTGAAAATTGTAACTACTGTAATTTCGAAAGTTTGTCTGCCTGAAAATGTACTGTTGTCCCAAGCATATTGCAACAAACGGTGTATTTCTATCGCTGCTCGTTTAGTTTTTATTGCCGTTTCAAATATACCGGTCATTTTTGAAACACCCTGTATATACACAAAATAGAAGAGAACGAATCCAACAGTTGTGTTATGAAACATAAGGATCTTAAAGGGTAATTCAAGGAAAAGTAAACTGTAAAACCAATCATGAAATCAAGGGTAATCTTAACGACAGTTTGAAACGTCCCCTTTAAACAATTTTACATAACTGTGCTTAACCTGACACACAATATTTTTAGCGCAACGCAATCTGACTTTCAAAAATCTCTACAAAAGAATGGCCCTGACTAACATTAAACTGAATCACTTACCTCACAAAAATCTTCGCTGCTCAAGCTACTGCAATACAGCGAGCGCCACTACTGCCAGCTAAATAAAAGATTCAAACTATGGAAGGCACTAACTACTGATAGGGATAGTTAGCAAATGAAAGATATTAATAGAGAACAAACAATGTATTTACCTTAATATCATCACAAGCCATAATATATATATCAGTTCAAGACAAATTACAAAACTCCGCCATCTCTCTCCCCACATCCACCACTGCTGGCGGCTCACCTCCAACTGCGCAACGCTATGCGCTGTTCACATCCAGCTGCCGCTGCCCAACACTACAATGGCAGACAACAATGCAAACTAGCCACAGACTGCACACAGCACAGCCAGTGATTTTCATACAGAGGTGGCGTTACCATAAAAAAACCTAAACAGCCTACTTAACGTTGCCAACAAGAAAATATAAACAGCCTACTTACATAGAGAAAACATAAACAGCCTACTTACATAGAGAAAACATAAACAGCCTACTTACATACATAAACAGCCTACTTACATAGCCCCCATGCTCCCCACAAAAATTTTTACAAATGGTGTTGGGCACTGGCCAATACAGATTTGACAAAAATTTTTCACAATTACAGTAACAAAGATATAAAATGCACACACTTATTAATATTATGTTGGTCAAAAGATCAAAATTTCTCACAGTCCATAAAGACAGTCCACATTGTTCATCACAGTAAAAATGCAGAGTTTTTCTCAAAGTCCAAGCAGTAAAAGAAAATGCACATAGAAGTAGTGGATTTCCATGCAGTCTTGAAGAAGTAGTGTTGTCCTTCCAATGGAAAGACAGTGCTGACTCTCGACATGCAGACAGGTAATGGTCCACAACAGAGCAAACCCACTGCAGAGTCAGTCGAAGTTTTGATGAATATTGGTAGGTAGGTCATCACAGAGCAGACCCACTGTAGTCCTGGTAGAGATTGTGGTATTGGTGGGCCACCAGAGGTGTAGACCCACTGCAGTCCTTGTAGAAATAATGGCATTGGTGAGTCAGCAAAGGTGTAGACCCACTGTAGTCCTTGTAGAGATAATGGTATTGGTGGGCCACCAGAGGTGCAGACCCACTGGAGTCCTTGTAGAGACGGCCAGCAGCCATCTGTTGCGACTGTGCAGGTGCACAATCACCCTCGAAGAGTCTTGCGGAGAATATAGCAAGTCCATAAACCACCACTTGTGCACTCACAAAGTTTTTGGAATTGTCCTTAGAACCAGCAATGCTGTTATCCAGTCCCTTGCAGAATTATTAACACACGTGCAAACACTAACAGTCCCTACTTCTCACATATTGTCCATATACTATGACCAACAGAAACGTGTGCAGTGAAATGTAACTTAATTGGAAGAACTGGTAACAATTACAATTTGATAACATAAAAATACAATAACAAAGGTACAAAATGCATCATTAAAAACATAATAATACAGATAACATCTGTAGTACAGGCTTTACAAAAGAATCGAACTAACATATACATCAGTGGAATTATGACATGAGTACATACATAAAAGATCACAATAATTTTTGAAACATCAACTTCACACATGAGCATTAAACAGAATAAATAATGTGTAAGCATATTTATAAGGTAAATAACATATTATTAATGCCAATTATATTTGAGGATAACAGTATTCCTCATCATAGTGAATGTAGCTTAATATTAAAAGAAGAAAAAAATTCTATGAAATTACACAGAGACAGGAAGAAAACAAATACACAAGGGTACACACACACATAGTGGGATAACACCAATAGGAAAGGACAGGGTTCGTTTTCAGTGTAACCTTTGGTACTGCAGTCCAACCCAAAACTTCATATATCTTTCCTCTTATTTCATCCTTTGTTTCCACCAAAAAATTCTATCTAAGCATGCTTTCTGTATTTATATGTTCACACATTTCTTACCTCAACATTTATTTCCAAGAAAATCCTACCTAAACCTGTTTTCTCAATGCATTTCTTCCAATTCATCGTAACTCATTCTCTTATAGGCTACCCCCTCTTAAGCTAACTTAAATCTACTGAGCTCAGATGCTAAACTAAGGGACAAGGCAATGCAGCATCACATAACAAATCAACACAAACAGCAATGCAAAAAATGCAAATTGGCAAAGCTAGCAGCATAAATGAGCAAAAGTCAAATTCAATAACACTATGCCTGGCAAACAGCAGCAACTTATACCTAAACATGACATAGCGAAAGCAGAAAAAATATTACACTAAAATGGCCATGTCTAATACCTATGTCACATCTTAACATTAGAGTGATGCATCACAATTTATTCTACAAAAGGAATTACCAAGTACTTGAAAAGAAAATTATGAATGCAGTTACTAGTTCCTTCTTATTGTTCTTTCCTTTCCAAGTGCTCCTTTTTTAAAGAATGTGGATCATAAAATAATTATTTAATAGATCTGTTGACAGAAAGTGTTCACATTAGCAAATGCATTTGATTTTATAAAAGCAATGCTGCAACACAGCTGGAAAACAGATGTCAAATGAAATAAGCAACTATGAAAAGCAAAGCATAAAAATATCATTCAATAGTCATGTGGCATTTCATAAGTTAGTAGAAATTCTCTCAACTCTCATAGAAAGACGCTTGTCATAATCAGGTGTGCAGATGTACGAATATTTCCCATCAATTCATAAGCATTTCAGTAATTAGCACAAAGTGCGAGTAATCATATGTTTTCAAGTAACGAGGGTGTCGCATTAGCGATGAAAGGCACACCCTAATGGCTTGTTCTCCAGGTGTTTGACACGTCCCACGTCCCCTTTTTTTTCTACCTGTGCCGCTGAAAAGGGCTCGCAATAATGGCTTTTTCTCCAGGCGTCTGACACAGCTGGGTGCCCGCGACGCATTACGTGCAGGTGGTCACTTAACTTTCGTACGGAAATATTTACGACAGGAGATCCTGCTACCGTGGTAGTCTCATATAAAAATATTTCACAGGTCAAGAATTAGCGTTGCAAATCTGTAGAAACAAAATCCTATAAATATAACAGTGTCCAAAAAATGTTCAGTGGCATTGTGATACATTCACACATGATTCACACATGTCATAACTCTTAAAGTACGATTCTTGGTTTCCAACATCCTTTTTCACAAGTCAAGAGTCCCTAAACACTACTCATTATTCCTTACCTCATTACACATATACATATTCGTCGACACTTCTTCAATATTTCATCATGAGAAATACATAGCGTAATAAACATTCCTCAACAACATAATACACATCGTCGTCGTAATAATAACATCATAAAACTTCAGTCAAATCTCAAAATCGTCGTAACTTCCTCCAACAATTTCTAAGCCTAAAAAGAATTCTCTGCTCATTTAAATAGTGTCATCTACCTCAAACGTACTTTAAAAATCATGCTCCCTTACCAAATATATCATTCAAAGCTCTCATAGTATCACAAAGATTCCGAAAAAATATGAACAGTTCACAAAGTACAGACAAAATACAGTTTCATAAGTGTGAAGTTATCCAACTGTGTAAATGCGTAAACATCTGTCACTGATGTAGTAAAATAAATGTTTGTCTCTCTCAGTTAAATAATCAGATAGCTGTGTAATTTGTGTGTTAGAGAAATATGGTACCGATGTGTAAAGTTGTATAAGCAAATACCATATTAGCTAGGGTTCCTTGTGGTTGCCACACACATGGTACACAAAGTAGGCGTGTACCCCCCTGAGGATTTATGCAATTATACCCTCAGGTGTTACAGATTACAGCAATGCAATGAAATGTATCACAGAAAACTTTCTTTGTAATTAAAAAATCTTTGAAAATAAATGTTTTAAGTACAAAATTAATCACTCAAATACGTGTCCTGTAGCGCTAAATGCGCGTCTTGCTGTAAGATAATTCTGTGGAACTGTCGAAGTTATCGTCCTCTGTAAGCAAAATTCTGCTAAAGTCAATGTACTTACCTCATGATAAACAAAAGTGAAATGCTTTGCGTATAGATATCATACTTATTACGCTTATTGCCGTGATGAAGAAAGTACTGTACAGTAACGTATTGTTGTGCCACAAAAAAGGCTGTCTCATTGTTGCTATACCACAAAAGTTACTACTAAAACCTGTTTTACTTTCCAGAAGAATTCAGAAAAACTGTGCCGATATAAAACAGAAACACTGCAAAAGCAACATTGTAAATTGTCACTCATTAGTAGCGTCGTGATAAAACAGTGTAGTTGTCACTTAAACTAACCACTGTGTCGTCTGGTATCTCACAGAAAGTACATTAAACCCAGAATGTATTTTCAAGTAAACCAAAATGTTGCATTAAAATCTCATTAGCAGTACTGGTATAGGTTCTTAGTATGTAAGCCTGATAGTCGTTACGTAATCGTGCAGCTAACAAGCAAGAATGTACAAATACAATAACACTGTGACGTCTGTTCACTATAACAATGCAATCGTAATTCCTGTTTAAAAATGTTCCCTAGGTTCTAGACTGGATATTTAACTTCAAACATTGTTGCATGTTAACAGTTTCTTAAGTCTGACAAAGCATACTAGAAATGTGAAGTGAAAAGTTTTATGGCAAAGACAAAGTTAAAAAGCAGATTATCTTTCAATAAGCGGTTTTACATGTGAAGTGTGGTGCAATCCTTTACTCTTCCTAGTACGCAGACTTTCAACTGAAAAGCAATTGTCATGTTTTATATGTCGGTAAGGAATGTTAAATCTTTTTTCAAGGTTAGCGTCTGTGTTATTTTTCTCTGAGCCAGCCGGCGCAGGTGGCTGCCTGCGGTGCGAGTCATTGTCTGTTCCTTTGTTGGCGCGCGTCGTTATTGGGATTTGGAGACCTAACTTCTGCAAATTCACCGTGACGAGAGGGCCCTGCTCTGTTTGAATCCCGCCAGTTCTGATGCAATTCAGGTCTGTCGTTACGATCATATCGTCTGTCGTCATGTCGGTAGATTCCATAGTTTCTTTCTTGTCGGTCACATGGTGGAGAATTTCTCCCTGAATCGTAACTGCGCGCTGGTCCGTTGCGTCTAAAGTTATTCTGTCTCCCTTGATAATATTTATTTTGGTTCCCATATTGTCTGTTTCTCTTATTGTCTCTGTGATAGTCATTACCACGGAGAGGTGATCTTTCCCTGTAGTTATTACTACTCTGCCAACGGTTGTCATACGGGTGGTGTCTGTTTTGGTCACGATTTGTGTTGTGAGAATAGCCTTGTCGTGTCAAGTTATTACTTCTTTCATCGCGGAATTGCGACGGATGTGACCTGTAATTGTTGTGTTCCTGGTTTCGCGTTCCGCGATTGTCAGTGTCAATTTCTAATTCTTGTAAGAGTCCCTGAAATGCTTCAATGTCGTCTTTGCAACGTCCTGCCAAAATAATATGTCGTAAATGTTCAGGCAGTTTGATTAAGCAAATGCGGATGAGTTCTGAGGGGCTGTATGGGTTTGAAAGATACTGATTCTTATGCAACATGTCTTCAAAATATTTCATAAGACTGGAAAATTCAGATTGTTCGAAACGTTTCATCATTATGATGCTATGTTTTACACGGTCTTGTGTGGCTTGAGACCAATATGCTGAGAGGAAGGCATGGTAAAACTCTCCTTCACTGTGGCAATCGTGAATTACCGATCGCATTCTTACAGCTGGTTCATTCTCCAAGTAGCCACACATAAATTCTAATCTGTGTTCCAACGACCAGTTGGGAGGAAAACAATGAGAGAATTGATGGAGCCATGCTTGTGGATGAATGTCGTTGCCAGAATTCTTAAATGTTTTGAATTTACGTGTAGTAATGAACAGCTTATAGTCAAAATCATCATGTCGGCGAGTAGCATATCGGTCATTGTTAAGTCGTGTCGGCGGTTCCATATCGAAATTCGGTGCACATTGCCAGTTTCTTTCATAACTTCCGAAATGCCCTGTGTTATTATTTTGCGTCTTTTCCGTATTTCTAAGTCCCTCTTCCCGTGTTGGAGCGCGAGTGTCCTCTGAAATACGTAATTCTTGTATTACCTGTGTCAGCTGATCTTGTACTTCCCGGATTTCTCTTTGGTGTTGTGTATTAATTTGATTCTGATTTTGTTTGAATTTTCTTATTTGTTCATACTCTTCTGTGTCAGTGAAGGCTACGGGTCTTGTGTCATTCAGATCATCATCTACCTTTGTAGATAAGTTAGTGACCTGATCCGAAAGTTCGGCTACTTTCTCCGATAGTGTACTTATTTCTTCAGTGTGTTTTTCTGAACCAAGTTTCAGAGTATCTACTGTGTCCTTAAAGTTTTCCTGAGTTTTTGCAAGTTGCGTAACCGAATCGGTAGATGCAACTGAGTCAAATTTAGCTTGCAAGGTCTCATGATTTTCATGAACAATAATTTGCAGTTCTTTTATGGCTGCTTCGTGATTCTGTAATGCATTTTCATGCCGCGAAAAAATAGGTTGAAAATGCTCACAAATTTGTGTTTTTACGTCATTACAGACTTTTTGACATTTCGATTCAATGTTATGTAACTCAGTAGTTAAATCTTCACGTGTTTGTTCAAGTGTTTGTTCCAATGAGTCTAACTTTTTAAGATTTTGTTCCACTGTGTCTAACTTTTTGAGATTTTGTTCCACTGTGTCTAACTGTTGCTGTGTTTGTCTCTGATTTTGTTCCATTTGTTGCATTAATTGCAATAATAATGTATTAGTGTCTGGAATCTGTTTCTCTATGCTTTTCGGCAGTGCATTTGCACCGACAACATTCACATTTTGACAAGCAGAAAATGTGTCTTGACTTATTTGAGAAAACGGTGAGGATCCTAAACCTGAATCTACAGTATTTGCGAGATCGTGTCGTGTCATTTCGGCTTCCTGAGGCGAGCTATTGCCGACCGGTCGATCGATAATGCTTCCCTCTTCACTAATTGTTTCACTGTCCACGCCATTGTTTGACGCCCGCTCCATTTCCCTATGAACAGTTACCAAATTACTACTTTGAACACCAGTTAATTCATTACTCGGTGGCGCTAACACACTGCTTTCATTTTCACTGTCATTTCTCAGTTTACTTTGGAGCCTAGTATTACGTTTTTCACACGCCATTATTGTCACAGTATTTCACACGACAACACAGAAAAACACAATTTGAAGATCAAAAATAAGAGAACACATTAACATAGCACTGAAAATAATATCTAGTTAATTGCAAGCGCAGCTGCGAAATACTTGGTGCAAATCTACATGCATGCCACAACTGTTTTACTGTACAACAATGAAAAACTACAACTACAAAGGAGATTCTCTCTACAATTACGCGCTAGCAATAAACAAAATCTACACTAATTACACAAACTACAACAAAAATCAGAAGATTCCAGTGAGGTATCCTAGGCTAAGGGTCGACATATGAAACGTCCCCTTTTGAACAATTCTACATAACTGTGCTTAACCTGACACACAATATTTTTAGCGCAACGCAATCTGACTTTCAAAAATCTCTACAAAAGAATGGCCCTGACTAACATTAAACTGAATCACTTACCTCACAAAAATCTTCGCTGCTCAAGCTACTGCAATACAGCGAGCGCCACTACTGCCAGCTAAATAAAAGATTCAAACTATGGAAGGCACTAACTACTGATAGGGATAGTTAGCAAATGAAAGATATTAATAGAGAACAAACAATGTATTTACCTTAATATCATCACAAGCCATAATATATATATCAGTTCAAGACAAATTACAAAACTCCGCCATCTCTCTCCCCACATCCACCACTGCTGGCGGCTCACCTCCAACTGCGCAACGCTATGCGCTGTTCACATCCAGCTGCCGCTGCCCAACACTACAATGGCAGACAACAATGCAAACTAGCCACAGACTGCACACAGCACAGCCAGTGATTTTCATACAGAGGTGGCGTTACCATAAAAAAACCTAAACAGCCTACTTAACGTTGCCAACAAGAAAATATAAACAGCCTACTTACATAGAGAAAACATAAACAGCCTACTTACATAGAGAAAACATAAACAGCCTACTTACAAGTTAAAATGAAGCATATAATGCAGTAATTGCCCCAACGCTGTTATAAGGCACACAAACACTGAGTCTCACCAAGACAGACAAAGGAAAACTGATGGTGTTTGAGAGAAAGATCATGAGACAGATTTTTGAGCCTGCGAAGGAAGAAAAAGGGCCAAGGAAACTGAAAAATGAAGAAATATACGCTATGGTAATCAGTCCGATGCACAAAATGCAAAGGTTAAGCGCCTACAATGAACAGGACATGACGCGAGAACGATAGATGATGCTGTTTAAAAAGTAATGTTGGTAGGAAGCCACAGGGAAAGCACCCCCGAGAACGACAAAGTAAAGAATACTATGAGACATCCTGCTACAACTAGAATTCACAGCAAACTGGATGTAAGCTCCACAGGACAGTATCTGGTGGAGGCAATTTGTAAAGTCGGCAGATGATCTGCAGGATTCCTCCCTGATCGCTGGTTAAAGTAAAAAAGAGTGGTATAAAAGTTACAGCCACAGAAATTTATCTATCCAGAGGTTATGTATGCACATGTACGTGAATACAGGTGTTGAGAATTCGTTATTGGAAATGGAATTAATACACTGTCCAGTCACATTAATGTGGCCTCCGCCTATGTTCGATGTCAATGTGCAATAACCGTATACAGTCGGCAGGTGGCAGGACTATCAGTGGGGGGTATACAAACCGTGTTGGAGGGGGGGAGGGAGATGCAGAAAACAGTGCAGTCCTTGTCGTAATGCGGAAATGGAGCAGTTTGTCGGACGTCCAAAAGGGCGTGATCATTAGCTTCCGGACCAACAGTGGACACTTTTACAAAAGGACTGTCTGTGAATTGTCTGCGTGCCGCTGTGGTTAAAATACACTGTACATGGCAAAATGGTGCTGCCTAGCCAACTTTGCTCTACTATGGGCAGTAGATGACAGGGGTGAACAATGGCTGCAGAAATGTGTATGGGTGAATAGACGTGCAATTGTTGTGCAACTGAGCTCCCAGACGAATCAAGGGGTTACCAGCAGTATCTTCCCAACGACCGTTTAGTGAACGTTGCTGCATATGGGCCTCCACAGCAGGCGCCTAGTTTATACACCCATGCTGGCTGCCGTTAATGAGTGACAAAGAGTGACATTTTCACGCCAATACCGCAACTGGACGTTCACTGCTTGGCGACGGTGGCCTTTTCAGATGAATCACGTTTTATGCTCCATCGGGCAGAAACGTCTGAAAGTAGTCACCCTGCAACAATCGTTGGAATAATCCAGGAGGGAGGAGGAAACGTTATTGTGTGGAGAGTGTCTCCGTGGCGTTCTCTGGGTGATCTCATTAGTCTAGAAGACACAGTGGATCAATACAAGTATGCATCTGTTCTTGGCGGGCAATGGCCTTGCCGCAGTGGATACACTGGTTTCCGTGAGATCACCGAAGTTAAGCGTTGTCGGCACTTGGATGGGTGACCATCCAGGCCACCATGCGCTGTTGCCATTTTTCAGGGTGCACTCAGCCTCGTGATGCCAGCTGAGGAGCTACTCTACCGAATAGTAGCAGCTTCGGTCAAGAATATCATCATAACGACTGCGAGAGCGGTGTGCTGACCCCACGCCCCTCCTATCCGCATTCTCCACTGAGAATGACACGGCGGTCGGATGGTCCCGATAGACCACTCGTGGCCTGGAGTGCTTTTTTTTTATCTGTCCTTGGGGACCGCATTCACTCCTACATGCAGTTTGTCTTTTCTCGGCATAATGATATCTACTAGCAGGACAATGCAACTTGTCACACTGCTCACAGTGTATGTACGTGGTTTGAAGAGTATCAGGATGAGTTTACCGGTCTCCCCTGGTCACCAAATTCCTCAGATTAAAGCCATTCGAGAATCTGTGGGATCCCACCCATCAGGCTGTCTGCTCCATGGATCCTTGTGAGGTAACGAGCGAGTCGTGGCGCCCCGAAAATATTCTAAGTTCGGAGTTGGCGTGGCCGACGATAAATTATACAAGTAACACCCAGCAACGAATTTCCAAAATATAAGCTGTGCATCCGATTTCGTCGATCTACATGTCTTTAGAAAGCTATTAGTGTAAACATAAATTGGTATAAATTACATGCATGTAACTTGAATAATACATGAGTTATTGGAGGTCAAAGTGGCCAATTACTATCGATCGCGTCGGGCTATAAGTACTCCACAGTTACACGAAAAAACGGTAGCACCATGCTTATAAATATATTTATTCATCTATGTCCTTGTTTATATCCGATATATACTATTCATAAAGAAATTGGTTAAATATTTACTGTGTGTTAGAAAGCACAGAGACATTAGGCTACTGGCCTACTTTTTCTTCTATTCCTTTGATATATGTTTACTTAATTTGTTTATATGTTTAATAATGTGTGTTAGAGAGTGTTTATGGTCCATCCGTAGGAATATTTATTTAATTTCAAATTATTTAAATGTAAATCCAGTATTTCGTATGTGTGTCAATATATTTGTGAGTGTACATTGGCTTGGAGACATGGAGGGAGCGCTCTAGCCAATCACAGCGCTGGTTACTAAGAGAGACGTATGGAGGTTGGGGGAGGAGCATCTTTTCCGGAGACGACACACGGGAGTTTGGAACAGTGCGGCACGAGCGACAGTCGCACAGGACATGGAAAGTGCTGGACGCGACGGCGCGATGGACGCGCAATCGCGCGGGGGAATTGAAGAGTGTGGAGCGGTTTGCGCGTGATCGCGGGAGATAGAAATACTTTGGACTGCAGACTTGTGAACTTGTGAGATTTCTACAGTGAAGACGTAGTATGCGTTTAGAAGTGAATATCTCGCGAGCTACGTTGTCGTTCATAACTAATTACGTGCAGTAGGAATCTATTGTTTCCCTCGACACCAATAAGTGTTTTGCAGAAATATACCGCATTCTCAAAATTACTTCTACTATCGTACTCATCATTTAAAGTCGTTAAGATAGTACCTGCAGATTTTATTTAATTGCAAAATTTCTGCGTTAAATTCGCCATCGCCGAGTGATAGGAACCTTCGACCATTCGATTCATGTGTCTATTCATATTGTATACTGTAGGCTAAGCAGTATTTGGCTTGTAATGCGGCAACTACATATCCCAGCCCCTAGACAACGAAACCAGCCAAAAGTTTTACTATTGCAACGTTGAGTCGGAGGGTCCGTAGTTGAGGGCCACCACCACCAGTTCACATCATTTCATATCTTTTGGAATGCCCGCATCCTCGACCAAGAAACCTGATGTGAGTGACCACAGCACTAGAGTCAGCGTGGCTCCTTGTCTCTGTTGGCACCTTGCAGAACCTCAGTGACTCTGTTCCTGCATGTCTCGCAGTGGCCCACGCTGCAAAAGTTGGTTATTCAGGCGTTTGACACCTGTTCATATTAAGGAGACTAGACAATGTTGTTCTGCAGCAGTGTCCGAACCGAGTTCAGGAAGCAATGACGAAAACAATTACACAGTTCAAATGGCTCTGAGCACTATGGGACTTAAAATCTGAGGTCATCAGTTCCCTAGACTTAGAACTACTTAAACCTAACTAACCTAAGAACAGCACACACATCCATGCCCGAGGCAGGATTCGAACCTGCGACTGTAGAGGTCGCGCGGTTCCAGACTGAAGCGCCTAGAATCTCTCGGCCACAACGGCCGGCAATTACACAGTCTCTCTGATGTCAAATATCGTAAGCGAGAGTATGTAATATAAAACAAATCTGAATTTTGAAGTTCGCTGTTGAAACGTGTGGCAGCTAAAGAAGAGTGGGAGGAGCATGAGCAACCACAGTGGCCCGACAGTAAATATCAGTAGTTCGTTTTACATGGGCGTGTCTGGGGGTTTGGGTCCGCTACTCAATATAGCTTTCTTGTGGACTGAATAAACCCCAGGTCAACAGATAGCATCAGTTACTGCTGATATTAGTACCTCTACATCTGCGTGTAAGAGCAGTTATCATAAAGTTTTAATCATCACTCTGAAATGATCAAGCTACGAGAATGAACCCTGGTGACAGTATTAGTCCTCTACATATGCGCCCTTCAACGCGACCTTTTTTCACAACACTCGATCGCTTGGCGGAGAGCTTGGTTGTAGAAGTCTGGATTTTGGCTATTCAGGGAACGTCCTACCTTCAAAACCACATCGTTGTTATTCTGGAGATGCCTACTACACAATAGTTTCTTCATCCCAGAACAGAGCTAGACGTAACCAAACGCCATCCCCGGAGAATACGGAGGATCAGGTAAAATGGTTCAAATGGCTCTGAGCACTATGGGACTTAACTGCTGAGGTCAGCAGCCCCCTAGAACTTAGAACTACTTAAACCTAACTAACCTAAGGACGTCACACACATCCATGCCCGAGGCAGGATTCGAACCTGCGACCGTAGCGGTCGCGCGGTTCCAGACTGTAGCGCCTAGAACCGCTCGGCCACCCCGGCCGGCTGATCAGGTAAAATTTGATACTTTAACGAAACAACATATTTTACTGTGAACTGTGTAGAATGAGCCAGGACATTATTGTTGAGCGAAAACACCTCTTTTAACAGCTTCCCCCAACACTTCGTCTTGACAGTATCGTGTAACTTTTGGTACGCATCAATCCATTGCCGGACTGGCACGTCTCATGTGTCATTTATAAACGATTTAAATGAATTACGATCTGAGTTCCATCTGTGTCAAGTAATAATACATTTTAACGCTGGAATAAATAACTTTACTGATTGCTAGGATTAAGCCATCTCTTTTGATGTTAATTTGATTTCTCTCCTTGTGACTGTTTCGCATGTGATATTTTCTGTAGTTCAGCTGTGGTCATGGTAAGTCAGGGTCAGCAGTGGGGCAGTGATTTAAGCCACCCACTGACAGGTGGACGAGTCGGACAACCGTCCCCGCCCCCTCCCCCCTCCCCCCTCCCCCACCTCCAACCACCCTGTATGTTAGCAGGGAACTTTATTATAAACAGGGGATAATGTGGACCACTGTTTCGTTTCATAAACAGATGATCCCCTGTTTGTTACTTTTTGTGAAGTGCAACGTCCTTGACTTCTTAAGTAATAGAACCGACTTCTTAAGTAATAGAACCCAGTACGTTGTCCTCGATGGTGAGTGTTCATCGGAGGTGAGGGTATCATCTGGAGTGCCCCAGGGAAGTGTTGTAGGTCCGCTGTTGTTTTCTATCTACATAAATGATCATTTGGATAGGGTGGATAGCAATGTGCGGCTGTTTGCTGATGATGCTGTGGTGTACGGGAAGGTGTCGTCGTTGAGTGACTGTAGGAGGATACAAGATGACTTAGACAGGATTTGTGTTGGTGTAAGGAATGGCAGCTAACTCTAAATATAGATAAATTTAAATTAATACAGATGAATAGGAAAAAGAATCCCGTAATGTTTGAATACTACGTTAGTAGTGTAGCGCTTGACACAGTCACGTCGATTAAATATTTGGGCGTAACAATGCAGAGCGATATGAAGTGGGACAAGCATGTAATGGCAGTTGTGGGGAAGGCGGATAGTCGTCTTCGGTTCATTGGTAGAATTTTGGGAAGATGTGGTTCATTTGTAAAGGAGAACGCTTATAAAATACTAATACGACCTATTCTTGAGTACTGCTCGAGCGTTTGGGATCCCTATCAGGTCGGATTGAGGGAGGACATAGAAGCAATTCAGAGGCGGACTGCTAGATTTGTTACTGGTAAGTTTGATCATCACGCGAGTGCTACGGAAATACTTCAGGAACTCGGGTGTGAGTCTCTAGAGCAAAGGAGGTGTTCTTTTCGTGAATCGCTACTGAGGAAATTTAGAGAACCAGCATTTGAAGCTGACTGCAGTACAATTTTAATGCCGCCAACTTAAATTTCGCGGAAAGACCACAAAGATAAGATAAGAGAGATTAGGGCTCGTACAGAGGCATTAGGCAGTCATTTTTCCCTCGTTCTGTTTGGGAGTGGAACAGGGAGAGAAGATGCTAGTTGTTGTACGAGGTACCCTCCGCCACGCACCGTATGGTGGATTGCAGAGTATGTATGTAGATGTAGATGTTATTAGGGTCTCCCCTGTCTTATTAGTTATCCATTACACAACACCTGTCGTTAAAACACACGGTTCCATGGTGAGTGATCTGGCTATCGACCAGTCTACGCAACGCAGATGATTCTAACATCCACAAGGATGTGCTGTAAGCTCAGCTGTACCCTCACATCTTACCAGAAGACTTCAGTATTGTGTTCCTGTGACGGTCGCCTCTTATGAGCATCATCTGCTATCGTCACTCAGTGGCAGCTCTAAGACACGCTCAGCGAAACCTTACCCGGTGATGTTTAGGTCTTCGCATTCTTTCACTGCTTTCATTGCTTCTTAATCTCTGAGTAATAGTGATACATCCAGCGCTCTCCTGTGATGATTAGGAGGCCACAGAGGTCAGTCACCTGGACTGCCCTGACACAACTTCAACATTTTCGCTGTTGTTTGGATTAAGCGGTCGTTTTGAATGGGTGTGATCAGTCGCGGACCTAGCCGTCGGCGACTTTTGTTATATTCAAAGGTCGTACAAGAGGTTGAAAACTGAGCCATATCTGATTTTCACTTTTTCCACTGTCATCTCGATTGGAATACGCTGGTCACCGAGCATAAGGTCTTCTTCCTTTGATTCCTTTTCTTCGCCAAGAAATTGTCTGATATGAAACTTCCTGGCAGATTAAAACTGAGTGTCGGACCGAGACTCGAACTCGGGACCTTTGCCTTTCGCGGGCAAGTGATGAACCAACTGAGCTACCCAAGCACGACTCACGCCCCGTCCTCACAGCCTCACTTCTGCCCGTACCTCGTCTCCTACCTTCCAAACTATACAGAAGCTCTGCTGCGAACCTTTCAGAACTAGCACTCCTGAAAGAAAGGATATTGCGGAGACATGGCTTAACCACAGCCTGGGGGATGTTTCCAGAATGAGATTTTCACTCTGCAGCGGAGTGTGCGCTGATACGAAACTTCCTGCCAGATTAGAACTGTGTGCCGGACCGAGACTCGAACTCGGGACGGAAGGCAAAGGTCCCGAGTTCGAGTCTCGATCCGGCACACGGTTTTAATCTGCAGGAAGTTTCAAGAAACTGTCTGATTCTTCCTTTTTCATCATTCATACTTACTTAACCACACTGGAAGCGGCTGCATCACATAACCACTGTGTTATATGATGGTGCATTTTTGTTGTACACTTCAAACAACTCAGCACGGGTTGAAGGAACGTTGTGCTCTTCAAAATGCAGGAAACGAATTACCACACGATTTTTACCCTCCACGCTGCCCTCCAATACTAAACTGGTGATCCCTTGATGCCTCAGAATATGTCCTACCAACCGATCCCTTCTTCTGGTCAAGTTGTGCCACAAATTTCTCTTCTCCCCAATTCTACTCAATACCTCCTCATTGGTTATGTGAGGACCCATCTAATCTTCAGCATTCTTCTGTAGCACCACATTTCGAAAGCTTCTATTCTCTTCTTGTCTAAACTATTTATCGTCCACGTTTCACTTCCATACATGGCTACACTCCATACAAATACTTTCAGAAACGACTCTCTGACACTTAAATCTATACTCGATGTTAACAAATTTCTCTTCTTCAGAAACACTTTCCTTGCCATTGCCAGACTACATTTTATATCCTCTCTACTTCGACCATCATCAGTTTTTTTGCTCCCGAAATAGCAAAACTGCTTTACTACCCTAATCTAATTCCCTCAGCATCACCCGACAATTCGACTACATTCCATTATCCTCGTTTTGCTTTTGTTGATACTCATCTTCTATCCTCCTTTCAAGACACTGTCCATTCCGTTCAACTGCTCTTCCAAGTCCTTTGCTGTCTCTGACAGAATTACAATGTCATCGGTGAACCTTAAAGTTTTTATATCTTCTCCATGGATTTTAATACCTACTTCGAATTTTTCTTTTGTTTCGTTTACTGCTTGCTCAATACACGGATTGAATAACATCGGGGAGAGGCTACTATCCTGTCTCACTCCCTTCCCAACCACTGCTTCCCTTCCATGTCCCTCGACTCTTATAACTGCCTTCTGGTTTCTGTACAAATTGTAAACGGACTTTCACTCCCTGTATTTTACCCGTGCCACCTTTAGAATTTGAAAGAGAATATTCCAGTCAACATTGTCAAAAGCTTTCTCTAAGTCTACAAATGCTAGAAACGTTGTGATCCTAGGCTACAGAAATGTACCTGCAAATAAAGAAAAAAATCGATTACGTTGGTTTATATTTTCTAAGTGATAGTTAAGCCCTCATGACTACCCCACGTACTGTTTTCATTACTTTACTTAATTCGATCTGTGCGACTGGGAGATGGTTTATACCCTGACAAAATAGCAGCACTTAGTGATAAAATCTTCTCGGTTGATCAGCCAAGTGATGGTGTCGTCTTACCTCAAAGTTTCCATGAAGCATCATCTTCAGGCGTAGATGATGTGTACAAAATCCATCAAAATGTTGCGACAAGACGACACCACCACTCGGCTGATCACCTGATAAGATTTTTTTTTATAGAGACGTCCTTAGTAGAGCCAGAGGTGCTGGCATGTTTCTATCTCGGGTGTTCTCTGTGTGTCGCTCGGACTGCACGGAACACGCGCTGCCAGCCGCGAACGGCGGTCGCTGTTGCCGCCCGGCTGCAGCCCACTCCGGCGGACCAGTGTCGAGGTCATGGGCGCCCACTGCCAGGTGACACGAGTTACGGCAGGCCGAGGCTAGCGAGCGCGTGGCCGCAGAAACGTTCTCGTATCGTGTCCCGCCCTTCACAAACAACTGGAACGGCTCGGTAATAAGTCACATATGGCGTGCGTAAGGATGGAACATACACTACTGACCATTAAAATTGCTACACCACGAAGATGACGTGCTACAGACGCGAAATTTAACCGACAGGAAGATGATGCTGAGATATGCAAATGACTAGCTTTTCAGAGCATTCACACAATGTTGGCGCCGGTGGCAACACCTACAACGTGCTGACATGAGGAAAGTTTCCAACCGATTTCTCATACACAAACAGCAGTTGACCGGCGTTTCCTGGTGAAACGTTGTTGTGATGCCTCGTGTAAGGGGGAGAAATGCGTACCATCACGTTTCCGACTTTGATAAAGGTCGCATTGTAGCCTATCGCGATTGCGGTTTATCGTATCGCGACATTGCTCGCGTTGGTCGAGATCCAATGACTGTTAGCAGAATATGGAATCGGTGAGTTCAAAGGGGAATACGGAACGTCGTGCTGGATCTCAACGGTTTCGTATCACTAGCAGTCGATATGACAGGCATCTTATCCGCATGGCTGTAACGGATCGTGCAGCCACGTCTCGATCCCTGAGTCAACAGATGGGGACGTTTGCAAGACAACAACCATCTGCACGAACAGTTCGACGACGTTTGCAGCAGCAAGGACTATCAGCTCGGAGACCGTGGCTGCGGTTACCCTTGACGCTACATCACAGACAGGAGCGCCTGCGATGGTGTACTCAACGACGAACCTGGCTGCACGAATGGCAAAACGTCATTTTTTCGGATAAATTCAGGTTCTGTTTAGCCGGCCGCGGTGGCCGTGCGGTTCTAGGCGCTCCAGCCCGGAGCCGCGGTGCTGCTACGGTCGCAGGTTCGAATCCTGCGTCGGGCATGGGTGTGTGTGATGTCCTTAGGTTAGTTAGGTTTAAGTAGTTCTAAGTTCTAGGGGACTGATGACCACAGCAGTTGAGTCCCATAGTGCTCAGAGCCATTTGAACCATTTTTTTTTAATCAGGTTCTGTTTACAGTATCATGATGGTCGCATCCGTGTTTGGCGACATCGCGGCGAACATGTATTGGAAGCGTGTATTCGTCATCGCCATACTGGCCTATCGCCCGGTGTCATGGTATGGGGTGCCATTGGTTACACGTCTCGGTCGCCTCTTGTTCGCATTGACGGCACTTTGAACAGTGGACGTTACATTTCAGATATGTTACGACCCGTGTCTCTACCCTTCATTCGATCCCTGCGAAACCCTACATTTCAGCAGGATAATGCACCATCGCATGTTGCAGGTCCTGTACGGGCCTTTCTGGATACAGAAAATGTTCGACTGCTGCCCTGGCCAGCACATTCTCCAGATCTCTCACCAACTGAAAACGTCTGGTCAATGGTGGGCGAGCAACTGGCTCGTCACAATACGCCAGTCACTACTCTTGATGAACTGTGGTATCGTGTTGAAGCTGCATGGGCAGCTGTGCCTGTACACGCCATCCAAGCTCTGTTTGACTCAATGCCCAGGCGTATCAAGGCCGTTATTATGGCCAGAGGTGGTTGTTCTGGGTACTGGTTTCTAGGGATCTATGCACCGAAATTGCGTGAAAATGTAATCACATGTCAGTTCTAGAATATTATATTTGCCCAATGAATACCCTTTCATCATCTGCGTTTCTTGTTGGTGTAGCAATTTTAATGGCCAGTAGTGTACTAGATAAAATATCTCGTGTCAATTCATGTGACTGAAAAATTAGTGAGCGCACTACACCAAGTCTCTTAATTAGTAACAACTCTATATGTGTATTTATAGTCTGCAAAATACTCTGAAGAGAATAACAAAGGGTACTTTCCATTCTACCGCTTATTAGGAGTTCTTCCCGTTCCATTCACACATGGAGGGCGGAAAGAATGATTGCTTCATTGCCTCTGTGCGTGCTGTGATTAATCTAGACTTGTCTTCACAGACGCTACTTAATGTCACGTTGTACATTTCTAATTTCCCAATTCACACGGTTTTTGTATCTTTGAAAGTAGGCTTTCGCGGAATAGTTGCCGTATATCTTCAAGCGTCTAACAGTTCGAGTTTTTTCAATACATCCCGTGGGAGCAACAAATCATTCACAAAAGATTGCTGTCTTTCACCGAGTACGTTCAATATCCATCGGTATTCCACTTTGGCATGGGTCCCACATACTTGCGCAGTATTTTGTAATCAATCTCCTTTGCAGACCCGTTGCATTTTCACAGTATGAACCGCAGTCTTATGCCTGTTTTACCTACAATTGAGCTATTGTGATCACTCAGTTTCATACGCCTGCAAATTGTTACACCGAGTTATTGTTTGAATTGACTAAGTCCACTTGTGACTCATTGATGTTGTTGTCAGTTTTCCTCATTTTGTGAAGCGCTCAGTTTTATTGTTTCTGGACACTCAAAGCGAGTTGCCAGTGTCCAGACCATTTACGAATCTTATCATGATATGACCGAATACACTGCCTGACCAAAACGTGAAACACCCGGGAGACAGGACTGGATGTCAATGTAACTTCGCAGACGCACGTACACACCATCGGCGTGTATGTAAATGATTAGAGTTGCAACTCCTAGGGACAGATTCAGCGGCAACCAGACTGCATATTAATGTTGTCCGTGCTTAGGGTTGTTATCAGGTCTGGCAGGGTATATAAGGGGCGTCAACAACTTCAAATGTTAAATAATCATTGTGAAAGACACAAGATGCCGCGTACGCAAGTGAGACCGCTTTGGCAACATCTGAGTTTGAAAGGGGCTTCTTTATAGGTATCCATTTGGCAAGCTGATCGAATTGTGCAATATCCAGATTTGTGGGACATCTGGGTGTGGCAGCGGCCCGATGCTGGGACTGCTTGGGAATGTGAATGCAGGCACAGTCGCCGTTAATGTTCAGGTCGACCATGTCTGACAACCACGATGGAGAGTCGCCGTGTTGTGCACTACGCACGTCGTAACCACTTCACCTCTGTGCCTGCCGTTCGAGGATAAATAATGGACACCCTGCAGCATTCTGCGTCATTCCGACTACTGGTCTGAGACTAGAAACAGCCTCACTAGGGTATTGCCGCCCCATGTGTAGGCTCCCAGAAACACCACAAGACAAAGATGTGCGTCTGAAGTGATCCGTGATAAAGAAGCACGGACTGATGATGTCGCAAAGTGTTCAACGATGAATCGCAGTTCTGCACTATCCCGGATGATCATCGTTGGCTAGTATGGCGGCCACCTGGGCAGAAGTCTCATTCTTGCAATGTTTAGGAGAGGAACAACGGTGTTATTCCTGGCGTTACGGTGTGGGGAGCCATAGGAAATAATTTCAGGTTACGGCTGGAAGAGACTGAGGAAACTCTGACGGCACAGCAGTACGTCGTAGACATCCTGCATCCTTATGTGTTACTTCTGATGCGACAGTATCGCGGTGCCATTTTTGAACAGGACACATGACACGTGTCTCTATGAACTGTGTGCGCAATGTTGAGGTATTCCCATGTCCGGCAAGGTGCCTAGATCTGTCCCCAGTAGAACATGTGTGGGACCAGCATGGACGTCAACTTCATCAGTCCGGGATATCAAGGACGAATAACACCCGTTGTGGCAAAGTTTGCCTTAGGAGAGGATACGAGTTCGTAATCATTGAAAAAAGTCACATACCCTTTCAACCCACGTATTTTCTTTTCTTTTCCTCCTTTCCTTTGTGTAATTCACATTATCTTTGTCAGGTAGTGTATTTCAGCAGTATTTTTCAGACAGTGGTTCCTTATAGATACCTGTGTCATTCACAAAATGTTCAAGTTCACTATTAACTTTGGTTACCAGGTTATTAATATATCTCCTTCATAGGTGCAGTTGTATTAATAAATCATCTTGCGGGCACGGTCGTATACTTTGTGTATCGACCACGCTGCTCGCACGAAATTGAAGAACGTCACTGTGAATCAAAATTCGACAGAAGGTACAAATAGCTTATTGATTCACAATGTCTGTCATAGTCTGGCCATAGCCATAGTCCTTTCTCTAGAGACAAATTGCACTACGAAACAAAAATTAAATACACTTAAAATACACTATCTGATCAAACGTATTCGGACACTCCTACGTAGTCCGCCTGCATAGCTGGGTGGTAACTTGCTTGCCTCCCATGCACTGGGCCCGAGTTCGATTCCCGGCCGGGTTAGAGATTTTCTTCACTCGTGGACTGGCTGTTGTGTTGTCCTCATCATCGGCCGCGAGTCGCCCAATGTGTCACCGACTGAAATAAGACTTGCACTTGGCTGCCGAACCCGCAAGGACCTTCTGGCCAATAATGCCGTACGATCATTTCAGTCCATTACTCCCACGTGTTGCGGCATTGACCGCTAGATGTCACGAGAGACGGACCCGCCAGTACAATAGTAGGCGGGAAATGTGTTGTCGGTAGAGACGTAGTAACAACGGAAGGGGCAGTCAGGAGAGTTCACTGAATTCCGGCTAGTCTTTGGATGTAACCTGAGTAACACATCAATCAAGGACATTTCAACTCTTATGTAAGTCTGCAGGCTTTCGTGGCCGCTGTCACTGAAGTTAAAATCTTCTTTGTTATTAGGCCACGTCATATTTCTTCTAAAATGATCGACGTTTCGACCTCTCTACTGGGATCTTCCTCAGAACACTGGCATTGACGAGTGTCGCGTCCTCTTATAAAGGGGACTTTTCTCGCGTTCGTGCTGGAGAAGTGATAGTATTGGTTAAAGTCATATGGCTAACATTGGTGGGCCACAGTCATATGCTCTGATGAAGAAGAAGGGGCGTTGTTAGCTAATCTCCTGTGGATACCATTGGCAGCCCATCGTCCTTGGATAGAAAGGCACTATTCCCATTTACACTGGAGAAGGGTTATTGGTTGAAATTCCTGCTAATGCTAATGGTTGGTCGTCATCATTGGCTAGATTCGAAACGGACAGAGCAAGAGTGATACCTGTGTCTAAACATGCGGGATATCCCAGCAGGAATTGTCAATAGACGTACGACAGGAACGCTTTCTGAAGCAAAAAATTTCGATATGGAGGTATTTCCTATTCTTAGTGGTAACCGAGATAGAATACATTTAGTGTACGTTTGTTTCCTGGATAGTGGCGCGCACTTAATGTGTCTTACCTGCCCAGCCTCTTTGTCCTCTTATTCTAGCCCAGTCTACCTCATTGCTACCAAACTCTTTGCTCTCTTCCTGTAATTTAAGTAGCCGATTGAACTCGTAATTGTCCATGGTATGTTGTGAGTGAAACGGTGCGAGGGACTCAGAGTGCATCAGAGAGCAGCATCGGCTAATTGTGTTTGTACACCCGCCGGCTAAAATGCTATACATCTACACTAATGAAGGATAAGCAGCAAGGTGTACGTTTACGGCTTCAGCGACGATAGTGCTTCAATTGTCGTCGCGGAATGCCGTCGGCGCTTTCCGACACGTCTAATTTCTGATCGTAGAATGTTTACCAGCGTTTTCAGCACATTACTTGGAAAATGTGTTCCTGCAATTTAGAACTGCAATGTCCCTCCAGCACGATGGAGCCCCTCCACATTTTACCAGACGTGTGAGGGAACATCTCAACCTGACTTACGCTAATCGCTGGATTGGTCGTAGTACGGTCAAATTGACAACAACATCGCCAGACCTTACACCATTAGATATTTGTTTATGGAGTCCGATGAAGTCTGAGGTGTACAAACGAAAAGTGAATACGGAAGATGAATGTTTCGTAGCATCATCTACATCTACATCTACATCTACATGGATACTCTGCAAATCACATTTAAGGGCCTGGCAGAGGGTTCATCGAACCACCTTCACAATTCTCTATTATTCCAGTCTCGTATAGCACACGGCAAGAATGAACACCTATATCTTTCCGTACGAGCTCTGATTTCCCTTATTTTATCGTGGTGATCGTTCCTCCCTATGTAGGTCGGTGTCAACAAAATATTTTCGCATTCGGAGGAGAAATTTGGTTATCGGAATTTCATGAGAAGGTTCCGTCGCAACGAAAAACGTCTTTCTTTTAATGATTTCCAGACCAAATCCTGTATCATTTCTGTGACACTCTCTCCCATATTTCGCTATAATACAAAACGTGCTGCCTTTCTTTGAACTTTTTCGATGTACTCCGTCAGTCCTATCTGGTAAGGATCCCACACCGCGCAGCAGTATTCTAAAAGAGAACGGACAAGCGTAATGTAGGCAGTCTCCTTAGTAGGTCTGTTACATTTTCAAAGTGTCCTGCCAACAAAACGCAGTCTTTGGTTAGCCTACCCCACATCGTTTTCTATGTGTTCCTTCCAATTTAAGTTGTTGGTAATTGTAATACCTAGGTATATAGTTGAATTTACGGCCTTTAGATTAGACTGATTTATCGTGTAACCGAAGTTTAACGAATTCCTTCTAGCACTCATGTGGATGACCTCACACTTTTCGTTATTTAGGGTCAACTGCCAATTTTCGCACCATTCAGATATCTTTTCTCAATCGATTTGCAGTTTGTTTTGATCTTCTGATGACTTCATTAGTCGATAAACGACAGCGTCATCTGCAAACAACCGAAGACGGCTGCTCAGACTGTCTCCCAAATCGTTTATATAGATAAGGAACAGCAAAGGGCCTATAACACTACCTTGCGGAACGCCAGAAATCACTTCTGTTGTATTCGATGACTTTCCGTCAATTACTACGAACTGTGACCTCTGACAGGAAATCACAAATCCAGTCACATAACTGAGTCGATATTCCATAAGCACGCAATCTCACTACGAGTCGCTTGTGTGGTACAGTGTCAAAAGCCATCCGGAAACCCAGAAATAATGAATCGATCTGCTGCTTCCTTCATTAGGGAACAACGAGAGACACTCGGACAAGCAACGCACCATTCCTCCCAAGCGTGCACAAATGCAGTGAAGTTGATGGTGGGATATTTGAACATTTATTGTGAACTGTACAACAGCTGTAATGTGACATGTATGATAATGATTAGATGTAAATGTGTTAAAAATACGTATTTTTCGATTAATTCTTTGCAAAACGCATGTTGTAATGTTTGCTAACTGTTGTACATGTACAAATCTGACCACGTATGGAATAATACAGAAAATACACTATGCAGCCCCTTTAATGTCACCACCAGCCAAAAGCCTGAATAGCAACCTTTTGCAGCGCTAACCGTTGTGGACGTGCGGAAGGAGTGTCAGTGAGGTTCTGGAAGGTAGCGACAGGAATGTGGAGCCATGCCGACTCCAGTACCGCCGGCCGGGATGGCCGAGCGTTTCTAGGCGCTACAGTATGGAACGGCGCGACCGCTACGGTCGCAGGTTCGAATCCTGCCTCGGGCATGGATGTGTGTGATGTCCTTAGGTTAGTTAGCTTTAAGTAGTTCTGAGTTCTAGGGGACTGATGACTTCAGAAGTTAAGTCCCATAATGCTCACAGCCATTTGAACCGTTTTTGAACTCCAGTACCGTGGCCAGATGCGCTATGTTTCTCGGTTTAGGATCCATGGTGCCTGCAGCCCGAAAAAGGTGGTCCCACAGATGCTCGACTGGGTTTTAATCCAAGGAATTTGATGACCAGGAGAAACTGCTAAACTCGTCCTGGTGCTCTTCAAATCAGGCACTGAGAGCTGTGTAACACGTTGCATTGTCCTGCTGGTAGATGCCACCGTGCTGAGGAGTAACAAACTTCTTGTCGATGGACACGCTCACCACGGATAAATGCATATTTGTATTGATCCCTTGTGCATTCCAGAATAACGAGATCATCCAGGAAATGACACGAAAACATTCCCCAGACCATAACGCATGCAGGGTGTTCGTTTTCAGACGTTTCAGGACGTACACGCCAGCGGCTATCTGACCAACGGAGCATGAAACGTGATTCATCTAAAAAGGCCAGCTGTCTCCCCTCAGTGGAGGTCCAGTTGCGGAAATGGTGTGCAAATTCCAGCCTTACTCGCCGATGAGTTGCAGTCAGCTTTGGTGCAGGAACCACGCGCCTGCAGCTGAGCAGCCGTTGAGGAGACACTGTTGGTTTATCTGGGCGGTCAGTTGATCAACAGTTGCACGTCTATTTGCCTGTACACATCATCGCAACCGTAGTTCACCCCTGTCACTATAGCTTTCTCTACGCAGCTTTTGGACAGCGCCATTTTGCCGTGTTCGGGGTACTGTAACAACAGCTGAACACTAGCAGTCTACAAACGTAGCAGTTTCGGAAATGCTTCCACCCTTAGCCTGAAAGAGAATGAACAAGCTGTTTTGAACGTCAGATAAATCGCTCCGTTCCCGCATTACGCATTCCGCATGCTGCCACCTGCCGCCTGTGAGTACACTACTGGCCATTAAAATTGCTACACCAACAAGAAATGTAGATGATAAACGGGTATTCATTGGACAAATATATTATAGTACAACTGACATGTGATTACATTTTCACGCAACTTCGGTGCATAGATCCTGAGAAACCAGTACCCAGAACAACCACCTCTGGCCGTAATAACGGCCCTGATACGCCTGTCAGACAGAGTTTGGATGGCGTGTACAGGTACAGCTGCCTATGCAGCATCAACACGATACCACAGTTCATCAAGAGTAGTGACTGGCGTATTGTGACGAGCCAGTTGCTCGGCCACCATTGACCAGACGTTTTCAATTGGTGAGAGATGTGGAGAATGTGCTGGCCAGGGCAGCAGTCGAACATTTTCTGTATCCAGAAAGGTCCGTACAGGACCTGCAACATGCGGTCGTGCATTATCCTGTTGGAATGTAGGGTTTCGCAGGGATCGAATGAAGGGTAGAGCCACGGGTCGTAACACATATGAAATGTAACGTCCACTGTTCAAAGTGCCGTCAATGCGAACAAGAAGTGACCGAGACGTGTAAGCAATGGCACCCCATACCATCTCGCCGGGCGATACGCCAGTATGGCGATGACGAATACACGCTTCCAATGTGCGTTCACCGCGATGTCGCCAAACACGGATGCGACCATCATGATGCTATAAACAGAATCTGGATTCATCCGAAAAAATGACATTTTGCCATTCGTGCACCCAGGTTCGTCGTTGAGTACACCATCGCAGGCGCTCCTGCCTGTGATGCAGCGTCAAGGGTAACCGCAGCCACGGTCTCCGAGCTGATAGTCCATGCTGCTGCAAACGTCGTCGAACTGTTCGTGCAGATGGTTGTTGTCTTGCAAACGTCCCCATCTGTTGACTCAGGGATCGGGAGGTGGTTGCACGATCCGTTACAGCCATGCGGATAAGATGCCTTTCATCTCGACTGCTAGTGATACGAGGCCGTTGGGATACAGCACGGCGTTCCGTATTACCTTCCTGAACTCACCGATTCCATATTCTGCTAACAGTCATTGGATCTCGATCAACGCGAGCGGCAATGTCGCGATACGATAAACCGCAATCGTGCTAGGCTACAATCCGACCTTTATCAAAGTCGGAAACGTGATGGTACGCATTTCTCCTCCTTACACGAGGCATCACAACAACGTTTCACCAGGGAACGCCGGTAAACTGCTGTTTATGTATGAGAAATCGGTTGGAAACTTTCCTCATGGCAGGACGTCGTATGTGTCGCCACCGGCGCCAACCTTGTGTGAATGCTCTGAAAAGCTAATCATTTGCATCTCACAGCATCTTCTTCCTGTCTGTTAAATTTCGCGTCTGTGGCACGTCATATTCGTGGTGTAGCAATTTTAATGGCCAGTAGTGTAGTTACAGCACGCTAACATCGAACATTGGCGGTTATCACATTAACGTGACTGGACTCTGCATTTTTATTTGGTTCATAAACTGTAATGCTATGACATGACTGACATTGTAAATGTGTTCCACGGAAGAATAAAATTGCTACTACTGCTACTGCTAAGATGTGTCACTTCCTAGAAGTGCGCGCGCGGTGCTGGAATTTCCGCGGCTCCTCTGGTAGCTGCCTGGAACCAGTGTGTGGCGCAGGTGGAACGTCTGCGCCGGCAGACGCTGGCTAACGGGAGAGCCTAGCTCAGGCGCGTTCCTCTCCCCTGCCGATACTCTGAACTCGGCTTGCGACACCCCGCGTCCACTCTGCCGCCATCGTGAAGAAGCCGTTAGTATGCTGAAATATCTGGTCGTTTGCATGAAAATGTGAGCACGACGGAACCCGTTACTCCTTCCACTCCTTTTCGTTACATTCCGCATGCTAACGTTCAGTGCAGCTTAGATGACCAAATTGTGGACTACTTTCCGACGGTACACAAGGAAGGGATTCCTTTCCATCCTATAGTGAGCAATATCGGCACCCCGACATATCGTGTAGCCAAGCACCTTGCTTCTCTGTTAAGCACACATGTTTGGCGGTGTGAACATCGTATCAGGAACTCAGCTGATTTCTTACGTCGTTTGGAGGGAATGCGGTTGAATGACTCTGATATTTTAGTAAGTTTTGATGTGGTCTCTCTCTCTCTTCACTCGTGTTCCTCCGTCTGATTCGTTGCGATTAATGGAGGTTAGGTGTGGTGTTGAATTAACTGATCTCTTTCGACATTTATTGACATCCACTTACTTTTTGTTCAATGACTAATATTACGAGCAGACAGATGGAGTTGCGATGGGCAGCCCGTTGTCTTCTCTGACTGCAAATTTGTTTATGGAATACTTCGGGAAACGTGCATCGGAGTCGGCGCCTTTCAAACCCGCTTGTTTCTTCAGATATATTGATGATATTTTTGTTGTTTGGCCTCATGGCAGCGAGAATTTGAATGCCCTTTTAGAACATCTGAACTCGAGCCACACGAACATTTATTTTTGGATGGGGGTGGAAGAGGATGGTTGCCTTCCCTTTCTTGACTTTTTGGTTAGGAGGAATGTTGATAGATCATTGGGACACGCAGTTTACGGAAACATACTCACACTGACTTGTATTTACAGGCTGATAGTTGTCACCTTCCGGATCAGCTTGAAGGGGTACTTTGTACCTTGGTACACAGGGCACATGTCATTTCCGACACTGAGAATTTGCCAGCTGAGTTGGCCCATCTTGAAGCTCAATTCGTCAGAATGATTAGAGTGAAGAACACATTGAACGTGCGTTGCGCTATCGACGAACTGTGCATCGGGTGATTGATGATAATGCTGAGTCGACACCTACGTCTACTACTGCCCTTTCGCCTTACGCAGGAACACTTTCAACAAGATCGGTCGTATTTTACGTTAATAACGATCTGAAATGTGTTTTTCGACCTCCATCTAAAATTAAAGGACTCTTGGGTTCTGTTAAGGATGATCTTGGTTTGCGTAATGCATGTGTATGTCGTATACCTTGTTGCTGTGGCGTGGCATACATTGGTCAGACTATGAGGACCGTGGAGCATCGACGTACTGAGCATAAACGGCACAGAAGATTACAGTAGCCAAGTAGATCTGCTATTGCCGATCATTGTTTGGATACTGGTCACCCTATGTTCTATAACAATACCGAGATATTGGCATGCACGTCCAGCTATTGGGACAGTGTTATTAAGGCAGCTGTTGAGATTAAATTAGCGAGCTTCCTTGTAAACAGGGATGAGGTTTTTGTTTAAACTCTGCTTGGAATCCTGCTCTCTCCCTTATCAAAAAACAGAGGGATAGAGTCAATGTTACCTCACCTGCTACTTCGTAGTCTTTCACTATCGATACCTCTGGCTTTGCTCATCTTTGGTGACACTGGTGTTCAGTATGTGTGTGTGTGTGTTGTCTTTCCTGAATTACTCTAAGAACCGAGGCTTTAAATTTACTTGTACATCGCCTGTCCGTTGCATTTTGTGCCTTCAAAATGGCAAAATAGTGGGGTGTACTCCCTCCGAAGTATCGGCGGTCGTTGTAAATATTACCTGGCTGAATTACCGTAAGTTGTTTGAAAAACGTAAGTCATTGTTCAAGACATACTTCAGAATGTTTTGAAGAAAAGAAAAGTGTTTACAAAGTTTGCCCCGACACTTTGACTAGCGAACAAAAACAATGACGCATAGACGCCTGCCGTGACGTGATTGAAGTGCAAAACGCGGCCAACTTTTTTCTGCAAAAAGTCATCACAGGTGCTGAGTCTTGGTGTTACCGATACGACCGTAGGCCTACTACACAACGACAAAATGTAAACTGGGTCTCTGATGGTTCGCGTAGACCGAAGAAGGCGCGAATGTGACGTGCGAATGGAACAAAATCCCAAAACAGGACTTTTATGACAGTTTCAAATTATTATATGAACGTCCTGTGCCTTATACTCGACTATGAGAGTCTGCATGCAAGACCTGAAGCATTAAAAACACCATATTAATTTTTTTCTGTTTTCTGCTAATCCAGTCTCGAAACTTTTGGAGTGACAGAATAGACTTCATTTTCAATCGAAATGCTACTTCGCATGAGTAGCGAATGGAAACTCTGTCATTGTTAGTGACCTTTGCTTTTTACTAAAATGCTGATCTATTATCAACAACATTTCTTCTCTGTCATCTTTCTAACGTACTTATTGTATTTACGTATTACAAGTTAAGATTTTCAGGCTCTCTCTAATATCTTGCGAAAGTGCAAAAGAAACACTCCACTCATAATGAAAGCTTACGGAAGTTCTGATGAAGATAACGACAGTAATAATTCAACGCGCTTTCTGAACTATAGCGAGGCGTGCGAGAAAGACAGGCCGTGGGGCATTCGTCAAAGAACCTCACACTGCAGGTCTTATGAGTGCCAGCAGCTTTATCCAGCGGGGAGCGAGTATACTAGATTCATGCAAGCTGTCGACAGCACACGACAGAGTTAAGACCTTTAGTAGGTACTGAGCCATGGCCGGCTCGCGTTGATGCCGTTTCCTCTTTGGCATTTTGTCGCAATCGAGTGGCGTCTTATTTCCCCTTGAATGACTACCATAACGAGATGCAGACTTGCTCCGTCAGTGGCAGCACAGCGTTTATCGATACTAGTACTGCTCTACCATCTTTGGTATATTTCCGTGTGGCAGGCGGTCGGTTGGGACAGAGCAGAGAGGAAGTTTCCGCGGCGCGCGGTCAGGCCGAGACCGCTGGCGGGGTTCACGTGCGGTCAGATTGTGAAGTGCTGGCTTCGAGAGCTACGAAATTCGTTTCCCACCGAACCTGGACACTGAAGTTGAGAGATCATTTAACCTGTTATGAAACCTCAACTGCTGTGAGATCTCTTCATTCATTGCCAGTTGTTGCTTCCTGGGCCGTTCCAGCTAGCAGCAACATATGGTGTGTTGGAGTAGGAGAAATTTTGCAGCCGTCTTCCTGTATGGTCTTTAACTATTAAATTGGTTGTTACTTATCAGTGAAGTGCACCAGCGGTATTTTCTGCCTTGTGGCTGTTAATGCTCCAGTTACGTGCCCTGGTCGTTAGCGTAGTTTTCCGGCAGTGTGTTTTCTTCGCCGTGTTGATGCTGTCTGGCAATGCGTGTAGGTCGACAGCCTTTTAGTTGTTTGTTCATATTTTGTTCTTAAGAGTGGTTATTGCGCCTTGGCTGTTTTAGATGCCAATTTTGAAGATGTAGTATGGCTGGTATCTTCATCCTCGGCTGATATTTTCCATGGTCGTACCGTTGGTCGGGTGGAAGGGAATTGATTAGGTTGTTGGTCAGTCCTTCAGCCATCCCTGGGTTGGGTTGCCATCCAATTACTTAACCTTACTCTTGGCTGCCTGTCTCACCCCACTTTATGTTCGAACTATCTTCTTAGGCCGGCCCTTGGAACATTTCTGAGCACCACTGTTGTGTTGGTTTTTGATTGTGATTTTCATTTTAGTCTGATGTACTCTGCGAGGCGTTCAGCTGCCTATTAAGCTTGTTTTAATTTTGAAATAAGGCCTTCAGCCGACTTAAATTAAAATTAGATGATTGATTTGTTTAAAATCTAAATTTTGAAAGTTTGTTCTATTTGAAATTCTTGTTATCCAGGCCTTAAGCCCTGAGTTGTTCAATGACCATTGTGAGGCCTTCAGCCGAGCTTTTACGTGAAATATTTTTAAGATAAGGCCTTCAGCTGACTTAAATGAAAATTTTGAAAATTGATTTGTCTAAAACTAATATTTTCAAAAAATTTGCTCTATCTCAAATACTTGTTATCGAAGCCCTAATCCCTGAGTTGTTCAATGTCTTTGTGTGTTGCCTTCAGCCGAGTATTTACGTGAATTTTTTTTTTTAAGTAAGGCCTTCACCCGTGTGTATTCTTTAAAGCAACCTGAGAAGTCGGCAGTGGCGGAACATTGCCTTAACGAAGGACACAGGATGATGTATGACAAGACACAATTGATCTCTCCTGCTTCTCGCTATTGGGAATGTGTTCTTAAAGAATGCATTGAAATTAGATTATCAGGTAATATTATTAACAAGGATAAAGGTTTTCCTCTAAGTAAGATATGGAATCCGATTTTGTCCGACATCAAACAACAACGGTCTTCTTTTCGATCATTGGATTCTTCCAACTAGTGCTGTTGCGATGTATCGTTTCTGCCGTCTTCTCCCACCGGCGCGCTGCATGTCTACTTGCCACCAGGAGGCGCTGCCCATCATCTCACGCACGCGCGGTGCTCTGTTCATGGTGTATAAAGGTTTCCGTCGTTATGGCTGAAATTCAGTTCCGGCGAGGCAGTGCACTAGCATTAACTCACCTGAAGATGGCGGCCAGCTGGTCCGCCGAAATGAAATGAAATGAAATGTCGTGTGGCTAGGGCCTCCCGTCGGGTAGGCCGTTGTGCAGGTCTTTCGATTTAACGCCACTTCGGCGACCTGCGCGTCGATAGGGATGAAATGATGATGATTAGGACGACACAACACCCAGTCACTGAGCGGAGAAAATCTCCGACCCAGCCGGGAATCGAACCCAGGCCCTTAGGATTGACATTCCGTCACGCTGACCACTCAGCTACCGGAGGCGGACTTCTGCCGAAATATTGTGTCTGGACGACGACGTGATCCGGCTGCAAACCCGTGAAGAATGTCAATACAGTTAATTGCTGATATACACTGATCAGCCAGAACATTAGGACCACCGACCTACTATCGATATAAACCCGTCTAGCCGATACCAGCTTCACCTGGCGAGGAATGACTGCTAGTCAGCCACACACACGGGGCATGTGTCCATGTGTAGAATGGGCATGGCATGCAATCTATCCGAGTTTGACTGAGGGCAGATTGTGCCGCCCTGGAGACTCAACACAAGCATTTCGGATACTGCACGACTTGTCAGGTATTTGAGGAGTGCTGTGGTGAGTGTCTTCAACATGTGACGAAACCAGGGTGAAACCATATCCAGACGTCGTGGGGTTGGGCGGCCACTGCTCAATACAGATGTTGGACGTCATAGGCTGGGCAGACTGGTAAAACAGAACAGGCGGCGAACTGTGGCGGAACTAACATCAGACTTTAATGTTGGGCAGAGTGCAAGTGTTTCTGAACATACAGTGCACCGAACACTCCTAAAGATGGACCTCCGCGGCCAACCACACATGCATATGCCAATGTTAACACCACAACATCGATCACTACAACAGAAATGGGCACGTGGACGTTGGCGCAGTGGCATAGTGGTGCATGGTGTAATGAATTCCGATACCTTCTTCATTATGTCGATGGGCGGGCGCGAATTTGTCGTCTTCCAGGGGGACAGATCCTTGATAGCTGTACTGCGGGCCGGAGACCAGCTGGCGGCGGCTCCATTAGGCTCTGGGGAACATTGACGTGGGAATCCATGGGTCCCATGGAGCTTGTGCAAGGCACCATGACAGTCAATGAGTATCGTCCACTGGTTGCAGACCATGTACATCCCTTCATTATGATCATGTTTCCCGACGGCAGTGGCATTTTTCAACAAGAGAATGCGCCGTGTCGCAAGGCCAGGAGTGGGATGGAGTGGTTCGAAGAACACAGTGAGGAATTCCAGTTGATGAACTGTCCCCACAACTAGCCAGATCTGGGATGTGAGTGAACATGGCGTCAGAGCTCATCGCCTCCCTCCCCAGAATTTACGGGAATTAGATGACTCGTGTGTGCAGGCGGTGCCAACTGCCTCTGGCGACCTACCAAGCGCTCATTGCTTCTATGTCACGACGTGTCGCCGCTATTATCCGTGCCAAAGGTCGGCATACCGGGTATTAGGTAGGTGGTCATAGTGTTCTGCCTGATCAGTGTACGTGGCGTTAGATGGAAAATTGTACCTTCTGAATAAATTAAATAAATAATAGGGTCCCACGCCTTAGCATGACATGGCGATGACGAAACAAGTACATCGGATATAACTACGTAGACTTCCACGGCCAGAGCCAGTTGATTGGGTTGGGTTGTTTGGGGGAGGAGACCAGACAGCGAGGTCATCGGTCTCATCGGATTAGGGAAGGACGGGAAGGATGTCGGCCTTGCCCTTTTAAAGGAACCATCCCGGCATTTGGCTGGAGCGATTTAGGGAACTCACAGAAAACCTAAATCAAGATGGCCGGACTCGGGACAGTCAGTTGATATAAAAGTTTTCTGAATAATGTACCTCGTCATAATGTAAAAAAAAGATAAAAGAAAGAAAAGGTATTCTGGAGAAACCAACGTTTCGGCCACGATTACAGTGACCTCAGTGGCCTTCTTCTGACGCCACGCGGTACAATGAATACTCAGAAAACTTTAATGTGAAGTACACCGAGTCTTTCCAGACGGACGCACCTACCCTGTAGCATCGCTACCCTTCCCGCTGTTCGGTACTATCTTCGCCAGGTGAGAACATCAAGCTGGTTTGTGTTTGGAGGAATAGCCATTGCGTACGTCCCGAAACTTGAGCTGTGATTGGCTGTCCGCAGGTCAGTCTAGTTGTGCAGTTGTTTAGCAGGCTGCCTCTCACTTATGCAGTTCCTCGAACGTATCTACATTCATAAAAAAAAAATGGTTCAAATGGCTCTGAGCACTATGGGACTCAACTGCTGAGGTCATTAGTCCCCTAGAACTTAGAACTAGTTAAACCTAACTAACCTAAGGACATCACACACATCCATGCCCGAGGCAGGATTCGAACCTGCTACCGTAGCATTCCCATAGCATTCCCACGGTTCCGGACTGAAGCGCCTAGAACCGCACGGCCACCTCGGCCGGCTGAAGGAAAGGCTACGAATACTTAAGCTCGATATAGAGGACTTATACCCACGAAAAGTGGTGATGGCACGCGTGGCTCGAGTTTTGCCGAGCACTTTGTTCAATTGGCCCATCCTCCCAATCCACCAAATAAATCACGAGGTTAAAGGCATTAGGCTTGACATACTTGAGGAGTTGCAAATCTTTAAACACCTGTTGCTTGATATAGAATACGTACTTAATGACCAGCTACAATTGAGAAATAAGAACTTTTTCGAAGGTTTTCAACCTTTGCTTCACCGGCCCTGATGTTACGGTGCCTTTGTAGTCGCCGACGCCTGACTCCACGCCGGCCGGTGTGGCCGTGCGGTTCTAGGCGCTTCAGTCTGGAACCGCGTGACCGTTACGGTCGCAGGTTCGAATCCTGCCTCGGGCATGGATTGTGTGTGAAGTCCTTCGGTTAGTTAGGTTTAAGTAATTCTAAGTTCTAGGGGACTGATGACCTCAGATGCTAAGTCCCATAGTGCTCAAGCCATTTGAACCTGACTCCAGTTTCTTTAGTCGAATAGAGTAATGTATTCAAAATTGAGGAATGATTTTGCCGAGTATTAGCTAGTCTTTCTTACGGCCACCGAATCCGTTTATAGGGTTCTCGTTCTCCTCAGAAGTAAGTTCGGTTACAGATTACGCCATTAACAGTTTTAATGGTTATATTAATCCAATTTCTAACGTAAAGGTAGCTACTGTTTATGCTTCTGTGTTTCCACGCGCGCTTGCGCATGACTGTCAGCGGTGCTCGGTGCATACCTGCTCGCTGCGATTAGTTCCGGCGCAGCTCTCGCGGCCTACCGACCTTGTCCGCGCAGTGGGGCCTGCTGTTTCTCATCAGCCCAAGTAATGTAGATTTGTGACTGGGTACTACGGTGCTGTAGTTTTATACTTGACATGGCCAGTTTAGTGTCAATAGCTTCTGAAGAAGGCCAAATTATTTTGGCTGAAACCTAGGTAAAGATTGGTTTCTATTTGCAACTGAGGCTGACGTATTATATGTTTAGCTACCTATACTGTCTCCTGAACGATCGTTCAGCGAACGTCGCTGTGTATGGGTCTCCACAGCAGGCGTGTGGGTCACGCACCCGTACAGACTGCTGTTCGTTGGTGACGATGGTTGGAATTTGCACACCAGTACAACCAATGGACGTCTACTGATTGGCGACAGGTGGCCTTTGCTGATGAATTACGTTTTATGCTCCCTCGGACAAATAGCTGTGGGTGCATACGGCGTAAAACGTCTGAAAACAAACAAGGATTGGCCTTAAGTTCTGGGGAGTTCCCTGCGTGATCCTGTCACTGTTGAAGGCACAAAGGAGCAACACAAGTACGCATCTATCCTCAGGGCCCAGGCAGTTTGTTTTTCCTTGGCAGGATGGCATCTACCAGTACGACAATGCAATTTGTCGTACAGCTCGCAGTGTACGTGCGTGGTTCGAAAAGCACCAACCAGGATGAGTACACCGTAATTCCCTGGGCGTCAAACTCCCTGGATTTAAATCCAATCGAGAATATCGAGGAACCTAGAGCAGCTTTCCACGGCAGCGGAGTCAGCATTGCTCCACATCCCTGTAGCTACCTTCCAGAACATCATCAGTCCGCCCGCCGATGTGGCCAAGCGGTTCTAGGCGCTTCAGTCTGGAACCGCGCTCCTGCTACGTTCGCAGTTTCGAATCCTGCCTCGGGCATGGACGTGTGTGATGTCCTTAGGTTAGTTAGGTTTAATTAGTTCTAAGTTCTAGGCGACTGATGACCTCAGATGTTAAGTCCCATAGTGCTCAGAGCCATTTGAACCATCATCAGCCTGCTCGTCTCGCAGCGGTCCACACTGCAAATGGTTGTCATTCAGGCTTTTGACAGGTGGTGACATTTATGTGATCGGACAGTGTATTTTTATAGGTTGACCCTTACACAGAAGATTACCGCAACCAGCAAGTGTCTGGTTACTGTAATCTTCTGTGTGAGGGTCAATCTATATTTTGTACACAGCCACGGGCTCAAAATGTCAGCTTTTGGGAAAACAGCTGTGTATTTTCTCCTCGTATCATTAGCGTAATATGCGTGGAAAGAATTACTGCTTAAATACCTCTGTAATTTATTTTGTTCTTCGCAATCCCTGCAGCAGCGACACGTAGAAGGCCATTGGACCTGTATGTTCCTAGAGTCTAGTTTTTGAAACTTTGTCAAGTACGCTTTCGCGAATAGTTGGCATCTGTCTTCAGGTGTCTGCCATTTTAAGTTTGTCAACATTTCCGTGGGGTTCATCCACGGGTCAGATAAACCTGTGACCATCGTTGTTGCCCTTCTTTGTTTGGTTCAATATCCACTGGAGGTCTTATCTAGAATGCACCCCACGCACTTGAACAATATTCTAGAATGAGTCTCACTATTGTTTAGGAAGCGTACAAGTAAGTTACTGTTGTCTGCAGCTGCCAGACCGTAAGCTCAGCTATGATGATGGGGCCTCATATAAGCAGTTGCAAAATATCTTTTGTTCAACATAGAATTTCTAGAATTCCTTGACTCTTAGTATTCACGCTGTTTTATTCTCCGAAAATTAGAAGAGAAATGTGGAAACTGGTATTTCTAAACATATAAAAGCTTTCACTAAAATATTTTTAAGGACTCATTCCCCTCCTCCCTCCATTCGTCCCGCCTCCGTGCATCAACATCCGCATAGACGGTTGCCTGGTTGTTCGGTCGGCCTAAATATCTTGAATATCTTGTCTAGACGTCGGCGTCACGCAGAAACTATCCCGAAACCTCATGGAATACTCATTATACCCACAACAGTAATGTTATTATTCATAGTCCAGCTCGAATCTTTCCCTCTGCAGCAGTGTGTCCGCTGTTGTGGTACTTCCTAACAGATTAAGACTCTGTTCCACACAGCCAGCCGCACAAATATCATTAACTAGTTAAACACGAGCGGAAATCTGTGACAGGCTAGAATCGCGAGTCAGTGCCGCTCATGTTCTTGACGGATGCGGCCAGCCGATCTCACGCCTGCCGGTTTCCACTATCGGTCAGGGCCCGCCCGTCGGACCTATTCTCTCGTACCTGCCCAGAGGCCACTTGGCGTAAATGGGCGGATTTTCTACATCTAAATCTACATTCATACTCCGCAAGCCACCTGACGGTTTGTGGCGGAGGGTACCTTGATTATCTCTATCGGTTCTCCCTTCTATTCCAGTCTCGTATTGTTCGTGGAAAGAAAGACTGTCGGTATGCCTCTGTGTGGGCTCTAATCTCTCTGATTTTATCCTCATGGTCTCTTCGCGAGATACACGTAGGAGGGAGCAATATACTGCTTGACTCCTCGGTGAAGGTATGTTCTCGAAACTTCAACAAAAGCCCGAACCGAGCTACTGAGCGTCTCTCTTGCAGAGTCTTCCACTGGAGTTTATCTATCATCTCCGTAACGCTTCCGCGACTGCTAAATGATCCTGTAACTAAGCGCGCTGCTCTTCGCTGGATCTTCTCTATCTCTCCTATCAACCCTATCTGGTTCGGATCCCACACCGGTGAGCAGTATTCAAGCAGTGGGCGAACAAGTGTACTGTAACCTACTTCCTTTGTTTTCGGATTGCATTTCCTTAGGATTCTTCCAATGAATCTCAGTCTGGCTACTGCTTTACAGACGATTAATTTTATATGGTCATTCCATTTTAAATCACTCCTAGTGTCTAATCCCAGATAATGTATGGAATTAACTGCTTCCAGTTGCTGACCTACTATATTGTAGCTAAATGATAAAGGATCTTTCTTTCTATGTATTCGCAACACATTACACTTGTCTACATTGAGAGTCAATTGCCATTCCCTGCACCATGCGTCAATTCGTTGCAGATCCTCCTGCATATCAGTACAATTTTCCATTATTACAACCTCTCGATATACCACAGCATCATCCGCAAAAAGCTTCAGTGAACCTCCGATGTTATCCACAAGATCATTTATGTATATTGTGAATAGCAACGGTCCTACGACACTCCACTGCGGCACACCTGGAATCATTTTCGTCATTTATCCGCGGACCCAGGATTGCGAGGCATGCTCGACAGGTCAGAGGTCACAGGCGACGTACTTCAGTAGTCGCGAATGTATCTCACCAAAAGTACGTTGTACAGCGTGACGTTTTCAAACATTATTTTATTATAGTATATTTTTGGATTTTACAGCGTCGATGGAAATTTAGTATGCATGATGGGAGGAAGAAAACTGTGACAATCGCCGGTGATATGTATGCTAAGTGGTCACATATATCTCGAAAGAAATATCGCACAAAATGGGTCAAAAATTGATTGCCGAAAGGTAACATTACACAGATAGGGATCTGCTTCAGAATCGTGGCGTTCCTATGAGAATAGTGAAGGTTTGGTGAACTAGGAAGAGGGCATTATTGATCCTTTGGAAAGCACAGTAATTCGTAATGCCTGTAAAATAATGGACGTAATAAAGTTATAGATAATACAATACTGAACTTCATACAAGCTACTTTTATTTGGCACTCACCGTGATGTTGGTCTATACAATTCACTTCCCCCCCCCCCCTTCTTTTTCCTCTCGCGTCAGGTACATGCACCTTCTTGAGCTCTTTTCAGGAACTTGATTTCAAATTTTGTAGCTCGGATTTGAATGCACTTTGCTCCACAGACGGACCACCGCCTAGCAATATTTCAACCATCCCCTCGTATGTGTTACGTTTTACATTCTTGTTCGTGTCATATTAAGTGTTAGTTTCTATATACAAGGTCTTTCGCTGTACAATTATACACGTTTCTGAATGTGGTTACTGCTCTGCTCCTTCATTATGCAAGTGGCGATGAAAAAGTTTTGTTAAACAGTCTGTAACTGCCTGCTGCACGTACTTGTCCGACAGGAATGGTCGACCCTTTAAAGCCTTTTTTCAGGGACCGAAGGCGTGATAACCGCATGGGGGAGAGATCAGCCCTACAGGGTGGGTATTGTGTGTCTTCCACTTGACTTAACGTAACTTCTGCATTTCGACTTTCACGATATAGGGACGTGCCTTATCAAGAAGCAGCGCGGAGCTTGGCACATCGTTCCACAACGGTGATTTTCGACAGATATGCTCCCATGGATGTCTAATGGCGTTTGTCCTTCGGCAATCAAGAAAAGAATAACAAAATGGTTCAAATGGCTCTGAGCACTATGGGACTTAACATCTTAGGTCATCAGTGCCCTAGAACTTAGAACTACTTAAACCTAACTAACCTAAGGACATCACACACATCCATGCCCGAGGCAGGATTCGAACCTGCGACCGTAGCGGTCGCACGGTTTCAGACTGAAGCGCCTAGAACCGCACGGCCACACAGGCCAGCAAAAGGATAACAGCACGTTGCTCCTGTCTGGGAACATTTGGTAATAACGCCTTCATAGTTCACGTTTCCACATTTATCGCAAGCACGTCGGAAACAAACGAACTGAACACTAAACTCTTGCCTAAATGTCGGTGCTTATATACCCACATCGGAGCTGCACTACGTTGCACGTACGCTGCAGCAGCTTCCTCAAACGGAGACTTTTTGATCGCCCGTTATACTTGCAGCAACTAAAACTTTTTGTCGACTGAAAACCACATGAAAACTCAGTGGCTTTCTCAGCGTGGCCCGCCGCAGAAATCGGCTCGCGTACGCCCAGCTGGGGCGGTGGAATCGCCGGTTCCGAGAACTGAAGGTAATGGAATGCAGGGCGCGCTTCCACTAACAGGCGAGGCCTGCCTATTTTGTAGAATCCATTGGAAATATCCGAGGCCTGTCGTTAGAATCAACTCGGTATGCCCAGCTATTGCCTGACAGTGCGCGCGCACACAAACGTTTTTGCCATTCTAAAGAGAGTATGACGATATGTGTTAATCGCACATTTTCATTTCCCTCCACCTTTAGCCTTATGGGCGATCCAAAACATAATGTAACTACAATACTGGCCATTAAAATTGCTACACCACGAGGATGACGTGCTATAGACTTGAAACTTAACAGACAGGAAGAAGATGCTGTTATATGCAAATGATTAGCTTTTCAGAGCAGTCACACAAGGTTGGCGCCGGTGGCGACACATACAACGTGCTGACATGAGGAAAGTTTCCAACCGATTTTTGATACACAAACAGCAGGTGACCGGCGTTGCCTGGTGAAACGTTGTTGTGATGCCTCGTGTAAGGAGGAGAAATGCGTACCATCACGTTTCCGACTTTGATAAAGGTCGGATTGTAGCCTATCACGATTGCGGTTTATCGTATGGCGACATTGTTGCTAGCGTTGGTCGAGATCCAATGACTGTTAGCAGAATATGGAATCGGTGGGTTCAGAAGGGTAATACGGAATGCCGTGCTGGATCCCAACGGCCTCGTATCACTAACAGTCGAGATGACAGGCATCTTATCCGCATGGCTGTAACGGATCGTGCAGCCACGTCTCGATCCCTGAGTAAACAGACGGGGGCGTTTGCAGGGCAACAACCATCTACACGAACAGTTCGACGACGTTTGCAGCAGCATGGACTATCAGCTCGGAGACCATGGCTGCGGTTACCCTTGACGCTGCATCACAGACAGGAGCGCCTGCGATGCTGTACTCAACGACGAACCTGGGTGCACGAATGGCAAAATGTCATTTTTTCGGATGAATCCAGGTTCTGTTTACAGCATCATGATGGTCGCATCCGTGTGGCGACATCGTGGTGAACGGACATTGGAAGCGTGTATTCGTCATCGCCATACTGGCATATCACCCGGCGTGATAGTATGGGGTGCCATCGGTTACACGTCTCGGTCACCTCTTGTTTGCATTGACGGCACTTTGAACAGTGGAAGTTATATTTCAGATGTGTTACGACCCGTGGCTCTACCCTTCATTCGATCCCTGCGAAACCCTACATTTCAGCAGGATAATGCACGATCGCATGTTGCAGATCCCGTACGGGCCTTTCTGGATACAGAAAATGTTCGACTGCTGCCCTGGGCAGCTCATTCTACAGATCTCAGCAATTGAAAACGTCTGGTCAATGGTGGCCGCGCAACTGGCTCGTCACAATACGCCAGTCACTACTCTTGATGAACTGTGGTACCGCGTTGAAGCTGCCTGGGCAGCTGGACCTGTACACGCCATCCAAGTTCTGTTTGACTCTATGCCCAGGCGTGTCAAGACCGTTATTACGGCCAGAGGTGGTTGTTCTGGGAATGAATTCTCAGGATCTATGCACCAAAATTGCGTGAAAATGTAATCACATGTCAGTTCTAGTATAATATATTTGCCCAATGAATACCCGTTTATCATCTGCGTTTCTTCTTTGTGTAGCAATTTTAAGGGCCAGTAGTGTACTTCCTGTGCAATCGTTGTCTTCTTTTTTTCGGCGATGAGCACCTGTAAGTTACCATTCCTTCTCGTCTTGTCAGCTACATTGCAAGGTCGAAAATCCTTTCCATACCGTAATCGGAGTCAGCACGCTTCGGGTCGATCGCCAGTACGTCATCCCGGTTCAACGCACTCGGCCGGTATTTCCCCGCTCGCGTAGGACTTGGCGCTTGCGGTATATTTGCCAGTAGACCCCTTCATCGATTCCTCTGATTACTACCTATACATCACACCATCCGCATCGCGTGCTTAATAAACCGTTACGGAAATTCACAGTATCTTGATGTACGGATTGGCGTATGTGCTTGTCTGTGCGGAAGTACGGAACGAGCGGTTTTAAGAATAGTTTTCCGTATTCGTTCTTGAATGAGAGGGGAAAAAAGTACAACAGTTGCACTAGGTCGGTCATGGACCATCATGGAGAATATTTTTTGGCATTATCAGTCTTCTGGCTGAACTGATGCAGTCCGCCACCATTTCCTATCCTGTTCAGATAACTTCTTCTCATAACAAGAAGGTGTGTAAGATGCAGCATGTATCTGTCACGTCAACGACACAGCACGAAAGTCGTAATGGTATGCTTTCCATCGGAAGATAACTCGATAAAAAAATATAACTAGCTCATCTCACTGTGATTCAGCCTCTTTCATCGATAACTTTCACTTAGTGGAAGCTGTGGATGTTCTTATTTCTGTGAGGGAATACAGTAAGATTAGAGTTTGTGTCTTTGATGTCTAAGCCTCAGGGGCGGAGCGCAAGCACGTCTCGGCAGTCATAGGTGAAGGATACGGTTGTCATCCACTTTGAAGAAACATAGCCGGCCGGAGTGGCCGAGCGGTTCTAGGCGCGTCAGTCTGGAACCGCACGACCGCTACGGTCGCAGGTTCGAATCCTGCCTCGGGCATGGATGTGTGTGGTGTCCTTAGGTTAGTTAGGTTTAAGTAGTTCTAAGTTCTAGGGGACTGATGACCTCAGATATTAAGTCCCATAGTGCTCAGAGCCATTTGAACCATTTTGAAGAAACATAAACGCATTTTCTTTTAGGATTTATGGATATCTCAGCTAACGTGAAAGACTGTTTAGTAGCGTCTATTAAGAAGTACCGTACAGTTTCAGTAGTGTTCACTCAGCTGAGCACACCATGAGGCGGTCGGCTAAGTAGTAGCTCTCCACACGTAGTGATATTCACTAGTATCAAAGCAGCCTGTTACCTGCGAAGTGAAGATTCAGAGCTCACCGCTTTCCCCTATTGAGATTCTGTCTCTGACATGCTGTTCGTGGTTCTGCGAATTGTTTATTTATGGACATGGCCGTCGATGTACAACTGAAGCTGCTTGTAGCTGACATAATATGCCACATGACAAGCTTTATGCTTGTAGCATTCAAGAAAGCTACAGATATTTCTCAACTACATGTATCATCATTAGATGCAGTTTCTGTTGACAGAGAAGAAAAGGAAATAAAGAAAATTTTATAAGTAAACGGCGGATCTGCACCACACGTTTACAACCGTTACTGACAGAACTGCAATCTGTCGCGGTGATCCTGTGGCCTTGAGAGACTGGATGTGCTGAAGCTACCGCTGGATAAAGCAATTTTCAAACAATACCGCTTGATACCGTTAACCATAGCACATTGTGCCATGACGTGCAGTGGTCTTTGTTTATGGCCTCTTTTTCCGCAGTTGCACGTACCCAAGTTTTATTGTTTAATTTCCTTCTTTAGCAACTGTAATATAAGCCTTATTAAGACCAGGCGCGTTTCGCTTTATTTTAAAGCATCTTCAGCGGTCACTGTAACAATGTGGTTTCTTCTGTTGCAAATTTGTTTGTTTTGATCATTAACAATCCGCATACTTTAGTTTTTGCTATAACCAGTTTTTATTCTTTCCGTTACTCGCAGTTTTCTGTTGTTTATTCCACTCTTCTCCGACTTCCACGTGTATGTGTTGAGAATTTCCATTTGCACACAGCAGTTTCACTGCACTTACCACATTTACACTTCTGTGCATTGTCCTCTCGTCATTTTTCGTGTTTTGTTTTGCTTTTGCGGTATGCGTTCTTGTTTTGTTAGTTTATGTAGTGGTAGACGGGTCGGCTATCGCTCTGTGATTGTATTTTCCTCTAGGAAGAGAGACAGACAGACAGACGGACAGAGAAAACATATGTGTGTGCGTTTGTGTTTTAAAGTTATTCTTTTTTTATTCTCTCTATTATTTAACGAACGTTTTATTAATGTGATTACGTATTATTATTAATTAATTTTATTTATCGCTCGGTTTAGTGATTCCTTTTTACTGTTTGCTCTTTTTATTTACATGAAGTCCTTTTAATTATGTTTGCGGTGGTTATGAGTCTATATTGCTTACTGTTCTTCGTAAGTTAAAGAATACGGTAATACCATATGCGTTTCGCAGCAGCAGATCTCATTGAGTAGTCTCCTTGCTGGAACTTCTCCACCTGAAATCGCTAAAGATAATTTATAGCTCTACGGAAATCGATCGGTACAGCCAAGTTCTATGCTGTGTCACGTGTATGGAATGTAGCGTCCAACTTTAGTTCGTGGAATTATTTAGGTCTTCGGAGAAATATTCTCGACGAATCCCAAAACCATGTAAAACTGCAGGTTCGCTTCATCAAACCACACAAAACTTCCGAACGACTTGCGTCTTTATAATCACCGAATATTTCTTTTGAAGTGATTAAGGGTTATGAATTCTACACACCTGAGACTCCTTTTGTGCTTTTATATGTATTTATTTTCTTCAATACCATAAAACATAGATTACTGCCATAATGGCGGCTTCCAACAGTTTCCTCTCCATCCGACATAGAACATCAACACGCAAAATGACGAGAGGACAATGCACGAAAGCGTAAAAGTTCATTGAAATCGCTGTGTGCAAATGCAAATACTCAACATATACGCGTGGAAGTCGAGGAAGAATGGAATAAACAACAAAACAACCGTGAGAAACGAAAAGAATAAAAACTGGTTGAAGTAAAAAGTAAACTACGCGAACTGTTAATGAGCAGAACAAACAAAAATGTAAGAGAAAAAACCATATTGTTACACTGACCACTGAAGATGCTTTCAAATAAAGCAAAACGCATGTGATCTTAACGAAACTTTTATTACAGTTGCTAAAGACGGCAATTAACCTATACAAATTGTGCCATGAGTTTGATGCACTAAATGTAACAACCGCTCCACCGTCTCAGGGTGTGAACCGAGGGAGTCCTTCCACTGTTTACCATTTGGTGTGATTCAGAGTCTTGGCTCCTAATACGCTGGAAAAGTCGGCCGAATAACTTATCAAATGGTACTCATCCATGTAGATTTTTTCAGCGCAGAGGGAAAGAACTAATGGGTTGTTTCCCTTAAAAAAGCACCAGCCGTATCATGCGTGGAGTTTCCATTGCTGTCCATTGGTGGAAAAGAGAAAAAAAATCAGTTAACGTAAAAGTGAAGTCTTTTGCATTTGTCGGTAAGACACCCCCATACATATCCAGAGTTGCGTTTTGTTTACTGTGCAATGGTATATAATAACGCGAATGAAACTATGCTACATCACAGTTCGAACCACACAAGTGACTGCAGATTAGGAAATGCTCCGACTGAAGTGTACTCAGATAGACGTCAGATCACTTTGTTGATACTGTAGGACGAGTGCCAGTGCAGTGACTGTACTTGTATCTGCAAGCAAAAGTCTTTCAGTCCTCCCTGTGAACATGCATTCAGATTTCAGAAAGTATGCATCCATTTGTTGGACTTGTTCTTGTTTCGATAAGTCTTATCACCCCTGAAAATATTCGATACTCTCCTGACAAACTGTATGAAACAGAGTAGGATATGGATTCATTGTCTGTAGTAAACGCGTGAAGGAAATTTATTGTTGTAACTATACGTACATTTTATAAGAACGAGCCTGTGTGTTGAGCTGGGATTGAATCAAGGAAGAATTATTTGGGTTTAACGCCCGGTAGACGGCGAGATCATCAGTGGCGGAGGACAAGCTTGGACAGGATGAAGATAGCGAGGACGTCGCGATCACTCAACACCTGTCGCTGTACGCGGCGCTTATACACCCTACCAGGCCTGGTAACAACACTAAACACGAACAACACTACCGCACTCTGGTGGCCTTTTTAATTTTCACTGAGAATTACAACTCCAAATCACTTACATATCCGCCCTTGGTGTGCACGTGTACGATATGACACTGACACCCGAACATGTCTTCAGGATGCCTCTCTTTTTTTTCAAACAGTGTAACTTACAATGTGACAGCAAGTGTGTTCTGATGATGACGGATATAGGTAAGACATAAATGCACACTAGCAACAGTAAGAAAAGCATTTATCGCAAAGTGGGATTTATTAATGCAGAGTATAATTTAAGTGTTTAGGATGTCTTTTCAGACGGTATTTGTCTCTCGTAGCCTTATACGTAAGTGAAACGTGACCGATAAACAGTTCAAACAAGAAGAGAATTGAAGCTTTTGAAATGTGGTGCTATAGAAGAATGCTGAAGATTTGATGGGTAGATTGTATTGCAGATGAGGAGATACTGAATCGAATACGGGTAAAAAATTATGGCTCAAGTTGACTAAAAGAAGGGACCTGTTGCCAGGAAACGTCGTGAAGTGTCATTTTGGTAATGGAGAGAAACGTGGGAATAAATTTTGTAGAGGGAGACAAAGGCTTCGGTATAACATGCACAGCCGACCAGTGTGGCCGAGCGGTTCTAGGCACTTCAGTCTGGAACCGCGCGACCGCTGCGGTCGCAGGTTCGAATCCTGCCTCGGGCATGGATGTGTGTGATGTCCTTAGTTACTTAGGTTTAAGTAGTTCTAAGTTATAGGGGACTGATGACCTCAGATGTTAAGTCCCATAGTGCTCAGAGCCATTTGAACCATATAACATGCACAGTCAGAAGGATGTAGGTGGCGGTAGTTATGCAGAGTTGAATGTGCTTGCACGTGTATCAACGGCGATTTCTCATTTCTTATTGTGTTACCATTAAGATTTTTATAACATACTGTCCTCTGTGTATCCTGTGTGGATGCAAAATTTGTTTTATGTCGCAATCTGTTCTTTGTTAAGCCAGTGTAACCTCGTACCAGGATACGACTTGAATTAATGTATACTCTGAATTGTTAAAAGAAACTTTAGTATAAAATTCCCAATGGTGAGATGGCTATATGGCCACGTCCGAAAGATAAACAATTAATAAAAGAAAAAAATGCTTGCACAGCATAGGCTGGCATAGACTGGCATCAAACCAGTCTTCTGACTCAAGGCCGCAGTAACAAGAAGACAACAACACGCTTACTAAGCGAGTACAAGTATTATTTATTTATGCGTCTACAATAAGCTGTACGGGAAGGCCTTCTTTGTTTGAGAATTTCTTTGTACTACTGTACTACGTAATGCCACACCATAATCATAACAACCCTACATAAACAACTATGAGTAAATAAACGTTTCTCCTGAAAAAGTATACACATTTCTGGCCACTGGTGATGCCTCTTATTAAATCAAAACTAAACGCGTACGATAAAACATGAAATTGTATGTATTCAGCTATACACAGACGCTAACCACAAAACCGTCAATATATATTTACATATGCCTGTGAAGTCATGAATGGCAACATTCATTATCGAGAAACCGTTGTGAACGAGGAACGCCGGGTTCTTGGGTCACGCGAAGCGGTACTCACTTCCGAAGTCTGTTTCATGTGATGCAACAGGTGGATTCGGCCACCGCTGTCGTCATCAGGGAGGGCACCGGGGTCAACGAGAACCAGGGGTCTTCAGTGTCTGCACGTAAATTCTGCCCCTTATCCGCTGTAATATACAGTCTTGAGAATTTAAAGAACGGGTGTGGAAATGCGTTTCAGTATCGGAAAATAAGCACAATTATCGGTGGCTTATGTTGGTACAGTATACGACCAGCCGCTTTTTGAATTTGATACGTATTTATTGTGACGTTAATTAGTTTTCGAGCCTCTGCAGCCTCACCATCAGATGGAGGTGTTACACGAACGTTATATCTTGGACCAAGTGCGGCTAGGCGCTAGAGTCGTGGCGCTGGCGAATGTAACGGAAATGTTTGCGAAAAGAAAAGATTGTTTTTCATAGGATACTGACATTGCCGCTGTGATCTTGCACACGAGATGCATTAAATTACAGAATAAAATGGACGCAAGTGAGCATTACAAGCTACTGGTGTATTCAACTTTGAAAGTAGACAAGTAATATGAATAGAAAAGTTATAAATAATCAAACAAATTGAGATTTTTTTAAAGTCATCAGTCTTCTGACTGGCTACCACCAATTCCTCTGCTGTGCTAATCATCTCATATCAGAATAGCACTTGCAACCTATGTCCTCAATTATTTGCTGGATGTATTCCAATCTTCGTTTTCCTCTATAGTTTTTGCCCACTACAGATCCCTCTAGTACAGTGGAAGCTATTCCCTGATGTCTTAACAGATGACCTACCATCCTGTCCCTTCTTCTTGTCAATGTTTTCCATATATTTCTTTCCTCGCCGATTCTGCGGAGAACCTCATTCCTTACCTCATCAGTCCACCTGGTTTTCAACATTCATCTGCAGCACCACATCTCAGAGGCTTCGATTCTCTTCTGTTCCGGTTTCTCCACAGTCCTTGTTTCACTACCACATAATTCTTTGCTCCAAACGTACATTTTCAGAAATTTCTTCCTCAAATTAAGGCCGATATTTGATACTAGCTGACTTCTCTTGGAAAGGAATGCTCCTTTTGCCAGTGCTAGTCTGCTTTCTATGTCCTCCTTGCTCCGTCGATCAGCGATTATTTTGCCACCTATGTAGCAGAATTACTTAACTCTTTCTATTTGTGATACTAAATTCTGACGTTAGGTTTCTTGCTGTTCTCATTTCTGCTACTTCTCATTACTTTCGTCTTTCTTCGATTTACTCTCAATCCATATTCTGTACTCATTAGACTTGATTCCATTCAACACATCCTGTAGGTCTTCGTTTCCACTGAGGACAGTAATGTCATCAGCGAATCTTACGATTAACACCCTTTCACTCTGAGTTTTAAGCCAATTCCTGAAACTTTCTTTGCTTCTTCGGTGTATGGACTGAACAACAGGGGCGAAAGATTACATCCCTGTCTTACATCCTTTTCAAACCGAGCACGTCGGTCTTGGTCTTCCGCTCTTATTGTTCCCTCTTCGTTCTTGTACAGACTATATTTTACCCGTCCTTCCTTGTAGATTACCCCAATTTTTCTAAGAATTTCGAACATATTGCACTATTTTACATTGTCGAACTTTTTTTCCAGGTCGACAAAGCCTTTGAACCCGTCTTAATTTTTCCTTCAGTTTTGCTTACATTATCAACCGCAACGGCAGAACTGCCTCTCTGGCGCCTTTACATTCTCTAAAGCCAAACTGATCGTCATCTAACAGATTCTCAATTTTCTTTTCCATCTTCTGTATATTATTCTTGTCAGCGACTTGGATGCAGCTGATAGTGCGATAATTCTTGCACTTGTTGTCTCTTGCAATCTTCGGAATTGTGTGGATGATGTTTTTCGGAGAGTCTTATGGTATACCGCCAGTCTCATACATTCTACACGCCACTGTGAATAGGGGTTTTGTTGCTATACCCCAATGATTTTAGAAATTCTAATGAAATGATATCTATCACTTCGGCCTTATTTGGTCCTACGTCGTTCAAAGCTCTTTCAAATCTAATTCTAATAGTGGATCTCCATCTCTTTCCTGTTGACTCCTGTTTCTTCTTCTGCCACGTCTCCAGACAAGTCTTCCGCCTCGTAAGGCCTTCAATGTACTCTTTCCACCCATCCGCTCTCTGCTCTGCATTTAACAACGGAATTCCCACTGCTCTCGTAATGTTACCACCTTTGCTTTTAATTTCATAGAAGTTTCATTTCACTTTGCTATCTGCTGAAACTGTCCTTCCAACAATCATATATTTTTAGATTTCTTCACGTTTATCATTGCTTCCCCGCAATTGTTATTTATTTCGTTCCTACGTGACTTGTACTTATGTATTCCTGAATTTTCCTTAATCTTTTTGTAATTCCTTCTTTCGTCGATCAGCTGAAGTATTTCTTCTGTTACCCATGGTTTCTTTGCTGTTAACCTTTCTTGTACCTATCTCTTCCTTTCCAGCTTCTGTGACTGCCTTTTTTAGAGATTCCCAATCCTCTTCAACAGAAACGCCTACTGAGCTATTCATTATCGCAGTATCTATAACCTGAGAGAACTTTAAGCGTGTCTCTTCATTCTTTAGTACTTTCCTATCCCACTTCCTTGCGCACTAATTCTCCCTGACTAGTATCTTAAACTTGTGCCTACTCTTAATCATTGCTAAAGTGTGATCTGAATGTACATCTGCTCCTGAGTACGCTGTACAATCCAGTATCTGATTTCGGAATCTCTGCCTTCCTATGATATTCTCTGATATTTTCCAATATCTCCGGACCTTTTCGAAGTACACCTCCTCCTCTTGTGATTCATGAACAGAGTTTTCGCTGTTATTAACTTAAATTTATTGCGGAACTCAATCAATCTTCCTCTTTTCTCATTCCTACTATCAAGCCCATATTCTCCGTAATCCTCTCTTCTACTTGTTCCCCTACAGTCGCATTCCAGTCAACCATGACTATTAGATTTGCATCTCTCTTTACATAGTGAGTTACTCGTTCAATGCCGGAGTGGCCGGGCGGTTCTGGGCGCTACAGTTTGGAACCGCGCGACCGCTACGGCCGCAGGTTCGAATCCTGCCTCGGGTATGGATGTGTGTGATGTCCTTAGGTTAGTTAGGTTTAAGTAGTTCTAAGTTCTAGGGGACTGATGACCTGAGAAGTTAAGTCCCATAGTGCTCAGAGTCATTTGAACCATTTTTGAACTCGTTCAATATCCTCGTCTAATATCTGTGCTTCTTCACCTTCAGCTTGCGACGAGGGCATTTATACCTGAACTGTTGTCGGTGTTGGTTTGCTGTCGATTTTCATGAGAAAACCCCTTCACTGAACTGTTCACAGTAACTCACTTTCTGCCCTACTTTTATTCACAACGAATCCTACTTCCGTTATACAATTTTCTACTGCTGTTGATATTGCCGGACCAGAAATCCTTACCTTCTTTCTATTTCACTTCACAGCCCCCCGCTACATCCAGATTGAGCAATGGCATTTTCCTTTTCACGTTTTATAGCTTCTTTACCACGTTCAGACGTCTGACATTCCACGTCCCGACTCGCAGAACGTTATCTTTTCGTTAGTTATTCAATCTTTTTCTTATGGTCACATACTCCTAGGCAGTCCTCCCCGAAGATCTGAATGGGGTACTAGTCCGGAATCTTTTGCCATTGGAGAGATCATCATAACATTTTTTCAATTACAGGGCACATGTACTGTGCGTACGCCCTACTTTAATTTGCCTTCTGCATCCTCATGTCACCGGTCACTGCTGATTCTTTCGCCTTTTAGGGGCAGTTTCCCACCCCATGGGCAAGAGAGTGCCCTGAATCTCTGTCCCCTTTGACAAGACCGTTGGCAGAAACAGGGTAACTTCTTATCTGGAAGTCATCGGCAGATACTGCTGTTGATTTTTATTTAAAATTTAAGCAGTGGCGAAGTTAGAACCCGCGACCCAGGAAGATTTGATTAATAGTCCAAGACGCTAACCCTGGACCACCGGTCTATTACAGTAGCTAAGTAGTTAATCTTCAGTCCGAAACCGCGCGACAGCTACGGTCGCAGGTTCGAATCCTGCCTCGGGCATGGATGTGTGTGATGTCCTTAGGTTAGTTAGGTTTAAGTAGTTCTAAGTTGTAGAGGACTGATGACCTCAGGTGTTAAGTCCCATAGTGCTCAGAGCCATGTGAAGTAGTTAAACATTAAATGAATGACTGGAATGGATGACAATGCATCTAACGTCAATTGACCAACTAATTAAGATATGGAGTATATTTGTAGCATGAATCGGCCACATGTATTAACCTGTAGAAGTGTGTGTAATAATAATTCACTCTATTATGTTGATGATATGTACACTAGTTTTCGTAACGTAATACCTTTCACACTTTATATACACTATTAACAAAACAGATGATGGTAACTTTGCTTACAAAAACCAGCCATCGAAAATAAAGTTTTTACAAATGCCATCTTGGCTGTGACGATGTCTTTCTTAAAGTTGAATATTTACAGATAGCCCCTTAATAATCAGCGTGAGCAAGTTAACCATTATTTTGAGCTCTAGGTCTAAGTATGTTTATTTCATTACGTGCATCTGCTTCACTGATAGGGATGCGAAGCATACGGTTCATAGTTGACCTGAAGAAAGCGATTTTTTATTGGTTCAGCTGACATGAGGTACTGTTAATGGCAACATCAGTGGTAATCGATTTTCTATATATCGGGAAGGTATGCTTACTATCTTGACTTGGAAGGTTGTAATTTGCTACCCACAATGGACGTAATGTATTAACCACAACTACGTTTATAATTTTTTGTCCAGCATCTTATAAAGTTAGAGACGGCATGCGTGGTTCCTACAACCACTACTGTTCTTCGCATCTCACTGACAACTCGATGAATATCGCAGTTACTCCAGTACTACGTGATGTCTCCTTTACATCCACAAACTGGTCATCTGCCGAAGGATTCGGCAGAGGCTGGGCACCGTTACAAAATAAGTGTTTCCTAGCCAGGAAAAAAAGGTTGCCCGATGACGTCTTGTCTCACACCTTGTCTCCATAACTAATATGACGCATGTCCTACTGTCATACCACATGGTCAATGTGCCTCTATTTAAGCCAGTTGATGAAGCCACGACATTATAGAAGCACAACCTCCTAGTAATTTTGGAAATATTTCTAATGATTGTCTTTCGTCATGTCACGAAAATGACACTCCCTGAGGTGCAGTTCATGGAGTTATTTTTAGTCATCTCGAGCTTTCCAGAGTATTTCGTAACTCACTCTTCATTCTCAGCGTACCTTCAGAGCAATGAACATAACTACTGTCTTCTACTCTCTAAACTACTCTGGAAATGTAATTCATCCACGGAAGTTCTGGCTAGGAAAACACTTTTAAGACTTGATGGAACAGGGAGTGGATGGGCTGCCGATTCATAGTGCCCAAAGGCACAACATTTCAGCGATCAGACTTCGCTGACGAATCGACCTACTGGGGGTGCATATCCGACTTGTATCCCGTCCCCCAACGAGAATTTCTCTACGCTGTCCTCGCCCAAGTGCTCACGTCAACGCGGCCATCGAGGCGAACTGTGCCGGCATCTGTGGCCAGCGATGCCTGGCGGGTCGTCCTGGTTGTTACAGCGCTGATCTAGTTACTACACTACTGGCCCTTAAAATTGCTACACCACGAGGATGACGTTCTCCAGACGCGAAATTTAACCGACAGAAAGAAGATACTGTGTTATGCAAATGATTAGCTTTTCAGAGCATTCACGCAAGGTTGGCGCCGGTGGCGACACCTACAAAGAGCTGACATGAGGAAAGTTTTCTCATACACAAACAGTTGACCGGCGTTGCCTGGTGAAACGTTGTTCTGTTGCCTCATACAAGGAGGAGAAATGCATACCATCACGTTTCCGACTTTGATAAAGGTCGGATTGTAGCCTATCACGATTGCGGTTTATCGTATGGCGACATTGCTGGTCGCGTTGGTCGAGATCCAGTGACTGTTAGCAGAATGTGGAATCGGTGAGTTCAGGAGGGTAATACGAAACGCCGTGCCGGGTCCCAACTGCCTCGTATCACTTGCAGTCGAGATGACAGGCATCTTATCCCCATGGCTGTAACGGATCGTGCAGCCACGTCTCGATCCCTGAGTCAACAGATGGGAACGTTTGCAAGACAACAACCATCTGCACGAACAGTTCGACGACGTATGCAGCAGCATGGACTATCAGCTCGGAGACCATGGCTGCGGTTACCCGTGACGCTGCATCACGGACAGGAGCGCCTGCGATGGTGTACTCAACGACGAACCTGGGTGCACGAATGGCAAAACATAATTTTTTTCGGATGAATCCAAGTTCTGTTTACAGAATCATGATGGTCGCATCCGTGTTTGGAGACATCGCGGTGAACGGACATTGGAAGCGTGTATTATTCATCGTCATACTGGCGTATTACCCGGCGTGATGGTACGGGGTGCCATTGGTTACACGTGTCGGACACGTCTTCTTGGCATTGACGGCCCTTTGAACAGTGGAAGTTATATTTCAGATGTGTTACGACTCGTGGCTCTACCCTTCATTCGATCCCTGCGAAATCCTACATTTCAGCAGGATAATGCACGACCGCATGTTGCAGGTCCTGTACGGGCCTTTCTGGATACAGAAAATGTTCGACTGCTGCCTTGTCCAGCACATTCTCCAGATCTCTCACCAACTGAAAACGTCTGGTCAATGGTGGCCACGCAACTGGCTCGTCACAATACGCCAGTCACTACTCTTGATGAACTGTGGTATCGTGTTGAAGCTGCATGGGCAGCTGTACCTGTACACGCCATCCAAACTGTCTGACAGGCGTATCAAGGCCGTTATTGCGGCCAGAGGTGGTTGTTGTGGGTACTGATTTCTCAGGATCTATGCACCATAACTGCGTGAAAATGTAATCACATGTCAGATCTAGTATAATATATTTGTCCAATAAATACCCGTTTATCATCTGCATTTCTTGTTGGTGTAGCAATTTTAATGGCCAGTAGTGTACGTCCGCCCTTGTTGCCAGAACATTGTGTTTTCTGAGTATCTTCTAAATCAATCCAGTGCTGGTTCACAAGAGTTGCTGAGATTTTCCACGGTGCGTATTTCGATAGCCTCTGAACGACGGGCCGCCGGCCACAGATACCGACGTCTTTCGCAGCCGCGACGACATGCGCTATGGCTCGCTGAGCGCGTAGGGAACGGCTCACGGGGAAGGGGATAGAAGTCGACCGTGCGTCCCAAGAGGTCAATTCTTCAGAGCAGCTGACGATGGCGACACGTCGGTTCGCCGAAATATTGTGCCGTTGGACTCTATGAAGCGGGAGCACACCAGTCGGCTGATCGATCAACAAATACGTCGGGGAAAACTGAAGAATCACACTTGTAAGACTTAGTCTCGAGTATTGTGGGATTAAAAGAAGAGGCGGATAATATGCAATACAGAGCACCAAGTTGCGTCACGAGATTTTTTATATAGTGCGCGAGCGTTTCAGAGGTGCCAAACGGACTTTGGTGGCATACGCTACAAGAGAAGTGTTTTGTGTCTCGGAGAGGTTTGCCGTTGAAATTCCGAGAGTGTACGCACAAACAAGAACCTGGCTGTATATCAGTTTCTCCCATATGTCTCTGGCAAGACGACCACCTAGAGGAAATGAGATAAATTAGAGCTGGCACCAAGGTTTACCAAGTCATTCGTCACACGCATCGTTTCCGAATGGAACAGGGGAGGGGTAAGTAATAGTGGTATCAGAAGAACCCTCCGTCACGTACACAATGTGATCAAAAGTATCCGAACACCCCCAAAAACATACGTTTTTTTCATATTAGGTGCATTGTGCTGCCACCTACTGCCAGGTACTCCGTATCAGCTACCTCACTAGTCATTAAACATCGTGAGAGAGCAGAATGGGGCGCTCCGCGGAAGTCACGGACTTCGGACGTGGTCATGTGATTGGGTGCCACTTGTGACATACGTCTGTACATGAGATTTACACACTCCTAAACATCCCTAGGTCCACTGTTTCCGATGTAATAATGAAGTGGAAACGTGAAGGGACACGTACAGCACAAAATCGTACAGGCCGACCTCGTCTGTTGACTGATAGAAACTGCCGACAGTTGAAGAGGGTCGTAATGTGTAATAGGCAGACAACTATCCAGGCCATCACACAGGAATTCCAAACTGCATCAGGATCCACTGCAAGTACTATGGCAGTTAGCAGGGAAGTGAGAAAACTTGGGTTTCATGGTCGAGCGGCTGATCATAAGCCACACATCACACCGGGAAATGCCAAACAACGCCTCGCTTGGTGTAAGGAGTGTAAACATTTGAAGATTGAAGAGTGGAAAAACGTTGTGTGGAGTGACGAATCACGGTACACAATGTGGCGATCCGATGGGATGGTGGAGGTATAGCGAATGCCTGGTGAACGTCATCTGCTATCGTGCGTAGCGCCAACAGTAAAATTCGGAGGCGGTGGTGTTATGGTGTGGCAGTGTTTTTTCATGGAGGGGGCTAGCAGCCCTGATTTCTTTGCGTGGCACTATCACAGCACAGACCTACATTGATGTTTTAAGCACCTTATTGCTTCCCACTATCGAAGAGCAATTCGGGGATGGCGATTGCATGTTTCAACACGATCGAACACCTGGCCTATAGCGTAGTGGTTAAACGATAATTACATCCCTGTAATGGACTGGCCTGCACAGAGTCCTGACTTGAATCCTAGAGAACATCTTTGGGATATTTTGGAAAGCCGACTACGTGCCAGGCCTCACCGACCGACATCGCTACCTCTCCTCAGTGCAGCACTCCGTGAAGAATGGGCTGCCATTGCTCAAGAAACCTTCCAGCACCTGATTGAACGTATGCCTGCGAGAGTGGAACCTGTCATATTGAGTTCCAGAATTACCGATGGAGGGCGCCACGATCATGTAAGTCATTTTCAGCCAGGTGTCCGGATACTTTTGATTACATAGTGTATCTTAAAGTTGCTTGTGAAGTGTAGATGTAGATACACAGATTAGAAAAATAGCAGGTTTTCGCCGCTAGGGACAAGTATGAGTCACTTTTTTTTGCCTGCCAAACGAGAATTTCTGCTCAAGGTGACTATGGGTTGTGGTTGTTACTGACTTGCTGGAGAAAAACCATTTTCACAACAATCTTTCACACTTCAGTTTCGATCCACATATATCACCGCTATACAAATATATAATGATCTCACGCTAGACCTGTGGTAGGATTTCCGACATTTTATTCGCCGCGCTTTTCATAGATAAACAAGCCTCCACTCAGCTAAACAACAGAGGGAATCCCTTAAATTACACTCCTGGAAATGGAAAAAAGAACACATTGACACCGATGTGTCAGACCCACCATACTTGCTCCGGCCACTGCGAGAGGGCTGTACAAGCAATGATCACACGCACGGCACAGCGGACACACCAGGAACCGCGGTGTTGGCCGTCGAATGGCGCTAGCTGCGCACCATTTGTGCACCGCCGCCGTCAGTATCAGCCAGTTTGCCGTGGCATACGGAGCTCCATCACAGTCTTTAACACTGGTAGCATGCCGCGACAGCGTGGACGTGAACCGTATGCGCAGTTGACGGACTTTGAGCGAGGGCGTATAGTGGGCATGCGGGAGGCCGGGTGGACGTACCGCCGAATTGCTCAACACGTGGGGCGTGAGGTCTCCACAGTACATCGATGTTGTCGCCGGTGGTCGGCGGAAGGTGCACGTGCCCGTCGACCTGGGACCGGACCCCAGCGACGCACGGATGCACGCCAAGACCGTAGGATCCTACACAGTGCCGTAGGGGACCGCACCGCCACTTCCCAGCAAATTAGGGACACTGTTGCTCCTGGGGTATCGGCGAGGACCATTCGCAACCGTCTCCATGAAGCTGGGCTACGGTCCCGCACACCGTTAGGCCGTCTTCCGCTCACGCCCCAACATCGTGCAGCCCGCCTCCAGTGGTGTCGCGACGGGCGTGAATGGAGGGACGAATGGAGACGTGTCGTCTTCAGCGATGAGAGTCGCTTCTGCCTTGGTGCCAATGATGGTCGTATGCGTGTTTGGCGCCGTGCAGGTGAGCGCCACAATCAGGACTGCATACGACCGAGGCACACAGGGCCAACACCCGGCATCATGGTGTGGGGAGCGATCTCCTACACTGGCCGTACACCACTGGTGATCGTCGAGGGGACACTGAATAGTGCACGGTACATCCAAACCGTCATCGAACCCATCGTTCTACCATTCCTAGACCGGCAAGGGAACTTGCTGTTCCAAAAGGACAATGCACGTCCGCATGTATCCCGTGCCACCCAACGTGCTCTAGAAGGTGTAAGTCAACTACCCTGGCCAGCAAGATCTCCGGATCTGTCCCTCATTGAGCATGTTTGGGACTGGATGAAGCGTCGTCTCACGCGGTCTGCACGTCCAGCACGAACGCTGGTCCAACTGAGGCGCCAGGTGGAAATGGCATGGCAAGCCGTTCCACAGGACTACATCCAGCATCTCTACGATCGTCTCCATGGGAGAATAGCAGCCTGCATTGCTGCGAAAGGTGGATATACACTGTACTAGTGCCGACATTGTGCATGCTCTGTTGCCTGTGTCTATGTGCCTGTGGTTCTGTCAGTGTGATCATGTGATGTATCTGACCCCAGGAATGTGTCAATAAAGTTTCCCCTTCCTGGGACAATGAATTCACGGTGTTCTTATTTCAATTTCCAGGAGTGTATGATAGTGATATTCCACAGTTCCACCATGAAGACACTCTAGTGGACGTGGAACAACATTAATGAGCGTGGGTGTGTGGTATATGACACAGAGTTCTTTTGGTAAGGTCGTTGAGGACACTGTATGCCTTTGCGTTCTGACGAACTGTAGATGATGGGTCAGATGTGAAAATGCTTCGTGTGAATGGTTGTTGTGAGTGCTTGTGTAGTGTAGAGTGCTGCCTGTGTTCTAATGGGTGAGTGTACCGAAACCCAGAGACAAACTTTCGAAGGGTGTCCAGGAATATTTTCGATGTGAGGACCACACGGTCTTCGGTGGCTCCTTACGTAGTAATAATGTAATTACGATTGATTCGATTTGTTACACAAATAGCTTTTGTTTCTGTGAAATACCGCCACAACAGTGAAGAAGTCTGTACACCACAGCTTACAACACGAAACGCAGAGTAATTCACCAACTGTCAGAAGTAAAGGCACTGTAATGTGGCTGTCAATGCTGCGGGAACAGATTAGCGTAGTGCCGTTGTGCTGGCCTTCTATTGCGTTCGGTGAACCCGCACACAACGTGCAATCCAGCCATCTCTTCACCAGTAAATCTATCCACAATGTTGTGTATTAGTGTTAAAGTTCAACTAACGATGCTGGAAAAACAAACCACTGACAGAAGCGAGCAATAATGAACGCAGGCTTGAGGGCTAACAGTGCGTTACTGTTGTCTACAGCCAGTGCCGTGAGGCAATGGAGCAAGTTTGGCCCCAAACAAGAGTCACAGAGAAACTGTTGATATTTGAACTCTTGCCCAGGTATTTTCGTTGCAATAACAATGCAAAAAGAAGAAGGGATAAGAAATAAAACAAAATGCAATTACTCTGTAACGAGCCACCTGAGAACAGTGTGTGTGTGTGTGTGTGTGTGTGTTAGGGCTTACGGGCGCTGAATGTCGAGGTCATCAGCGCCCTGACACACATTAAAAGGAATGAATGTGGAAAAACTTAGTAAAATGGAAGCATACACGAAAAGAAAGCGGGAAAAGATGTAAAATGCTGTATAAGAAAATAAAACGCAAGGAAAACGAGAAAGGAGCGTCAAGGATGCCACTGGAAATTGTCACTGGCTGGCCACTTACGTAAAATATGGGCGAGCCAGTCACCCTGTGAACAAATTAAGACGCTTTCCCTAAAATCTTGGTATAAACATTGGACAAGTCACAGAACTTTAAAACTTTAGCGACATTCGTTTGAGTATTTCCTAAAAGAGATGACAGATCCCCCGGCAAGTCAGCCGCAGCCCGCTGGTCAGAAAATAAAACGCAATCCAATTAAACGTTTCGCACAGTGACCTGGACGCCACAAGTACCACACATTGGAGGGTCCTCTCGCCGGAACAGGAAGCCATGCGTCATAGGACTGTGGCCTATCCGAAGCCGAGTGAGCAGAACCTCGTCTCGTCTAGGTGGCTCGAAGGAAGTACACCACACACGCGGTGTGGGCTTGAATAAACGGAGCTTATTGTCAGTCATTTCCAGCCTCTCATCCTCCCACCGACGCATGGCTCGTGAGCTCAACAGCGAGGTGAGTGCGTGCAGGGGGATGGCACACTGAAATACTTGCGGATCGAGACACGCCTCCTTGGCTGAGAGATCTGCCCTTTCGTTCCCAGCAATGCCGACGTGGCCTGGAACCCAGCAGAAAGCCACCTACTTCCCCAGTCGCTGAAGTTGGAGGAGGGCATCCTGGATGGTCTGGACTATTTTATCTGCTGGATACAAACGTTCCAATGAGTGAAGGGCACTTAGTGAATCGGAACAGACAAGAAATTTAGGACGGGAAGAGCGTCTCATCTGCTTCAGTATCCGAAAGATCGCAGACAACTCTGCATCAAAGACAGTAAACGCTTGAAACAGTCGGACCTTGAGGACACTATCCGGAAAAACAACAGAGCAAGCAACGGGATCCCCCTGTTTCGACCCATCCGTAACACGGGTCCCTCATACCAAAATACACAGAACAACCACCGAAAGTTTGTCGAATGAAAAAAAGGGATACGGTGAGACCTACTGCCGAGAAGTAAAGTGTTCGTTTACAATAACACACAGTGATAACATATACGCTGCTCTTCCCGAAGAGCATCTAGACATCCATTTCTCCAGCTGACGAATGATCATTAAAATTTCACTTGCTCTTTTTTCTTTTGACACAGTGGAGAGGCTGTAACAAAACGGGGGTGGTCAATCTAAAACAAATGGTTTTGTTGGAATTGATTGTAACTATATGTATTGGCCAAATATGTAATCCCACGTGTAACATAGCAAAAAAAAATTACTTTAATGTCCTCCTCAAAATACATTGAATTTTATTCATGTTCTTGCCCTGTGCTCTTACTCAAAGAATCAAAACAGCTGGTCACCACTGAAAAAACAGAAGTAACAAAATTTCATTAATATTATCGGTGGCTTTAAATTTAGTTGCTCATAGACACGTATGAGAAATATTGATCGAAAATGTTTTTCATGAATTCACAAATGAATTAATGTACGAAGGAAAATTGACTTGGTAAACATCAACAAGCTTTATTTGTTCATGAGACCCAGAAGATATTAGAGACAGGCTCGCAGGTAGATGCCATTTTCGTTGACTCCCGGAAGGCGTTCGATACAGTTCCGCACTGTCGCCTGATAAACAAATTAAGAGCCTACGGAATATCAGACCAGCTGTGTGGCAGGATTGAAGAGTTTTTAGCAAACAGAACAGAGCATGTTGTTATCAATGGAGAGACGTCTAAAAATGGCTCTGAGCACTATGGGACTCAACTGCTGTGGTCATCAGTCCCCTAGAACTTAGAACTACTTAAACCTAACTAACCTAAGGACATCACACACATCCATGCCCGAGACAGGATTCGAACCTGCGACCGTAACAGTCGCACGGTTCCGGACTGCGCGCCTAGAACCGCGAGACCACCGCGGCCGGCGGAGAGACGTCTACAGACGTTAAAGTAACCTCTGGCGTGCCACAGGGGAGTGGGGACCATTGCTTTTCACAATATGTATCAATGACCTAGTAGATAGTGTCGGAAGTTCCATGCGGCTTTTCGCGGATGATGCTGTAGTATACAGAGAAGTTGCAGCATTAGAAAATTGCAGCGAAATGCAGGAAGATCTGCAGCGGATAGGCACTTGGTGCAGGGAGTGGCAACTGACCCTTAACATAGACAAATGTAATGTATTGCGAATACATAGAAAGAAGGATCCTTTATTGTATGATTATATGATAGCGGAACAAACACTGGTAGCAGTTACTTTTGTAAAATATCTGGGAGTATGCGTACGAAACTATTTGAAGTGGAATGATGATATAAAATTAATTGTTGGTAAGGCGGGTGCCAGGTTGATATTCATTGGAAGAGTCCTTAGAAAATGTAGTCCATCAACAAAGGAAGTGGCTTACAAAACACTCGTTCGACCTATACTTGAGTATTGCTCATCAGTGTGGGTTGACAGAGGAGATAGAGAAGATCCAAAGAAGAGCGGCGCGTTCCGTCACAGGGATATTTGGTAACCGTGATAGCGTTACGGAGATGTTTAGCAAACTCAAGTGGCAGACTCTGCAAGAGAGGCGCTCTGCATTGCGGTGCAGCTTGCTGTCCAGGTTTCGAGAGGGTGCGTTTCTGGATGAGGTATCGAATATATTGCTTCCCCCTACTTATACCTCCCGAGGAGATCACGAATGTAAAATTAGAGGGATTCGAGCGCGCACGGAGGCTTTCCGGCAGTCGTTCTTCCCGCGAACCATACGCGACTGGAACAGGAAAGGGAGGTAATGAAAGTGGCACGTAAAGTGCCCTCCGCCACACACCGTTGGGTGGCTTGCGGAGTATCAATGTAGATGTAGATGTAGAAATGTTCAACAATAATCAAACACATGTTCGACAGTTGTCAAAGCTGAATACAGTGTTTGCTGCAGCTTTCAGCCAAAAAGAACAGTTCACAGCTTATCAAACGCTAGCATGCGTAACTTGTCATGCCGGAAATGAATTTTACTCACTTAGAAATTGGAAATATTAATGGCTTACAAAATCGCAACCTGGAGTGTTTACAGTCTCCATTGAATGAGAGTGTGTGTGGTGTTACAGAAATTGCCATCGAATTGTAGGAACCAATTCTGAGAAACACAGCCTTGTCAATTGTGCGTCATTGTGTCCTCTCTCCTTGCCGTTCAGATACCAGTGACGATAATTTATTTTCAGCAAGGGATTCGAGTTAGTTACCTCCGAGTAGCGTACCATCTCATTGCCCTGCATCAGTTGCAGAGGCAGCTCATTTACTTACACGTATTTCTAAACTTGGCTGTGCTTCATCTGTTGTATACTTTTATTGCATAGTTTCATAGCTGATCTGCCTGCCTTTATTTGCGACTCACTGCCACTTCCGTTATGTCCGCAGTGCTCAACTTCTTTCCGGTGCCCGTAGACGACGAGTGCCTCTCGGACGACGGACGCCGCTCAGGTGAGTCCACTGTTGCCGCCTCGCTGTCTTCGTAACGCCCATCACTATCGTCCTCATCATCATAATTACCATTGTCATCGTCATCACTAATATCAGAGGAGTATTGCATTGCGACAGAAGCAAGGCTGCTGACGCTGACATCGATGAGACAGCGACTTTCCTCAGGCCGACCGCTGTGGTCGAGCGGTTCTAGGCGCTTTAGTCCGGAACCTCGCTGCTGCTACGGTCGCAGGTTCGAATCCTGCCTCGGGCATGGATGTATGTGATGTCCTTAGGTTAGTTAGGTTTAAGTAGTTCTAAATCTAGGGGACTGATGACCTCAGATGTTAAAAGTCCCATAGTGCTTAGAGCTACTTTCCTCGTGGCAGGGAAGCTGCTCTCAAGGAATCGACACGGGTTCGACCCATGCGAAACGCAACTTGCTTCGTTCATAAACGATATATTTCAAACGACATATATACGTGAAGAAGCAGGTACTGTTTTCCTAGATTTCTGATAGGCGTTTGGCACTATTCCACATCGTCGTCTACTGACCAAGGTATAATGATACATAGTGTCTTCGAAAGCATATGCGATTGGATCGGCGAGTATTTGACTAACAGAATACAGTACGTCCTGCTCGCCAGTGAGTGTTCTACAGAAACGAGAGGAACGTCGGAACGTTGGAAGTGCAAATCCGTCGGCACACGGACCGTGCAACCGAACGTTGAGCGTTGAGCGTACCGAGTTTCTGACGTCACAGCGTGGAATATCACGTTCGGGAGTCTTTCCGAATATTTATTGGCGCCATATTGGTATTCATTTCAAGCCTATACGTATACATGCCGTTTCTGGGCACCAGCAAAGAGAGAATCACTGGAAAACCCGTAGTTAACTGTGTGATTCGTTCCAATAAAATAATGAGAAACATCATATTCGTGGCAAAAGAATTATTGTAACTCGCTTATTATGAGAGGATGCTATTTGAAGGCAGCGACACACTGAAGATCCACCCAAAACGCATTGTTCTTGGTATAATTTATTATAATTAAATTTCAATTAGTAACACATCTACGATTAAGGTGTTCAGCAACTCCTTACAAGCTATGGTTGAGTGACAATGTGTTGTTAGTTTAGCGACGTGAGTAGCGTCACTGCTTCGTATGGCAGTGGTTCGCGACTCGACACTTCCAAATTTTTTTCCTAACATTTGCGTTTTTATTAGGTTCTGATACTTTATTATTAGTTTAATATAAGTATATATAATATTTGATGTCATGTTAATATAAGTTCACCTTTTCTAGAGGGGTGACTTTGTTCGATAGGCTTAAACTATACGACAGCTGGCGCTACTTGTATAAAGATATTTTGCTTCTTTTTCTTTTACGCTTCGAAATTCACTTGTTGCAAAGATTCTGCTACTGTGTAGGAACAGTGATCAAGTAAGGCTCACCTTGGTGTTTTACTAAAATGTGGGAATGATGGAATAATGTTTATCTTATGTGGAGAAGTATTGCAAATTTGTATTGCACTGTTTGTAATGGAGCTTTGGTAAGCCTGTGTCCTTATTGATTGGACATGGTACTTTCCTTTACGTGGACGATGGAGGAAATGTGCGTTTTAATAGAGCTAACGTGGGAATTTTACTCGCGCCCGTTTAGTAAACAGTCTGATTTACGAACTAGAAACATCCCGCAACTGCCGCTGGAGTGCGTTGTGATCGCGTATACCACGTTCGGGCCCACGTACCGTGTGCGCAAGTCGCATCATTTCTGAGCGTTCAGCAGCACGTTGAACTTGGCACGCTCAACGTTGACGTCCGACAGCACCGCCCGTGTGCCGACGTCTTAAGAGGATCTCTAATGTTCTCAGTATACACAGACGGTTAATCATATAGGATCAGCAACACTATCAGACTGCTCACTGATAATGCTGTTGTTTACAGCAAAGTATCGTTGTTGGTCGATGGTAGGGAATTGGGGAAAAACTTGTACATAATTTCCACTTGGTGTAACGAATGTCAGTTCCCTTTAAATGCTGATAAATGTGAGCTAACAGCTGTAGCAAATGGAAATATCGGTATAGTATCTGATTACAAGATTAGTGGTGAGCATCTTCAGCATCACAGCATACAGGTATTGAAGGGTGATGTTAATAAGCGATATGAAATGGTACGATCATGAGAAACTGGTATTAGAGACACAAATGGAAGGCCTAGATTTGTTCAAGCTTTCTGTGAAAATGTAACGCATCTGTAAAGGAAATATCATGCTAGACTTTAGTGCGACCGATTCTAGAGTGTTGGTGCAGTGTTGTAGTCCTTGTCAAGTAGGCGTGACAACAGACACTGAATGAATTGGTTGGGTAAATTCAGAGGTAACAGACTTTGTAGTCAGGACAGCCACAACCTGGATGTATCGCATTGAGAAAATAAGACCGCCTTAGCTGTAAGTCCTTTATTTTCGCAAGATCTTAGCTGCATCATCAGGTGCAATCTGTTCAGAATGATAGACAAAGACTCACATAAGGCAAGAGAACGTAACTAAAGGGAAAGGTCTATACGGGATGAACACACTCAAAAAATTAAGTCATATTCCGATCGAGAAAAGACAATGGGATGGCCCAGCATTTTTTGCTAAGTAGCAGACGTCAGACATAAAATAACATCGAACGCTCCCGTGACACCTAGAAAGGGTGAAAGCTAATAGAAAGAAATTCCTAATAAAATAGCATCAGATAGATAAAATACTAAAAATTCCACTTACCATGAGTAACAGTGCCTGGTAAGCTAAAAGGGTCTCCATGTACCGAAAGCACAGACCGTATATGATCATCTACGGGAAATGTAAAATTTCAGCAGCTCACGGTCCCTCATTTGTGATGAAATGAAGTCCCATGCTTCTTTACAGAGCAGGAGACCCGCACCGCCTTACTAGGCAAGGTCCTAATGGAGGCGGTTTGCCGTTGCCTTCCTCCGACCGTAATGGGGATGAATGATGATGATGAAGACGACACAACAACACCCAGTCATCTCGAGGCAGAAAAAATCCCTGACCCCGCCGGGAATCGAACCCGGGAACCCGTGCTCGGGAAGTGAGAACGCTACCGCGAGATCACGAGGGGCGGACGGTCCCTCATTTACCTACAATGAATTGAAAATTCTAGTTCTTTAATCTTAAATTATAGTTAATTCCCCCCTCAAAAAAACCTGTTTGATGGCTTAGCACGAAAATGGCTTTTATTAGTTCTAATTATAAATTATCGTTGTGTGTCATATTTTAGAACTTTTAGTAGCTGCTGTGTTGAAACCAAGTTGCAACCATCAACGTACTGCTTTTCGAAAGACAACATTTTCACTACTAATATTTTTTTCCAATTTATGTGTATTCTAATACATTTTAAGGAATTACCCAGCCTTCCCATCAGCTCAGCTAAGCATTCTATTTGTATAGTTATCCGCGAATGCACACGCGCGCTCCGCATGACCCCTTTCTTCATTTTTCTGTTTGGCGTTTCCGCAATTGCATCTTAACGCACCACCTGTTAGTACACAATCCAGTGCGTGCTCTTGCTGTGTGTGAGTTCAGTCTCGTGCCATCCGGCTTTGTAATGCGTTGTTTTCTGCCGATTTAGTTGTTTTGGTACCACACGATATTTAACCCCGTTTCGTGCTAAGCCTTAAAAGGATACAAACAGTGATGGACATGTCATGAAATATGGACGAAGTTAATGGCCGGACCCACAGCCTATTTACGAAATGTGTGACAATGCAATGAGACAGGCTAAGTTAGAGGATATGCATGTATTAACCGTAGCAATAAGACACCTGGTTAGGCACAGTCATCCAAGAGGCTCTACCATACATTTTCCTGTCACGGAGAAATTTGATCGTATTCAGCTAAGTGTCAACAACCTGCCTACAAGTACAAGGGAACTGCAGACTGTACTTGACGTCTTCTTTAAGAGGAGACAGAAGACACCTGATATTGAGCATCTGTACAGGAAATTAGTGATGACACAGAGCCAAAATGTATATGATTACAGGTTACACTGGCCACATAGCTATGTGCTCGCTAATTCCCGTAGCATTCAGATCACACTCCAAGGCCAGTGGAACAGACGCAAGTGACTAAAATCTGCCAGATAAGTGCGATGCGTAATGCCATGGTCATGCAAGAACTCGGGAAAGTGTCAGAGGAGTTGGACTTACGCATATTGTATATACAGGTACCACATACCAGAAACGAGGAATTACCCCACTTGCCAGTTACAGCACACATCATAATATCAGGTCAACGTCCAATGGCCGCGATTGTGGTTCCAGGTAGAGACGTAGCACTGACAAAGGTACATCGACCCTGTGACGAACAAGCAGTGGCAACAGAAATAATGACTTTCTTAGGAAAATTTTAGCTAACTAATCAATATTTTCAATACAGTCAGGAGGTACGACCACGGGTAGAAAACTTAAAAACAGCAGCAATTCTGGGTCGAAATGACAGAAATATTTTCGTAATGGACGCAAAAGCGAAATCAGCAATGTGGTATAGAAGACTAATGGACGGAAGAGGACTGTACCTTCAGGACTCTATACAAGAATTTGGCCTTTATCTCATGAATAGGCCATTCAGCTCATCTACTTCCCAAAATCTCGCAAGTGTGAGAGCAAATATAGATATCACCTTCGTAAACCCGAAAGTCAGTGACCGAATTGCCAACTGGAAGGTCTGTGATAGACTTAGAACAAGTGACCATAAACTCTTTTGCTTCACAATTACAAACACAGATAATAACTTAGACACTAACATCCAGGCCGAGCGACTATACAGTCTACACAGAGAGAACTGGGAACTTTTAAAGGCAGAACTCAAGATACAGCCACCGCAAGGAACCGGATTGATGTTGACACCGAAGCGGACGAATTTTTGCGAGCGCTGTAGATGGCGATCCTAACATTTGTAAGGAAGTCAAAAGGGCTTAAAATTCCCTGGATTCCCACCCTACAGTCCTTAAGACGTAGAGCAAGGCAGAGAAGGGGAATACTACCAAAGACCCTTAGGGGAAACAGAACGACAAAGAAGGCTGATTTTCTACCGAACAGTCAAACAACAATGTAAGGATCTACTACATCAAACAAGAGTAGAAAAATAGGAGGCGTACATTAAGGACCATATGGTAACAGATGTTTGGGGTTTTCCAGACAAACTTGCAACAAATAAGGTTCGATCACCCATTGTATTATCAACGCTGAGAAGATTCGACGGAACAATGACGACGGCAACGGACGATACAAGGGTGGAAGACAGAGAGTTCCATCAGCATTTTCGCTCTGAATCACAAGAGCAGCATGTGAATAACAATTTGTGATTCCATTTGTCCAGGAGGAAGTGAGACAGGCAATAATGAAGTTAAAGAAGAAGAAAGCACCAGGTCCTGACAGAATACTGGCAGAACTGTTGCGCCAGCTGGTGGGCCAAATTGTGCCATATATAACAGTGTTATTAAACGAATGTCTTTTGCAGGGTCTGGTTCTCAGAATTTCGAAAATCTCGGATATCATTATACTGAAGAAGGGGAAGACAAAGACCCAAGAGAACCGAAATCTTGCAGGTCGATTTGTTTGGTAATGTTCTAGCCCCAATACAGGAAAAGCTTCTGTGTCACCGCCTGAGGGACCACAGACAGTTAGTAGGCACGAGCCCCCTGCAGCACTGTTTTAGGAAAGGGAAATCCACCAGGATGCGATAAATCATGCAGTGAATATCTCAGACAACAAGTATGTTATAGACATAAAGACCGATATTGCTGGGGCGTTTGATAATTTGTGGTGATGATGATGATGATGAGCGTTTGGCGTCATTGGCCGGGAGGCCCCTCGCGGGGCAGGTCCGGCCGCCATATCGCAGGTCTTATTACATTCGGCGCCACATTGGGCGACCTGCACGCCGGATGGAGATGAAATGATGATGAACACAACACAACACCCAGTCCCTGAGCGGAGAAAATCTCCGACCCAGCCGGGAATCGAACCCGGGCCCAGAGGACGGCAATCCGTCACGCTGACCACTCAGCTACTGGGGCGGACATAATTTGTGGTAGCCTGCCCTGTTAAAAATACTGAAACAGACAGACTGTCCAAGGTGTCTCTATAAAAGTCCACGAGATTACTGCACAGACAAGCAGGTGCAATTAGAATGTACCGGGGAAAAAATTGTGAAAGACATAATCGAAGGCTGTTTGTGGTCCTGGCTTCTGGGGTGTTGGCAAAGAGCTATCACTGAACCAGCTTCAGAGTGTCACAAACACTAGAGGCTGGATCGCCTATTCACACGGTCTGCTAATTACAGTATCTGCTAACACAAGGGCTAAATTAAAGTGTCCAAGTGTGTGTGAAATCTTATGGGACTTAACTGCGAAGATTATCAGTCCCTAAGCTTACACACAACTTAACCTAAATTACCGTAAGGACAAACACACACACCCATGCCCGAGGGAGGACTCGAACCTCCGCCGGGACCAGCCGCACAGTCCATGACTGCAGCGCCTCAGACCGCTCGGCTAATCCCGCGTGGCGCTAAATTAAACAGTAAGGTAGTTCTTGAAAGACTAAGCATCTCGTGCGTAGAAAACTAACTAACAATACAAACGGTCTATATGTTACTAAAAGGAACACTATCAAGAACGAGAAACCCCACAGCCAGAAGAAATGGCGAAACTGTGAAAATAAATATATAGTTAGCTTGGAATTAATATCGACGAATAGCAAAGCTGTCATGCACTTGTAAAAATCGCCTGCCAGAGAGATATTAAAATCCTAAATAAAATAGCTACAATTGGCCAGAGAAGTTTTCAGCAGCCACTAAGTGCAATAAGAACGTACCACAACGCAATCTTATTCGCTGTTGTGGGCTATGGGTTGAGTGTCTGGACTCATACAACCAGAAAGGTGAGGATAGCACAGGCTCCACAGCGAGCGCACAGATGTGTACTCCTGCGCCTGGCAAGCGCGTATAGATATTGTTTGGTTTGTGGATCGCTAAATTGCGCGGTTATCCCAATCTTTACACAGTCCAATCTCGCCAGTTTCACTAATTATGATAAAATGATGACAACACAAATACCCAGTCCTCGCGCAGAGAAAATCCCCAACCCGGTCGGGAATCGAACCCGAGACCTAGTGATCAAGGGGCAGCAGTGCTAGCCACTAGACCACTAGCTGCGGATGGCGCGTACAGAACTACACCGACTGAGGCGCTGCTGGTGCTATTAGACTTGCTACCTCTATATCTAGCTGTAAGAAAGAGAGGTGTACACTCCTGGAAATTGAAATAAGAACACCGTGAATTCATTGTCCCAGGAAGGGGAAACTTTATTGACACATTCCTGGGGTCAGATACATCACATGATCACACTGACAGAACCACAGGCACATAGACACAGGCAACAGAGCATGCACAATGTCGGCACTAGTACAGTGTATATCCACCTTTCGCAGCAATGCAGGCTGCTATTCTCCCATGGATACGATCGTAGAGATGCTGGATGTAGTCCTGTGGAACGGCTTGCCACGCCATTTCCACCTGGCGCCTCAGTTGGACCAGCGTTCGTGCTGGACGTGCAGACCGCGTGAGACGACGCTTCATCCAGTCCCAAACATGCTCAATGGGGGACAGATCCGGAGATCCTGCTGGCCAGGGTAGTTGACTTACACCTTCTAGAGCACGTTGGGTGGCACGGGATACATGCGGACGTGCATTGTCCTGTTGGAACAGCAAGTTCCCTTGCCGGTCTAGGAATGGTAGAACGATGGGTTCGATGACGGTTTGGATGTACCGTGCACTATTCAGTGTCCCCTCGACGATCACCAGTGGTGTACGGCCAGTGTAGGAGATCGCTCCCCACACCATGATGCCGGGTGTTGGCCTGTGTGTCTCGGTCATATGCAGTCCTGATTGTGGCGCTCACCTGCACGGCGCCAAACACGCATACGACCATCATTGGCACCAAGGCAGAAGCGACTCTCATCGCTGAAGACGACACGTCTCCATTCGTCCCTCCATTCACGCCTGTCGCGACACCACTGGAGGCGGGCTGCACGATGTTGGGGCGTGAGCGGAAGACGGCCTAACGGTGTGCGGGACCGTAGCCCAGCTTCATGGAGACGGTTGCGAATGGTCCTCGCCGATACCCCAGGAGCAACAGTGTCCCTAATTTGCTGGGAAGTGGCGGTGCGGTCCCCTACGGCACTGCGTAGGATCCTACGGTCTTGGCGTGTATCCGTGCGTCGCTGCGGTCCGGTCCCAGGTCGATGGGCACGTGCACCTTCCGCCGACCACTGGCGACAACATCGATGTACTGTGGAGACCTCACGCCCCATGTGTTGAGCAATTCGGCGGTACGTCCACCCGGCCTCCCGCATGCCCACTATACGCCCTCGCTCAAAGTCCGTCAACTGCACATACGGTTCACGTCCATGCTGTCGCGGCATGCTACCAGTGTTAAAGACTGCGATGGAGCTCCGTATGCCACGGCAAACTGGCTGACACTGACGGCGGCGGTGCACAAATGCTGCGCAGCTAGCGCCATTCGACGGCCAACACCGCGGTTCCTGGTGTGTCCGTTGTGCCGTGCGTGTGATCATTGCTTGCACAGCCCTCTCGCAGTGTCCGGAGCAGGTATGGTGGGTCTGACACACCGGTGTCAATGTGTTCTTTTTTCCATTTCCAGGAGTGTATGATAAGGTAAAGGAGATACTGGACATAAGAGCCGTGTCGAATAAGGAAATAAAAGCATGCATTGATAGAGAATGGCAAGAAATCTGGGATAGGGTAGAGACACGGAGAAGGACCTACCTCTTCCTTCCAAACATAAGAGAAAGAACAAGAATGACATACTTCCTTTCAACCAAGGGAGCTATACACTACCTGTCGGGACATGGTCCGTATCCCAGCTAATTACTAAAAATACGACAGCGCACTACAGACACTGGTGAACGTGGAGCAATATGTACCCCGAATCACATCGTCTGGGGGTGTCCTGTTGGACAAGATGTTACGGAGCACAACAGAAAACGCATTTGGAAATGCAACAGTCTATACTATAATAAGGAATGAGGAACTGTGACATAAACTGAACTCGCATTTGGCTAAGATATCAGCTTATGAATTGCAAGCCTACAAGGCTGAGAGACAGCCAAGATGAGGCCTTACATCATGATAACAAGACATGCCACGGCAGATCACCCAACTACAAGAACCGTCTGGAAGCAGTGATGAGACGAGCCTCGGGGAGGACCAAAGAGGACTTCCTGAGACCCTGACAACCATCTCCCAGTCTCTACAACTTGGCTGGCACAACAGCACAGTTCTGTGAATCCTGAGTTGCACCTCAGTGCACAGGGGACTAACCATCCAAACCAGCGAGAGATCCAGCTTGGTTCTAATACCAAGTGCAATAGTTTTGTGTAGTGTAGTGCTGTGTACTACAGTGTTGTAATAGTGTAGTCCAAAATTATAAATTACAAAATTAGTGATTTAGCAATGCCGCTTAATGTATAGAACAGTGTACTGTGCCTTCCGGATTCCAGATCAACAGATACCTGTACGTACGACCTTTCTGGGTGATCTATTGCACTGTCTTTCAGTGGTCACAGGCTGTTTTCCGAATCGTGTTTGCGCTATACGCACTTTCTCTATAGCTTATCGAACTCCTCTCCCAAGTATTCCCAGATGTAAATACACTGACTCACTTTCAACTCTTCGGGATTTACCTGAAAAGAATCGAGCTTGCCCTCAGAAAGGAAATAAATAGTCCATCTCCCTGGCCGTCAACCGGTGGTCATACCTGTTGTTAAAACAATGTTAGTAGTAACAGTTTGGTGTAACGGTGTCAGGAACAACGGTTAGTGCTGTTTAAAAGCTAGTGTGCTTTGCAGATTAACTGAAAAGAGTGAGATGTATCATAAGCAGCAGAATGGGGGGAATTACGACGGTAAACTACAGAGTGGCGACGAAGTTATTGTGTTGACGGTGTCCGCAGTGGCTGCGGCGTACGCGAGACGGTAGTAAAAAGTTTTGAATATGCTTCAGCATTCCATAGAAGACTCTGCTGCTTCCAAACATAAGCTTCTTTAAATAATGTTTTCATGTCTGAAACCAAGGGTGAATATAATTGGCTCCTGGAACGCCCATCGCAGAGGAAATAATCCCTTTTTCACAGGCCCAAATTTTCACATGTCTTCAACTACACTTCATCCTTCCAATTCCTCATATTTCGCATTCGGAAGGAGCAGTATTCAAAGCCCCATCTGACCATCATAATTACGGTTCCATATGCTTTTTTTCTAAATCACTCTAGAGGAACCTCAAGAAGCATACGTTCTCGGTAGGTCTTATCTTGCACTTATCACTTCTCTCACTTCTAGTAATATTTATTAATATGAAAAATGCCGAGCTGTACTGTGGTTCGTACTCACTGTTAAACAGTAGCTCCCGTATAGCTTGCTGGATAATTCAATCAAAGGTCGAGGAAGGGCCATGCCTAGCACAGCGCTGTGGTGTTCGAGACAAAATTCGAATTCATGACAATTTTTCAATTTTAGTTCGGCCTATAGTATGGAGCCACAATACAAAAAATGATTGACAGCAACAAATATTTTTTAATCAATTCTGGACTCCGCGTTTCGAGATTTAAACAATCGTTTTCAAGTTGTTTTTGTTCAACTTCATATTTACTGCATATGCTGCACGCTCTATTTTACATTATTAGATACGTCCAAGCACATAATTTGATAAGAATGTCAATCAGATGCTGTATACCACATTCAAGACCAGAGCTTCCTGAGGATGAGAATTTAAACCTCGAAACACGAAGAACCGAATTAGTCAAAAATCATTTCTGACTGGAAGACGACAGTTGGGCATGTGTTGCCACTGTTAACGAAAGCAACCAGATTTTCGTCCAACATGCAAACGTACAAGAAATATTTTTTCCTGCGCTTTCCAGATGACGAGCTATAAAGTTACCGTCAACGGATACTTTGAAGAGCGTCACCGTCACCATCATCACCATTATCGTCATGTCACATCATAAGAGAAGTTCATTTTTCATTTTCTACTAGTGTGTGGTATTTACTTTGTACGTAGAGTATTTGTGCTCTTTTTGAGTTCTGCTGAAGTGCTGTGTTGAGTGTATGATTTACGAGAGATGATTTGCTAGAGGCGGGTACGAGTGGCTCAGGCGTGCTGTTTTGCAGGGGTGTGCCTCAACACGTACGAATGCCGTATCCAGGGCGGCGCCTCCCACGGCCCATGTGCTCTCGGCTTTGGCGTCTGCTGTGTCTGTAAGTATCGAAGCACACTGTAAGTACCAGGCAGACAGTGCAATACAGCCGATGCTTGCGATTGTTTAAGGCTACTCCTTTGACAACAGTGCACTCGGAAAAAAATTGTCAGCACAGAGAAATTTCTCGCTAATATCGGGTAACACTGGCTCTTGCCTTGAAAATTGCCTAAACTGGTTGAGGAAGAGAGACCACGAGTTTCTACAGGTTTGCCATATCCAGCAGGGGCCACTCATTGGTGATTAGATCCCGGAAATTACGGTAATATTGATGGTTCCGTTTCAACCTCTGTTCCATACAGCACAAGAGATTTTCAGTAGGATTTAGTGGGCCAGTCAAAGAGCAATAGGGTAGCTGAGTGTCCACATTTATTAAAATACTAGCTTTTTACTCGCGGCTTCGCCCACATACGCCTATTTCCCATATACTGCACTCATCTCTTCCTGCCTCTCTCTTTGTCCAGCGCCTCCTCTTTCCTCTCTCTGTCCATCTGCTCTTGTTTCCTTTCTCTGTGCATCTCCAACTCTTTCCTCTCTCTGTCCATCTCCTCCCCTTTCTGTTCATTTCCGCCATCCCTCATCTCTGTCCATCTCCTTCTTCCCCTTATCTGTGTCCATCCCCTTCTTTCCCCTCTGTATCTACCCACCTTCTCCTACCCCTTTCTCTCTCTACGTTATCAGCCACCCCTACTCAAATATGCAGTTTCTGGTTCTTACCCTCACGGTATCTCTTTCCAGATAGTAAGTAATACTCGTATGTGTATCATGTTTGGCTGAAATCGATCCAGCGATTTAGGATGAGCTTTTTACCTATCACTTTGCCCGCTTGCACACATATCACAAATATTTAACTAATTTCCCACATATTTGTGTGCATAGTTCACCTTTTTATACATATCGAATTTCGCCCTGCAGTTTCGTTTTCAACCAGATCAGTGTTTATGACGTCATATCGCCTGAACAATGTGTCGTACAATGATATAATTCTGTAGGTACTTCCAGTGGTATATGTGAATAGTGACTATGTACCGAATGTGTTGCGAATACAGTTAGCAGTAAAGAAGTAATGAATTAAAGCGTCATGCCCGGTGCGCCAGTTTTACTGCATGAACAGCGAAAATGTAGTAAGCGCCAAATGTTTTTCCTTTCATCGTATTGTGTGGATTGTCGACAAGGAAATGTTTTGTAAGGGTTTGAAATTATTTGTAAAGTCTGTTGCAAGCCATTAACTGCTCTCATTCTCAAATGCTGGATGAGTAAAGTCTGGGTACTCGCGTGTTGTGGGCACACTCCTTTTTCACCCACACACCTTTGATAGTTTCCTTACGAAACTTTATGTCGCTGACGACGCCTACAATATGATGAAAGGAAAAAAGTTTATCGCTTACTACATCTTCGCTGTACATGCAGTAAGACCGCCGCATCAGGCATGACGCTTTAATTTATTACTTCTTTACTACTAACTCTATTCACAACACATTTCGCAGACAGTTGCCATTTATAACACCGGACGTACCTGCAAAATTATATCATTGTGCAGCACATAGTTCAGGAGATACGTCATGAGAAATCGGCTGCGTAAAAATAACGTTTGCGAAAACTGACAACGGCCGGGGGAGCTGTGTGCTGACCACGTGCTCCTCCATATCCATATCCAGTGACGGCTATCGGCTGAGGATGACACGGCGGTCGGTCGGTTCTGTTGGACCTCCCAGGGCCTGTTCGGACGGAAAGTGTATGTGAAAATCAAATTGCAGGATGAAATTCGCTAGACATGCAGGTGAAATATGTGTACAAAACGGAAGAAATATGTTAAAAAATATATGAAATATATTTCACTTGTTAATATGGCTGCAAAGTCATGGAGGAAAAGCTCATCGTAAACCCCTGGAACTATTTAAATCATATTTGGTACAAATATTATTTACAACCTGGAAAGAAATACTGTAGGGATAAGAGCCACCAGCCTCCTATTGGGGTGTGTGTGATAATGTGGAGAGAGAAGGCGGAGTAAGAAATGGACAGATGGCGAGGGGGAGCGAGGAGATAGGCACAGATAGGAGGAGGAGGAGATGGGCAAATATAGGTGAGAGGGATATGGACAGAGAGAGGGGAGAGGGTGAGATGGGCGGAGACAGGTGGAGGAAGAGATAGGCAGACAGAGGAGAAGGAGGAAATGGACATAGAAAGGGCAGGAGAAGGACAGAGAGAGAGAAGGAGATGGACACAGAAAGAAAAGAAGAGAAGATTAACTGGGAGAGGGGAGGAGGAGATGGACAGAGAAAGAGGGGAAGGAAGATATTGACAAAGAGAGGGTAGGAGGAGGGAGATGGAGAGGGAGAAGAGGAAATGGACAGAGGAAGAAGGATCAAATGGACAGAGTGGGGAGGATCAAATAGATAGAGGGGAGTAGAGCACTTCGACACAGAGAGAGGAGGTAGGAGGAGGTGGACAGAGACAGTGACAGAAGAAGATCAGAGAGCAGGAAGTGGGTGAGGTGGACAGGAAGGGTTTTGAGAAGATGGACAGAGAAGAGGTGAAGGAGGAGATGAACAGAGAGAGGAAAAAGGAGGACATGGGCTAATCAAAGACTGAAATAAATACATACCGGGCAATGCCGGGTACTCATCTAGTTTTCATAATAAGTATGGATGAAGAAGTGGGTTCCAGGATATTATGCTGTGGTCCAATGAATTTCTCGTTTTGTTCCCATCTCTGAAGAACATCAAGACATATTGTATCTTTTTCGAAGGCCCGATGCACACCCTGGTTTGCTACTGGCTGAACAAAAATTACCTTTTTCGAGTGCTACCGGGCAGAGGTGTGATGTCACATGTTTTGAAAACTCGAACGCAGTTGGCTGTTGTCGACTGCTGTCGTCCGCAATTGCTGTCATCCAGTGGTGGAGGACGTGTACACATCTTCTGCTACGCTGTAATCCAGGTGCCATTCAGTTTTACAACCACCTCCTTCGGATTAAAATCATTGGGGAGTTTAATAATCTCTCCTGTCTCTTCACATAGTTTTTCGCAGTATCCAACTGTGGCTGCCAGTACGTATGTCTTATCAGATCGAATCCGGAGGTCTCCAGTATGCAAGACAAATGATTGTTTCTCCAATTCTACCGTTGCCTTTGTGTTATAATCGTTCTTTGACTGTTCTTTTAGTACCCACTTGCAGGTCTGTATAACTACACAGAATCTTGGAGTTCCTGGTTTTTACTGTGGTCTGCAAGCATCCTTGGTCGACTTTAGGTGGCCCATATCTTTCGGGTTTGTAAATCACAACGATATTTAATTTCCACAAGATCTTTCCTAAGTGTAATTACCGTTTTTAATGAACGGCAGGAAGACCGTGGATTTTGCAGACTGTTAGGACGGCTGTAGTGGCCAGGGCGGGTAAAGCGGCCTCTTCGTTATATTATTTTGCAGTTTTCTGTAGCCTAGTGGCGAACATTTGAAAGTATTGAAAGAGAGTTCTTTGGTGTTTTCAGCGAGTTTAGTGGGGATAGCAGCACGCGCTCATCTGCAGTGGAATATCTTATTTTTTCTCTACGTCTGATGTGAGGCAAGTCGGTTAATTGCTTCAACGCTGGTAAAACGTTGTATTTTAGCCTTCGAAACCACCTGCTTATGAATTACCTAGGTTATGCAATTTCATATTCAAGCAACATTTAGCGTAACGGCGCCCAGTCGGGCATAGTGGACAGCCGCCTGACGGGGCAATGTGGCCACATGCCGTATATTTTGTAATGTATTTACCTTGTTTCAAGACGAGGGAACTCATTATAAGACAAGAGTATTTCATAAAATAGGTATACAAAGGTAGTAGTGTCCTAACAACTTGGCTAAAAGCTACGTTCTCTTATTACCGGTGTATGCTAAGAGGCCATCAATTTATTTCAGAACACTATGAAAATCTTGGGATTCTGATGTTATGCAATAGGCTTTGGATGCTGTAAAAAAAGAAAAGATACCGTTTGCTACAGCAGCCAAACTATTCAGTGTCTCAAGTAAAACACTTAAAAGGAGAGTCCTTGTAAGAAAATTGTGACGCTGTTGCAGACGAGTAGATTCTTGGGAACTGAGATGTGTATTCAACAATGAGTAAGAGGAAGAACCGTTAACCATGCTTTTTACATTGAAGTAAGATATTATTGCTGATCAGTAATTAATTTGTGCCACTTGGCATTTTAGCTTGCTGAGCGGAATGATCTACATACTCAAAAAAGAAAAAAAGGATTGGGCGACACATTTTAGGAAGAGACATCCAAACATAAGGCTTAGAAAACCAGATTCCGCTTCATCTTAGTTTCCCTTTTCTATGTCTGTGGCCACCTTTCCCTTCCTAACCAGTAGACTGACCATTTTGCAGACTTTCAAAATGGTTCAAATGGCTCTGAGCACTATGGGACTTAACATCTGAGGTCATCAGTCCCCTAGACTTAGAACCACTTAAACCTAACTAACCTAAGGACATCACACACATCGATGCCCGAGACAGGATTCGAACCTGCCACCGTAGCGGTCGCGCGGTTCCGGACTGAAGCGCCTAGGACCGCTGGGCCACAACGGCCGACTGCAGACTTTCACTGAAGCTCATTTTTCTACTACAAAAGGAGGATTTGAATAATAATGCGACCGTTTTGTAGTTAAAGAATGTATACAACATAAACAGATAGATATTGTATGCTTACCTATGACACGGTGTCAGAGGAAAGCTAGATTACAACATGCGTTTTACAATCAACTGAAAAATATCTATTTTTAACACATTAATTTCTAAGCATTATCGTACACGTCACATTGCACCTGTTGTACAGTTAACAATAAATGTTAAAATATTCCACGGTCGTCTTAAATGCGTTTGTGTACTCTTGCTTGGCTGGTTTGTTTGGGTTATAAAAGGACCAAACTACAGGCTCATCAGTCCCTCATTCCTCATACAAACAAGTCTTAAGGTAAAACAGTTCCCAGAAGGAATTGGGGAAAGTAAAAGGGCGTAAAACTAACGGAGAACCACATCGAAAGACAAAATGAAAAAAGCGAACCACAAGGAGAAAACGTACACCAGAAGTAAAAGTCGAGGAAGGTATTAAAATCATAGAGTAGATGGCCTGCGCTGGCCATCACACGAATATGGAAGAACATGTTATGTTGTTTGTCTTTGAGCCTCAGCACGTTCCCTAATGAAAGCAGCGGCCTCCATGATGAGACCAAGCAGTTCATCTCACAAATTCATCTGTCGTTTGTACATCTCAGATTTCATCCAACCCACAATCAAAAATCTAATGGAGTAAGGTGCAGCAATCTCGGTGGCAAGGTAAATGTACAACCACAACCAATCCAGCGGTTAGGTTAAGTACGGGTGAGATGTTCCCTCACAAGTCTGGATCCGCGATGCCGGAAGTTCGCTACAGTCCGCCTGGCCCGAAGGAACGACCTTAGGGTGTTCAACAAACTATTTTCTTAAAAATGCAAGTAATTATGTCTCGTCATTTGCTCTTCTAAACTGACTGGATCTGATATTGCCGCATCGAGAAACGAACTTGGAAACTGGTTTCCACTGTAGCGTGTGGATTTTCCTGCGATCGTCGATGAATATTACGGTGTTGTTGATTCAATTCCGTGTACACATGTCTTCATCAGTGAATAATATTCATGGAAGTAAGTGATAAAATTCAAGCCCTATGGCATTGCCACCAGTGTGAAGATTGTGGGCATATTCTACATTAAACGGGTACAACTGTCCCGCACGTAATGATCGTCATACACCTATTCGTGGGACACCAGTAGGTGCAGAAAGTCGCAGTGTGCTGGTAGTAGCACTACGATGCATTGTTTCAACAACGTGTTGCTGTTCCTGCACAGGTTGTTGAACTACACGTTCAGAAGAAAAATGTGAACCTAGGAAAGATATCTGTTTCACGGGTAGAGCGTGACAAAGGTTCAGTGGTAAAAAATGATCGTTACAGCTATCTGGTTAATAATGAAAGAAATAATGATAGCATACACTTCTTGGTTAGCAGGCTGTGTGCTAAATGTCCTGAATTAAATCTGAAATTTTTAATAGGATCTGGTCGAGTAGGCATTTGTGACGCAGTAGGTAGTTATGTGATTGTGGAAGGAGACTAAGTTGGATTGCACCGTCAATAACATTTGACAGAAGTGTCCTAAGTTTCCTGAGTTTCACTCTCTTCCGTCTTATTACTTCTACGACAATCCCCAATGAGACACTGCATATGCACTCACTATATTCACTCAGAAGACAGATAGCCATTCGCCGATAACGGTAAACCTGCCCCATCTTCACCATTTCACCTAGACCGCCTATTGGATGCCACGTATATTTGCAATACTTAGTATCAATAAAAGTTATTGCAGTCAAATCGTCATGTAACTGTTTCAGTGCCTAAACCGGTTTCTGCTTATAATTCAATTACAACAGCCCATATATAAAACATGGAGCAAGGCTGACTCAGAATATACGACAGGTCACTATTTACGTGAGGCTTCTACCATACTGGTACACTGGGTCATCTGGTTGGAGTCTTGCGTAAATCATATTCTGACGTAGACCCCAAGAAGTAGCCATGGGCCAAAAATGACTTAGTCGACACCGATTTAGTGATTGAAAAATTTAGATGGGCATCTCACAGGAAAAAAACTTTATTGTTGGTTCAAATGGCTCTGAGCACTATGGGACTTAACATCTATGGTCATCAGTCCCCTAGAACTTAGAACTACTTAAACCTAACTAACCTAAGGCCATCACACGCATCCATGCCCGAGGCAGGATTCGAACCTGCGACCGTAGCAGTCGCGCGGCTCCGGACTGAGCGCCTAGAACTTTTTGTTGGAAATAATAAACTAACTACTGCTCTTCGCCAATAGTGGTGGTGGTGGTGGTGGTGGTTAGTGTTTAACGTCCCGTCGACAACGAGGTCATTAGAGACGGAGCGCAAGCTCGGGTTAGGGAAGGATTGGGAAGGAAATCGGCCGTGCCCTTTCAAAGGAACCATCCCGGCATTTGCCAGAAACGATTTAGGGAAATCACGGAAAACCTAAATCAGAATGGCTGGAGACGGGATTGAACCGTCGTCCTCCCGAATGCGTTCGCCAATAGTGTGGCAATTATGAAAAATGCTGAGTATTAAGGATTTGGTCATTATTTTGCATATTAATAACTCTAGATACCCCGAAGCAAGTCCATGACAAAAAGCTATAAATGATGATTGTGGAATTTACATTAATTATAAACATGGACATGGACTGTGGGCAAACAGGAACAGAAGAGAATCGAAATATTTGAGATGTGGTCCTACAGAAGAATATTGAAAATTAGGTGGACTTTTACTGTAAGCCTGCCGTTGTGGCGAAGCGGTTCTAGGCGCTTCAGTCTGGAACTGCGCGACCGCTGCGGTCGCAGATTCGAATCCTGCCTCGGGCATGAATGTGTGTGATGTCCTTAGGTTAGTTATGTTTACGTAGGTCTAGTCTAGGGGACTGATGACTTCAGATGTTAAGTCCCATAGTGCTTAGAGCCATTTGAACCAACTTACTGTAAGGAATGAGGGGGCTCTCTGCAGAATCGGTGCTGAAAGGAATATATGGAAAACACTGACAAGAAGAAGGGACAGGATGACAGGACACCTGTTAAGACATCAGGGAATCAGTCCATGATACTAGAAGGAGCTGCAGAGAGTACAAACTGAAGAGGAAAACAGAGATTGGAATACATCCGGCAAATAATTGCTACTCTGAGCTGAAAAGTTTGCACAGGAAAGGAATTCATGGCATGCCGTATCAAAGCAGTCAGAAGACTGAAGACGAAAAAAAAGCGCTTTGTGGAACAGGTGTTATCTACCGTATTCTGCCGACATGTTTCACATCCATGAGGGTTTGCACAGTATTGGTCTCTGGAATTAATGGTGAATCTAACGTACTTTAAACTGATATCAAGTTGCTTCTACAGTCTTACGCGTAGTTCTATATGCACACTTTGCTGACTTTACAGAGGTACAGTCTGTAGCGCAATGCTTACTACGTTGTGGGCTGCAGCTGGACTGATTTTCACAAGGCGCCAGGCCGACGCAACCTGTCGCTTTCCCCTCCCTCTCGGAGCCTGGCTTGTTGTTGCATGTGCGGCCTGTTCGCGGTGCACTGACCGCTGCGAGTCGCAACAGGTTAACGACTAACACTCGATCGCTGGTTCTACGTCACGAGGCCGCGCATTCACCGGCACCTGCCACCAAGGGCATCGCGCCGACCGGGGCAGGCGCGGAACTGCATGTCGGGCGAAACGCCCAGTCACACTCACATCCTGCTGCCTCTTTACTCTATAATTATAATTTTGTCAAATCTTTGTATATTCATCTTATGGCTGCAAATAAATTCTCAGAAAGAGGGCATAGTGGTCCACCTCCACGTTGGTGGGGCACGGGCAACGACACACAGCATATGGTCGTATCGCTCTGTGTGTCGGCTAAGAGACCAGCCCATAGGCTAGAAAGGACCCGTGTTATGTATAAAAATGGCCGGTTATTACAAAGAGTAGCAGCAGTGAAAAAAAAGTGTCTCTTTAAAACATCACAGCAAACACGAGGGCTCGACGTGAGTGTCAATGTTTGGCACTGCGATCCTCATTTCGATCTTCAAATCCTTTACCTGAGCCCATGACACACTACAGTTACACTCTCACGACTTGTCCTACATCCGACGCCTACAACGGTTTAACCCGTATCGTAGGCAATGTGTGTGTGCACTGCCGAAGTACGCTCCTGGTCATTAAAACTGGAACATAGTGACGGTGGCATCCAATAAACAGGAAATTGCAGTAAAGTGTACGGTATGCTTGGATATGCAAATGATCAGCATTTCAACGAATCCGCACAAATGAGGAATGTGCACTAGTGTAGATGGCGTTACACATTTCTGATTTGTGCGGGTTCGTTGAAATGCTTAGTTTCTTGTACAGTACCACGATGAGCGTAACCCTGTGTGATGGCTCGGAGGAGAATCAAGGTTGCCAGGTGGCATTCTACATCTAGATACATATTCCGCAAGCCACAATATGGTATGTGGAGGAGGGTACCTTGTAACACTACTAGGCATTTCCTTTCCCGTTCCAATCGCAAATAGAGTGTGGGATAAACGATTACCTATATGCCTCTGTACGAGCCGCAATTTCTCTTATCTTAGTGATCCATCCGCGAAATGTACGTTGGCAGCAGGAGAATCGTTCTCCAGGCAGCTTCATATGCTGGTTCCGTAAATTTTCTCAGTAACGTTCCTCGAAAAGAACGTCGCTTTCCTTCCAGGGATTCACATTTGAGTTCCCGAAGCATCTCCGTAACTCGCATTGTTTGAACCTACCGGTAACAAATATAGCAACCCGCCTTTGAACTGCTTCGATGTATTCCTTTAATCCTACCTGGTATGGATCCCAAGCACTTTTTTAATACTTAACAATGACTCGTACTATTGTCCTGTATGCAGTCTCCTTTACGAGTGAACTATACATTTCTAAAATTCTCCCAGTAAAACGAAGTCGACTGTTCGCCTTCCCCCTCTACAATCCTTACATGCCCGTTCCATTTCATGCTGATTTACATAGGTACAACTAGATACTTAAACAATGTGACTCATTGAAGCAGCTCACTACTAATGCCGTATTCTAACATTGAGGCATTGTTTTTTCCTGATAATCTGCATTAAATTACAGTATATTTAGACCAAGCTGCCATCCATCACACCAACTAGAAATTTTCTCCAAGCCATCATGTATCCTCTTACAGACACTCAACGACAACGCTTTTCTGTATACCACAGCATTACCAGCAAAAAGCCGTAACCTGCTGCTCGCCCTGTCCGCCAGATCATTTATACAGGGCGAGTCACTAAGTATTGCCACCAAGAATACCTCAGAAAGTATGATAGTAACTGAAACGTTTGTGGGACAAATGCTGCATGGGACATCGGGGGCCACAATATGACGTTGGTTTTTTGTTCCTAGGTGGGGTCGCGTCAGAGATATGACGGTCAACTTTCTTTTTCTATATCGGATGCTATAGTTTGGTACTTATTTTCTGAAAGCGACTATCGAGACGAATCCAATGATGTGTAACAGTAAGGTCTTTGAAGGTCAACGAAGATCACAAAGGCGTTCGAAGTGACGATCACTGGTATCAATGCAGTGCTGCAATCTTCTTATCATGGATTGAGTGGTATTTCTTATCACTTCGGTACTTATCGAAACACATATTCTGACAATTCTCTCTCGTTTATCGTCCAAATAGTAAATATTCGCCGAATACGGCGTATCCATCTAACGTGCCATTGACATGTAAACACCATTCGACGGTTTCGCAATACAACACTAATAGGAACGGTAAGACTAGTATCGTCGAATCAAGCGAATGTGAATGATGTATTCCTTCGAAGAACAAGTCTATATGCTTCTCATTTACGGAGAATTCCAAGGGAATTCAGCGAGAGCTAGAGACTTAAACGCTGAAAGATATTCTCAACGAACTCACCCTACACGTCGTACATTTAAATATGTGTGTGATAAATTGAGAACAACTGGGTCTTTAACGCACCAGAAAGACATCCGGCAAAGGAAAGTTACTAACGAGGCAGCGGAGATTGGTACTCTTACCACTGTGGTTCGAGATCCTTGTGTTAGCGTCAAATCGCTAAGGGTCTGGCATGAGCCAGAGTAGTGTTGTTCGTGTTCTACATCGCCATATATATCATCCTTACCATATCAGTCCCCACCAAGAATTAGCTGGTACGGATTGTATGCGTCGCATTGAATTCTGACGATGGGCTCAATTTCAGATTCAGAGGAATTACACATTTATTAATTTGATTTTATTTACTGAGGAGGCTACATTCATGAGCCACGGAAATGTTAATTTGCATAACATGCATTATTGGGCAACTGAAAACCCATGTTAGGTGCGACAAGTTGAACACAAAAAACCGCGGTCGGTGAATGTATGGTGTGGGATTTTGGAGGACAGAATTATAGGTCGCTATTTCATCGAAGGAAATCTTAATGGTAGGAAGTACACCACATTCCTGCAAGAAACATTAGGTCTGTTATTGGAAGAAATACCTTTAGGAACAAGGAACAGAATGTGGTATCAACACGATGGGTGTCCTGCACATTTTTCGCTGATGGCTAGAAATGAGTTGCAGAGACAATTCCCAAATCGTTGGATTGGACGCAAAGGAGGTGTCTTGTGGCCGGCTAGTTCGCCAGACTTGACGCCTCTGGATTTTTTCTTGTGGGGATTCGTAAATGACATTGTTTATAAAGGCGTTCCAATTACAACTGAAGATATACGAGAATGAATTATCATAGCATGTGCTTCGATAAGTGCCGATGTGGTACGGTATACCACTCAATCCACTATAAAAAGATTGCAGCACTGCTTCGAATACCTTCCGTAAATGGACGTTCATGTCACCTTTGTACCCTTACTGTGACACATCATTGGATTCATCTCGATAGTCGCTATCAGAAAATAAGTACCAAACTATAGCATCCCATTACAAAAAGCAAAGTTGACCTTCATATCTCTGAAGCGACCCCACCTAGGAACAAAAAACCATTGTCCCATGCAAGTTTTGTCCCACAAACTTTTCATCTACTATCATACTTTCGGAGTTATTCTTGGTGGCAATAGTTGGTGACTCACCCTGAATATACAGACGGAAAAAATCGCAAACCCAAGAAAGAGTTGTGCGACATAAAGGAAAGTTGGTAAGCGTGTTTTCCCATCTGACAGATGATGTCTATTTTGATTTCTCGCCAGTCGTGTTAGAGTGGCGCTAGTAGCGCGACAATGGGAATGCAAATCTTGCCTGATTTAAATACACGCTGGAACGGTCGTGAGCGCTAATTACCTTTGAGATTGGACATTGTGAGTTTATGTTAGTCACGAATGTGTTTAAGAAGACATAGACGTCATTATCAACACCTCACTGAGTCTGAACCAGGTCGTGTAATAGGGCTACGAGTAGTGGGATGTTTGTTCTGCGTTACTGCAGAAAAATGTAAATATTGCACATGATTGCTAGCAGCGGCGGTCACGAGAATGTACGATCGCAAGAAAACCGGTCTGGCGCATCGTACTGCATCTGCAGCAGAAATTAGAGCAGCAGTCCGCACCACAACGACACAACGAACCGTTACAAAACATGTTGATTCCGTATTTCTGGATTTCCGGAAGGTTTTTGACACCGTTCCTCACAAGCGACTTCTAATCAAGCTGCGGGCCTATGGGGTATAGTCTCAGTTGTGCGACTGGATTCGTGATTTCCTGTCAGGAAGGTCGCAGTTCGTAGTAATAGACGGCAAATCATCGAGTAAAACTGAAGTGATATCAGGTGTTCCCCAGTGAAGCGTCCTGGGACCTCTGCTGTTCCTGATCTATATAAATGACCTGGGTGACAATCTGAGCAGTTCTCTTAGGTTGTTCGCAGATGATGCTGTAATTTACCGTCTAGTAAGGTCAACCGAAGACCAGTATCAGCTGCAAAGCGATTTAGAAAAGATTGCTGTATGATGTGGCAGGTGGCAGTTGACGCTAAATAACGAAAAGTGTGAGGTGATCCACATGAGTTCCGTTGGAATTCGATTACTTGATAAATAGTACAATTCTCGAGGCTGTCAATTCAACTAAGTACCTGTGTGTTAAAATTACGAACAACTTCAGTTGGAAAGACCACATAGATAATATTGTGGGGAAGGCGAGCCAAAGGTTGCGTTTCATTGGCAGGACACTTAGAAGAGGCAACAAGTCCACTAAAGAGACAGCTTACGCTACACTCGTTCGTCCTCTGTTAGAATATTGCTGCGCGGTGTGGGATCCTTACCAGGTCGGATTGACGGAGGACATCGAAAGGGTGCAAAAAAGGGCAGTTGGTTTTGTATTATCACGTAATAGGGAAGAGAGTGTGGTAGATATGATACGCGAGTTGGGATGGAAGTCATTAAAGCAAAGACGTTTTTCGTTGCGGCGAGATCTATTTACGAAATTTCAGTCACCAACTTTCTCTTCCGAATGCGAAAATATTTTGTTGAGCCCAACCTACATAGGTAGGAATGATCATCAAAATAAAATAAGAGAAATCAGAGCTCGAACAGAAAGGTTTAGGTGTTCGTTTTTCCCGCGCACTGTTCGGGAGTGGAATGGTAGAGAGATAGTATGATTGTGGTTCGATGAACCCTCTGCCAAGCACTTAAATGTGAATTGCAGAGTAGTCATGTAGATGTAGATGAACAGTTACTTCAAGGAACTCCGAGACAGTCGCCCCGTATCGTGCATTCCACTGTCCCCAAACCAGCATCATTTGTGACTTCTGTGGTGTCAAGCGAGATCTCATTGCGAGGCAGGATGAGGTTCTGTTGTGTTTTCTGATGAAAGATAGTTCTACCATGTGTGGTGCCCGCGTGTTGCTTACAAGGAGGCCAGCTGAGGATCTACGAGCAACCTGTCTGCGTGCTATACCCACTGCACCTATAGATGGAGTCATAGAGTCTGGGATGTGATTACGGATGGCAGCAGGAACACCCTCGTGGTTATCCAGCTCACCCTCACTGCAAATTCGTACTTCAATCCGATGATTCGACCTGTTGCGATCCCTCATTAACAGCGTTTCAGGGAATGTTTTCAAACAAGATAACTCTCGCCCACATACCGCTGTTGTAACCCAACCTGCTCTACAGAGAATGTCGACATGTCGCCTTGGCCTGCTCGATTACCAAAAATGTCTCCAATCGAGCACATGTGGGACATCATCGACGACGAATCAAGCGTCATCTGCAAGCAACGTTAACCGTCCCTGTATTGACCTACCAAACACAACTGGCTTGGATGTCCATCTCACAAACTGACATCCGGCACCTGTACAACACAATGCACGTACGTTTGCACGCTTGCATTCAACATTCTGGCGACTACACCGGCTATTAATGTACCAGCATTTCAGATTTGCAATGGATTTACTTTATCCTGTGATCTTGCAATATTAATCACTTAACTATTCCGGAAATTTCGTTACCCTACATTAATTATTTTTGGTGTTGCGACATTTTTCAGCAGTGTACACAGAAAATAACAGCAGTTATGTCACACTTCCCTGGGGCACCTCTAACGATAACCTTGTGTCTGATGGATACTCTCCGTCCAGAACTACCTCTGGATACTGTTACTTAAGAAGTCTTTGAGACACTCACATATCTGGGAACATGTTAGGTATGCTGGTACCTTCTTTAACAGCCCGCAGAGGGGCACAGTGTCAAATGCGTTTCAAAAAAATTGTTCAAATGGCTCTGAGCACTATGGGACTTAACTTCTGTGGTCATGAGGCCCCTAGAACTTAGAACTACTTAAACCTAACTAACCTAAGGACATCACACACATCCATGCCCGAGGCAGGATTCGAACCTGCGACTGTAGCGGTCGCGCGGTTCCAGACCGTAGCGCCTAGAACCGCTCGGCCACTTCGGCCGACTGAGTTTCAAAAATCTAGGAATATGGAACCTGTCTGTTGCCTTTCATCCATAGTTCGCAGGATATCATGTGAAAAGAAGGCAAGCTGAGTTTCGCATGAGCGATGCGTCGTCATACTTACCTAGCTGCTGGAACAATCACTGACGTCTACTTTTTGACTGCGAGCGCCGGCTGCTCATGCGGTCTGGGTAAAATAAGTTTGGATCTATAACGGTTATGAGAGCCAAAACCGGCCGCCGTGAGTAGATACAAAAGAAATTGCAATTTAGACTGTCACTATTTATTCCCATATGAGGTAAAAATCGCAAGGCTTCCAAAACGTCTTTGCAGACATCTTGCAAGGTTATGTGAGCATTAGTAACCAGTGTAAGACTTCCATTCGATTTTACAGCGCTGTTTTTCTCGTACAACGAAAGCTGTTTATAAACGGAAAAAGGAATTCTTGAAGTTGAGTTATTATACAAATGTGTTTCCGAATTCTTACATGGGGACATTGCAAGTGGACTTACCTTTGTGGGAAGAGGCAGCCTGGTTTTGAGTGCTGGATGGACAAGAAGACCAGAAGGAGAAGTAAACAGCAGCTCTTTTGCCAGTGAATGATGTACAGTATGACAGATTTGGTCACTGGCCAGAATATGGGCCAAAAGCGAAGATGTAGACTTTACCCTCAGGGATGGTCGACTGTAAAACGCGGAAAATGCGGAATTCAAAATGGTTCAAATGGCTCTGAGCACTATGGGACTCAACTGCTGAGGTCATTAGTCCCCTAGAACTTAGAACTAGTTAAACCTAACTAACCTAAGGACATCACAAACAACCATGCCCGAGGCAGGATTCGAACCTGCGACCGTAGCGGTCTTGCGGTTCCAGACTGCAGCGCCTTTAACCGCACGGCCACTTCGGCCGGCAAAATGCGGAATTGTTCTGTGCTTTGTTGCAAATATTTTTAGACGCTTCACATGCAATGCTGCAAAATGCAACAATTGTTTCAGTCACAGGAACGACATTGTAATATTTTTATTGTAGCATGCGCCTTTTTTGGCAGTTATACGTCGGCTTATTGTAGTTTGAAGCAATGTATGTAAAATTGTTCACATGACCATACACGTCTAATTTAAGTAACTTAATACTTTTCCTTCAAATATTTCTCAGTGTGCCAAACAAAGGGTTACTGGGGAAAATTAATTCATAATTGCTTCGAAAAAGAAGGTATTTACACACAATTTCCTAACGTAGTTTCCTTTCCATAATTGGTGAAACAAATTCTTTCATGACAAGAATAAATTTCCGAGTCCTAACATCAAGGTGGTGTAGATGAATTAGTCTGGACTGTGATTTAAGTAGTCCCAATGGGTTGAATGACCTCCGAGAGGATGCTGACGATACTGGCTCTGTCATTAAAAGAATGGTCAGGCGAACATTATCCTGAAATGTTCTTCAATCCTGCCACGGTCAGCAATAAGTTGTCCTTGAATAAGGTCTACATTACATGGTTTTGCACCATTGGTATCGGTTTGCAGCATTTCGAACATTGCATAAAGCCTGTCCTCACTAAAGTTTTGTGTGTGTACTGCAAAGAACTCTTCCAATGGTCGTGCAGATGGAGAATTGGGAGAAAGTAACAAGTATCTCTTCGAGGTGGGATAGTTGCTTCTGATGCTCTTGGCTGAACCGTCGTTGAATCTCATTCAGAAAGAGATCTAGAATTTCAAACATATTTTTCGTAAATCTTCGTTCACGTGATAATTCTTAAGAAGCGGACGGTGAGTGTACATTTCAATGTCGCTGGTATTTGTTGTGTCCTTGAGATATTCGGGTCTTTCAGATTTAGGTTCTCAGAATAATATTTGGCTTTCTGCAACAGCCTATCAAACGCTTCCGCAGTTCTACGTTTCGTAAGAACTGCTTTTAAAACGTCTACAGATCGTTTCACACCGGACGCATTAAATTTTGGATTCTGTACAGATCTGGCCAGCTCTTCAAGTAAATCAAAAATTTCAATGGCGACTGTCACGTAAAAAAACTTTTCGAGCCGCTTCGCGTAGCCCTGCAGAACTGAACGTTTTTGTCTGTAATTGAGCTGGATGCATTCAGTACTTCGGCCACTTTTTTCTGGAGCAGCTAACAGTTTTCTCTGAAATGTTTCACAGATTTAACTATCACAGTTCATAAGGTCGCACACACCGGCATCAGCCGCTGAACTGTCGGTTTGGATTCCTTTTGTCGACACCAGATGGTAGCACAGCATCTACACACTCATTTCTCTTTTTTGCGGCTTCCGGTATTATATTTGAAACGTCATTAATAGTTACCAAGACATTGCACAATGGATCACGTCTTTTGAAACTTCCTTTGGTGGAAGATCCAAACAATGATTACTGGAGTGGATGCAAAAGCTCTTTGGCTGGTATCGAAGAAAGATTTCTTCACACCCTTGTTCCGCCCATATATATTAGCTGCACCATCGAAACAATGGGCGCGTAGAAACTAATTCCTACTGAGAGTCTTAGAAGGATGTGTTTACTGGTCGTTGCCAGCGTTTGTGGCTTGGCCACCATATACTCTGAAAAAGTTCTTTTACTTCAAGCGACTAAAGGCAAGCCGGCCGGGGTGGCCGAGCGGTTCTAGGCGCTACAGTCTGGAACTGTGCGATCGCTACGGTCTCAGGTTCGAATCCTGCCTCGGACATGGATGTGTTTGATGTCCCTAGGTTAGTTAGGTTTAAGTAGTTCTAAGTTGTAGGGGACTGATGACCTCAGAAGTTAAGTCCCATAGTGCTCAGAGACATTTTTGACTAAAGACAACATCCATAAACAGTAAACAGGCCCTGGAAAGCCACATCCGTCGTTGAACCTGCTGCAGTTCCGTAAAATGAAGAAAATTTCATCTGCTGCAGTCTCTCATGTGAGCATCAATTTCCAGTATTTAATTTCGTATCACTGGCGACAACCAAGTTTCGCTAGCCAGCCACATCCGTCATTGGATCTGCCATAATTCCGCAAAATGAAGAAATTTTCATTTGCTGCACAGCGTCTCATGTGAGCATCAGTTTCCAGTATTTTGTTTTCTGTCACTGACGACAACCAAGGTCTGGTACACTTGAGTGGCCAGTAAAGCTGTTCTAGCTTTCTCATAATCGGTTATCTGACGTCTCGCGCTTTCGCCGCTCTCGGGTGTGCTGTTTTCACGTTGTTGAATAACGGCGACAGACTTTTCTGTGTCTTTTTGCAGTCAGAGAAACCTTTTTAAAGAAAAGCTGTTTTTTCTTTGATCTTCTATTGCTTACAATGTAAATAGACCTAGTACAGCCATAGCAGAGCATAACGTCACTCGCTTCTTCGTAATGCAGCCACGGATAAGGCAGGCACAGATCATTCCCATTTTATAAGATGTTTCTACCCTCCGCGATAACGTATGACAGGACGGGACAGAATGCAGTTGGAGTTACGCAGTCCAGTCACGTTAATGTGACCACCGCCTATGTTCGACGTCAACGTGCAATAGCCACTCATTGACGCAAGGTGGCAGCACCAGCAGTGGAGGGTCTATAAAGTGTGAGGGAGGGACGCGGACAACAACGCAGTCGTAGAGGTATGCGAAAGCAGAGCGATTTTCCTGACGTCCAAAATACACGATCATTAACTTTCTGGCCATCGGTGGAAGCATTTCCGAAACGGCTAAGTTTGTAAACCGTTCGTGTGCCGACTTGGTTAACGTACACTGTGCATGGCAAAATGTCGTTATCGAAAACCGGCGCCGAGACAACGGTGCTGCACCATGGGCCATAGATATCAGGGGCGAACGACGGCTGCGGGGTTGTGTTCGGCCGAGTAGACGTGCAACTGTTCAGCAACTGGCCTCCCAGATGAACCAAAGGACTGCTAACAACGTCTCCTCAACGACTGTTCAGTGAACGTTTCTGCGTATGGGCCCCTCAGCAGGCGCCTGGATTGTGTACACATGCTGACGATGATGGCTGGAATTCGCACGCCACTAAGTTGCGAACAAGCGGCCTTTTCGGATGACACATGGCCGTTGGCGTGTACGGCGTGAAACACCTGAAAGCAAACACCCTACAAAATCCTCGGAATGGGTCCAGGCCGGAGTAGGGATCGTTATGGTCTGGGGAACGTTTTCGTGTCATTTTCTGGGTGATCTCGTCATTCTGGAAGGCTTAATGTATCAACATATGAATGCATCTGTCATTGGGGACCACGTCCAGCCCTATATACAGCTTGTTTGTTCCTCGGCACGATGGCATCTACCAGCAGGACAATACAACGTATCAAACAGCTCGCTGTGTGCGTGCGTGGTTCTAAGAGCACTAGGATGAGTTTACCGTACTTCCCTTGCCTCCAGACCCCTCGGATTTAAACTCAGTCACGAAACCGTGGGACTACACATATCGGGCTATTCGCACCATGGATCCTCAATCGAGAACCCCAGCGCGGCTGATCACGACCCTGGACTCGGTATTGCTCCATATCTCTGTTGGTACCCTCCAGAAGCTCGCTGACTCTCTTGTTGCACGTCCACGTTGCAAAAAGTGGTTATTTTGGTAGCTGTTTGCATTAATATCCTGGGTCGTGTACAAGACGGTTACATAGTCTTTCAACTACACTACTGGCCATTAAAACTGCTACACCAAGGAGAAATGCAGATGATAAACGGATATTCATTGGACAAATATATTATACTAGAACTGACATGTGATTACATTTTCACGCAATTTGGGTGCATAGATCCTGAGAAATCAGTACCCAGAACAACCACCTCTGGCCGTAATAACGGCCTGGACACGCCTGGGCATTGAGTCAAACAGAGCTTGGATGGCGTGTACAGGTACAGCTGCCCATGCAGCTTCAACACGATACCGCAGTTCATCAAGAGTAGTGACTGGCGTATTGTGACGATCCGGTTTCTCGGCCACCATTGACCAGACGTTTTCAATTGGTGAGAGATCAGGAGAATGTGCTGGCCAGGGCAGCAGTCGAACATTTTCTGTATCCAGAAAGGCCCGTACAGCACCTGCAACATGCGGTCGTGCATTATCCTGCTGAAATGTAGGGCCTCACAGGGATCGAATGAAGGGTGGAGCCACGGGTCGTAACACATCTGAAATGTAACGTCCACTGTTCAAAGTGCCGTCAATGCGAACAAGAGGTGACCGAGACGTGTAACCAATGGCACCCCATACCATCACGCCGGGTGTATGGCGATGACGAATACACGCTTCCAATGTGCGTTCACCGCGATGTCGCCAAACACGGATGCGACCATCATGCTGCTGTAAACAGAACCTGGATTCATCACAACAACGTTTCACCAGGCAACGTCGGTCAACTGCCGTTTGTGTATGAGAAATCGGTTGGTAACTTTCCTCATGTCAGCACACTTTAGGTGTCGCCACCGTCGCCAAACTTGTGTGAATGCTCTGAAAAGCTAATCATTAACATATCACAGCATCTTCTTGCTGTCGGTTAAATTTCGCGTCTGTAGCACGTCATCTTCGTGGTGTAGCATTTTTAATGGCCAGTAATATAGTTTCTTCAAGGATTCAACAGTTTCATCTAGCTATAAGCAAAAATGGCTGAAACAAAAATGCTAACAGCATATTTGGTGACGTACGAGAATGATTCTGAAAATTTTTGGAACAGTGTGGGTCTAAAAACAAATGAAATTTGTTCATATTTGGCAGCTACTTCTTAACGTTTTGCTAGTTGTCTGCAGTGTAGTTTGTTCAATCTACTTTAATAGTTTGTTAATTATCATTATTTAAAGATTTTACGTCAACCGAAAAATTAAATTGGCTAGAGAACATTTTAGGGCTATGATTTTTTTTATTTTAAATCGTCACTAATGCCTAAACACTGTAAAGATCGGGTTTGAAATGCCTTTGGGGAAGAAGCCCCTTCTAAAGAAATAATTTACAATTGGTATAGTGAATTCAAAAGAGATCGTATGTTTCTTAGTGATGAATTCCTTGAAGTATGGCCAAGAACTGCTGTTGCTGATGAAAATGTTGACACTCTTCGATCAGTGCTTGAGGAAGATCGACCGACATCTTATGAATTTATGCGGGCGACATTGAGCATTGGTACGAGTCAAATTCAAAATGTTTTGCATGAACAGTGGAACTTGAGAAAACTTTGTTGTCATTGGATTCCACATAGACTTACCCCCGAACAAAAACAACACACTGATTGGTACAGAAAATCTCTGGAAAAACTTCAAGGTCGCACTTCAAATTTTGTTTGGAATACCGTTAGTGGTGATGGATCTTGAATTATCTCAACTGTCTTTCGGACAGATCTTAAGCCTATAAAGGTCCGACGAATTCACAATGCTGGTAAGGAGACGGTTACTATTTTTTTTCTAATACGGGGTTTATTTTTAGCACAGCACTAAAAGATAGACGTACTATTACTGCCGGATAGTACGCAAATGTCTGTTTACCCCAAATTTTTGAACAAGTTCGTGAAAAAAATGTCCATCACGCCAACGCATTATTGCATTCAGCAAATCAGCAATTCAGTAGATGGATGCCCTGAAGGTCAGCACCATTGACCCTCCACATTACAGCCCTGACCTAGCACCTTGTGATTTCTTTTTGTATAAAAAAAAATTAAAGATAAAATGCATGGAATCGCTTCTTCGTCATCGGATGAAGCAGTGCAACATTATAAAAACCTGGTTCCTGAACTACTCGGCAAGATTGACATCATTGCTTTAAGGAGTGGTCGTATCGGATGTAAAAATGTATTGATGTCAAAGGGGAATACGAGTATCTTGGAAAACAAAACAAATCTTTTCTAAAGTAACACTTGTTTGATTTTCTAAAACTGTTCAATGCCCCCCATGTTTTCAGTGTCGTTATGACTGTGGATCACGTAAATACTCAAAGGAATTTGGGAAGCAGAAACCGTATCTGCTCCCAACCCCACCCCTTCCCCCCATCTCCGCCTTCGGTTGATACGCCACTTGGAAGGATAGGGTAGGAAATCGGTCGCGCTCTTCGAGGAATCCATTCCAACACTCGCCTTACGCAATTTAGGGAAATCACGGAAAACCTAAATCAGGATTCTCGGGCGGACATTTGAGTCTCCGTCCTTCCGAATACGAGTCCAGTGCCTCGTCACAGCATCACGTTGCTCGTGCCCTGTTCTTCGTGGCCTTCCTCAGCTTCGCTGTGCAGTATGTCGATTATACTTACACCTTAATTTTTCTGAGGCAGCCTCGGCTAAAAAATGTTGCGTACCAATGTCCTCTTTTTCTCTAAATATATAGTAGATATTTGGCCTTTTTTTAGCTCAAACTGTTGTCTGACGTGCCGGCTTCTGCGGACGAGCGGTTCTAGGCGCTTCAATCCGGAACCGCGCTGCTGCTGCGGTCGCAGGTTCGAATGCTGTCTCGGGCACGGGTGTGTGTGATGTCGTTAGGTTTAACTAGTTCTAAGTCTAGGGGACTGATGACCTCAGATGTTAAGTCCCATAGTGCTTACAGCCATTTGAATTTTGTTGTCTGACGTCATTACCTGTGTCTGAAGAATTGCGCCTCTACAGCAATTCTGCAAGAAATAAATTCTTTATATGCAACCTCAATCAGCTCAAGAACACCACTGAATATCTTTGCAGAAGGATCAGTAACAAACGAACGACTTTTCCGTGGCGCTTTAGGTTCGGACTTAATTTTCACAGACCATAACTTCCGTTCCACAAAACTGCCCGCTTTGTTGACATACTGCAAAATGAGAACTTCTATTGAATGTAAGCGCCTGCAGACTCGCAGGTCTTGAATCCCATAGACATAAATCTGTGTTACACTCGAGGATCTTTTGGGACCCACAAATTCTATCAAGGCAAAGATGGGACAAGCAGCGCTGAAGCTATACTAAAGAGGTGCATTGCTGCCCAGTGAGCATATTTCCTACTGATTTGGCATCCGTATGTTAATGACAGTTCTTATCAATGTAACACATTGCTCCAAATGTGGTAGTTGGTCTTTGCTGTCCTTTTAACTTTCGTGTTAATAATGTCGATACACATTGTACGAAAAAAACCCTGTACCATGAAGAAATTCTCCGAATGGGACGGAAACCGGTAGAAGTGATGTACACGTACAGACAAACAAATGATCACAATTTCAGAAAAAATAGATAATTTATTCAAGAGAAAGAACAAGTTGAGCAAATCAATAACGCATTGGTACACCTCTGGCCCTTGTGCAAGCAGTTATTCGGCTTGACATTGACTGATAGAGTTGTTGGAAGTCCTCATGAGGAATGTCGTACCAAATTCTGTCCAACTGGCGCGCTAGATCGTCAGAATCCCTTGCCGGTTGGAGGGCCTTGCTCATAATGCTCCAATCGTTCTCAACTGAGGAGAGATCGCCTCCCGCTGTGGCCGAGCGGTTCTACGCGCTTTAGTCTGGAACCACGCGACCGCTACGGTCGCAGGTTAGAATCCTGCCTCGGGCATGGATGTGTGTGATATCCTTAAGTTAGTTAGGTTTAAGTAGTTCTAAGTTCTAGGGGACTGATGATCTCAGATGTTAAGTCCCAGAGTGCTCAGAGCCATTTGAACCATTTTGAGGAGAGATCCGGCTACTGTCCTTCCAAACGTAGGGTTTGGCAAGTACGGATATAAGCAGTAGAAACTGTCACCGTTGCGGGCGGGCACCATCTTGCTGAAATGTGAGCCCAAGATGGCTTGTCATGAAGGGCAACAAAGGGTGCGCAGAATATCGTCGACCTACCACTGTGATGTAACGGTGCCGACGATGACAAACTAACAGGTGCTGCTATGAAATGAAATGGCACCCCAGACCTTCACTCCTCGTTGTCGGGTCGCATAGAGATGGTATCCCACGGCTGTGTGAGAAGTCCCTAGACACCTGTTCGATGGTCATTGGGGCTCAGTTCGAAACAGGACTCATCGCTGAAGACGATTCTACTCCAGTCAGAGAGATTCCAAGCATTTTTTCTGAAACTGTAAACATTTATTTGTCTGCACATGTACGTCACATCTATAGATTTCTGTCTTTTTTTGTCTTAGAGTGTATTTCATAAACTTTTGTTTTGTGTTTTGATATTATGTTACCCAATACCTAAAAACTGTAACTCAGTATGTGATTGTTCGTCAGCAGTTGGAGAGCAGTGTAATTGCTTGTGTTGCAGTCACTGCGACTTGCGGCCAGGAGATTTTCAACAACGTGACGTACTTCGTGAACCCGCACTTCCCAGGCCTGTCGTCGTCTTCTTCCACGTGTACAATCACCATCAAGAAGGTGGTACCCAACGTCAGTCAGCTGCGGCTCGACTTCGTACACTTCAGCATGGTTAGTACCCTGTCCAGTTCGTTCTTGTCACGTATTACTAACGGCCACACATCAGCTGTTGCATTTATGAATGTTGTGCGTGGACGATGGTGGAAAAGAAAAACAGATTAAGAGAAGAACAAAATAAAGGGGCTTACCAGTGAAGATATCGGCACCACGACTTGGAAACTGGGATCAGCCGGCTGCGCCATTTTGTATTGGAAACCTCAAGCGGCGTGCTGAGGTACTGTGGCGACGGGATTTTAATGTGTGCGTGACTGCAGACATGTACCAGGTGGATATAATTCAAGTGCAGCTACTCACGGAGGTCCAGTGTTGGCTATAATTATCCCATGGCAGTGGAACTTTGTAGATATGCTAATTTGTTCATGCGGAAAAAGAAATTAGTTCCAGTTTTGGCCACCAGGTGCAGATCTGGGCTGTTCAGCATCTCTTCGACGTCTTCCGTACTCACACTGAACAAATTGTGTAAGTGGTGGTTAATAATACCATCAACATTATGTCTTTCTCACTCCTTTTGGGCTTTTATACCCATGTCATGTTCTTAAACCATTATATATGTAAACATTTCTGTACGTCTTTCTTTCATCCACAGCACCAGATTTGAGCTCGATGGGCAAAATTGGAATTAACTTTATGCAGCGTAAATAGGAGCCGCATTAACGCATTTGAATATCGAGCAGATTTTGCTGCCATACGAAAATTACAGCCCACACTGGGCGTCTGTGAGCAGCTGCACTTTAATTATGACTACCTGGTACCTGCAAACAAACAAAATATGAACTGTGTCATTTTATTTTTGAGGAAATAACTAAAACTTTTTGACTTCACTGCGTGGTTATCTGTGTAATACATGAATAAACATTCATTTTGACTCATCAAACATCTGAAACAAGAGACGAACCGTAAAATCAGGTGGAATAGTAAATGCCAAACCAAAATTATACATTTCAGTCCCGAAATGCAAAACGAAATTGTTGGTACACGTGGAGTCACAACAGTTTTAGAAATTTGTTTTTGTCCAAAATTCACATTACAGTCGCCAACGTTTAGCACTGCACTGAATTATATTTCCCTTCTTTATCCTGCACAGAAAAAAAGAAATAACGTAATTCTGGAACGAAAATGAAATACAACTTTACGCATTATTGTACATTTTGAAAACCCAGCTGATAAATGTTTTTTCGTATAAAGAAAACAAGTGTTTAGAAAATACAGTCAGTTTGCACTATTATTGTTTCAGGAATAAAAAATAGTACATTAAAAAATTAAGTGCATACTGAAACTTACGAGGGCATGCTGAAAAGTAATGGCTCCGATTTTTTTTTTATATTGAAACCCTTAGAGTTTTTTTGACTAAAACAAACTATATTAACATTCTACATCTTTATTCTTCAAGGCTACATATTTATTCCTCGACATAGACACGCTGGCAACTAACGCGTTGCTCATGACGAGAAACCATTTTGTTGATATCGTCACCGTAGACTGTTTGACTTCGTTGAAGGAGCCCCAATCTTACCTCTGCTTGCACTGCTTCATCACTATTAGAGTCAAGGTTCAAAAATGGTTCAAATGGCTCTGAGCACTATGGGACTTAACATCTAAGGTCATCAGTCCACTAGAACTACTTAAACCTAACTAACCTAAGGACATCACACAACACCCAGTCATCACGAGGCAGAGAAAATCCCTGACCCCGCCGGGAATCGAACCTGGGAACCCGGGCGTGGGAAGCGAGAACACTACCGCACGACCACGAGCTGCGGACGGAGTCAAGATTCTGCGTCGTCATGCAGAAGGAGAGGATGCTCCATTTGTGACGAACTGTTCGCATTCGAAACTACAGTACAGCACGCTGTTTCTCAAGCGCCGATATAGTTGCGTTCCACACCGCCATGTTAAACGCTACAATTCGGAGCCCTAAAACAGCGGCAGAAGTCTGTAAATAAGTAAATATGAAGAATAAAATGGTTCAGATGGCTCTGAGCACTATGGGACTTAACAGCTGAGGTCATCAGTCCCCTAGAACTTAGTACTACTTAAACCTAACTAACCTAAGAACATCACACACTTCCATGTGCGAGGCAGGATTCGAACCTGCGACTGTAGCGTTAATAACGTTTTTTTTTAAATTAAAAAGCTTTAAGGGTTTTCACGTAGAACTAAGAAATGAGAGCAACAAGTTAGTGGGAGGGTACGTAACAGGGTAAAACTTAATGACAACACATTTGGCATACAACTGCATCTGAAACATGGAGTTACAACTATCTTGAAAATATGAACACGTATTAAAAAGGAAACAAAGGTGAAAGTCCTTTCCACATCTGTGCTCAAGAATCCACGTCACGGAACACCGCGGAAGATACTTCTGGTGTCATTACCTTGTTGCATTCACGAACGGTGGGTGGGGAATATGATTGCAGATATACTTCTATATGAAAGCTATTTTCTCTAAATTTCTCTTTGTGGTCATTTCACAAGAAGTCTGTGCGAGGAAATATGTGTAGCCCGACTCTTGCTATAACTTATAATAGCGGATTTTCAACAGCAAACCTTCCAGTGATACACAACGCCCCCCTTGTGTCGCCTGCCACTAGAGTTTGTTGTGCATCTGTTCAAATGGTTCAAATGGCTCTGAGCACTATGGGACTTAACATCTGTCGTCATCAGTCCCCTAGAACTTAGAACTAGGTAAACCTAACTAACCTAAGGACATCACAAACATCCATGCCCGAGGCAGGATTCGAACCTGCGACCGTAGCGGTCCTGCGGTTCCAGACTGCAGCGCCTTTAACCGCACAGCCACTTCGGCCGGCATTTGTGTATCTGTGTAACGCTCTCGTGCCGACTACACGAACTCGTAACGAAACGCGCCACTCCTCATTGGATCTGCTCTACCTCTTCTATTAATTCAATTCGGTAAGGACCTGGGACTGATTTGTAATACTTTAAGGTTCGGTCGAACACGTGTTTCGGGCCTCTGCGGTTCTTCCTAAAGCCCCTTACAGTCGTCTGGCATTGTTGCAGTCCTGTAAATAACGCGTCGTCTACGAACAGCCCAATTGAGCTGTATATATAGCGCAACAGTTATATAAGTGCAGATATTTTTAGATGTGGCACCTTAATATATACATATATATATATATATATATATATATATATATATATATATATATATATATATGTTTTGTCTCTGCGTCTAACAGTCTTCTCACAAACACGGCACGTAATTTACTACCAGATGTTATCTCCACGGTGGTAACTGCGTCAGTAAGTGGACTACATCTGTTAGTATAGACTGAGCGTTTTACGTCCAAGAGTCTACATTTCACAAAAATTCACAGAGTCCAAACGCCCAGAAAAGTTGACGGGCGTCATCATTCAGAATGGTACAAATGGCTCTGAGCACTATGGAACTTAACTTCTGAGATCATCAGTCCCGTCATCAACACATTTCGTCACTTGACCAGCTGCCCAGGGCGAAAAAAGCATTAATGGCTTGCTCTTGTCACATGTACAGTACTTGGCGGTACCAACCAACATAAAAACATACTACTCCTAATGTCTATAATTATTAGTCTGCAAATGAAGTAAATACTGATGTAATATTCTTTAGTAAACTGTCCTCAGTCACCAAGAAAAATAACTGCGCTTATAGCCTTCATACCCTGCATACAGGTTGTTCCAAAAAAGGTCTTAATACCTTGCATACAGGATGTCCCAAAAACGTTAGGGACAGGTTCCTTATACAGAAATAAGTAAAAACTGTCAAGGAAACAGGGGGTTCAAAAATGGCTCTGAGCACTATGGGACTTAACTTCTGAGGTCATCAGTCCACTAGAACTTAGAACTACTTAAACCTAACTAACCTAAGGACATCACACACATCCATGCCCGAGGCAGGATTCGAACCTGCGACCGTAGCGGGTGCGCGGTTCCACATTGTAGCGCCTAGAACCGCTCGGCCACCTCGGCCGGCGGAAGCAGGGGGTCTAAAATACATACCTTACGAGGTACGAGCACTTCGATAGTATGAAACCTCTTCTACTGCAAGGTGGAGTCTTAAATGCATACTTTAAGGGCTATGAACAGTTGTTCATCTGCGCTAGTGTGAAACACATCTCTTATGCTTAACAAGTCCTCATAGCTGTTAAGGTATGCATTTTAGAGCCCATGTTTACTGGAATTTTTTTCTTGTTTTGGTCCATACTACCTCCGCCCAAAATATGAAAAGCAAAGAGCTTGCAGTAGAAGAGCTGTGTTTCATAATATCGACGAACAGGTGCTCATATGTCTTAAGATACGCGCTTTGGAGCCCTTGTTTTCTAGACTTTTTTCCTTCTTTTGGAGAAAGGAACCAGTTCGTAAAGTGTCTCAGTGTTTCTTTTTGGAACCCCCTGTATACGAAATGTAGATATGGCTTTGTTTGCCGTGAATCCCTTCCGGGGAGTTCAGCCACCTGTGGCTGACTTGCGCGTCGATGGTGACGAAGACACACACACATGCAGTCGCGAGCGGAGAATATTCCTGCTGCGACCATGAATCGAACCTGGGGCCCCAAGTCAGCAACGCTAACCACACCACGAGCTGCTGATATACAGGGTGTTACAAAAAGGTACGGCCAAACTTTCAGGAAACATTCCTCACACACAAAGAAAGAAAATGTGTTATGTGGACATGTGTCCGGAAACGCTTACTTTCCATGTTAGAGCTCATTTTATTACTTCTCTTCAAATCACATTAATCATGGAATGGAAACACACAGCAACAGAACATACCACCGTGACTTCAAACACTTTGTTACAGCAAATGTTCAAAATGTCCTCCGTTAGCGATGATACATGCATCCACCCTCCGTCGCATGGAATACCTGATGCGCTGAGGCAGCCCTGGAGAATGGCGTATTGTATCACAGCCGTCCACAATACGAGCACGAAGAGTCTCTACATTTGGTACCGGGGTTGCGTAGAGAAGAGCTTTCAAATGACCCCATAAATGAAAGTCAAGAGGGTTGAAGTCAGGAGAGCGTGGAGGCCATGGAATTGGTCCGCCTCTACCAATCCATCGGTCACCGAATCTGTTGTTGAGAAGCGTACGAACACTTCGACAGAAATGTGCAGGAGCTCCATCGTGCATGAACCACATGTTGTGTCGTACTTGTAAAGGCACATGTTCTAGCAGCACAGGTAGAGTATCCCGCACGAAATCATGATAACGTGCTCCATTGAGCGTAGGTGGAAGAACATGGGGCCCAATCAAGACATCACCAACAATGCCTGCCCAAACGTTCACAGAAAATCTGTGTTAATGACGTGATTGCACAATTGCGTGCGGATTCTCGTCAGCCCACACATGTTGATTGTGAAAATTTGCAATTTGATCGCCTTGGGATGAAGCCTCATCCGTAAAGAGAACATTTGCACTGAAATGAAGATTGACACATTGTTGGATGAACCATTCGCAGAAGTGTACCCGTGGAGGCCAATCAGCTGCTGATAGTGCCTGCACACGCTGTGCATGGTACGGAAACAACTGGTTCTCCCGTAGCACTCTCCAAACAGTGACGTGGTCGACGTTTCCTTGTACAGCAGTAACTTCTCTGACGCTGACATTAGGGTTATCGTCAACTGCACGAAGAATTGCCTCGTCCATTGCAGGTGTCCTCGTCGTTCTAGGTCTTCCCCAGTCGCGAGTCATAGGCTGGAATGTTCCGTGCTCCCTAAGACGCCGATCAGTTGCTTCGAACGTCTTCCTGTCGGGACACCTTCGTTCTGGAAATCTGTCTCAATACAAATGTAACGCGCCACGGCTATTGCCCCGTGCTAATCCATACATCAAATGGGCATCTGCCAACTCCGCATTTGTAGACATTGCTCTGACTGCAAAACCACGTTCGTGATGAACACTAATCTGTTGATGCTACGTACTGATGTGCTTGATGCTAGTACTGTAGAGCAATGAGTCGCATGTCAACACAAGCACCGAAGTCAACATTACCTTCCTTCAATTGGGCCAACTGGCGGTGAATCGAGGAAGTACAGTACATACTGACGAAACTAAAATGAGCTCTAACATGGAAATTAAGCGTTTCCGGACACATGTCCACATAACATATTTTCTTTATTTGTGTGTGAGGAATGTTTCCTGAAAATTTGGCCGTACCTTTTTGTAACACCCTGTATACAGGGTGAGTCACCTAACGTTACTGCTGGATATATTTCGTAAACCACATCAAATACTGACGAATAGATTCCACAGACCGAACGTGAGGAGAGGGGCTAGTGTAATTGGTTAATACAAACCATAAAACATGCACGGAAGTATGTTTTTTTAACACAAATCTACGTTTTTTTTAAATGGAACCCCGTTAGTTTTGCTAGCACATCTGAACATATAAACAAATACGTAATCAGTGCCGTTTGTAGCATTGTAAAATGTTAATTACATCCGGAGATATTGTAACCTAAAGTTGACGCTTGAGTACCACTCCTCCGCTGTTCGATCGTGTGTATCGGAGAGCACCGAATTACGTAGGGATCCAAAGGGAACGGTGATGGTCCTTAGGTACAGAAGAGACTGGAACAGCACATTACGTCCACATGCTAACACCTTTTTATTGGTCTTTTTCACTGACGCACATGTACATTACCATCAGGGGTGAGGTACACGTACACACGAGGTTTCCGTTTTCAATTACGGAGTGGAATAGAGTGTGTCCCGACATGTCAGGCCAATAGATGTTCAATGTGGTGGCCATCATTTGCTGCACACAATTGCAATCTCTGGCGTAATGAATGTCGTACACGCCGAAGTACATCTGGTGTAATGTTGCCGCAGGCTGCCACAATACGTTGTTTCATATCCTCTGGTGTTGTAGGCACATCAGGGTACACATTCCCCTTTAACGTACCCCACCGAAAGAAGTCCAGAGGTGTAAGATCAGGAGAAAGGGCTGGCCAATTTATGCGTCCTCCACGTCCTATGAAACGCCCGTCGAACATCCTGTCAAGCGTCAGCCTAGTGTTAATTGCGGAATGTGCAGGTGCACCATCATGCTGATACCACATACGTCGACGCGTTTCCAGTGGGACATTTTCGAGCAACGTTGACGGATCATTCTGTAGAAACGCGATGTATGTTGCAGCTGTTTGGGCCCCTGCAATGAAGTGAGGACCAATGAGGTGGTCGCCAATGATTCCGCACCATACATTTACAGTCCACGGTCGCTGTCGCTCTACCTGTCTGAGCCAGCGAGGATTGTCCACGGACCAGTAATGCATGTTCCGTAGATTCACTGCCCCGTGGTTTGTGAAACCCGCTTCATCGGTAAACAGGTAGAACTGCAACGCATTCTCTGTTAATGCCCATTGACAGAATTGCACTCGGTGATTAAAGTCATCACCATGTAATTGCTGATGTAGCGACACATGAAACGGGTGAAAGCGGTGATGATGCAGTATGCGCATGACACTACTTTTACGACTCAGTCCACCGGCTCTTGAAATGTCCCGTGTTCTCATGTGTGGGTTCATGGCAACAGCAGCTAACCCACCAACTGCACCCGCTTCTCCTGTGACGGGCTTGTTACGGACCCGTCTGCGTGCTACGACCATACCTGTTGCATACAGTTGGCGGTAGATGTTTTGCAATGTGCGGCACGTTGGATGCTCTCTGTCCGGGTACCGTTCTGCATACACCCTGCAGGCTTCAGCTGCATTTCGTCGACACTCACCATAGATGAATATCATCTCCGCCTTTTCAGAGTTCGAATACACCATGGTCACAGTTCCTACAACACTACACTATCACAGACGTCTGGTAACACCGTGTACCACTGTTGGTCTGCGTGCGGAGACGAATGCGGAATAACGATAGCAGCAAGCGCTACATGCGGACACTGCGACAGCTAGACCAAACCACAACAGTGGACTACAGCCACACTCGTAAACACGGTCGTCATCGTAAACATGTCCCTGCAGTTGCTGCTCGCCGACCGTGGTCCGTGTTTGTTACAACAAGCAACTGAATGTCGGAGGTTTCAAGCATCAACTTTAGGTTACAATATCTCCGGATGTAATTAACATTTTACAATGCTACAAACGGCACTGATTACGTATTTGTTTATATATTCAGATGTGCTAACAAAACTAACGGGGTTCCATTGAAAAAAAAACGTAGGTTTGTTTTAAAAAACATACTTCCGTGCGTTTTTGTATGGTTTGTATTAAACAATTACACTATCCCCTCTCCTCACGTTCGGTCTGTGGAATCGGTTCGTCAGTATTTGATGTGGTTTACGAAATATATCCAGCGGTAACGTTAGGTGACTCACCCTGTATAGCGTGACGGTCATGTAAGTGCAGATATTTTTAGATGTGGAACCTTAATGCATACAAACATCAGTGTCTTGGTTGTTTTATCTCTGCGTCTAATAGTCTTCTCACAAACACGTCACGTAATTTACTACCAGATGTTTTCTCCACGGTCGTAACTGCGACAGTAAGTGGACTACATCTGTCATTATAGAGTGAGCGTTTTGCATCCACTTGTCTACACTTCGTCACTTGACCAGCTGCCTAGGGGAAAATAAGCATTAATGACTTGCTCTTGTCACATGTACTTGGAGGTACTTACTAACCTAAAAACATACTACTCCTAATAGCTGTAATTATTAGTCTGCAAATGAAGTAAATACTGATGTAATATTGTTTAGTAAACTGTCCTCCGTCACCACGAAAAATATCTGCACTTATAGCCTTAATACCCTACATACAGGGTGTCCCAAAAAACGTTAGGAACGGGCTGCTTATACAAAAATAAGTAAAAACTGCCAAGGAAACAGGGGGTCTAAAATGCACACCTTAAGAGGTAAGAACACTTGTTCATCTTCGATAGTATGAAACAGATCTCTTCTGCGGCAAGGTCTTTGCTTTCCATATTTTGGGAAGAGAAAGTATTGACCAAAATAAGAAAAAAATGTCTAGTAAACATGGAGTCCAGAATGCATACTTTAAGAGCTTTGAGCAGTTGTTCATCTGCGTTAGTGTGAAACACATCTCTTCTACTTAAAAAGTGCTCATAGTTCTTAAGGTATGTACTTTAGAGCCCGTGTTTACTAGACTGTTTTTCTTGTTTTAGTCCGTACTACCTCCTCCCAAAATATGAGAAGCAAAGAGCCTGCAATTGAAGAGCTGTGTTTCATAGTATCGAAGAAGGACAGCTGCTCATATCTCTTAAGGTACGCGCTTTGGAGACTTGTTTTCTAGACTTTTTTCTTGTTTTGAAGATAGGAACCAATTCGTAAAGTATGTGTTTCCTTTTGGAACCCCCTGTATATGAAATGTGGATATGGCATTGTTTGCCTTGAGTCCCTTCTGGGGAGTTCAGCCACCTGTGGCTGTGACTTGCGTGTCGATGGTGACGAAGACACAAACACACACACACACACACACACACACACACACACACACACACACACACACACACACACATCCTGTCGCGAGCGGAGTATATGCCCGCTCCGACCGGGAATCGAATCTGGTGCCCCAAGTCAGCAAAGCTAACCACAAGACCACGAGCTGCTGATATTAAAGCGCCAGTCAAATGAAAATGAGACAGACTGTATAACGAGTGGTAACGCAGGTAGGTAGGTGTGTGTGTAGGAGAGAAAGGAAAAGCGCGATCGCTCATCTCTGCGCCATTTGTCTGTTAGACGCGCTCGACGTGAGGTTAGGGAGTCGTGTGTGAATCCGACTTCACTAAGTAGGCCGGGAAAGAGGAACAGCGAGATGTAGTGCGATTTCTGACTGCGGAAGCAGTGGCAGTAATGAAATTCATGCCCGAGTTTCTGCTGTGTATGGTGAACACAGTATGTCACGTGTGCGTATGATTGCTTGGAATAAACTATTTCGTGAATGTCGCGTTAATTGAAAGACAGCAGTCGGCCAGGACAGCATCATCGTGTCATTACCTCTTCGGTCATTGCTGCGGTGGATGCTGCCGTCAGACGGCACAAGGTGGAAGACATTCGGTTCTTTTTGGGTAGCAGCATGGTAACGCTTACGTCGTCATGGCAGAGCATCTGAAATTCTGGAAAATCCGTATGTAATAGATTTCCCATAGCCTGACGGAGAAGCGGAAGTGAAACAGGTTGTCGACGTCACTGCAGCACCTGGAATGGTATCACGATGATTAATATCATTTCCATTAAATGTATTAGGAATTGCAAATATGTACAACCATCAGATGTATAACGGGATGACGACAAAGAAAATTTGCGCCGGACCGGGAATCGAACCCGGATTTCCGGCTTATCAGGAGCGATCTACCATTAGGTTATCCGAGCACGACTAAAGCTAGACGCAAAGTTCCATATGTCGTCAACCATGTGCCTCAAACCATGCATGTGCAAAGGAACATTGCATAGTAATTCGGAATAACAGAGACACAGTAATATCGTAAATATCGTTGCTGGAGATGAAACGTGGTGTCATCATTTTGAGTCGGAGATCAAGCGTCAGAGCAAAAAATGGAAACACATGGATTCATTCCAAAGCAGTGCACGCCAGCTCCGAGAAAGTCATGATGACCTTTTTCTTTGACTGCAAGACCCGCTGCTCGTCAACTTTCTGGAACATGCCGCCACAATTAACGCAAGGTGTTAGGTGAACACTCTGCAAAAATTTATAGTGTCTAAACGCCCAAGAATACTGACGAGCGTCATCATTCTGTTGTAGTGTAATCCCCAGCCACATGTCATCCATGTTGTTTCGACTAGGCTTCACAAGTTCCATCGAGAAGCCCTTAGGCACCTTCCATACAGTCCCTATCTCTCCCAATGCGATTTCCATTATTTGGAGCCATGAGGAAAGACGTTCTTGGTCGTCAGTTTGCTTCGGACGAAGAGGTGCCCCCCTGGGTACAATCATGGTTCCGCAGGCAATTGGAAACCCTGTTTACTTATTTTTATCCCTTTGTATCGTTTTCATTAGACTACTCCTTACATACGAGGGCGTGTTGGAAAGTAGTGCCTCCGAATTCCGTATGTGAAATACCTTAAAACAAACGTTATTAAAATTTTGCATCTTTATTCTTCTTTATTTCTCAACATGATCACCAGCCCTCCGTCGTGGCCAGCGGTTCTACGCTCTTCAGTCTGGATCCGCGCGACCGCTACGGTCGCAGGTTCGAATCCTGCCTCGGGCATGGATGTGTGTGATGTCCTTAGGTTAGTTAGGTTTAAGTAGTTCTAAGTTCTAGGGGACTGATGACCTCAGATGTTAAGTCTCATAGTGCTCAGAGCCATTTGAACCATTTGAACATAATCACCCAGGTGACGAGCACATTTATCACAGCGACAGACCAGTTTGTTGCTACTGTCTCGCTGTAAAATGTCTGTCTTTGTTGACGGAGTCTTTTCTCAGAGAGCCAGGTGCCCTCAGGTGCGCGACTTCCCTCGCAGCTCAGAGGGCTGTACTGTCACACTGCATTCTACCATTCACACACATGACCCTACACCAACAAATTGGACTGCTTGTATGATACAGTGGGAAAATTTCGAGATGCTCCTAACACTTTTTCTTCAGACGGTTGTAAGACAAGATTCGATGAGTAAACTAAAGTTCACCTGTGAAGATCGCGTTCAACCATTTGTTCGCGGTCCACGTCGATGTTACTGACTGTACAGTAAAAGGAGGATCTCCGCACAGCTGTGGGCGAGACACAGCCTACCGGACGTCCGGCCTACACCCTTTGATACACAGTTTATCGGAAAACTCAGAAGCAGCTGTCTGCTCTGCAGCCAATTGTCTCGCGTGCATCACCGAACTTAACCGTGCTGTTAAGCTTAGATATCATTACTATTGTGGAGTGGTTACTTTTTGTCTACCTTATTCCGACGTACGTTGAATGTTTTCTGTGTCTAAAAACTATTGGCAAATTCTTGTAATCTCACTCTGAGGAACATTGAGCGTTACTGAGAATGCGGCCACTGTCTGACACAGTTCAAGGCAGCTGAGGATTTCGCTTTCGAAACAAGGTCCAAACCAGTCCTCATCCCGAAGGTTAGTATTTTGGTAACTACGTATACTGGGGGAACTTACAGCTTGGCGTGGGCTACGAACCACAGTACAGCTTGGCATCTTTCACGTTAAAAAATCGTGGTCAGACGTGAAAGATTAATACACCAACCATATATACAATCATATACAACAGCTCGCTCGATGAAAGATCAGTACCTAAAGCGTGGGAAGTTGCGCAAGTCACACCAATACTCAAGAAAGAAACTGGGAGTAATCCGCTCAATTGTAGGCGCATATCATTGTCGTTTTTGCAGTAAGATTTTGGAATATATACTGAGTTCTAACATTATGAATTTACTACGAAGAACACGGTCTATTGGCACATAGTCTGCACGGATTCAGAAAACGTAGTTCTTGTGAAACACAACTAGCTGTTTGTTCTCACGAGCATCATAAATTTATTCCATATTTTTAGATTTCCAGGCGGCTTTTGACAGCGTTCCTCTCAAGTGGCTTCTAATGACAGTGTGTCGCTAGACTTGTGATTTCCTGTCAGAAAGGTCGCAGTTTGTAATAACTGCTGAAAAGTTATCGAGTAAAACAGAAATAATATCTGGCGCTGTCCAAGGAAGTGTCAGAGGCCCTCTGCTGTTCCCGATTCGTATAAACATTTTAGGAGATAATCTGAGCGGACCTCTTAGATTGTTTGTAGACGATGCTGTCATTTGCCATCTAGTAAAGTCAACAGTAGATCAAAACCAACTGCAAAATGATACAGACGAGATACCTGAATGGTGCGAAATGTGGCAATTGACTCTAACGAAAAGTGTGAGGGCGTCCACACGAGTATAGAAGGACTCCATTAAATTCCGGGTACACGATAAATCCCGCATGTCTAAAAGCTTTCAACTGAACTAAATACCAATAGATTACAAGTACGAACAATTAAAAATGGAACTATCATATAGATAATGTTGTGGCGAAAGCAAACAAAATCTGCTTTTTATTGACAGAACACTTAGAAGATGCAGTAGGTCTACTAAAAAACCTGTCTACACTACGCTTGTCGGTCATCTGCTAAAGTATTGCTGTGTGGTATGGGATCCTTATCAGACAGAATTGATGAAGGCCATCGACAAAATACAAAGAAGGGCAGCTCGTTTTGTATTATCACGAAATTGGGAGAGAGGGTGCCATGGATGTGATGCACGAGTTGGGGTGGCAATCTTTAAAACAAAGGCGTTTTCCGTTGCGGCGAAATATTTTTACGATATTTTAATCATCAACTTTCTCCTCCGAGTATAAAAAAAAATTGGGTACGCCACCCACTCAGGGGGAAGTGAACATCGTAATAAAATGAGAGAAATCGGACCTCGCACAGAAAGATCTGAGTGTCCGTTTGCCCCGAGCGTTGTTCCAGAGTGGAATGTGTTACATGGCAGGTTTTGTCCTAAACGCAGTTCTGAATACTATATGCTCAATGTGGTTATTGTTTTACGTTGCTTTGTGATAACAGATATATACAGTTAGAATAATATGTAATGTTCACCCATGGATGTCATTTAGGTACCACTTCCAGGAGTTCGGCGTTTTAACTTCGTTGTCACAATACGTCATTTCGTTAAAAGAATCGTAGGAATGATCTGTTTAACATGTAACTAACTAACTAACTCATATATTGATGTTTATGATAATAAACCTGATTGTTATAATGAACACTTGTTTCCATTATACACTCCTGGAAATTGAAATAAGAACACCATGAATTCATTGTCCCAGGAAGGGGAAACTTTATTGACACATTCCTGGGGTCAGATACATCACATGATCACACTGACAGAACCACAGGCACATAGACACAGGCAACAGAGCATGTACAATGTCGGCACTAGTACAGTGTATATCCACCTTTCGCAGCAATGCAGGCTGCTATTCTCCCATGGAGACGATCGTAGAGATGCTGGATGTAGTCCTGTGGAACGGCTTGCCATGCCATTTCCACCTGGCGCCTCAGTTGGACCAGCGTTCGTGCTGGACGTGCAGACCGCGTGAGACGACGCTTCATCCAGTCCCAAACATGCTCAATGGGGGACAAATCCGGAGATCTTGCTGGCCAGGGTAGTTGACTTACACCTTCTAGAGCACGTTGGGTGGCACGGGATACATGCGGACGTGCATTGTCCTGTTGGAACAGCAAGCTCCCTTGCCGGTCTAGGAATGGTAGAACGATGGGTTCGATGACGGTTTGGATGTACCGTGCACTATTCAGTGTCCCCTCGACGATCACCAGTGGTGTACGGCCGGTGTAGGAGATCGCTCCCCACACCATGATGCCGGGTGTTGGCCCTGTGTGCCTCGGTCGTATGTAGTCCTGATTGTGGCGCTCACCTGCACGGCGCCAAACACGCATACGACCATCATTGGCACCAAGGCAGAAGCGACTCTCATCGCTGAAGACGACACGTCTCCATTCGTCCCTCCATTCACGCCTGTCGCGACACCACTGGAGGCGGGCTGCACGATGTTGGGGCGTGAGCGGAAGACGGCCTAACGGTGTGCGGGACCGTAGCCCAGCTTCATGGAGACGGTTGCGAATGGTCCTCGCCGATACCCCAGGAGCAACAGTGTCCCTAATTTGCTGGGAAGTGGCGGTGCGGTCCCCTACGGCACTGCGTAGGATCCTACGGTCTTGGCGTGCATCCGTGCGTCGCTGCGGTCCGGTCCCAGGTCGACGGGCACGTGCACCTTCCGCCGACCACTGGCGACAACATCGATGTACTTTGGAGACCTCACGCCCCACGTGTTGAGCAATTCGGCGGTACGTCCACCCGGCCTCCCGCATGCCCAGTATACGCCCTCGCTCAAAGTCCGTCAACTGCACATACGGTTCACGTCCACGCTGTCGCGGCATGCTATCAGTGTTAAAGACTGCGATGGAGCTCCGTATGCCACGGCAAACTGGCTGACACTGACGGCGGCGGTGCACAAATGCTGCGCAGCTAGCGCCATTCGACGGCCAACACCGCGGTTCCTGGTGTGTCAGCTGTGCCGTGCGTGTGATCATTGCTTGTACAGCCCTCTCGCAGAGTCCGGAGCCAGTATGGTGGGTCTGACACACCGGTGTCAATGTGTTCTTTTTTCCATTTCCAGGAGTGTAGATAGATGATCCCTTCTTTCATTAATACGTCTATGTGCGTTGCGTGGTACCTATATTTTCATGCCTGATTGGATCACTCCTATTAATTGTCATTTTAGTAAGACGTATCCGTTTGCACAAGATTATCATTTCCTTTAAATTAATTTGAGTGATCATACGGCGTGCTCCCCTTCTCTGTGGGTCATCAGAGATCAGACTATAGCATCCAGGGCTATGCTAAACAACACAACCTATGGGGCACAAACACTAGAGAAATCGTCTGAATTGGTTGAATCAACCCTCTGCCTCGCACTTAAGTGTGAATTGCAGAGTAGTCATGCAGATATAGATGTGAAAGCGATGTGACAGAAATAGTCATAGGACCAACCGAGGATTGAACTCCAAGCCCGTCTAATCGCAATCTGACATCTATCCACATTGTCGCTATCCACCTACTCACGGAACCACATAATATAATTTCGGTTTCATCGACGATATTCTGCGCTCGCAATGGACAGTGAAAACACGACTGAGAGTTCTTATCCTTATCTTATAACCACTCGCATATTCGAAGCAGGGAGTACTCATGTCCTACTCTTTTCGCGTTGCATTTTTCATTTGGATTTATGCATAATTTTGTCCCTTTGTTCTAGTTCTCAGTTGTATCATCAGAACACGTGGTGATTGATATCCATCACTGGGTTAACCATCTGTAAATTCGAGTGATTTACAAACATATACTCTCACTCGCAAGATTATTTATCAATAGCTTTTAAATTTATTTGTATCTGCTTTCTTGCCATGATGTTTGGAGGGGATGTCAACTGTTCTAATTCGATGTTTGTTCCTAACGATAAAGGATGGTTTTGCTTAGCATACTGGTTTACGCTCATATGGGATTTTTCATATAATTGGGCTTCGCGAATTCATTACATCACTTGGTTTCTTTGCTCACAAATTCTACCACGTGCACTTTACTTCCATGATTGAATACAGAGTAGTTATAATTAAACTTTCGCTACTTGAGCGGATCCCCATTAAAAAACGAGTGATCGTGGGACACAGACTTTATTGGAAACATTTGTAAGGACATGCGGAAGAGAAATAACGAAAAAAGCGTTGAAAGAACACATTTTAATTTCCACACGAGAGGATAATATTTGTTAATTTTGTACCAGATTTACCTTCCTGGTTGCAAATGTTGCTGAGTGCGACGACCATTTGCATCCACAACAGCTGGGATACCATCTGACAATTGTTCGCAGCACTTTTCGAACGATGGACCATGGAATGTTCACCTGCCGTGACACTGCTCTGTGCACTCCTTGAACGTCGCACGCTGCGTCCAGCATTCTCAGGCGTGTCAACTGTAACTTCTTCAGGAATTTGTGGCGTGACTGGTACCATAGCAGTACCGGCACCTTACCAGTACCGTGACACTGACACTACTAACGACGCAGATCCTGCACCGCACAATCTGAACATCGTTCCTATAAAGTTAGCTGCCCACAAGGTAAATACACTATGTGATCAAAAGTATCCGGACACCCCCAAAATATACGTTTTTCACATTAGGTGCGTTGTACTGCCACCTAATGCCAGGTACTCCATATCAACGACCTCAGTAGTCATTGGACATCGTGAGAGAGCAGAATTGGGCGCTCCGCGGAACTCACGTACTTCGAACGCGGTCAGGTTATTGGGTGTCACTTGTGTCATACGACTGTACGCGAGATTTCCACACTCCTAAACATCCCTAGGTCCACTGTTTCCGATGTGATAGTGAAGTGGAAACGTGAAGGGACACGTACAGCACAAAAGCTGACTGACAGAGACCGCCGACAGTTGAAGAGAGTCGTAGTGTGTAATAGGCAGACATCTATCCAGACCATCACACAGGACTTCCAAACTGCATCAAGATCCAATGCAAGTACTATGACAGTTAGGCGGGAGGCGAGAAATTCGGATTTCATGGTCGAGCGGCTGCTCATAAGACACACATCACGCCGGTAAATACCAAACGACGCCTCGCTTGGTGTAAGTAGCGTAAACATTGGACAATTGAACAGTGGAAAAACGTTGTGTGGAGTGACGAATCACGGTGCACAATGTGGCGATCCGATGGCAGGGAGTGAGTATGGCGAATGCCCAGTGAAGGTCATCTGCCAACGTGTGTACTGTCAACAGTAAAATTCGGAGGCGGTGGTGTTATGGTGTGGTCGTGTTTTTCATGGAGAGGGCTTGCGCTTTGTGTTGTTTTGCGGTGGCACTATCACAGCACAAGCTTACATTGATGTTTTAAGCACCTTCTTGCTTCCCACTGTTGAAGAGCAATTCGGGGATGGCGATTGCATCTTTCAACACGGTCGAGCAGCTGTTCATAATGCACGGCCTGTGACGGAGTGGTTACACGACAAAAACATCCCTGTAATGGACTGGCCTGCACAGTGTTCTGACTTGAATCCTATAGAAGACCTTGTGGATGTTTTGGATCGCCTGCTTCGTGCCAGGCCTCACCGACCGACGTCGATACCTCTCCTCAATGCAGCACTCCGTGAAGAATGTCCTGCCATTCTCCAAGAAATCTTCCAGCACCTGATTGAACGTATGCCTGCGAGAGTGGAAGCTGTCATCAAGGCTAAGTGTGGACCAACGTCATGATGAATTCCAGCATGACCAATGGAGGGTGCGACGAACCTTTAAGTCATTTTCAGCCAGGTGTCCGGATACTTCTGATCACATAGTGTAGTTTTCCGTCTACTATTCCAGCCACATGACTTAATCTAATCTACAGAGTGAAGAAAACTTCGTGCACTCGGACTTCGCAGCGTAATACCTCACATACTAGCAATACACATACGTTTCTCACAAAATTTCGTCCTGCACATATTTGCGGCAGTAAATGGTCATTAAAGACGGGCAATCTGGCAACACTGTAATAACCTCCACGGTAACTATCTCAGTCAGGAAGCGGCTGCAGTGCTGTGCAGCTGGTGCAGTGGGTAGCGTTTTTGATTAGCGTGAAGGAGGTTGTGGGTTTGATTCTGGCTTGAGGTGTATTTATTTTTATTTGCTAAATGTAACCTGCGTGGTGCGGTACCTGGCGTCTCAGTCGTCATTTCCAAATCTGGTTCTGTGAATGCAAGAAAGACATATAGAAATGTTACTATTTGCAATGGATTAAGAGCGGGACGTGGACTGGAAAGGTAAAACAAATGAGAAAGGCAAAATGCTGATTTTTTAATTAACTGCCACTTACACAGGTTATTCAGTATGAGCACCAGAGACATCGACGAGATGCTGTACAGCGTCAGACTTGCACTTCGCAGCAAAAGCTGGAACCAATTTTTTTCCAGCGTAAATCGGTTCCATATTAACACGTTAGCGCATCTACCAAGTTCCTCTGCCGTATGATAATTACAACACAGACTGGACCTCCGTGAATAGCTGCACTTTAATTGTGACAATCCAGTATTTAGTGTTGATCGAACCATCGATCAGTGTGACAAGTGTGTGTGGTTGCAGGGCCAGCCAAACCGGCGCACTGGCGTGTGTGACTCCGACGTGTTCCTCATGTCTGCAGGACCAGCGAGGCAGCTCACGCTATGCGGCCAGAACAGTGGACAACACAGTAAGTTAGTTTTTATGCTTTTGAAAAAAGATAATTCATATATTCGTTTGTTGATACATCGTTTTCTGTGTATCCCATCATTAAGAATAATGTTCAGGGATGTGGAAAGAGTCAGTTTATGTATTAAAAGACAGACGCAACCACTGCAAGCAAATTTTCTGAAGCACAGTAACTACAAATTATGCCTAGCGCTAATTCACTCACGCTGATAAACATGAGAGTCACTTTTAAATTACTTTATTTGTATATGAGGAGAAAAGTAGATACATTGAAGATAACCACTGTTCCTCTTACGCAGCTCAGCTGCTGTCTTGATCTGCTAAGCATTTCAGTAACATTAATAATTTCAGAAATCATTACAGCTGTCTCTGTACCAGTACTGGAAAAGTTAAAACACATTTTTAATATGAACATTAGTTTTAGGTGGAATTTCCATCCCCGATTCCTAACGATCTGATAAGGAAGGTAGGACTAATAAAATACCATTTCACTTTGTTTTTGAGTACCTGGTGATTCCAGTTTCCTGCTTATTTCTACCAACAACGTGTTACAGGCTTGTGCAGGAGATTATAAAACTCCATTCTGGATTCAAGAGGCTATGAGCACTATGCGACTTAACTTCTGAGGTCATCAGCCGCCTAGAACTTAGAACTAATTAAACCTAACTAACCTAAGGACATCACACACATCCATGCCCGAGGCAGGATTCGAACCTGTGACCGGAGCGGTCGCTCGGCTCCAGACTGTAGCGCCTAGAGCCGCACGGCCACTTGGACGCAAGACATGGGTGCATTGTCTACATGGGAACTAATGAAGAGCCGCTCCAGTTGCGTAATTGGAACTTTATTAAGACCACACACGAGCGGTTTCGGCCTTTTCATTAGGCCTTTGTCAAGTATATCTGAAACTTCCGGATATATTATGATGGGTATATAAACTGAGGGAAAAAAATCGCATCACAAAAAATAATTAACGTAGCGTAATGAAATTTCGGAAATACATTTGTCTAAGTAACATGTATAAGTGATTACCGTCGCAAGATCACAGGTTAATGATTCAAATGGTTCTAATGACTCTGAGCACTATGGGACTTAACATCTGTGGTCATCAGTCCCCTGGAACTTAGAACTACTTAAACCTAACTAACCTAAGGACATCACACAACACCCAGTCATCACGAGGCAGGATTCGAACCTGCGACCGTAGCAGTCGCGCGGTTCCAGACTGAGCGCCGAGAACCGCGAGACCACCGCGGCCGGCACAGGTTAATGTAAGCGCGAGATAAGCCATTGGAAATCTGAAATGCTGATGCATTAATAACCGGTGTAACCGCCGGAATGTTGAAACTAAGCAAGCAAATGTGCAGCTGCTAATGTACAGCTGCCGGATGACAGTTTGTGGGATGAACTTCCATGCCTGTTGCACTTGGTCGGTCAATATAGGGACGCTTAACGCTGTTTTCTGGATGACTCTGGGGTTGTCGTCCGATGGTGTCCCACACGTGCTCGATTGGAGACAGATGTAGCGATTAAGCAGTCCAAGGCGACATGTCGGCACTCTCTAGAGCATGTTGGGCTACGACAGCGGTATGTGGGTGAGCGTTATCCTGTTGGAAAAAACCGACTGGAATGCTGTTCATGAATGGCAGCACAACAGGTCGAGTCACCAGACTGACGCACAGATTTGAAGTCTGGGTATGTAGGATAACCATGAGGGTGTCCCTGCTGTCATACGAAATCGCACCCCAGACAATAACTCCAGGTGTAGGTACAGTGCGTATAGCACGCAGACAAGTTGTTTGCAGTCACTTAACTGCCCTCCTTCTAACCAACACACGGTCATCATTGGCACCCAGGGAAAACTAGCTTTCATTATAAAGCACGAAGGAGCTCGACACTGTCCTCTAATGAGCTTTCATTTGACACCACTGAAATCGCAAATTGCGATAGTTTGGGGTCCGTGGAATGCATCCTATAGGGCGCCTTGGATCTGTCCCTGAAGTAACCTGTTTGCAACAGTTCGTTGTGCCACTGTGGTGCCAATTGCTGTTCAAATTGCTACTACACATGCAGTTCGATGCGCCAAAGCCTTACGCCGAACACGATGGCATTCCCTCTCAGTTGTGCCACGTGGGCGTCCGGAGACCGGTCTTATTGCGACCGTACATAGTCATGATCACCGTTGCCAGCAATCGATGTACGGTGGCTACATTCCTGCCAAGTCTTTGTGCTGTATCGCTGAAGGAACATCCGGCTTCTCGTAACACTATTACACGATCTCGTTCAAACACAGTGAGGTATTGTTAATGGCGTCTTTGTCGCCTTAAAGGCATTCTTGACTAACGTCAGTTCGCCATGTGAAATCTCAAACGTAACTAACGCCCACGATCGTTACAGCGTGTATTTTAAAGCAAAACTGATTTGCATCCTCATAGTGGCGCTACTAGCGACTGACACGAAGTCTGAATAGACTTCATGTTTCAGATGTACAAACACGCCAGCCAATTTCGTTTATGTCGCACAACTCCTTCTTGGTTTGCTATTTTTTCCGTCAGTGTAGATATTCCTTTACATAGCAGTAGAAGAGAGACAATGCTTTGTACATGTAGAGTATAAGTGGAGAAGGGATATACAACTTAACGATATACAACTTAACGCGTTATGCTGTAGAGAAGCACAGTCAAACGATAAAAACAGTAGAAGTCAAGTGAATTTTAAAAAAATCACCCCTAATGACGTCACGAGAAAAACCGGCGTGTCGTAATTATAAAAACTGTACAATACGATGAATTAAAATTGTTAACATGCTTTCGCTTGCTGATGTGTTTCAGAATGAAGCTGCATGTGTCTCATATTAAATGCTAAAAGTAATTACTTGGAATTAATTAAACTGTAAAATAGTTGCTACGAACGGGGCGTCCTCGTCTCTGTAACGAGTAAAATTTACGCTCGACAAGGACGCCTCGTTCATTGCAACTAATCGTATTTTACACTTGTAATTCTGAAACACGTCAGAAAATAACTCTTTTAGCTTAATCATGTTAATAAGTTTAATGTATCCGATTGTACCGTTTTTATAATTACGACACGTCCATTTTTCGCATGACGTCACTGGGCACGAAATTTTTTAAATCTATTTGACTTTTCCAGTTTTATCCTTTACTGTTAGGATTTAAACTGAAAAAAATATAATGTAATTTTGAAATCTGTCAAATAACCCTTTTTACCTTAACCAATGGAACAGTCTGAAGGTATTGGATTGTACAGCTTTTTATAGTTACATCAAGCCCATTTTTCTCAAGATATCATTGGGAGCGATTTTTCTTTAAATCCACTTAACTTCTACCTTTTATCATTTGACGCTGCTTCTTTACAGCATAAAGTAAATTGTATATTCTCCCTGTACTTGTACTCTTATTATATAAGCATTGTCTCTTATCTATTATTATTTACAAGAATATCTATATACCATATATTATATATGGCAGTTTCAGATAAACTTGATAATGACTTAATATAAAGGCCCAAACCGGTCGTGTGTGCACTTAATAAAGCACCAATTAAGAAACCGGAGCGGATTTTCATTAACTGAACGATAGTGGCGTAGTCAGCATGTCCGCCCCGATAGCTGAGCGGTCAGCACGACGGAACGCCGCGCAAGGTGGCCCGGGTTCGATTCCCGGCTGGGTGGTGGATTTTTCTCCGCTCAGGGACTCGGTGTTGTGATGTCCTCGTCATCCTGTTGTGTTGTCTTCCTCATCGGCTCATCCACCGAGGTGGTGACAGGAAGAGCATCCGGCCACCCCTTCAATTAACTTTGCCAAATCAGACGATATCTTTGCCGACCTTGCGAAGTGCAGGACACAGACACAAGCAAAGAGAGAGAGCGAGTTGCGTAGTCAGCGTCATCCAAATATGGAGAAACTAATATATGGAAATTATTTTTACTTCTGTTTTTGTGGTTGGAAATTTGGCAATTAATCCTAAATTCGCTGTTATAATCAAACACGGATTCATTCAGACAGTAACTAATTGTCACGCAATTGTGATAATCCAAGCCGGCCGGGTGGCCGAGCGGTTCTAGGCGCTACAGTCGGGAACCGCGCGACCGCTACCATCGCAGGTTCGAATCCTGCCTCGGGCATGGATGTGTGTGATGTCCTTAGGTTAGTTAGGTTTAAGCAGTTCTAAGTTCTAGGGGACTGATGACCTCAGAAGTTAAGTCCCATAGTGCTCAAAGCCATCCGAACCATTTTTTGATAATCCAAAAATCCATGAAGAGTCTTCCGAAAGTTATGCTTTTATAATATTCTTATTGAACGGTTCACCGAGCGAGGTGACGCACTGATTAGTACACCGGACTCGCATTCGGCCATCCTGATTTAGGTTTTCCCTGATTTCCCGAAATTCAGGCACATGCCGGGATGGATCCTTTGAAAGGGCACTGCACAGTTCGTTCCGCGTCCTTCCCTACATCGACGGGACCGATGATGTCTCTGTTTGTTCCCCTCTCCCAAATCATCAAGCAACCAACCAACCATTGAACGGTTCCACAGAGCAATTAATCCTAGCCGTGTAAGAAACATCATAATCATGTTCAACATGGTGACAGCTGTTACCGAGTAAGCTGTAGCTGGCAGTATTGAGTCATGATGGAAATGGAAATGAGCGTTTGGCGTCATTGGCCGGGAGGCCCCTTGCGGAGCAGGTCCGGCCGCCTTGGTGCAGGTCTTATTACATTCGACGCCACATTGGGCAACCTGCCCGCCGGATCGGGATGAAATGATGATGAAGACAGCACAGCACCCAGTTCCTGAGCGGAGGAAATTCCCCACCCAGCCGGGAATCGAACCCTGGCCCGTAGGACGGCAATCCGTCACGCTGACCACTCAGCTATCGGGGTGGACAGTCATAATAAAAACAATACATTAAAGGCTGCTTCGAAGTTAAAGACACAACTTTGACTTTCTGAGTCACAAAAATGCTTTCGACGACTGATTACTGCTATATGACGTTTCGAAGTGAAGAAATCAGTTTTTTCTAAAAATTTCCATTCGCTAATGAGTTACAGAATCATTTTCTGGACCAGCTTGACTTCAGGATGCAATGGCGTGATATGAGAACATCATCTGCTAACATCAGTTACAGAACAGCTTCAGAGACCTCCTCGAAAAATTTTGTGTTTTGACAACTATCTCACAGCACATTCATTAATGTCCTTTATCATGTCTAACAATTCTTTAAAAATAGAGGAAATCATGAATATAACATTAGGTCTTCAGGAACTTCTACAAAAGTTTCTAAGATTTACTTCTGTTACAGAAAGTATGAGCTAATTGGGATCACATGTATTGAACAACCTGCCTCATCAAATTAAATCTATTGTGAGTGACATAGTAGAGTTTAACAATGAATCAAAGGACTTTTTGACAAGCAGCTCCTTATGCATGTTCATAAATTGAGCCCTTTTACAACCTACCCAGTACATATAGGAGGTGTACGAAAAATGGAAACACATTACCATGCCTAATATGCAGTAGGAATACCGGTGGCATTCAAAACAGCTTCCAATCGTCTCGGAGAGGATAAATACAGCTCCTGTATGGTTTTAAAGGGAATCTTAGACCTTTCCTCTTACAAAATAGTGGCAAGTCGAAGTACTGATGATGAAGGTGGATAGCGATAACGCAACCTTCTCTCCAAACTAGACCACAAACACTTCAAATGGTTCAAATGGCTCTGAGCACTATGGGACTTAACATCTGAGGTCATCAGTCCCCTAGAACTTAGAACTACTTAAACCTAACTAACCTAAGGACATCACACACATCCATACCCGAGGCAGGATTCGAACCTGCGACCGTAGCGGTCGCGCGGGTCCAGACTGAAGCGCCTAGAACCGCTCGGCCACACTGGCCGGCCCACAAAGAGTCAGTAACGTTGGAGGGGAGGAGGGGAGATGCGTTAATTCATCATCGTGCTCACAGAACCTGACCCGGACGATGCGAGCTGTATGAACAGTGGCACTGTCGCCTTGGAGCACAGCGTCGCCATTGGGGAACAAACAAAGTGCTATGGAGTGGACCTGATGAGCCAGAGTGGTCAAATAGTCCCTGGCAGTAATGCGACCTAGCAGTGCAGCCATGGGCCTCACGGAATGCCGCAATATGGCTGCCGAAACCATAACCGAATTTCTGCCATGTCTCGTTCTTGGGACGCAAACCCATCCAGTAGTTGGGAACAGTGTGAAAGTAGACTCATCCGTCCAAATGACTTCTTTCGATATGCCATAGTCCAGTTTTTATGGCTTAGATACCACGTTTTCCCGTTATGGGTATTTGTATCACTGACGAGTGATTCTGGAATTCCAGTTGCCCTTCCATTCCCTGCTTATGATGCTCCCTTCTTGTTCTTTTGGTGGTGGCAGGGCTTGCTAGTTAGACTTCAGTTCTACAGTGATTTTTGCACCTGTCGTCCTCTTATTTTTCGTCAGAGTTCTGTTAAATGACCGTCTGTCTCGATCACTCGAAACACACTTTTTCCGCGTGGTGGTTTAGCGGATGTTGTTTTTCCACTTTCCTTGTATGCGGTATAAATCTTCGGTAGGTGGCTCTTGAAGCATAAAACACTTCAGCTACCATGGTTTCGGGAAGCCCCCACCATACGAGCACTAAGAATTTGCCCACATTCTAATTCACTTAGTTCCGACACAAAACTACACAAAAAACTGTTACGTCTATGAATGACACGTGCAACGTATTGAGGACACTGCACTGGTGCCGTTCGTGGTCAGATACAACAGCCCATCCTGCAAGCTTGACTAGCGTCTGCATTTATGTCCAAGCTTGCATTTGTTGCGGATGACATCGAAAAAGTACAAAGAAGAGCAGCTCGCTTTGTACACTCCTGGAAATGGAAAAAAGAACACATTGACACCGGTGTGTCAGACCCACCATACTTGCTCCGGACACTGCGAGAGGGCTGTACAAGCAATGATCACACGCACGGCACAGCGGACACACCAGGAACCGCGGTGTTGGCCGTCGAATGGCGCTAGCTGCGCAGCATTTGTGCACCGCCGCCGTCAGTGTCAGCCAGTTTGCCGTGGCATACGGAGCTCCATCGCAGTCTTTAACACTGGTAGCATGCCGCGACAGCGTGGACGTGAACCGTATGTGCAGTTGACGGACTTTGAGCGAGGGCGTATAGTGGGCATGCGGGAGGCCGGGTGGACGTACCGCCGAATTGCTCAACACGTGGGGCGTGAGGTCTCCACAGTACATCGATGTTGTCGCCAGTGGTCGGCGGAAGGTGCACGTGCCCGTCGACCTGGGACCGGACCGCAGCGACGCACGGATGCACGCCAAGACCGTAGGATCCTACGCAGTGCCGTAGGGGACCGCACCGCCACTTCCCAGCAAATTAGGGACACTGTTGCTCCTGGGGTATCGGCGAGGACCATTCGCAACCATCTCCATGAAGCTGGGCTACGGTCCCGCACACCGTTAGGCCGTCGTCCGCTCACGCCCCAACATCGTGCAGCCCGCCTCCAGTGGTGTCGCGACAGGCGTGAATGGAGGGACGAATGGAGACGTGTCGTCTTCAGCGATGAGAGTCGCTTCTGCCTTGGTGCCAATGATGGTCGTATGCGTGTTTGGCGCCGTGCAGGTGAGCGCCACAATCAGGACTGCATACGACCGAGGCACACAGGGCCAACACCCGGCATCATGGTGTGGGGAGCGATCTCCTACACTGGCCGTACACCACTGGTGATCGTCGAGAGGACACTGAATAGTGCACGGTACATCCAAACCGTCATCGAACCCATCGTTCTACCATTCCTAGACCGGCAAGGGAACTTGCTGTTCCAACAGGACAATGCACGTCCGCATGTATCCCGTGCCACCCAACGTGCTCTAGAAGGCGTAAGTCAACTACCCTGGCCAGCAAGATCTCCGGATCTGTCCCCCATTGAGCATGTTTGGTACTGGATGACGCGTCGTCTCACGCGGTCTGCACGTCCAGCACGAATGCTGGTCCAACTGAGACGCCAGGTGGAAATGGCATGGCAAGCCGTTCCACAGGACTACATCCAGCATCTCTACGATCGTCTCCATGGGAGAATAGCAGCCTGCATTGCTGGGAAAGGTGGATATACACTGTACTAGTGCCGACATTGTGCATGCTCTGTTGCCTGTGTCTATGTGCCTGTGGTTCTGTCAGTGTGATCATGTGATGTATCTGCCCCCAGGAATGTGTCAATAAAGTTTCCCCTTCCTGGGACAATGAATTCACGGTGTTCTTATTTCAATTTCCAGGAGTGTATTATCACGAAGTAGGGGAGATAGTGTGATTCTTGAGTTTCTCCCGGCGTATTTGATAATCAAAATATCCACGGGTGTACTGCCGGTCTACAGTGTCCAACGGGCACAATATTTCGGCGATCATACATGTCGCCATCATCAGGTGAACTGACAGACTGAGCTCCTGTGAACGTGCCGGCACGGAGATCCGTACGCTATGGCTGCTCAGAGGGAACTGGGTTCGGTCGCGGCGGCGAGCGGTTCTAGGCGCTTCAGTCTGGAACCGCGCGACCGCTACTGTCGCAGGTTCGAATCCTGCCTCGGGCATGAATGTGTGTGATGTCGTCAGGTTAGTTAGGTTTAAGTAGTTTTAAGTTCTAGGGGACTGAAGACCTCAGATGTAAAGCCCCATAGTGCTCAGAGCCATTCGAACCATTTTGAACCATGTAAATTTTATAATGTGGTAATTTTTAGACACACGTGAAATACAGCAAGATCCAAATAATTGTAAACGGCTAACCTTTAATGTAATAATGTATTATGCTGATTGATAACGCAATATTTGGAATTAACCAGCCACTACCCGACCTCTCAGAATCTCCTCCTTATAATTTCAATGGGGAGTTTAGGCAGCATACTGCATTTTAAAACGCCATTTCACTTTATAGGCTATACATTACGTATGAATAACCCGAAGAAAATAAAATCCTATGCCCATTGTTTCAGTGGGCACAGCTACATTCAGTCCAGTGAAGTTGAGAATTTATGCATCGAGGCGAAGTGCACGATATAGACTTGCAAACTTGATGGGCCATTGCCACTTGCAACGGAGGTACTGCATTATGTAAACTGGCTCGTTCCACACAATTCCGATACAAATAGTGCAAAAACCTTGGAACGTGAATTTAAACAAAACAGCAGCTTCATGGTTTACATGACTAATTATTTCCATATCTTTATGTTCAGTGATCATCATGTTTGATTTCTGTTTTCAGTGTACTTTGACGTGGACAGCGTGAGAGACCCAATCAGTATTACTATGAATTTGAGCAGAAGCGACCTGAGCCGAATATGGGAAATTAAGGTTTGTATGCCAAACTATGAAATACTGTAGAATGGTCCTCCTTTGTTGTTACTTGTAGTTCATAGCACTTTGTGATCTTTTCTTCTCAAAAATGATACACCATCAATTGTAGCTGATGGATTTTTAGTTACTTGGATACCTGATATGCAGAGGTTCTAATCATGTAATATTTTCATTCCAGCTTTGTGTCTCAACAACCTTTTCTTTAAGGGCACTAAAACATATAAATATTTTTCCGCTGCTTTACACTCACACTCAGTTTTTTTTACACCATTTCACTTTCAGCTGACATGACCCAGCCACGACAGTAGGCGCTGACGTAATGTATCATTTTTGCTTGTTCTGGGAATATGCGGGGTGGACATGAAACCTACAGTCAAATTATTCAAAGTTGCTCATGGATATTAGCTGAGTGGTTTGATATCGGGAACGTATTGTGTGCAACGGCCCGTTATCAGTTTAATGCTGTCGTGTTTGTAATATAATGTCTCTTGGACCGTGACATATTGTACACATGTGGATATTAATTACACATAAATCAAATACTCGTCACATTGCAGCTTTGTAGTACCTTGCGTACACAAATAGATAACCAAAATTTAAGAAAAAAGCAGGATGTCTAACGCAACGTCCCTCAAGTAAAATAAAAATTAAATGTAATATTTTTTTGTGATTCTGATGCGTTTTGGTAGCCATGACCGAAACCCACAACTATTTTCATTAGCCAAATACAGCTAAAACCTCTATCTTGAACTGTTGCAACTCAAAAATTTCTACTAAAACAAATTTATTTCTACAAAATAATTTACTGAGGTTAGTTTTGTGAACTTTCTTTAGGAAACCATATGAAGGATAATTTTGTGAGAGGCAATTTTTTCTATTGATGGAGTTATGGTGATCACTTATCATGAAGGACTTACCAAGAGGGTTCAGAACGAAGTAACTGCTTTATTGTTTCACTACTTGAAAAAAAAAATACGTGGAAAGATTCAGTTTTGATTTCAGATGGAAGCGCTAGCCAGAGAAAAGTGTTCCGTAACGCGCTTTCCTTACATGTACTCATTAAAAATCTGAAATGTTCGACCTGATAACTTATCTCTTTCCTGTGAGAAACCATTCTTTTTGAGCAACGATCTGGATTACGTCATAATTTAGAGTACGGATTAGAATACGGAGAAGAATCAAGTCATTGAAGTTCCATGTGACTACGATAGTTATTTCTTCTTGTTGACGACATTCAGCACCCTTCAACATTTTCAAGGTGTACTAGTCGTCGATATAATGAAAGAAGTTGTTGATCGGCACTTCAGACTTCTGGAAAGAAAACTGATGAACTAGTTCCACGAATGTATGAAATTGCGATATTCATTAGCTACTACATTTTCGTCTAGGACATTTACACAGCTCTTTGCATACTGTTGCGCACTGAAGCGTTTGAGAGAACACGTAAAAATTTAAAAAAAATCGACTTTTCAAAAATATTTTCATTTTGTAGCGCACATCTTTCTGAAGAGTGTGTTTTTTTTAAACATGTATGTTTGGGAAATGTAAGACATGTTATTAGCTCTTAAGTATGCCAAAGTGCACTGCCCACAGCATTATTTATCGCACGTCACTGTATTTCAAACGTATATGTTTTGTAATGGAAGCCATCAAGCCTATATTGAGGACATAGGAAATTAAAACGTCCTGTGATGCCTCTCCCGCTCCCAGTCGGCCAGTTAAATTAGTAAACGTTGCTTCATTACTAAAGAACACATGTTGGAAAAACGTAAGTTCGTCTCTTAGTTGCTGAATGGCAAGCCGATAAAATTCTGTACGATGTTAGAAATCACGGTCACCGAGTGCCTGATGTAGTGACAAATGATAGGGATGGAAATTCTGTTGATGCAGGATGCGAATGAGACTCGTCTGGATAATTAAATGCTTTAACCGATTTTCTTACCATTGCCTCTCTCATTTGAAGGGCAGTGATCTTCAAAAACAACCACTGTTGGCTGTTAATATGAATAGTAGGCTACCCATGACTGGTGTGGTTTCTAGATTTGATTACGTTTGTCGCTGTTAGATAAAACGAAATAGGCTCTTCAAATAATGCAGCTAATGTAACGCCAAAGAAACGAGATGCTTTTGGCAGAAATGATCATATTTATATACCTCATTTACATAAATAATACGACAAAACATAGTTCACGAAGTACCAATATCAAATGCCTGTTAGGCCTACTACAAACAAAAAATTTTATGATAGGAAATAGTTTCACATTTCATTCATATGCTCCAGTCTCTCAAGCATAAGATCGAAAAGTAGTAGTACGAAATATTTATATAAATTTGGAATCGTAATATTCTTTCGTATAATTTGTGTGATATCCCCGTTTCTTCTTCTTCGTCGTTCTAACAAGCAATCTTGTTATCACTAACTCTGTAACTATTCCTGTTGTTGTTGTTGTGGTCTTCAGTCCTGAGACTGGTTTGATGCAGCTCTCCATGCTACTCTATCCTGTGCAAGCTTTTTCATCTCCCAGTACCTACTGCAACCTACATCCTTCTGAATCTGCTTAGTGTATTCATCTCTTGGTCTCCCTCTACGATTTTTACCCTCCACGCTGCCCTCCAATGCTAAATTTGTGATCCCTTGATGCCTCAGGACATGTCCTACCAACCGATCCCTTCTTCTAGTCAAGTTGTGCCACAAACTTCTCTTCTCCCCAATCCTATTCAGTACCTCCTCATTAGTTACGTGATCTACCCACCTTATCTTCAGCATTCTTCTGTAGCACCACATTTCGAAAGCTTCTATTCTCTTGTTGTCCAAACTATTTATCGTCCATGTTTCACTTCCATACATGGCTACACTCCATACAAATACTTTCAGAAACGACTTCCTGACACTTAAATCTATACTCGATGTTAACAAATTTCTCTTCTTCAGAAACGATTTCCTTGCCATTGCCAGCCTACATTTTATATCCTCTCTACTTTGACCATCATCAGTTATTTTGCTCCCCAAGTAGCAAAACTCCTTTACTACTTTAAGTGTCTCATTTCCTAATCTAATTCCCTCAGCATCACCCGACTTAATTAGACTACATTCCATTATCCTTGTTTTGCTTTTGTTGATGTTCATCTTATATCCTCCTTTCAAGACACTGTCCATTCCATTCAACTGCTCTTCCAAGTCCTTTGCTGTCTCTGACAGAATTACAATGTCATCGGCGAACCTCAAACTTTTTATTTCTTCTCCATGAATTTTAATACCTACTCGGAATTTTTCTTTTGTTTCCTTTACTGCTTGCTCAATATACAGATTGAACAACATCGGGGAGAGGCTACAACCCTGTCTTACTCCCTTCCCAACCACTGCTTCTCTTTCATGTCCCTCGACTCTTATAACTGCCATCTGGTTTCTGTACAAATTGTAAATAGCCTTTCGCTCCCTGTATTTTACCCCTGCCACCTTTAGAATTTGAAAGAGAGTATTCCAGTCAACATTGTCAAAAGCTTTCTCTAAGTCTACAAATGCTAGAAACGTAGGTTTGCCTTTCCTTAATCTTTCTTCTAAGATAAGTCTTAAGGTCAGTATTGCCTCACGTGTTCCAGTGTTTCTACGGAATCCAAACTGGTCTTCCCCGAGGTTGGCTTCTACTAGTTTTTCCATTCGTCTGTAAAGAATTCGTGTTAGTATTTTGCAGCTGTGACTTATTAAACTGATAGTTTGGTAATGTTCACATCTGTCAACACCTGCTTTCTTTGGGATTGGAATTATTATATTCTTCTTGAAGTCTGAGGGTATTTCGCCTGTTTCATACATCTTGCTCACCAGATGGTAGAGTTTTGTCAGGACTGGCTCTCCCACGGCCGTCAGTAGTTCCAATGGAATATTGTCTACTCCGGGGGCCTTGTTTCTACTCAGGTCTTTCAGTGCTCTGTCAAACTCTTCACGCAGTATCGTATCTCCCATTTCATCTTCATCTACAACCTCTTCCATTTCCATAATATTGTCCTCAAGTACATCGCCCTTGTATAGACCCTCTATATACTCCTTCCACCTTTCTGCTTTCCCTTCTTTGCTTAGAACTGGGTTTCCATCTGAGCTCTTGATATTCATACAAGTCGTTCTCTTATCTCCAAAGGTCTCTTTAATTTTCCTGTAGGCGGTATCTATCTTACCCCTAGTGAGATAGGCCTCTACATCCTTACATTTGTCCTCTAGCCATCCCTGCTTAGCCATTTTGCACTTCCTGTCGATCTCATTTTTGAGACGTTTGTATTCCTTTTTTCCTGTTTCACTTACTGCATTTTTATATTTTCTCCTTTCATCAATTAAATTCAATATTTCTTCTGTTACCCAAGGATTTCTACTAGCCCTCGTCTTTTTACCTACTTGATCCTCTGCTGCCTTCACTACTTCATCCCTCAAAGCTACCCATTCTTCTTCTACTGTATTTATTTCCCCCATTCCTGTCAATTGCTCCCTTATGCTCACCCTGAATCTCTGTACAACCTCTGATTCTTTTAGTTTATCCAGGTCCCATCTCCTTAAATTCCCACCTTTTTGCAGTTTCTTCAGTTTTAATCTACAGGTCATAACCAATAGATTGTGGTCAGAGTCCACATCTGCCCCTGGAAATGTCTTACAATTTAAAACCTGGTTCCTAAATCTCTGTCTTACCATTATATAATCTATCTGATACCTTTTAGTATCTCCAGGGTTCTTCCATGTATACAACCTCCTTTCATGATTCTTAAACCAAGTGTTAGTTATGATTATGTTGTGCTCTGTGCAAAATTCTACCAGGCGGCTTCCTCTTTCATTTCTGTCCCCCAATCCATATTCACCTACTATGTTTCCTTCTCTCCCTTTTCCTACACTCGAATTCCAGTCACCCATGACTATTAAATTTTCGTCTCCCTTCACAATCTGAATAATTTCTTTTATTTCATCATACATTTCCTCAATTTCTTCGTCATCTGCAGAGCTAGTTGGCATATAAACTTGTACTACTGTAGTAGGTGTGGGCTTCGTATCTATCTTGGCCACAATAATGCGTTCACTATGCTGTTTGTAGTAGCTTACCCGCATTCCTATTTTCCTATTCATTATTAAACTTACTCCTGCATTACCCCTATTTGATTTTGTGTTTATAACCCTGTAGTCACCTGACCAGAAGTCTTGTTCCTCCTGCCACTGAACTTCACTAATTCCCACTATATCTAACTTCAACCTATCCATTTCCCTTTTTAAATTTTCTAACCTACCTGCCCGATTAAGGGATCTGACATTCCACGCTCCGATCCGTAGAACGCCAGTTTTCTTTCTCCTGATAATGACATCCTCTTGAGTAGTCCCCGCCCGGAGATCCGAATGGGGGACTATTTTACCTCCGGAATATTTTACCCAAGAGGACGCCATCATCATGTAATCATACAGTAAAGCTGCATGCCCTCGGGAAAAATTACGGCTGTAGTTTCCCCTTGCTTTCAGCCGTTCGCAGTACCAGCACAGCAAGGCCGTTTTGGTTATTGTTACAAGGCCAGATCAGTCAATCATCCAAACTGTTGCCCTTGCAACTACTGAAAAGGCTGCTGCCCCTCTTCAGGAACCACACGTTTGTCTGGCCTCTCAACAGATACCCCTCCGTTGTGGTTGCACCTACGGTACGGCTATCTGTATCGCTGAGGCACGCAAGCCTCCCCACCAACGGCAAGGTCCATGGTTCATTGGGGGGGTAACTATTCCTACCATTGTAAAAACTTATTCTCCGGAAAATTCACGAGCCCTGCCGGAATCACAGGTTCAGTTATCCCGCGCTTATTCGCTGGTTAGACGTTACTCCATGTTCGTAAAAGCGTTTTCGCGCTATTCCCAGAATAGACCGTAAAGCGGTCACTAATCGGGTACTGTACGGCGGGTAGTGTAGCGATCTGGCAAACATTATTTTCTGTCAAACTTTCATTTTCTTGGATGCAAGTAGAAGATAGTATGTAATCTTTCCTATCTGTTATTCATGTTATTTGTTTATTTCCACTCTGAAACCATGGATTTCGCTGATTATAACAACGCTGATCATTCGCATACCCAATGAACCACGTAAACAAACAGCGATTGGCATTCCCGGGTTTGGTTTTATTCAGCTAAGCTCGTATGGCTCAGTCCCTTGTGTCTGCGGGAAAGTTTTTTATATCTATTTGCGATCGTAATTCCCCTGGCAGAGACATCACCTACACTATGCATGCATTCAAAAACCAGCTTATGATTTGTTCAGAAATCAACTTAGAATATGTTCAAAAATGTTCAAAATCCATATGAATAATCGATAGTAGGCCAGCGTGTGCTGGATTCTAGGTGCTTTGTGACACAAGGCTTTTTTCAGCTGGATTCTAGGTCCTTTGTGACACAAGGCTTTTTTCAACAGTATGAATTTGGTGTTCCCTGAAATACCCCAACTTGCACCCCTCCCTTTCCCATCCTCAGATCCGGGCCTGATATCGATGCTCATGACCGTGCATTTTTTAAAGTTTTGGAAGCTATCATTGTCATTTGCATAATCTAATTTGTAACAAAACGGCGTATGTGATTTAGTGACTGTACAAGATAGCATCAAGAATCAAGAATTTTACTCACCATAGATCATTTTACAGTGATATTGGCTTCGTCATACAGGATGTACTAGTACATACAGAATAATAAAATACACAAGTGTCAGTACATTAGAGAATACATTTCAAGAATGGCAGTGTACCAAATTACACCAGGATAGCTTCTAAAAGTTAATGCAATAAGCTATACTATAATATAATATACTATTGTATTGTTTATTGTATACACTATGTAATTACACACAATTAACCATAGCACACAGTAATATGTTTAACTACAGACAACTTTGAAATGCTAATATCCTCCTCAGGCACCTCAAAGAATTCTTTAATGTCATAGAATGGATGATCTGACAGCCATCTGTACCACTTAATTTAAAAAAAATTATATCCATAGACTGAACATAAATTGGCATTTTGAGAGGGTTAACTTTGTGGGAATTTCCTGTTCTTGCTAATCTGTGGCGTGGTATGTCTAAATTACCCTTATCCATGGTGTTGTTGTCATGTATTTCCCCTCTGGCAATAAACTCTGAAATATTGTTTTTGATATAGATTCCAGACACATAGATGTATAAATTTATAATTGTGAGTTTTCTGAGTCTGGAAAAAAGAGGACGTCAGTGCTCCCTATGGCCTCTTTTACATATTATGCGCAAGACTTGTGTTACATCTAGTTTTACCTTAAAGGGAAGTAGCTCTATATATTATCTACATTTATTGTAAATTAACCTTGTCCTCGAGTTTGCTAACACCTATATTAATCTCGGAAAGTTGTGGGAAACTAATAAATTTTACCACAGGTTTTTCTGTTGCCTTAATAGAAATCTCACTTTGTGTATTTACTTCAGTTCATATTGGGAATTAGCAACTTTTTTGTTCAACAGATTAAAAGATAATCATTGATCTTAATTTAAAGTTATTTGTTCACTATCCCATAATACATTGCACTAGTTAAAATGCAGCGGCATTGTGAATGCCTTTCTTGAACATGGTATGAGCTAATAGACAAGGGGCTGGAAATTGCCCTGACTACTGTCAAATAATTGGCAGCTGCTGAAGGTTGTTGCATTGTAAGAGCTCCCAAGAGTCAAGTAACTGTGGTACTGGTACCATAAGTACATCAATTACTATCCACTCCTGTGGATCCCGTCTCCTCTGCAGAATGTATGGGATCTGTCATTACTCATCCGCTTGACTGTGGGTGGCATTTCAATGGTAGATCTAGGCGTCCTGTACTGGGTGGATGGGAACTGTGGAGGACTCAGGGTGTTGCACCAATCCCCCTAACTTTGAGGTGCTGTCTTTCACAGAAACTGAAACTGAGCCAATAGGACTCACTTCACCTGTTTTGGGGGAATCTGTTTCGTCCGGTGTCAAGAGGAGGCAAACGCAAAAGGGTAGGGATCTGTTAATTGTCATCAATTCAACCATATGGTGAAAAATGGTACCCCTTAGGGAAATGGCAGCAAGAGACAGGAAAGGTCACCAGGTGCATTCAGTGTGTATGACTGGAGACCCTCACTCAACATGTTGAAGAGGCTACTTTGGCAAACATTGAGGGAACAGGATGCAACCAAATGCAGATTGTGAAACACGTTGGAACAAATGATGCTATGTCATTGGGCCCCATAGGTCATACTTGGGTCATTCCACTGACTGGCAGAGAAGGTTGAGAAGAATAACCTGGCACATAGAGTTTCAATGAAGCTCACAATTATCAGCATTATCCCCAGAATAATTGTGGCTCTATGGTTGTGAGTTGAGTGGAAGGACTGAACCAGAGACTTTGAAGGTTCTATGGCAAGCTAGGCTGTGACTTCCTGAATTTGTGCCATAGGTATGAGAACTGTAGGGTCCCCTAAGTGGGTCAGGTGTGCACTACACACCACAAGCTGCTACTCACATAGCTGACCGTGTGTGGGATCCATGTACGGGTGTTTTTAGATTAGGCAACTCACCATCCAATCCAGATAATGACAGCTGAAGGAAATCCAGAAGAAGATCAAAAGAAATGCCTCCAACAGGTGAGAGTATTAAAATCCTAATGGTCAACTGCCGATGCATTTGCAAGGAAATAGCAGAGTTTGAAGCACTCCTGAAAAGCAGTGTCCACAGCTCGTGTCGTGCGGTAGCGTTCTCACTTCCCATGCCCAGGTTCCCGGGTTCGATTCCCGGCGGGGTCAGGGATTTTCTCTGCCTCGTGATGACTGGGTGTTGTGTGATGTCCTTAGGTTAGTTAGGTTTAAGTAGTTCTAAGTTCTAGGGGACTGATGACCATAGATGTTAAGTCCCATAGTGCTCAGAGCCATTTGAACCATTTGAAAAGCAGTGAAGCTCGCATAATACTGGGCTCAGAAAGCTGGTTGAAACCTGAAATTGATAGTAGTGAGAATTTTTGAGGAAATTTAATTGTATAACAAAAAGCTAGGCAAATGGGAAGTAGAGGTAGTGTATTTGCCACAGCAGACAAGAAACTCAAATCCATCCACAGAGATAGAAATTGAAGCTGTGTGTGAGATTGTTTGGACAAGACTCAGTGTGAGAGGCAGTTATAGGATGATAATTGGACTCATCTCCTGATGTAACTAAAAACTTTAGAGAATACTTCAGGTAATTTGGTAACAGACCAATTTCAGAATCAAAATTCAAAGTCAAACTTTATTTTATAAAATTAAAATAGCTCGGCATTACACATCAAATTTGGCATTTCATGATGTCTGCTATGAATTTATTAACAGAATTTTGTAAGGTGCATAAATTAAGATTTTAAATTATATTTTGTCCTTCATATTTATCAACATGAACTCGAAGTTAGGCCCACCTATTTCATAATATGGTCCACCCGTGTGACGCGTGCTAGAGTCACAATTGGTGCAAAGACTGGCAACTTGCTTTAAATGTTAAAAATGTAAAATTGTGCACTTCACAAAATGGAAAAATGTAGTATCCTATGACTAATGTCAATTAGTAACTGCTGGAATCGACCAACTCACACAAAAACCTGGTTGTAACACTTTGTGGGGATATGAAGTGAAATGATGACACAGGCTCAGTTATGGATAAAGTAGTTGGCAGACTTCAGTTTATTTGTAGAAAGCCGGGGAAGTGCAGTCATTCTACATAGGGTCTTGCTCACAGATCATTCACATGACCAGTTGTAGAACATTTCTCAAATGGGTTGGTCCCATATCAGATTGGATTAACAGGGGATACTGAACATATACAGAGAAGGAAAGCATGAATGGTCACAGTTTTGTATGATCCATGGTAGAGTGTTATCAAGGTGCTGAAGAAACTGAGCTGGTGGATTCTTGAAGATATGAGTAAACTAATCTGAGAAAGTCTTCTAACAAAGTTTAAAGAACTGGCTTTAAATGGCGACTTTAGGAATATACTGTAATTCTCTACATATCACTCACACAACAGCGATTGTGAGGACAAGATGAGAATAATTGCAGCATGCACAGAGGCATTGAAACAATCATTCTCTCCGTGCTCCATATGTGAACGGAATGGGAAGAAACCATAGTAATTGATATATAGTAATTGGCAAAGTGGGATGTACCCACTGCCATGCACTTCATGATGATTTTGCAGATTATAGATGTAAATGTAGATTCAATAACACATGTAAAATTGTTGGAGCTATATGGAAAGCTATAGAGCAGCATTATTGACATCATATCATTGTTTATTTCAACATCCATTGCTTGTAACTTATGCACAGCATCGAGGAATTTAGTAAAATGTGTCAGGTTATTACTAGATTGCATTTTTGGAAGTGTGAGGCTTTTGCACACTATTGCTTTGTGAGCATGTCTTTTTGTATGCGTAGGAAGATTCGAGTTTAAGCCATACCAGACATGACGTAGTGCAGTTCTGTACTTTCTTCAGGTCAGTGGGATTGATGGATTAAATCAAGCCTGCTTTTCCTTTTCTGTCTGCTCTTAGCTAAGCTTTCTATATAGCTTGTGCAACTGCGAGCAGCTCATATATATATCCCCATCTGTTGTTTTTGGTGAGTAGTGCTTCAATTTGTATTTTCCATGTGTTGTAGTTATCAAATGAGAGCATTTCTACTCCATCTCTATGTATCAGTCATATGCTCTATATGCGTCATGTTAATCCTTTGAGGCACAGAGCATAAAATCACTGCATTTGATTAAAGTAAATCAATTACCCAATAAGGAAATGAAAATAGCAAGTTACTAATTTTTTTACATTTGCATAGAAGTTAGGAGGTGGCTTCATTTGAAGCCACTGCAGCAAATCTTAGCAGGATCCACAATATATAAAACATGCACAACATACCCTACATACACTCAAATATGCAGCTAATTATGGAAAGGAATGAAATGTTTCCTGTTAGATGACAAGCATAGGCCTACATCACATGTTTTACAACTTCATCTGGATCTATAAGGGGTCTTTTTCATACTATAGTATGCACAATGTTTTGGAGGCCCATAGTATGGTGCGCATTTTCATTCCACCTTTATCTTTTTCCATGGGGACCTATGGCTGAATCTCTAAGGGAATTGTGTACTACATAATGGATCTGATAAATCTCTCAATTTTATAATACCTACTAAATCAGTTACGACATTCCTTCTGAATTCATTGAGTCATAAACTCCTACTAGTGTTGCACAGTGTGTACAAAATAAATGAATTCACAACAGATACATCAACAAAATACCAAAACAATCTTATCCAGGATCTTTTTGCTTTGCTGTCAATTGTCTAGAATGATCATCACATCAACTTTGTCAATGCATCCCATATTCACATAATATGCCTTAGCAATGTTAGGACATCAGCTATGTCAACACATCCCAAATTCACACAATATGCCTTAGTAATGTTAGGACAAGCAATTTGCTTTATGCTACCATCAGCACCCTTTCTGCTTACAACAGAAATGTCACCTAGAGAAATGATGGTAGATAAAACCATTACAGTTCCTTTTTCCTTCCATTTTATACAGGTTGCTCCATCATTCCTCACTAATCAATCAGAGTCCCCTTTACTGAGCTCTTTCTCATGCTCCGGTTGTGGCAAACCTTGCGATCATGCTTGACAATACCACAACTTGGCATCTCATGTTGTGTTAGCTTTTCTACTTATGACAAACTTGTGATGTAGTTATCAAAAAGTGTATGGTAACAATTCACTTCCAGACCCTCACATAAATCAAATATAACTCTTTGTCCTAAATTAACCTCAGCTGAATCTTTCTTTCCCAGTGTACACTTGAAACCCGTAAACAATTTCTAATTTATCAGCTCAAAGCCATACCTTATATCCTCTTTTGAGGGGTTTCTTGGAAATGTACTGCTTATTAAATAATTCTATCTTTGAATTTCACCGTGCTTAATTATTGGTCAATATGTCAAGCAATGGTCTTATAAAGCTTATTGTAATTAGGAGAATCCCATCTTGGCATCATTGAAATGAATATGTGATAGTAGTCAAACACATCTATTTAGGGTCATGAGTGAACTTACATAATTATGCCTTAGCACTTCATGACAAGATCAACAGTCATAGTAACTATGAGGTTGTTTTAATTCCACGAAAGAATTTATTGGTTGAAAAACTAACATTTCGTCTTTGGTTAGAGGTTAAGTGGTTTCACTTTTTGAGTGGTGTATGAGTTTGTTTGAAACACTAAATCTTCAATCAAATTATCACAGAAAATCACTGAAAAGAAACTATGTGGTGCCATGTGTTACCTTCATCTTTCAATTTGCACTTTACAACAAGACACTTTATACCACCACTAAAAATTTGACTCCATGTGTTAGTGGCAAGAGAAGATAAAGGCACATCATAATCACTACTAAAACTATCATCATCATTGTCATCATAATCACTTTCACTCTCAGAAATTATTAGGACTCCCAGGAGTTTAAATGGGACGCTTCTTAATGCCACTTTCTTCGTGGCCCCAAATGATGCCACAGTAGTTTTGCACATATTGTGCTAACTACATATTTTGTTTCGTATATTAACATAGTACACATCATATCTACGACATTTAAAAAAAAAAAAATTATATATGCAGGATAGAAGTGGGTGACGTCGTACTAATATATATATATATATATATATATATATATATATATATATATATATATATATATATATATATATATATATATATAATAGAGGGAAACATTCCACGTGGGAAAAATATATCTAAATATCATGTCTTGTGTCTGTGTATGTGCGGGTGGATATGTGTGTGTGTGCGAGTGTATACCTGTCCTTTTTTCCCCCTAAGGTAAGTCTTTCCACTCCCGGGATTGGAATGACTCTTTACCCTCTCCCTTAAAACCCACATCCTTTCGTCTTTCCCTCTCCTTCCCTCTTACCTGACGAAGCAACCGTTGGTTGCGAAAGCTTGAATTTTGTGTGTATGTTTGTGTTTGTTTGTGTGTCTATCGACCTGCCAGCACTTTCGTGTGTGTGTGTCTATATATATATATATGGTTATAATAGAGGGAAACATTCCACGTAGGAAAAATATATCTAAAAACAAAGATGATGTGACTTACCAAATGAAAGTGCTGGCAGGTCGACAGACACACAAACTAACACAAACATACGCACAAAATTCAAGCTTTCACAACAAACTGTTGCCTAATCAGGAAAGAGGGAAGGAGGGGAAAGACGCAAGGATGTGGGTTTTAAGGGAGAGGGTAAGGAGTCATTCCAATCCGGGGAGCGGAAAGACTTACCTTAGGGGGAAAAAACGTGTGTGTGTGCGAGTGTATACCCATCCTTTTTCCCCCTAAGGTAAGTCTTTCCGCTCCTGGGATTGGAATGACTCCTTACCCTCTCCCTTAAAACCCACATCCTTTCGTCTTTCCCCTCCTTCCCTCTTTCCTGATGAGGCAACAGTTTGTTGCGAAAGCTTGAATTTTGTGTGTATGTTTGTGATATATATATATATATATATATATATATATATATATTCCTTGTATATGCACAAGAAATGTTTTGCATGAGTGAATTGAACAGCAGGCAACACAATGTAAGTAAATACCAGCATTAGAAACTGTCTTATACCAAAGAAGCAGACTCTGGTCCTATTTACAAAAATTCCTGCAATGACAGCACTATGTAGGTTTGAGAAGCCACAATGTCACTTGGCTGAAAAAGAAGAGGCTAGGTGGACTGAAACAGAGCCACTATGCCTCAGAGGGTTAAGTGACTTACCAGTTTCCAAACTTTTAAGCTTATGGATGTAAATTTTCATCTAATTGAGAAATGTTTTTGCTGATCACTTTACCTGGGCCCATAACCTATTGGGAAGTGGTCTGACCATACAGGCATGACCTATAAGCACATAAAAACCTCATTCACAACTCAATATTCAGAGAATAACACAAAACTACTAACAGTTGATTTGGAAACATACACATAGCAACATCTATAGAAACCATATGTATTGCATACCGGTAACATTTAAATTTCAACAGAATAGGTTAGACTGTTGAGAGTGAGAAAAAATTGCTTCCAATTGAGTGGGAACGATACAAGATATTGGGAATGATGACTAGAAAGTGACAAGAGACTATTATCACGTTAAAAAAAATGAAAATAAAGATATCCTCTTATCTCTCTCTTGACATGAAGCAACTTTTCTTTCCTTGCAGGTTCTTGCATATTATTTTTGTGTTCCCCAACCTCAGTTTCATGGATAAGTTTGTACTTAAAACTAAGATTCAAGTCTATTTTAAATATTTCAGCCTTGTTCCAGCTGATCACTATTCTCTTCAGATACTAATAGTTTTCAGTTTCCTTTTGAAAAAGACATTAAAATTATATGTTGTGCTGCAAAGAACTAAAATGAATTGTTAAATAATTTTGCCATTGAACTGAGATAGTAAGAGAAAAACTAAGTCACAGAAAAGTAGTGTATTTTTGTACTATTTGTAATACTATTTGTGAGTTTCTTATAATACATATAAATATAACAGCAAATTATTAAACAATTCTATGAAATGCAACTTCCATTGAAAGAAAAGCAGTAGAAGTGATAGTAAATGAATTATTTGATAGTGCAGGTGTCCCAGATTGTTTTCAACCAGAGGGCTCCAGCTGGATGTTTGCAGTACCACCAGGGAGAAACTGGTAAGATTTCATCACAAGCATCTACATAATTGCATATTTTTAACTATTTTCCACAAGTTAAGTCATAGAGAAATGTGTGTTACTAAATTCTCTACAGTTCTGCTGGACCCAGTATTCAGAATTTGTCAAATGGTAGTGTAGTGTCAAAGCTTCTTGTTGTAGACTAATTCCGTTACAGGTTACAGTGGATGAATGATTATATTACTATTTAGATCAGTTTCTTGCCTTTGTACAGAGTCAGTGTAGTGGAACAGAGAACTGAGTCACAGCTGTAATTTCAGACTATTGTTTCCAGTTTAAAGGCATGGAATCTATATTGCAACTTACAGTTCAACTGACTGCCATGCAAATTTGATCAAATCAAATGTTGTCATTACGTTTTCTAACACATTATTTCTAACACTATGAGATACAATAAATCAACAATAACTGACATTTCATGGTACTCTGTCTATAATGTCTGCTGTGAGTATCCATTAACCATATTGATTTCACCGTTCTACATAAACCAGGAAAATTCTTTTTTAAAAAAATGAATAGCATCTCACAGTGAGTGTGGCAACATTCATTTTTCAAAATTTCTTTTTTTTGTGAATATCTGTAATACAAGGTGAGAGTGAAGTGGAAAAAGGTGTGAAGAACAATATGCAAAAATACAACCCTCAAACCACACACAGGATGCATAACATGTTGCGAAATATAGCTATAGAGCATGTTCTACTTCATTCTTAGGAAAAGTGTTAAAAACAGTGGCCTTTTGACAAAGGAGGATATTTTTTGACTACTTTGGAGACAGCATGCTGCCAGGTCATAAAATGCATAAAAGCAGGCCAACCTTTACAGTATAATATTTAGAATTAATCCAGTTTAAGTGCGAAATCACATCAAAGTGAGATAAATGTTATAGATTTTAGGCCTAAAACAGAAAACTTACTGAAAGTTTGAATAATAATTTATAGAATTAAAATGAGACCACTGATGATGATTAGAGGTGGAGACATTAAATACCATATTTAATTTGCAAATGTGGTAAACAGTAACAAGGCTTCTAATTTAAAGAAATGTCAGCCAATTATTGCACAAGTAATGTGTGGTTGTCCCTAGTAATACTGCACATATGGACACTTCAGAGGTGGTAAATTCCATTTTTCCTAAAATTGTTTATGCTCCAAAGAGACTCATAAACATGCTCTATGTTACTTAGGATGTGAAATTGACCTGACCACTTTGTATAATGATTTGTTTGCTGAAAGGTATTCATCAACATGTGAAGTTCCAAGCACTGTGTCATTGATATTTTGTAGGAACAATTCATCACTCATTGGACCAGCATAAAGAGGATTTCATCTCTTACGCAAGCTGATTAAGAGAAATGGGAAATTGAAAAAATTAAATATTTTTATGAAAAAAATGTGTTAAGTAAATTTATTTGTGTCATATTACAGTCAAGAAGTCCACCTGCTTAGCTGAGTGGTAACGTGCTTGCCTCCCATGCAGTGGGCCTGCGTTTGAGTCCTGGATGGGTTGGAGATTTTCTCCACTTGTGGACTGGTTGTTGTGGTGTTATAATCATCATTTCATTCTCATCACTGTCACACAAGTCACCCAGTATGGCGTCAACTGAAATAAGACTTGCACTGGGTAGCCGAACTTCCCTGGATGGGGCCTCCTGGCTAACAATGCCACATGATCATTTCATTTCACAGTCAAAAACATGCAATTTAAGACTATATTAAATGAATTTATTTCTTGAAGATGACATCTTGCAGGTGAGGCTTTTGTGAAAACATTCGAGCAGTCTCTTGGATAAATTGTACATTTCAACAGGAATTTTGGCAATTGCTTCTTGGATCTTAGCTCTCAATTCTTCTGTTATAGCAGGTTAATTATGATACAGTTTGCCTTTAAGGTGACCTCAAAAGAAAAAATTTCATGCTGATAGATCTGGAGATCCAGGAGGCCATGGAATGACACTGTGGTGCTGATAAGGTCGACACCAGCATCGATATGCATTCATCTTTGGACCCTAAGCTATGGTGTAACAAACCCGAACTTCCCCCTCACTGGGTCATGTCGGGGTCACCAGTGAGGGGGAAGTTCGGGTTGGTTACACCAAACAACACCCATTTTGCAGTAGTTCATTTACTCATCTAAACACATGCAAGGCTCACAAAGAACTGAACATGGCGGAACAGCCCAAAGACAATGCTCAGAGTCTAAAGACGATGCTCAGAATCCAAAGACGAACACATCTCGATGCTGGTGTCGACCTCATCAGCGCCACAACACAATCTCTTGAAATAATATGGTTTCCAAATAACTGGCTTACAACATCCATCAGTATTTATGCTGTGTGACATTGATCCGACTTGCTGAAACCAGCCATTGTCAGTAATATGTGGAAATACCTGTAGATTTTGAGCATGACAATCTAGTGATCCAATGTGACTGTATTCGCAAGACCACTTTCATCCTAACAAAAAAATAAAAAAGAAGGTCCTATTTATGTCAGATGGTGTCACAGCACCTCATACGATAAATTCATTGTTGTGCAGTGGTTGTTGGTGCAGTGAGGAGGATACTTTTGTGCCTAGTAATGGAAATGTTGTTTTTTAACAAATCCTCAGATAAAGATTGGTTTCATCTGACATCCACATGTTGTTAACAAACTCATTTTCATTGTTTATCTTTTCAACCATTAGTTCTCAGAATTATCATTGTAGTAGGTGGATCATTGCATTTCAGTTCCTGGACAACTGTCAACTTGAATGGATGGTAATGAAAGTCCTGTACCAATATTCTTCAAACACTTGAACTATACAACTGTAAAGATGATGCCTTTTGATGAAGTGAACAGTGTGGACTTCTTATGACAGTGTCTCAGATGGCTTTGATATTGTCTGTGGTGTTTCTTTTTTTGTTGTTGAACATGTATTCTCAAAGTTATGTATCCACAAGTTTATAGTTTATTCCATGTGCTGATGGAACATGATTAGGTGATTAGGGCTTCTTAAATTGTAATGATGGCAAATTCTCTACATGCAGCCTCCACATCGTAACTGGTTTTTGGGGTGGAAAAAAAAAAAAAAAAACTGGTGGCAAATGTATCTTGTGCAGCACCCCAAAAGTCTATGTCAACTAAATGGCTGGTTTCTATATATTACTCAGCATTAAGGGCAGAAACTGGTTAATCTACTAAAAACATACAGTAGGGATATATGTGTAGAAGATATCACCAGGTACGGCAGCAAAAGTGAAAATACTATTGGCCGAAAATTCATTGACAAAACAAAATGTGGCTTTAAATCTGAGGTATTGGATACAGGTTTCTCTGACCATCACGCAATTAAATTGACTTTAAGGAAATCTCATGAGAAAAGTGACAACAGGAGGTATATTGAGAGAAGATTAATTAATGATAACAGCATTAGGGTCTTTCATCTCATGTTAAAAATATAAATTGGAACATGGAAACCAAGAGTTCTGTAGATATAAAATTCATCAAGTTCTTGTCAAATTATAAATACTGCTATGACATTTCATTGGCTCTGAAGAGAATGAAAATAAACAAAAAATCAAATTCATGGATAACAAGTGAAATCAGAGTCATCAGAAAGTCTTAATATGCTGTATAAGTGTGCAAAGAAAAGTACTACCTCGAAACCATATATACAGTTTTATAGGAAAAAGCACAGGGAAGCTATAGTTGCTGCAGAAAAGAAGCACAATGAATCATATATCAGAAAGGGTAACAACAAAATGAAATCAGTGTGGAAAGTTTATTAATAATCATATAGGCAAACGCTAATATATTTAATGATCATTATATTAATGTAGCCCAAAACATAATCACAACTAAATATAATCACAGTCAAAGGTAATAACTCCAATAAATGAAAGGACAATGTACCTGTATCCCATAACATCCAAAGAAGTACAAATGACTATTAGTAAACTAAAGAGTAAAATGACCGGCGGATTTGATGGTATCCCTGACAAAATTATTATATAGGGCTATTACATATGATTGAAGCGATTTCATAAATTCACTGTAGCTCCATTCATTGACATATGGTCACGACACACTACAGATACATAGAAAAACTCATAAAGTTTTGTTCGGCTGAAGCCGCACTTCAGGTTTCTGCCACCAGAGCGCTCGAGAGTGCAGTGAGACAAAATGGCGACAGGAGCTGAGAAAGCGTATGTCGTGCTTGAAATGTACTCACATCAGTCAGTCATAACAGTGGAACGACACTTCAGGACGAAGTTCAACAAAGATCCACCAACTGCTAACTCCGTTCAGCGATGGTATGCACAGTTTAAAGCTTCTGGATGCCTCTGTAAGGGAAAACCGATGGATCGGTCATGGTGGAGATCATGATCAGCAATTCATGTCATGGCCTCCATGCTCTCCCGACTTAACCCCATGCAATTTCTTTCTGTGGGGTTATGTGAAAGATTCAGTGTTTAAACCTCCTCTACCAAGAAACGTGCCAGAACTGCGAGCTCGCATCAACGATGCTTTCGAACTCATTGATGGGGACATGCGCCGAGTGTGGGAGGAACTTGATTATCGGCTTGATGTCTGCCGAATCACTAAAGGGGCACATATCGAACATTTGTGAATGCCTAAAAAAACTTTTTGAATTTTTGTATGTGTGTGCAAAGCATTGTGAAAATATCTCAAATAATAAAGTTATTGTAGAGCTGTGAAATCTCTTCAATCATTTGTAATAACCCTGTATATAGTAATGATAATTTTGTCTCTCAACTTGTGGACATAGTCAATGACTCCTTTGAAACTGGTGTGTTTCCAAGTAAACTTAAGCAGTCAACAGTAACACCAGTTTATAAAAGTGGTAACAAGTTTGACATTAAAAATTTCAGACCACTATCATTATTATCTGTGTTTTTGAAAATAATTGAAAGAGAAATGTATGACAGATTGCTAGATGCAAATCTACACAAACAGCCCTCTTCAATTTCCTAAATATTGTTTAGAAAGTTATTAAGGACAAGGAACTGATCTGTGGGTTGTTTTTTGACCATTCTAAAGCGTTTTCTCTCATAAATCATAATCTTTTACTGTTAAAACTATATAATTATGGTGTCTGTGGTATTTCCTATTAGTGGTTCAAGTAATATTTAACTGATAGGAAACAAAGAACGCAAATTTCTCAGGATGGGAATGTGTACCATTCTGAACATAAAAGGGTTAATTGGGAGGTGCCCCAGGCCTCAGTATTGAGACCATTGTTATTATTGGTTTTTATTAATGATCTACCACAACAGTTTTCAACAGCAGATACTATATTACTTGCTGATGGTACCAGCTTCATTATAAAAGGAAAGAATAATTAGGAGGTGCAGCAAAATCTTGACAGAACAGCAGAAGTGGCAGAAAAATGGTTTAAAGATAACTGTCTAGTTGTCAATGAAAACAGAACTGTATGGATGAACTTCAACCATATAATGAACAAAAACAGAATCAATGTAAAATTCACATTATCAAATAGCCAAATTCAGCAAAAGTATCACACAAAATTTTTTGGATTATGGGTGGATGAGTATCTAAGATGGGAAAAACATTTAGAAATGCTTAGCAAAAAAATTAAGCAAGTACTATTACATATTAAGAATGCTTAAAGATTGCTGCAATACTGAAATAGGGTTAAGTATGTGTTATGCATACATGCATAGTCTACTGAGGTATGGTATAGTATTGTGGGGAAATACCTATTTGGCCAAACAGTCTTTTAAGCTTAAAAGAAAGCTGTAAGGTTAGTAAGTGATTTTGCTTACAGAGCATCATGTAGAGGTAACTTCAAGTAATTAAAAATCATGACCTAACCATTTATATTTATATTTGAAAGTACTGTTTCATTAAAAACCATCAAGTATCTGCTTCGATTTGTGAGATCCACAATCATCTAACAAGGAACAGGGATGATTATCATAGGGATGTTCACAGAAAATCAATATATCAGAAACAATGCTGTTTACAAACTAAAAATCCTTTACATTGCATTGCTAGATAACATCAAAAAAATGCCAAACATTAATACAAAAAAAGGGACTAAAACTCTACTAATAAACAACAACTTCTACACCATTAATGAATACCTGGAATTTTGCTCAAATCTGTAGGTCTTTCATAACTCTCTAAACAAAAATTTATAATTATCAAACCATTCCTACATAAAACTAAACTATGTATCTAATTATGCACCTAACTTTTGTGCCATATGTTACTATGTCTATTTAACTAAAGTATTGGTATTGAATAGTTTTAGTAAAATCAACCAAGGTACTTCACTAGCTTTTATTTTATCTGTATGTACAGATATAATTTTATAACCTAATTAAACAAAATAATGTTTTTGTTATAAAGATGTGTTGATACTATGGGAACAGGATACAAATAGTGGTATATGGAATAAACTGTCCTCACTAATATCTGCACATGCATATACTTTGACAATTATCATACACGTGCACACAGTACAAGGTATAAGAACAGACTGAATTAATATGGTGTCTCAGATGAGTGACCTTAGTCCCAAAGATTAATGTTGTCTATGGTCACTATGACCTATCGATGCCACAATACGAATGATAAGATTTTTGTACATAATACAGATATGTAATATTTTATACTGTTTTGTACTTTGACAAGTCCAATATCATGAATGTTATAATATGGGTGCTACATACATCGTCCAGGGCTACCAACACAAATTTAAAAATTTCCCTTTTTTTCTGACTCCTGTCTGTATACTTGTCAGTCACAAATTGATGTGGAATCTCATAGAGTTATGTTCATTTGCCTAAAGTTCCATTTTCTCAACATAGGCACTGTCCAGGAAATTTGACAGTAGGCATACATTACATGGAAGTCTGATGAATAACTGTACCTTACACAAAAGTCTGATGAATAACCAAAATCTGACTTCTCACTGAACTGAAACTTGTCTATTACTACTTTACAAGACAGACCTTGACTAGTCCATTTGACTGATCCATGACGAGAATGGTCAATATACATTCCAAGGAACTCACCCAAAATACTTCATTCTGTGATGAGCGATATACTGTATAAAACGATAAACCTCTACATAAGATTTTTTAAGGGACCATGAATTCTGAACACTGTATGGAGGAAGACACTATAAGGAGGAAGACCTCCAGTTGATAATTATAGAAGTCGAGTCAAATTTTACTGAGGACATACTACAGAAAACCAGTGAATGGTAAAAATTAAAAAAAGAATTAACTGCAAATAATTACTTTAATAATGAACTTGTAAAATACAACTTCAGTCAAACAGTTGCTAAAAACTGTGAACTGGCACAACTAGAACATCACATACTTAGGACTTTTTGTAGTAGTTAAGCAAACTTGTTTGCTTCAGGTTTCTTCTAGAATGTATAAGAACCATTTCTTGCTCCAAATGAGAAAGTTGTGCTATTGTTGTGTCCTCAAGTTTATGGGCCACCATGAACCTCCTGAATGTTTCAAATCCTTCAGCTGCCTTTGTATACAAGGTCTCAGGTTCATCTTCCAACTAACTATCACTTTTATTTTCACTTCCATTTTCCATTTTTAATTCAAATAAACGACTTCACAAAAAATGACTCATTCCTCTTCCATTTTCAAGTGTTATTCCATCTATTTTGTGTGTACAGATTTGCGCCAGGAATATCCCATGTGTATTGAGTAATTGGTCGATGTGAACCAATCTACAGTCCAAAAATGTACACTTGAGGTGCATCTCAGGTGTATCATGTAATAGGGGCATAAATAAACACATAAATTAAATAATAAATAAAATTATAATATTTTATAATAAGTATAAGTATAAGTGTATGTTTGTGTTTGTTTGTGTGTCTATCGACCTGCCAGCGCTTTCGTTTGGTAAGTCACATCATCTTTGTTTATATATATATATATATATATATATATATATATATATATATATATAGAGGGAAACATTCCACATGGGAAAAATTATATATAAAAACAAAGATGAGGTGACTTACCGAACGAAAGCACTGGCAGGTCGATAGACACACAAACAAACACAAACATACACACAAAATTCAAGCTTTCGCAACAAACTGTTGCCTCATCAGGAAAGAGAGAAGGAGAGGGAAAGACGAAAGGATGTGGGTTTTAAGGGAGAGGGTAAGGAGTCATTCCAATCCCGGGAGCGGAAAGACTTACCTTAGGGGGAAAAAAGGACAGGTATACACTCGCACACACACACACACACACACACACACACACACACACACACACACACACACACACACACACACACATATCCATCCACACATATACAGACACAAGCAGACATATATATATATATATATATATATATATATATATATATATATATATATATATATATATAATAAATACAATTAAACACACTGTACAGGTGTTCAGCATTTTCTTATGCGGGGAAAAGAAAAAGCAAAGTAGCACCAATGAGACAAGCGACAAGTATGATGTGGTCACATCTCTTGTGACTCAGACATTGACACTGATGTGTGACTCATGCTGAGCACAGACTTTCGGAGCCGTACAGATCTACAAAATGGAAAATGAAGCATCTACACCAGTGTCTTAAATGCTATGAATAGGGAAATAATTGGTTAGGGTTCCAGAAATATGAACATTACATTGAGGCGGTCATTATATAGAAGAAACATACTAGAGGAAACTTTAGCAATGTGCATATGGGCTTCTGGCTGTGACCGGAAAAGGTGGATGTAAGGTAGAGTAAAACTGTATATGTATTACCTACATAAAGCAATATGTGAAAAATAAATAATATATACTCCTGGTGACTATAGAAGAATCATACTTCGAATAGAGTTGCAGTCCTATTCTTTTGACTGAATAGTAGAAAATTTTGCTCACTGATGGATGTTGTAACTCGCAGTTGAATCATAAGTAAGCAGACTTGTGGTTACACATTATTACCAGACTATCTCTTCAAATCTACTTACAATAAGTTCAACTGCCAGATGATGCTGTGGCTCTGTATGACCAAGTTGGCTGCCTGAGCTATTTCATTCTCACTCACTAGCACTAATGGCTGTTCTACTTTCAAATATATCATGTACAGATGAATTAAGCATATTGCAGTGCTACCAGCATGCATGTATATTGTATTTTGTGCAACACTGGCTTGGTAACAACCTAATGAATTTTGGTGATGACTGATGTATGTTATTTCAAGCTATGCCTATATTTGAAATACCTCTGTAAGTTATAAAAAAAGTAATGTAATTTGTTTATTTTCCTCTGGATTTTTTTTGTTAATCTTTTATTGTTTTGACCATCACCAAGTTATCCTAGTATTCATCCACTTGGACACTTGTTCTGATTTTCTTCTGATTATTATTACTGGTATTATATCTTGTGAATATTTTATTAACAGGTATTATACGAACAATGAACTTTGCTGACAATGGAAGACATTTAGCCAATCAGGATTACCTGATTTGTGTCAGGCAGGAATCAGGTATGGTACAATTATTGTCATCATCATTTCAAAAGCAAGATCTGAGAATTCGTTGTTTATGTAGTGGCATTTTATTTTTGACAGGTATGTGCTCCATAGCCTATGAGCCATGTGATGAGAACTCATTCAGGATTGGGCCACCAGAAAACCAGGCAGGTAATTTCTTTTATCACAAGATAGTAATAATAAACAGAAATGAAGTGTTCTTTTCATCATTTTCTTTTGTTCTTTTTTATTTTCATTTTGAACAAGGAACATTTTTCTGTCTGGCTCTTAAATCCTGTACCAAGTAGCAGAACTATATACATATATATATTTCAAGGAAATGAATAGAAATTTTTTCAGCAGTACAAATGATTAGATAGAGAATAAAACACCCTGCTTACTTGAGTCACAGTTGACTGGAGGCAAATTAGCATAATTAAATTGTACAATATTGTCACAGAAAATCACATTGTTTAATCTGACATCATCCTCTCACCAGTTCCTCATACACTTGATCTGTACTTAAAAGTGCCATCCTAATGGCAGCACACAGGTGGACAGTAGATTATTGGCTTTTGAAAATATTACTTCTGTAGGTATTTAAACTAAAGAACGTGCAGAGGCTCTCTTAATTTCTTGTTAATAATTCACCATGCAGACAGGTCAGATGTTCATTTAAGTTGTGCAAATTGTGGTAGTGTTAGCACTGTATCTATTCCACAGAAATGTAGACTTGGGCCAGATGATCGGAATTATAACAATCCTGCATCACTGAAAATGATTTTTTATTAACCAAGAATCAGAAATATTAGAAAATAATAACATTTTTGGAGAACGAAGATATACTGTAAGAAAATCACCATAGACTCTGCAAGCACCTTCTGTCCATGGGAATCAGAGTGCAGTAGACAACTGCATTCAGGTTGATTCCATGTTTCTTGACTTCCACGGGGCATCTGATACTTTTCCACACTGTTGCACAGTGAACAAAACATGAACTTAGAAATGTAAAGGTAATTTTTTGGAGTACCCTAAGGGAGTGTTGCAGAACTGTTACTGTTTGCAGTGTACACAAATGATCTAGTGAATAAATTCAGAAACATCATGAGGCTATGTGCAGATGATGCTGTTGAATAGAGGAAGGGTTGCATCAGATTTCAGTGGAAAAATGCAAGAATATATTTGAAGGATTGCTAATTAGTGCAGTGACTGCCAGTGGACCCTGAATGTAAATAAATGTAATGTGTGTCAATAAACCAAAAGGTCCATTACTGTCCAGTTATTCCATTGGCAATAAACCATTGGAAACAGTATGACTCATAAAATACCTCTGAGTACTAAGACAGAATGAACTAAATTGGAAAGGACACATATAAATAATTATGAAAAGTGCAGATTCCAACCTGAGATTCATTGGAAGAATGTTAAAACGAAATTCATCTGTGAAAAAAGTAGCTTGAAAAACATTTTTTGGACTTATCCTCGAGTAATGCAGTCACTCTGGTGCTCTCAGGAAGCTGAATTAATAGAAGATTTAGAAGAGAACCATCAAAACATTTTTTAACATTTTGTCATGGGTAGTTTTAGTACAGGAGCAGCCAACATTTCGGCTCATGAGCCATGCCCAGAGAATGAATGCCAATGCCCTCAGCCTCAATTCACATTTCCCCCACCACAATACCATGCTATCTTACTACAAGGAGGTGGAAGAGGGGGAAACCGCGAATGTGGCGCATTTAAATTGCGGTGTAGGCACACTGCATACTACTTGATTCTGAATTTATATTTCTCACTAACAAAACATATTTTCAATAATATTCAACTACTTTTTGCACACTAAAGACACAATATAATTTTTGTTTGCTACAAACTGCTGGCATACAAACAGACACAGACAATTTCACAGAGTTTTGCACTCAAGTTGTCACATAATCATAACTTACTTAGTTTCATGATCAAAAAAGGCCTTTAACACAAATATGCCAATTGAAATATTATAGCACTTTTGCAACCTTATTATGAAGACTTGTACTCTACCTGAGGAAAGCAATGTCGATGTCCTGGGCAGTTTTCATGTCACGAGATCTGCCATTAAAACTGGAATTACCTTGCGGATCAATCAGCTACATCTGCACATGCACAGGAGCCATTTCAACTGGAATGGCAAATGGTGTCCAAAAAAGCTCAGGAGCAGATGTAATGTTGATAGCGTCCCCAAAATCTTTATAAAACTATCCTTGTAATTGTTTCAAGGCAACAATGAATTCTTCAAACCTTGTGTTTTCTTCAGGTGAGTCAGTTTAGAGAACTAGACTGTCTTTATCAAAATGTGTGCCTACTACAATGTGATTTTCTTTTAAAATGCATCCCCCATCAATCAAAGAGAAGGTACCTTGCAGTTTCTTACTGTGGGCAGCATGCAGTTCAGTTAAAATGTGAAGTCTGCATTTCATTCTGGATGTTCTAATTTTCATTCCTGCACTCCTTTTTCCTTCATAAATTCAACAATAGTGAGTTTTAAATAAAAAAAAAAATCATCTCTGATGTACCTCTTGACTTAACCAAAATACTTTGTATTAATGTATGAAGTCTCCAACTCTTTGTTGAGTTCAGTTGAAACCTGTTCCAACTGTCAATAGAATAATGTGTGCAATAATTTGTATCACCAATTTCTTCACGTGCTCCAGACCTACAAATTTAGCACAAAGTGCTTTTTAATGTACAAAACACTGAATACTGTCTGTCAATCATTGTAATTTTTTGCTATTTCCTTGTCAACTAAATCTTTAAATTCTTTCTGCGTGGTAAGGTAATGCCATTTCATAGCAGATATGCAATGCCAGTCGCTTATGTAAATTGGGAACTCTCATCCCTCTCTTCTTTCATTCTCACTTATTTTAAAAGATTGTGATGAAAGATTGGTGAACTGCCTCTTTTTGTGCAAATTGTCACTGGACCTGTGACTGTCCCTCATACCATAAACAAATATTGAAGATTAAAAGGTGCTGACAGAACTGTTCTGCTGAACTCCGAGAGTTGTGACGACCAAAGAATGCTGCACTCCAATGCTAAATGAAATGTCACACTGTTCCAGGTACTTCCAAGAAGGACCGAGCAAAGCCATGTTTGGGCCCTGGCTTGCCCATGGCCTGCACATGCTGCATGCATGAAGTTTGGCATGCCATGGCCAGCCCTGATTTATTAAGTGTGATAGTGTTATGGAGATGCTCAACAAATTCCAATGGCATATGCTACAAGAGAGACATTATGCATTATGAATAAAAAAAAATATATAAAAAATATAAATAAATAAATAAATAAATAAATAAAATAAATAAATAAATAAATAAATATGAAATGGTTTACTGTTGAAATTGTGAAAGCATGTGTTCTGAGAAGTCAGGGCAACATAATGCTTCCTCTCACATCTATGTCCATACTCTGGAAATCACTGTGGAGGGCATGGCACAGGGTACTCATTTATGGAGTATAGCAAGAATGACTTTAAATGCTTCTGTGTGTGCTGTAACTAATCTAATCTCGTTCTCATGATTGTACATCATCAATCTAGGAATATATTACCACTCCCTTTATAATATATTCCTAGATTGATGATGTAAGGCTAGAAATTAAACATTTTCTAAGCATGCTTCCTTGGGGTAGTTTGTGTATTTCTTCAACTATCTGCCACTTCAGTTTCTTCAGCATCTTCATGACACTCTCCTGTGGGTCAAAGAAACCTGTGATCATTCCTGCTATATATGGTTAATAGCCTCTGTTAGTCCTATTTGGTATGAATCGTGCTCAGTTGAGCAGTATTTGAAACTGATCTACAAGCAATCTCCTAAGTAGACTGATTTCCCCAGCATTCTACCAATGAACTGAGGTCTGCCACCTGCTTGTCCTATGCCTGGTCCTGTGTGAGCATTCCATTTCCTGTCTCTACAAACCTTTGCACATAGGTATGAGTTTACCAATTTGATTTGTAGCTTCTTGATACTGTAGTCACAGGACATTAAATTTTTACATTTTGTGAAGCACACAGTTTTAAATTTCTGAACATTTATAGCAAGATTCTAATCTTTACATCACTCTGACAACTTAACAATATATGGCTGAATATTTGTGCTACTTTTTTCAGACAAAACTTCATTATAGATAATAGCATCAGCTGTGAAAAGTCTGAGGTTACTATTTATATCATCTACAAGGGTATTAATGTACAACATGAGCAGCAAAGGTGTTGATCCATGACTTTCAGGGTGTGATGGGAGAAAAGTGAGAGTCGGGTTTCACATGACTGATGTTTTCCGAATTCATTTTGGTTGGCTTGGAGAAGGTCATTCTGTTGGAGAGACCTCATTATGTTCGAGCTCAGAATATGTTCTAAGATTCTACAGCAAATGGATGTTGGATGGTAGTTGTGTGAATGACGTAATAATATCTGTACCACTCATCTTTCCAGCAGTGCAATACACCAGGATTTTCATTTATAATGGAACATTTGAAAATAAAATTCAGTGTTTTTGCTTTTGCTTTGCTACCCTCGGTTTCAGTGCCTATCTCATCCATTAGTTTCTAGATACTTGCTTTGGTATCACAAATAGCCTTTACACTTGACCAGAATTTCTTTGGGTTTTGTGAGAGATCTTTCAATAATATTCTACAACAATGGTCTCTGAGGGCTTCAGGCACTGCTTTCTTGACAGCCAAATGAATTTCATTCAGCATCTCTCTATGATTTGTTTTGCACCAAGTGTGTAGTAGTCTCTATTCCTTTAGAAGTTTCTTTATGGTGACTGTATACCAAAGAGAGCCCCTCCCACCTGCAACTGTTTTACTAGGTACTTATCAATCAAGTTCATCACCAACTATTCTTCTGAACTTGAGCCACAGTTCTTCTAACTGCTCTTTTCCAGAGCTAAATGTTTCAGGTTCCCTATTAAGATGAGATACTGCTGCCTCTTTTTCTTTATCTACATCTTGCAAAATGACCATTACATGCAAATTAAATAAATTAGAGCTCATACAGAGGTTTACTGATATTGACATTCATTCTTCCCATCCCCAGTTTGTGAATGGAACTGGCAAGGTAGTGGTACCAGAGGTACTCCCTCCCACATTCCATTAGGAGGCTTGCTGAGTAAAGATGTGGAAAATTAAACTTATCATAATATTCTGTACACTATTAGGGTGACCACATGTACAGAAATGTCACAAGTAATGAATATAATGTTACACGAGTATTGCATACAAGGATGTAGCCAGGATTTGATCAAAAAAGAGGGGAAGGGGGGGGGGGGGGAGGGGTGGCAGGGTCTGATTTGTTAAAGAGGACCTTAAAAAACTCATTTCTTCATTTATTCTGAAAATTTCCATAAAGTATGAGAAACCATTTTATTCGACAATGATCTTGGAGTTTTCACCAAGGGGAGATATGATCTCATTACTTAGGACTGCTATATTTGGCAAACCACTAACAAGCATTCAATCTCCAATCTTCCTTCACCCTCCCAGGTCATTTTACACTCTTCTTCTTTCAGTCTGGATTTGAGTTGAGGAAGTTATCAGAAATGTTTGAGTGCAAATATTTTGCAACACCATGATTTTTACCAACAGGGCTTTTGGAATAAAGAGAGTTCTGTTTGACAGGGGATCTAGAACAATTTTTGGTAGCAAAAATGCAAAGGATTTTGAGTTATTCAACCTTACATTTTCCCAAATTTTCTCATTTAAGTATGCATCTCTCACTTCTTGCAGTGTACAAAAGATCATTTTCTGCATTAAAGAATATCACAACATACAAACATGTGTGCCTAAACGAGGAGAATCTAGATTATTATTTATTTATTATATGGCTTTTAGTGCCAGGAGTCTCTGAAGAGATGCTCGGCTTACCTTTGATGCAGTACTTTACATTTAAGCAAAGGGTTGGATACATTTAAGCAAAGGGTTGGATCTTTAATGGAACTGAAATCTGTTGAGAAAGAAAGGTATTTGGAAGGAACTGGTTGTGGCTTATAGTAAGTGACCAACCATAGCATTTGCTAAACTGAAAACCATTTTCAATCCACTTCGCCTCCTGAATCGAAAGGTTGGTAGCTCAGTGGTTCAACAAGCAGTGTTACCCCAAGTCGGTGGAGAATTTGGAAAAACTGGTTGTTATACATTGTTTTAAAATAAAATAAAATGCACCACAACAAAATATTGAATTCTGACGTTGCATGTTCTTCCTTTAATTGTGCATGTTTAGTCATTTGGTAGGGCATGAATGGATGCATATTTTAAGATTTAATTGTGCATGGACTTTCTGGCTTCAATTATTATAGTATTACAATAGTGTATGTTGATTTTGCATGAAAGGGGGAGAGATGAATGCAGGGCACAGTCAGCTTTGATGTATTCAATCAGCCCACTGAAAAAATCTTTTAGAAATGAATGAACTATATAATTTACTACCATCAAATACTCCTTTCTATCTCCACAAACCCATCCTCATCATTCTGTATCGGAACTGTTTTTCATAATTGAGTACCATCTGGATAACCAGACTGGGTGATGTTTTGTCATTTGGGCTACTAATGATAGAATATTTAGTAACTATTTTAAAGAAATACTCCCATCACCTTTTGTGTGATATTTTTGTTGATAAACATGATTTTTGGACAACACAGACAAATCCAAGTGTATTTGTATGCACTAAATTTAATATAATGTTATTTGTAATGATATTTACCACTTCAGTGCCTTGTGAAATACTGAAATATTGCAATCCCAAAGTTCTTCCAGGCTCCAAATAACAACTCCAGTGCTGCTGTAGATACATAGATAGACAGCTAGGTAATTAAGCTCTTACAGTGGTGTGTACACATTTTTAACATACCATAACACTAGCAGGTGAATCAAAATCTGTTTTCCTTTTCTTTCTTGTTGCAAGCCTATCCATAATTAGAAACTACCACAACAGCACACAGCACAAAAACAATAAATGATAGTACTTACTTTGAATTTAATACCAAATAAGAACTGAACTGATTAACAAAACAACAACTGAGCTCAAGCAAGGCCAACAATTGTCTTTGCTAAAATAGGTATGGGTGATGGCCAGCAGTGCTACAGATGTATGGACAGTTTAAATCTATCATTGACCTTGCTGACTATTGATAGTGCATATCCCATTTTTGTTGTATGATTGAAAATCAAAATATCTTTCAGTTTCACTCCACAGCAACTCGGTCATATGTAATTTCATTTAGATGATTTTTGGTGGGGGGGGGGGGGGGGACTCCAGATCTCTGGACTCACCTTGTTACTTATAGTAGCCACAAGGCTGAACAGTACTCATCATATGGTTTCCTTATAAAGAAAGTGTAACTGTTTTCTGTCTGTGATGGTGTGACTTGCAACTTAATCCATTGTGTTAATATTTATTTTATTTCCTTGTAACTGCTTTAATTCCTTCTAGTTGCTTTCAAACATGCCTCTTATGCATCTATCCTGAAACCTAATTTAGAAGCAGATACAGGCATAGAAGATTCAAACCAGTGTATGGGATATCAGGGTGCACTGACATATTTAATCCCTTCATCCATTATTACATAATGAAATAATGAGCAGGCAGCCATTAACATATAGGAGGCAGGCAACCTACTAACTCATAAACAAATTTTTAACGCATTTTGTCAAATTTTCTGTGCTTGTGGGTTATATGAAAAGAGACCGACTTGTGCCAATGGTTGTACTGGTACATTTAAGGTGCACAACTGTGGAATTAAAAGTTCTATTAATGAGTAACATGAGTTTGTAACTGAAGAGAAGCCTGTTTCTAACAAGAGTATCACATTAATTTTTAATGTGTGGAGACATACCTCTGGATGTAGTTTTTTGAGTCATCTGTCTCCTGACTGGTTCGATTTGGCCCACCACAAACTCCTCTACAATACCAACCTCTTCATTTTATGACAGCACTTGCATCCTATATCATTAATTATTTGCTAGATATATTCCAGTCTCTGTCTTCCCTTACAGCTTTTACCTTCGACACTTCCCTTAGTAACATGGAGTTTCTTCCCGGATGCCTCAACACATATTGTATTGTCATATCCCTTCTTCTTGTCAGTATTTTCCATGTGTTTCTTGCTTCGTTCTGTGCAGAACCTCCTACTTCCTTATCTCAGTAGTCCATCTGATATTCAACACTCTTCTGTAGCACCATATCTCAAACACTTCAATTCTCTACATTTCTAGTTTTCCTGCTGTCCATGATACACTACCATACAATGCTATATTCCAAATGCACATTCTCCGAAATTTCACTCTCAAATTAAGGCTTATCTTTTTTATCAGTAGACTTCTCTTGGTCTGGAATGCCACCTTTTCCTGTTTTAGTGTGATTTTTATATTCTTGCTTCATCCATCATGGGTTGTTTTACTTCCATCGTACTAGAATTCTTGAATTACATCTTACTTGTGACCACCAGATTTGATATTCAGTTTCACACTATTTCTGCTATATCTCATTACTTTTGTCTTTTTCTGGTGTACTCTCAATCCATATTCCATACTCAATACCCAGTTCATTCCACTCAACAGTTTGTGTAATTCTTATTTACTTTCTCTGAGAATAGTGATGTCACCAGCGAATCTGATCATTGATATTCTTTCACCCTGAATTTCAATCTCATTCTTGAACCTTTCTTTTATTTCAGTTATTTCTTCTTCTGTATATAGATTAAATAATAAAAGACTCCCTCTGTGCCTTACATCATTTTTAATCCTAGCACTTCATTCTCTGTCTTAAGATGTTGTTGGTCCCCCTTGACTCTTGTACATATTATGTACTTCCCATCTTTCACTGTAGCTTACTCCTATTTTTCTCAGAATTTTGAACATCTAGCACCCCATTTCACATTGTTAAGCACTTTTGCTAGACTGAGAAATTGTATGAATGTATCTTGATTTTTCTTCAGTCTTGCATCCATTATCAAGTGCAAAGTAAGAATTACCTGTCTGGTGCTACCTTTTCTAAAGCCAAACTGATCATCATCTAACAGATCCTCAATTTTCTTTTCTGTTCTTATGTATATTGTTCTTGTCAGCAGCTTGGATGTGTGAGATGTTAAGCTTACTGTGGGATAGTTTTTGCACCTATCTGCCCTGATATCTTCAGAATTTTGTGGATGATATTTTTCTGGAAGTCTGATGGTATGTCACCAGTCTCATAAATTATACAGACACTTGAATAGGCCATTACCTCAATGATTTAAGAAATTCTGATGGAATGTTATCTATCCCCTCTGCTTTATTTGATCTCAGGTCTTCCAGAACTCTTTTAAGTTCTGACTGGATCTCCTATGTCTTCCTTATTGACTCCAGTTCCTTCTTCTATGAAGTCATCAGACAAGCCCTCCCCTTCATAGGGCCTTTAATGATCTCTTTCCACCTATCTGCTCTTTCCTCTGTGTTCAATAGCGGAATTTCCATTGCGCTCTTAATGTTACCAGCCTTGATTTTCATTTAATTGAAGAATTTTGTATATTCTGAGTAAGTCCTTCAGTCATTTGTTTTTTGATTTCTTCCCATTTTTGTTGCAGCCATTTCACCTTGGCTCTCCTGCACTTCCTATGTATTTCATTCCTGAGTGATTTATGTTGCTGTAATCATGTATTTCCCTGGACATTTTTGCATGCCCTCCTTTCATTAATCAAGTATTGAAAACATCCTGTCATTCCAGTATATAGAAAAGGTGAGACAGATAATTTAAATAAATAGCTACAGACCCATCACAATTTCCTCCTGCATTTCAAGCATATTAGAAAAAGTTATGTATGAAAAACTTATGAAATTTGTAAATAAAAACAATAACCTATATAATGAACAACGTGGATTCAGAAATTAGAGGTCAGCGATAACTGCTATTTATATTTAGTGCAGCAACTGCATATTAAGCCTGAGGTACAGGAGACTGGAATCAATAGGAGTATTTATTGATATTTCAAAAGCTTTTGACATGATTGACCGTAAGATTCTGCCATCAAAACTTGAACAATATGGTATTTGATATCTGTCCAGCAATCAGTTCCTTCCCGAGCATTTGTAAGCAAGCAGTGTGCATCAAGCACACAAATATCCACCTAAAAACTATATCTGAACACTTATCAGACTATAAACAAATTAGATATGGTGTACCCCAAGGATCAGTAAGGGGACCCCTTTTATTCCTTCTTTATATAAAGGATTTCAGCCTAAATGTGGATACACAGAAAACAGTCATATTTGCATGTGACATCACAATTTTACTAAAAGGAGACAGCAGTGAATGGCTACAGCAATCAGTAAACATTGTCACAAAACAGATTAGCAGCTGGGCGGAGAATAATCAGCTTGTAATAAATAGTAAAAAAACCATTGTACTAAAATTCCAGAGTGAAGGACATTTTTATGCTATTGGTCTCTATCAACAATGAACTGGTTGGTAATGGCACTGAAACCAAATTCTTAGGACCTTGGCTGCAGAGCATTGTAACATTGAATAAGCATATTTAATACCTAAATGCAGAGCTGTGCAAGACATGTCACCTCCTTTGCTAACCAAAATCATGCAGTAGTGACAAAACAGTAGTGAATGCATACCATGCATTTTTACCTTAAGTATGGAGTCACTTTCTGGTGAAACTCTAAAACAGCTAATAGCCCTTTCAAACTACAAAAAAGGGCCATTAGAAACTTATTTGGATGCAAACCTAGAGACTCTTAAAAAATACCTGGCATTCCCCCATTACCATGTGTATACATTATGGAAACCATTATATTCTTTAAAATAAATGTAATAGGTAAGGACTGAAAACTGCAAAACAGTTCTGATATACATGGTCACTTTACCAGACAAAACAAACATTTACATGTAACCCATATCAACACACCTATGTCCCAAAAAGGTACTTTCCACTTGGAAGTTGAACTTTATGACAAATTTCCTGAAAACATAAAAGCTATTACTGAGATTAAAACCTTTGGAAAATCTCTAAAATCATATTTACAGCACCATGCTTGTATTCCATTGATGAATATTTAAATTTATGAAGAGTGTTTTCTAAATACTTTATGTATAAAGTGTATTATTGTAATCTTAAATAAGTAAGCCTAGAAATGACTTTCATAAGTATACTTATAACTTGACTTGTCCAGTGGCTTATACAAAAGATGCTTTTGTAGACAAGAGTGAACAATAAGTACAATAAAACTGACGTAGTTCTTCTGCTATGCTAGGTTTCTTTAAAGTTACCTTCCTTGTACCTACGTGTGACAGTCCAACATCTGTGATTGCCATTTTTAAAGATGTTCACTCCTCTTCAACTGAACTACCTACTGTGATACTCCTTACTGCAGTATCCACATCCTTAGTGAACTTAAAACATATCTCATCATTCTTCAGTACTTCAGTAACCCACTTTTTTCCACACTGATTCTTCTGTAGAAACTTTAGGCTACTCTCCATCAGTACTAAATTATGATCTGAGTCTGTATCTGCTCTTGGGTATGCCTTACAGTCCAGTGTCTGATTTCAGAATCTCTGTCTGACCTTGATGTATCCAACTAGAATCTTCCTGTACCTCCAGATCTTTTCGAAGTATACCTCCTCCTCTAGTGATTCTTGAACAGAATATTTGCTGTTATCATCTAAAATTAATTGCAAAACTCAATTTGTCTTTCTCCTCTTTTGTTCCTATTATGCAGCCCATGTTCTCCCATAACCCTTTCTTCTATTCCTCCCCTACTGCATTCTGTTCCCCATGACATTAGATTTTCATCTCCCATTACATACTGAATAACCTGTTCAGTATCTCGTATACTGTACTTTCTCCATATCTTCATCTTCTGTTTGTGATGTTGGAATGTATACCTGAACTATCATTGTTTGTGTTGGTTTTCTGTTGAACCCAATGAGGAGAACCACAACACTGAATGGTTCACAGTAGTTCGCTCTTGGAAAAATCTTATCCCTGAACTTTTCAGAAAACCTCATTCCGTGGCCTACTTTTCTATAATGATTCCTACCCTTGTTGTACCATTTTCTGCTACTGTTGATATTTCCCTAAATTTGTCTGACCACAAAACATAATATTCTCTCCATTTCACTTTACTGACCCCGACTTCACCCAGATTGAGCCTCTGCATTTCCCTTTTCAGAGTTTTTAGCTATCCTACCACATTCAACCTTATGATATTCCTTGCTCTTAGTCATAGAATTTTATTCCTTTGTTGATTATTCCATTTCTTTCTGATGGTCACTCCCCCTTGGCAGTACACTCCCAGAGACCTGAATGGGGGTCTAACATGGAATCTTTTGCCAGTGAAGAGATCATCACAAAACTTTTTCAATTACAGGCTGCATGTCTTATTATGCGTCTTTAATGCATTGTTTTCAATTGCCTTTTACATCCTCATGCTATTTATCATTGCCGATTCTTCTGCCTTTTTTGGTGCAGTTTCTGACCCCAGTGGCGAGAGAGTGCCCTGAAACTCTGTCCACTCCTCTATCCTCTTTGACAAGGCTGTTGGCAGAGTGATGGTGGCCCCTATGCCAGATGCCTTTGGCCACCATTACTGATGATTGTTATTCCTAATTTTAGCAGCAGCTGGGTTCAAACTTGGGATTCAAGACATTTGGTTACTAGTTAAAGACACTACCCCTAGACAATGGGTGTATATTATCTGACAAATGCATAACTGCCTGCAGACTATATGAAAATACTTTTGTCATACTATATTATGAAATTTTTGTGCTAATTTACCAAAATAAAATTATCAGCCATGAAAATATGAAAATAACGTCCTTTTTTCATCTCAATTCATAACATTTTTCAGATGAAGGCTCTGGAGGTGGGGATGCAAGAGAATGTGATGATCGCATTGTGATGCCATGTGATTCAGAAGACTTCATTATGGTGAGTCTTATTTCAAACAGTTCATAAATGTATTATTATTTTATTCTTCACTGTCAACTTGGCTGAAAATTTTGGAACTGGATTGTTATATCTTGTATTAGATTCCTGATCTTGTGATTCAGTTGAAACTGATTTTTGTTCCACTTTATTGTGATATGAGAAATTTGGATGTTCCATGGAAAATGGAAATAAAATATCACAACACTTTAAATTCACATATTATCTCAAAGGCACGGCAATATCTGAAAATCACATGTATCACATCTCGCGTTATTTTTAGTTATGTGGTTGATTAGCACTAGAATGTGCTTCAGAGAAGTCTTGTGCTTTAGTACTACTTTGTTGAATTGCAGGTCTCTTTTGCTTCCTATATTCAGGATTCGAAAAAATGAACTCGGTGGCTACTTTTACGCTTCATGACCGTTACACAATGTTTGAATTGTGTAACTTACACTTGATTTTACTGACATGAAAGTTAATAAATGTGTAGTTTGCTCACTGTACCTGTACAATTAACATTCAGATGGTAGGTGAATTCATTCTACACATGATAATTCATCTGCTTTGCTCTCACACTTCTACCACAATGATAACTGATTTCACTCAATCGCAGGATATCTTTGGATTAATAATAGTCACAGGGCAATGAGTTAGTTTCAGTTGCTGTATACATGACCCATAAGTCACTAATAGAAGTGGATATGATATGAAGCCTGACAGATGCATGAAGATTTGAGAAGAAAGATCTTTGCTGGATTCCAAGAGATAACACTATGTAACAAAATATTTTTTTCACTGCTACTGGATTGAAGATATGTTCCTTATAGTAATTCATATGTGCTGAATACAGAACTGCAGTCAGATTTGCTCTGGCATATCAGGAAAAAATATTACATACATGTAAAGGTTATCAAGGATAATGCTATTAACTAAGTTGAACTGCGAATGTGAGAAATTTTAGGGAAATTAATGCGTGTGCTTTGGGATGAAAACACTAAATATAATAATTAAGAAGTGAATTATAAATGTTTATTCCACTCTGAAATGAGTCAGAGACCCTTAGTTACACTAAGATTGATAATTGATTGGTTTAAAAGTGTGTAGAACTTCTTGCTTTCTGCCTGTGAACATCTTCTGTGCCTCACTGCAATAACCAACAATAATTCCCCATCATGTTTGGATTTAAGTGGCCTTAATATCTTGCTTCCATTGTGACATCTCCTGGTGTAATTTTTCGCTGTGCTTGTCACTCATGGCTCCAATATTTGATGGAAAGTAGGTGAGATGTGAATCTGAGAAATGCATCTTTAGTGACATTCAGCAACTGAGGTGCTGGAAGGCTGTTAGCAAGTTGTCCACAATTTCTGCATAGTTGTCTGCTCTGTGGTTCCCAAGAAAGTTGTGCACGACAAGGAAAAATGTGTCCCAAGCTGCTGGTTCTCATTCCGTGAGTTCCAATCTGAATTGTGGATCTTGAATCAACTGTCATATTTCTGGTCCAACAAAGATTCCTGCTTTCAATTTTACGTCAGTTTTCATCTTTTAGGTACTGAAAACCACGATTTGTGTTATCTATCACTGCAACAAACTGTTTCATAAGTCTCTGTTCGTTGTGGAGTGGAGGTAGGTAAATATTATTATGATCCACAAGAGTTATATGTTGCACGTTGTGCTGTCCAGCTACAGGTAAATTTCAGGGTTGCCAGTTTTTCACTGTGTAGTGAGTCTTGTCATCGCGACTATTACATAGGCAAAGAAAGCACATGTACTTTGTATACCCAATCTGCATTCCTAACAGAAGAGCTACAATCTTCAAATCACTGCTAACATTTCAGTTGTGCTCAGATTACTTAATCAGTATCAAGAGAGTCTTTATTGTTTTGTAGGATTCCTTCATTCCCATGACATGAGCAATAGGAATTGATGGTTTCTGGTTGCCATTGTGTAGTAGTGCATCTTTGAGAGTACTTGAGCCAGAGTCAATAAAAAGTCTCCACTCTTCTGCAACATATATGTTATCTAGTTCCTTTATGAGTCCTGTCAGGTCATGACAGAAAGAAACACCATGTTCAACAACATACTATGCTGCGAATTTCATGTGGCAATCTCTAAAATACATAACAGTAGTTCCCTCTCAAGTAAGTTCCACTCCTTCAGTCTGAAAATCAGCAATTTAGACTTTTCTTTGAACAGGGACAAATTGTGAACCAGGCCATCCAGTTCAATTTGGCTGATCAAATGTCGCTTTTTAATGATATTGTTGGGATCATTAATGTATTCTATAGCTTCAGCATCACTGTCATTACCCTCAGTATCACTTTCTTCATTGTTAATAGCATCAGATGAAGCAGGAATTGGCACTGGTTAATCTGTACCATGTGCGACAAGCTTTAGAACAGATTGACAATCTGGATACATGATTTTTGACTTGTTCATCTTGCTGCACCCAGATATGTTGGTCAAACAGAAATAGCAATCTGAGTGGTGTTCTCTCTGCTCCCGCCAAAACATAGGAACAGCAAAAGGCATTCAATTTCACTTGCTGTTTAACCACTGGGTTAGTCAAGAGCAACAGACTTTGCAGCAGGGATGGGGAGCCTAGCATTTTGTTTGATCTCTGACTTCACATCTGAAGTAATGTTTTTAAGCTGCACGTAGCTTTCTGGACGTGTTCTTGCCCTGATTGGATGTTGTTTTGTCACAAATGTAGCAGACAATTCAAACAACTGCACCTGTTCAATTTTCGTTTATTGAATCACCACACACTGAATTATGGAATGACTTATACGAACTCACTTAAATACATATTACTGCAACTGTTGATTAACAAAACACGGGACCACACTAGCATGAACTATTCTCTAGTCAACTCCAAATCAGGCTGATGTACTAACAGGAGAAACTGCATGGGAGCTAACCTCATAAAACTAATTGAAACCTGTGTGCATGCTGTAGCTTGCAGACAAGTTAGAAATTGTCGTGGACTAATTAGATTGCCCAAGAGTGCCTGTTTGTTTGTACCACTGCACATGTATCTTTGCAGTGACACATAAAGTACAGTAACCCTGTGAATATACACACATACACAAACTCTATCACACTTACATAACAATCACATTATTTTCACCCAGAAGCAAATTCATTGTTGCATAGTGTAAGAAAAGACTAAGATGATGATCTACCATATTCAGCCTTAAGATTATTGATAAAAAAATTGAACCTCTGAAATTGTTCAAGCCAGCCATTTTAGATGGTTCTAGTGTCCACATTTGCAGATGCCAATAGTGAATTGTAGATCCATATGACCTCGCTCTATCAAATTGAGATATTAATGATCCTTTATAGTTTGTAATTGTGTCTGTCTGTTTCTTCTGAAATGAGCTTCTGCTTACCTATTGCTAGACAGATAATTTAGAATTAATCTGCAGTTTGATTTACTTATAAGGCATGTACAGCACCTTGGTAATTTGCAACAGGAACCAAAGCCATGATTGTAATAGTCTTCATAAATGTTTTCTAGTACACTGTCATCAGTGTCTTCTAATAACCTGGGCCTTGACTTTTTGGGTGACAATGGTCCATACTCACTTTGATTGGACTGTTCCTGTTACTTTGGAGATGAGTGTCATGTACTGATTGAACACATGCCTTCAGACTCAGGTTCTTCCTGTTCTTCAAAATCAGTATATAGGTACAGCATAACATAATATATTTATGTGTTATTCCTATTATATTTCTGAATACAGATAGCTTGTTAGTGGTCATGCCCACACAGAATGCTACATATTGGTTTCAGCAACAGAGTAGATCGCACGGCTGCATTCAGAAGTAGCCCTGCCTATTATGAGATAGAAGGTGCCTATGACAGGCTGGAGTAGGTGGTACTGGGCAAATGTATGGGGCAGAGCTTGCATTTACTGTATGTCTGTTGCAGGGGTATCAGCCATGGGACAAGGAATTGGGAGCAAGGATGGAACAGGGGTAGATAGGAAATTGTGTAGGTTGGGTGAGTTGCAGAATACCACTGTGGGAGGGGAGGAAGGATAATAATTCCCCATTTCAGGGTGTGGCAAGAGGCAGTTAAAATCCTAGCAGAGAATGTGGTTTGGTTGCTCCAATCTGGGAAATATTGAGTTATGAAATAGGAGTTCTTGTATGGAAAGACAGTGGGTATATGGGGCATAGTGGATGAATGGGGAGACAAGGCATGGGAGATCTTTTTCTGGACAAGAAGTGGAAGGTAATTTTGGTCTGTGATGACCTTGCATACATAAAGAGGGACTGTTAGACTGTTAGTGACTACAGCTGCAATGCCCATGGTAATGTATGACCTCCTTCCTTTGTCACCACATCCAACTATATTGTCACTCAGAATTGCTTCTCCTTTCAAAGCATTGACTACAGAAATCCATGGTGCAGCAGTGGGCACTCATCTGACACCAGCCTTTGCCATCCTATTCAGGGGTCATATAGAGGAATCCTTCCTAAGCAACCAGAATTCCAAACCTTTCATCTGGTTCAGATTCATCATTGACAACTTAATGATTGGGACTGACAAGCACTGCCAAACTGCAGACAGCTGGTCCACCTAGTTGCTGAGCATGCCGTGAAGAACTATGTGTTTGATTTCAGTGACTGCTTCAAAGATTGTGCCATCTGCATTTCTTCCAGCAACACAAGATTTTCTGAATTTCACAGATGAGAACTCTAACTGCAACGTATTCTTCCCTTCCTGTAACCCCACTGGCCTCAACCTTTGCTAGTCCTTATCCCCCACCTGCCTTTCTCCCCTGCTTCTACTCCAGTCCTACACATGCCTTCTGTCCCAAAAGAATACCTGCATAGTCCTTTCCCTTTACTGTTTCTCTCCTTTTCCCATCCATCCTCCCACCTCCCCACATTTCTCTACGACCACTAACTGCCCTAGCAAAGATTGGTCGGGCCATAGTGCTTTGGGACAACATTGGCCGTGTATGTGTGTGTGTGTGTGTGTGTGTGTGTGTGTGTGTGTGTGTGTGTGTGCGTGTGCGTGTGCGTGTGTGTGTGCGTGTGTGTGTGTGTGTGTGTGTGTGTGTGTGTGTGTGTGGGTGCTTGCGCGTGCACGCATGTGTGAATCTTTGAATATTTATGTTTTGTTTACTATCTAACAACCTTTTTTCAATGTGCCTGCCCACTATTTGACACCGTATCTGTGTGCTGAGTAGCAGTTTATTCTTTCCATATTGTTGTAATTCATATTCATATTTATTTATCAACCATTGACCATGTACATGTAATGGTTTTTGTCAGGAATGTACATGTAACAGATAAATATATTTAGATACATTCATAAGTGGCAAACATACATTATGTAAAACACAGTAAACAATATTAATAAATGGGTTAACAGAATGAAAATATGTCACAATGTACTACATATACCAGTATACTCTTTACCACCGAAACACTTAAACTTTCCATTAGCCATTAATTCCACTACATTAAAAAATAAATAAAACTTGCAAAGAAATTATACAAAGAAATTAAACAGTGCATAAGTGTCAGCTGTTGGCAGTGTCTTTCTTGCAGGTCCGACACTAGTATGGTGCCTGATATTTTCATTGGGAAAACAAGAGCTCCAAAAAGAATATAACACAGTTTTAATACTCATCTTCACTCATTGATAACTGTAGAACAGCTTTATTGTCTAAGAGTAATGGTTTTTTTAATTTCATGAATGAGAATATTGATTGTTGTATACTAGTCACTTGTCAGTACATTAATTTTTCACATTGCTGTTAACTGCTATCTTAGTTGCATTTCATTTAAATAATCTTTCATTGTAAATTCACTTTTCTAAGAAGATATGCTTCAATAGTTTTTTAAAGCAGTCTTTACTGTCATGAGGTAATTTATGATTCAATTTTAATCCCTAGATATTCAATATTGTTTTGAGTTCTCACTTCGTGTTTTCTTTCTAGGTGTAGGCATTTACTATTTCTTGTGTTGTGTTTGTCTATAGAGCAGTTTGTGGTATAGTGATACATATTTTTTCCTGAATTGCTCTAATGTTTGGAAAATACATTCACAAGTGACAGTCAAGATCCCTAGCTCTTTAAAAAATTCATGGCACTAAATCCACTTATTCTTCTTCATTATTACACTAAGAGTTCTCTTTTGAAATTTGAAAATTTTTCAGAGGTTCTGTTTGCTAGAGTCCCAGAAAATTATATCATGTCTTTTGACTAAGTGAACATATGCATATGAAGTTATTTTTAGGCCATTACTATTACACACTGATGCTAATACCCTTAAATCGTAGCATGCTGATGATGTTCTTTTTGCTGTATTTGTGATATGTTCTCTCCACTTCATTAGCTTCACTATATACAGCTCTGAAAATTTTATGTCAATTACACAGCTTGTGGAGTCACTTTTAAATTAATTTGGTATTGTTGTTATTTTTGTTTATATAGAAATACATGCTGTTTGGTTTCTTTACATTAAGGGTTACTTCATTCTCCTCTGACCATTTATGTACATCTTTTAGCATACCATGAGCTTTGCACAGTAATAGCCCTGCTGTTTCCAGCAAACAAAATTTCGTCTCCCTGCAAGTTATTAATATTGATGTGTAATAGAATTTGATTCAGTATACTCTCCTGTGGAACTACAATGTTGGCGATGTTATGTTTAGAATCAGAAAGAGGTTTTAATGTACAATTGAGATTTCTTCTGGTATGTTAAATTTGTGCTCTGTGTACTCTTTCCATGAGATATAACTGAACTACCTGTTTACCACTCTTCTTATTCCTGGCATCTTTAGTTTTTAGAGGAGTACTTTGTGATCTACTGTGTTGAATGCTTTGGACAGATCTAAAAAATTCTGCTACACAATCATCTCCATCCAGGTCCTCCATTATGATTTTGGAAAATTCTGCTACTGTTGCTTCTGTATCACTGCTCTGCATGAACCCAAATTGTGATTTATCAGAAAGTTATATTTATTAAAGTAGCAGGCAAGTCTGTGTTTCATCATAATTTCTATTATTGTTGAATATAAACTGTCCAAATTGCTTTGATTTTATTGTCAAAATTTCATGGGACATCGTCATTTTTGGCTTTCTTTGCTGCTAGCAACACATTCATGTATATTCTTTAGTATTTTTGAGAGCAATTGGAACCTCTAGGTCTTTTTATTTGGAGGATTTCATAATCCCCTTGGCGACCAATTATTATTTTCTTTAAAACTTCAATGAAACATAAGAATAACTCATCAGAACCAAATGATAAAAGTGATCATTACAATGACTTTTGTATGAATATTGCATAGCTAAAGACACCTGTAAATTGTCATTACTTTGAATCTACAGATTATTATTATTAAACTAAAATTTAGCTTTTGTTTTTAAAACACCTCTAAAATTAAAGTTTTTATAAGTTGCTGTGCTCTGGGCAAGGAGGGCTTTGCTATTGTTCAGAATCTTTGCAATAATAGAGAATAGTTTTTATAGATGTCGGCCACAGAATCCATCACATGCATGTAATAAATTCTTTTGTTTTAATATTTAATAGCGTTTTGGGGGTTGTTAACTGGTACCTGCTCTTACACGTCTGTTCACTTTAAACTGTTGGTCCTGTACTAAGAAAGATGATGCAGTAAGTTTACAATATGAATGCTAATAGTCCTTTCTTTGTGTTAATTTATTCTAGCCAAAACAAACTGGTGGAGGAATGGGTGGAGTGTGTGACTTACTTCATTGTGGCAGCTCCTTCTGCAGCCCTGGGGAGGTACCATGCAGAGTAGAGAGTAAGTCCACTGATAATATATATGACACTATTAGCTCAGAATAATGTGTCAATCAATGCTTTCCATCAGTTTGAAATGTCTATGCAGTGGATCATGTCATACTCTTTAAGTAATGTGTATTTTATTACCCTCTGCATTTTTTACTAAATTTTGCCCTGAGATGGTGCTGAGCAGCAGACTGTGCTGAAACATAATCCAATACGGCACCAGAGACTATTCGGTGGCAGTAGTTTATTGTGGAGGAAAGTCAGTCATTTCTCACGCCAACATCTAATGCAGAGCAGTGTTTATGCTGCAACTTTGGCTGGTTTGGCTATTATAAAAATTGCCTCTTATGAACTGTGAGATGCCCACAAAAAGCTATAGACTGTGCAGTTATAATAAGTTTGAGGAATAGGTGTTATAGAGAGGTTATTAGCAAGCCTGGGACCAAAGATCAGTAGAGGAGTTACGAATTGCTTGAAGTATGTTAGTTAACTAGGGTATTATATGTAGTACCAGACTGACGGCAACTCATATTTTATGTGCAAAATATTTCATTGGAGTGTTCCTCTGTCTCCCCTCTTACCACAAAGTTCCATCCTCTTTCCCATAATGCTTCATCTGCTTCTCTACATTGACCCTTTCCCCTCTCATGATAATGTATTCACTTCCTATGGTGCAGCTTGTCTGGGTTTGTTTTCATGCCTTATTATTTGACTCCCCTTTCATATAATTGGACATTGCTCTTACTTTTATCTATCACACTAAACTATTTCCACAATTTAATTCAGTTCTGCTCTAGCCTTTAATTATTGTTTATCACTTGTCTAGCCTTTAATTATTGTTTACCATTTGTTTGGTTCTCCCTGTATGTCTGCTTCCCCCTGACTGCTGACTTATCTGCCCCCTCCATTCAATCCTTTGTCAGTTAATAAAATCTTCACAATGAGTGCAGAAGAACTTTTGCTGAAAAGTAAAATTTGGGATCAAAAGAATCTTGTTGTTGTTGCTGTGGTCTTCAGTCCTGGGACTGGTTTGATGCAGCTCTCCATGCTACTCTATCCTGTGCAAGCTTTTTCATCTCCCAGTACCTACTGCAACCTACATCCTTCTGAATCTGCTTAGTGTATTCATCTCTTGGTCTCCCTCTACGATTTTTACCCTCCACGCTGCCCTCCAATACTAAATTGGTGATCCCTTTATGCCTCAGAACATGTCCTACCAGCCGATCCCTTCTTCTGGTCAAGTTGTGCCACAAACTTCTCTCCTCCCCAATCCTATTCAATACCTCCTCATTAGTTATGTGATCTACCCATCTAATCTTCAGCATTCTTCTGTAGCACCACATTTCGAAAGCTTCTATTCTCTTCTTGTCCAAACTATTTATCGTCCATGTTTCACTTCCATACATGGCTACACTACATACGAATACTTTCAGAAATGACTTCCTGACACTTAAATCAATACTGGACGTTAACAAATTTCTCTTCTTCAGAAACGCTTTCCTTGCCATTGCCAGCCTACATTTTATATCCTCTCTACTTCGACCATCATCAGTTATTTTGCTCCCCAAATAGCAAAACTCCTTTACTACTTTAAGTGCCTCATTTCCTAATCTAATTCCCTCAGCATCACCCGACTTAATTAGACTACATTCCATTATCCTTGTTTTGCTTTTGTTGATGTTAAAAGAATCTTAGTTTTACCATTTATACTTGTTCATTTTGTATGATTTTAGATCAATAATTTTAATGTTGAAGCTTGTGCACAAATAATGTTGTATGACATGTTTAGCAATTTTTTGGTAATTGACAAAATTGTTAATTACAGAGAGTTGTTGCAAAATAATAATGTAATAGCAGATATGTATTGTTTGTGCACACGGACTGTTGAAAATACTTGGTTGTGCTTTTTAAAATTGCACTAAGAATCATTCTTTTGAAAATAAGTATGTATTAAAATGGAAAAATACTGTTTAGCATTATTCCAGATCATTCTGTACTCTGCTGTAGTGATAAATTTGTTTAGAATCCAAAAGTTGTAAGTAAGAATATTATAACAGGGTATAAAATAATATTTATTGTAAACTGATTACTTTGGTCTTCAGAAAAGTAATAGAACATGAGTTTATCAAGTTGAGACACAAATCTGGTACATTAAACTCAGGTGTCATACTGCAGGTTCCTGTAGAAAAGCCTGCATTTTGGCCCCATGTATTACATTTTATCCAATAGACTCCTTTTCTTCTCCTTATGAAGTTTCAGTGCACCACTGTAGAGCAGCTGAAAACCAGAAGGCAATGAAAAATTTTGTACTTGATGTTCACAACCAATTTTTACAATGCAGTTCTTTCTCGAGGGCAAAGCATGTTTTGATTATGACACATGCTTACGCCTCAAGGACTGTGGCTACACAGCTTCAGCCAGAGTTCATCAGTAATTTTCAGAGCAGGTGACTTCTTGAAAACCAACTCAATGGATCCTACATCCTTGATATCTTCCATCATCACTGTCTCCTGAGTGGTCAGTTTTGAAGGTTTAACAAAGGCCTCAGCAATGACATGTTTCGATTCTCAAGGAACCATAACTTACGACACTTTCTTTCATTTGGATAATTGCGAAGTCCCTGTCACAAGGTAGGAAACTATGACCAGAACATGAAAACTTTTGATGTATTTCTGTAAAGTTCTGGCAGCTGACCAGATAGAAATAAAACACTAAAACTCTCCAGTTATTGTTCTGACCAACACAGTGGTCAAACTGTACAGTTGGTTTGCATTCCATACCTCCTTCAAGCATGTTGTAATCGTACATCACAAATTTAAGCAGATAGGAAACTATTTCAAGTGAATCTCTTCTTGCACTGGATTCATCCTACATATTTATTGTGATGTTTCTGGTACACGTCATGAACCATGAAACTATATGATGAAGGCCATCTCTGGTAGAATACCATGGAATGCATCAATGTAGGACAAAGTAAAACCTGTTGTAGGTGAACACACATAACATGTATATTGTTGTTCCTTTTAGCCATTTCTGTATTGTTTTTTAGCATTTTGTGTGCTTGGTCTGCTTTTGCACTATGCAACTGACTCAAGTTCTATGTTATGTAATTCTATTTTGTCTGAAGCTATGATCATCTTGTTAAACAACAAATCACTATATCTGCAAGTATCTGACCTAGGTGTTTCGAAATACCAGTTAAAATCTTTTGAAACATGCTTTGGTAATATGACTGGTTATTGATTTACCAAGAAAATTTTCAGTTAACAGTCATTACATTCTGCAGAGGTTGAGATCAGGGTGCAGACTTCCTTTTGACAATTTATTCCTGGTGTAATGGTTCATCTACCTTGAGAAACTCAAAATGTATTGCCGAATCAGAGCCCTGTTGTCATGTGATATGGCATGTGGCCTACTGAAATGTTTTCCTTGACTATTTGTAGGAGTGGTCATTCCACCACTTAATTTATGTTGAAGAGTCCATATTCATCACTGAGTGTTGCAGAATATGTCAAGTATTGTTTTTTGGCACACTTCTTTCGACTGTACTGTGTACTGGAAAATAGCTTGTTTCCATAAGTATCATCTGTCTTGCGTTTTTTTAGTCCAGCTGCAATGCCTATATCCATATATTTTAACAAGTGAATGAAGTGCTCATCATATGTCAAGGCATAATATTCTTTATACAGCTTTAATTAATTTCCAGATTTATGGCCTTGCATCCTTCTTTTGAGCACACTTCTGCATTGCATAAACAGTCCTTAATCATGCAAACAATCAATATTACTACCTAGTATTCAACTGGATTATCATATTCCACATTCTCTTTTAATAATATAGCAGTGTTCAGATTGTGTATTATACTTTTTGTTGATGGTAACCACAGAAATATAACTAATTTTGTTCATGTTACATATTTTTTTACTGTAATGTTTTCAGAAGTGTGATGTCCTTGCTGTTTAGTGCTGTCCTTGAATGGTTAATCACTTCTGCTACAGCCAAGATCCATGCAACCAGATCTTTCTTTGACTGCCCACAGGTCTCATTAACAAGACTCTTCATGTATACCTACAAGTTAAAGTAAAAATAGGGTTAAATCTGGGGTTTAGGTGGCCAAGCACATGGTCCATCTTGACCAATCCAACTTACCATTTAGACTATGTTCATATAGTTTTGGACATGAACTGCAAAATGTACTGCTGCAACATCATGCTGGAACTACAATTCATGCTGAATGTCCAATGGCACATCTTTCAAAAATTCTGCCAACAATTGTTACAGGAATATCAAGTATCTGAAACCCATTAGATGGGGCGAAAGGATGGATGGCTCATTAACACGACCATTGCAGATACCTGCCCAGATGTTGAGGCTGATGGTGTGCTGAAATCTTCATGTACATGTGGCTTTGGGGTTTTCATGATCCCAGATGTGGCTACTTCGAGTGTTCAGAACATCTTCCCTGTCAAAATACATTGCACAAAATCTGTACTTTCTGAGAGTGATATGTGTGGAGTTACTGTTCATGTGGATCACATTAGACAGATGAGTGATGCACATGCAAGTTACATGTAATGGCTTGGGCACTTGTCAATGGTTACTATTAAAAACAGTCTTGATCACGATTTATTATTAAATAAATCGTGATCAAGATTGTTTTTAATAGTAATTATTTATAAGACATTGATCACTGCTGTTCCTGTAATGCATTCAAAAGTAACTTGTCAATGGGTTCTCTTCAACTTAATGAAGCACTTCCTCTTCCAATGTAACAGTTTACCATCTTCTTGGGGCACTTGTGAATTTCCAACTTTCATCCTGCAACTGTTGTTCTGCTCTGACAAACATGAGTCCGAGTGACATGATTTGGAAAGTACTCATGGTACAGACTATGAGCTTCTCTTCCACTATGGCAAGCTTCATCATAGTAACAATATATTGGTGTAATCTGCAAATGTATATTCAGGCATCCTGTTACTGCAATACTTATCACTGTAATGTCAACTGATGCACCACCAGGAAGCATGAAGACAAGGCAGATGGAAACAGAGGATATCACATCATCATACCATTCATGAATGTGGGTAGCATGCCATAACAGGTGAACTGTGTAAGAAACATCTAGTGCAGAGTCGAGCAGCTCTTGTTTTCCTTGCAATGTGGAAATGAACTGTTTCTGGACAGGGGTTCCTATGTAAAACTTAGTCTACTAAGTCCTCTCCTCAACCTCTAGAAGTGTGTAAGATGAATTGTGAAATGCCCTGTATAATACTTCAAGGAAGTCTGATAAGGACCATTAACAATATTGATGAACTAGCAGGTAATGTTCATAGTTCTATAAAACAATATGTAGATGATGCAGCAATGTAGAGGGATGTGACACTTAGAAACTTGTTACAAAATACAGGAAGACTTGTAGGTGATCAGAACTTGTGGCAAAGGTTGGCAGCTGAACTTCAAAATAAATAAATGTGAATGTAATTTGGGCAAATAGGTGAAAAAAGTCTGATAATTTTGAATATATATTAGCAATCAATCTCTAGAATTGCTCACATTGATCAAGTATATAGAAGTATCTGTCTGGAGTGACTGTAAGTAGTATGACCACATATAAAACTGGTCATGAGGAAGGCTTGTGCCTCACTGAGAATGTTGTTGAAGTGTAATTCATCCACAAATAAGACTGAAGTGCTACTGACCTGTTTGATGCCACATAAGTCTCATGGAACTTCTCTGTTAATATTATTCCTGTGATTATTTGATGCGATGAACAGTTATTGAATAAATGTACACATGTCACTATAGAATTCACATTTTCATTCTCTTCCTATTTATTGGCACTAAATGCACTATTCATGATTGGCTTGATTGTAATGTATTAACATCCGTTTTGTAACAAAGATCAGTAAGCTCCATAGGCTCTGATTAATTTCACACTGCTCACACAATTTAAAAAGTGGCAAAGACTGATGATCATGGAGATTCATGTTTTGTCTACTGAGCACTGATTGTGGAACACTGCAGATTGGATACACATTGCACACTGATAATTATATGATGAAAATCAAATACTGAACATAATATGTACGCTTGATGACTAGTTACCAACATAGAACTGACTTATAAGTTTGCTAGTTCACTGCTGGGCTCAAACTGACTTTTGCTTGGTGCATAATGACTTTAAACTACCTCCATCTAGACAGACCTCAGAAGGCCCAACAATACTGACTGACCATTGTGTCATCCTTAGTCGACAGACATCACTGGATGTGGATATGGAGGGGTCATTACACCACTCTCCTGGCCATTGTTGGTTTTTGTGGCTGGAACTGCTATTTCTCAGTCATCTAGCTCCTCAATTGGTCTCACAGTGGATGAGGCGTCCCCCCCCCCCTTCCCCCCTTCCCCCCACTCCCACACACTTGCCAACAGCATTCAACAGACCCGGACGTCAGCCATCCAAGTGCTAGCCACTTATATACTTACAAATGTCAAAAATATAAAATACAGAGCTATTACATTTTAGATATAAACATAAAAGACAAGGACAGTGAAACATACAAAAACAACTTAGTCAATGAATTTATCTTGATTAAATATGAGCTGTAGAATACGTAGAATCAGAAAGTGGCAAAATTATAGGTACTATTTTATGATGTGGAAGTCTTAAAATATGCTGGGATTTTCAATGTCAGCCAGAATATTCTATAAAATTACATATTATAATTTGGATATTTCGTAAATTAATGTATTATTTTAGGAGAGTTATGCATTTTTGGGATCAGAAAATTTGGGTTACGCAGCTATAACAGTGGAATTTTGATGGGATCACATTTTAAGACTGGAATGTTTTGGAATATGAAAAGTTTGGATAAGATAATTTTTGAAATATTAAGTTTTCACAAAAAGTAAAACATTTGCTTGAAAGAGGAGAATGAGGGCTTTCAAACAATGTATGTTAATTTTAAAACAAACAATTTTTAGTGGAGCTGAATTTTAATGTGCACATGATTTACACTTTACAGGTATTGTAAATTATGAATATTTCTTTGAATAAATTGTTTCTACACGAACTGTTTACACCAATTTCATCAGCAGACTGTAAATTATCCCACAAATAATTAAATTTAATGAAATACTTGAATGAATAAAAATTTGGTAATTTTATGTGCACATAGTCTACACATATGTGTATTATGGGGGGGGGGGGGGGGGCATTGTGGGAATTATTTAAAGACAGTTGTAGTAGTTGGAGCTATTCCATATTGCTTGTGTCAAGGTGCTTACAGGTCCTACATTTGAGCAATTTTTGAGTATTGTTTATGGATCTGGGTCACTTACACTATTTAGATTAATGAGAAAGATAGGAAAGATTCAGAGAAGAATGATACAATTTGGTGTTAATGTATTTGGTTAACATGAGCATATCACCAAAATATTCAACAAACTTCAGTGGGGTGCTACAACAAAGCACTATTGTAGCAGGGAGAATCTTCAAAAAAATTTGAAGATCCCACAAGACAAGAAACACATTAATTCCTCTGATTTAGATCTTGTGTAATGATACACGAAAGTAAAATCAGAGAAATTTGACTATGTAGTGAGGGTTATCAACAGTTTTTCTTATTGTGTACTGTGATCAGAATAAGAATTGGTAAAATGAGTCTGATACACTATATATCCTCGATCAAACTCATAGTGGCTTGTAGATCTAGATGTATGGGAAGCATCAGATTACCCACAACTATCTGTGTTCATATGGAAAAACCATTGTATTTTGTAAGAGAGACTGCAAAGCTGGTACATATTATAATGAAACTGGATTTATTGCAAGTTATTGTGGAGTGAAATATTTGTAAGACATTTCTCATCGTAATTCCTCCAATAATCACTGCACTAATTAATTTGTGGCTACACTGTGAAGGATAAAAGTGCCTTTTTGCCACTTGGTTAAAGATTGATGCCTGATTGACTGGAACATTCAGCAAATTTGATGGTAGAACTTTCTTTCTTTAAAGTGAAAGAGGCAAAGAGAGGTTCAGTGTTGTATAGAGGAGCATAACTCAGTCAGATGAAGAATGCTCAAGCACATTCTCTCATATTACTGATTTTGCAACATCAGAATCTCTCACCTTAATTTAATATTTGCAAGTATCACATTCTATCCTGAATCTGAAGATGACATTTTTCTTGAGAAGATTCGCTCTACTCTTTTACAGAGTAATTCTGAGTTGTGTGTGCATGATAATTTAATACAGTATGCTGGTGTGGAACTCAAACTTGGAAAATTTTGAAAATTTTGACCAAACTGCTGAGGTCATCAGTCCCTAAGCTTATGCACTACTTAATCTAACTTAAACTAACTTATGCTAAAAACAACACACACACACACACATGCCCGAGGGAGGACTCGAACCCCCAACAGGGGGAGCTGCATGGACTGTGACAAGGCACCTACATCTACATCTACATTTATACTCCGCAAGCCACCCAACATTCTGTGGCGGAGGGCACTTTACGTGCCACTGTCATTACCTCCCTTTCCTGTTCCAGTCATGTATGGTTTGCGGGAACAACGACTGTCTGAAAGCCTCCGTGCACGCTCGAATCTCTCTAATTTTACATTCGTTATCTCCTCGGGAGGTATAAGTAGGGGGAAGCAATATATTCGATATCTCATTCAGAAACACACCCTCTCGAAACCTGGTGAGCAAGCTACGCCACGATGCAGAGTGCCTCTCTTGCAGAGTCTGCCACTTGAGTTTGCTAAACATCTCCGTAACGCTATCACGGTTACCAAATAACCCTGTGACGAAACGCGCCGCTCTTCTTTGGATCTTCTCTATCTCCTCTGTCAACCCGATCTGGTATGGATTCCACACTGATGAGCAATACTGAAGTATAGGTCGAACGAGTGTTTTGTAAGCCACCTCCTTTGCTGATGGACTACATTTTCTAAGGACTCTCCCAATGAATCTCAACCTGGTACCCGCCTTACCAACAATTAATTTTATATGATCATTCCACTTGAAATCGTTCCTCACGCATACTCCCAGATATTTTACAGAAGTAACTGCTACCAGTGTTTGTTCCACTATCATATAATCATACAATAAAGGATCCTTCTTTCTATGTATTCGCAATACATTACATTTGTCTATGTTAAGGGTCAGTTGCCACTCCCTGCACCATGTACCTATCCGCTGCAGATCTTCCTGCATTTTGCTACAATTTTCTAATGCTGCAACTTTTCTGTATACTACAGCATCATCCGCAAAAAGCCGCATGGAACTTCTGACACTATCTACTAGCTCATTTATATATATTGTGAAAAGCAATGGTCCCATAACACTCCCCTGTGGCACACCAGAGGTTACTTTAACGTCTGTAGATGTCTCTCCATTGATAACAACATGCTGTGTTCTGTTTGCTAAAAACTCTTCAATCCAGCCACACAGCTGGTCTGATATTCCGTAGGCTCTTACTTTGTTTATCAGGTGACGGTGCAGAACTGTAGTGAATGCCTCCCGGAAATCAAGGAAAATAGCATCTACCTGGGAGCCTGTATCTAAAATTTTCTGGGTCTCATGAACAAATAAAGCGAGTTGGGTCTCACACGATCGCTGTTTCCGGAATCCATGTTGATTCCTACAGAGTAGATTCTTGGTTTCCAAAAATGACATGATACTCGAACAAAAAACATGTTCTAATATTCTACAACAGATCAACGTCAGAGATATAGGTCTATAGTTTTGCACATCTGCTCGATGACCCTTCTTGAAGACTGGGACTACTTGTGCTCTTTTCCAATCATTTGGAACCTTCCTTCCTCTAGAGACTTGCGGTACACGGCTGTTAGAAGGGGGGCAAGTTCTTTTGCGTACTCTGTGTAGAATCGAATTGGTATCCCGTCAGGTCCAGTGGACTTTCCTCTGTTGAGTGATTCCAGTTGCTTTTCAATTCCTTGGACACTTATTTCGATGTCAGCCATTTTTTCGTTTGTGTGAGGATTTAGAGAAGGAACTGCAGTGCAGTCTTCCTCTGTGAAACAGCTTTGGAAAAAGGTGTTTAGTATTTCAGCTTTACACGTGTCATCCTCTGTTTCAATGCCATCATCATCCATTAGTGTCTGCATATGCTGTTTCGAGCCACTTACTGATTTAACGGCAGACCAGAACTTCCTAGGATTTTCTGTCAAGTTGGTACATAGAATTTTACTTTCGAATTCACTGAACGCTTCACGCATAGCCCTCCTTACGCTAACTTTGACATCGTTTAGCTTCTGTTTGTCTGAGAGGTTTTGTCTGTGTTTTAACTTGGAGTGAAGCTCTCTTTGTTTTCGTAGTAGTTTCCTAACTTTGTTGTTGAAACACGGTGGGTTTTTCCTGTCCCTTACAGTTTTACTCGGTACGTACCTGTCTAAAACGCATTTTACGATTTCCTTGAACTTTTTCCATAAACACTCAACATTGTCAGTGTCGGAACAGAAATTTTCGTTTTGATCTGTTAGGTAGTCTGAAATCTGCCTTCTGTTACTCTTGCTAAACAGATAAACCTTCCTCCCTTTTTTTTATATTCCTATTAACTTCCATATTCAGGGATGCTGCAATGGCCTTATGATCACTGATTCCCTGTTCTGCACTTACAGAGTCAAAAAGATCGGGTCTGTTTGTTATCAGTAGGTCCAAGATGTTATCTCCACGAGTTGGTTCTCTGTTTAATTGCTCGAGGTAATTTTCAGATAGTGCACTCAGTATAATGTCACTCAATGCTCTGTCCCTACCACCCATCCTAAACATCTGAGTGTCCCAGTCTATATCTGGTAAATTGAAATCTCCACCTAAGACTATAACATGCTGAGAAAATTTATGTGAAATGTATTCCAAATTTTCTCTCAGTTGTTCTGCCACTAATGCTGCTGAGTCGGGAGATAGGTAAAAGGAGCCAATCATTAACCTAGCTTGGTTGTTGAGTGTAACCTACACCCATAATAATTCACAGGAACTATCCACTTCTACTTCACTACAGGATAAACTACTACTAACAGGGACAAACACACCACCACCGGTTGCATGCAATCTATCCTTTCTAAACACCGTCTGTGCCTTTGTAAAAATTTCAGCAGAGTTTATCTCTGGCTTAATCCAGCTTTCTGTACCTATAACAATTTCAGCTTCGGTGCTTTCTATCAGCGCTTGAAGTTCTGGTACTTTACCAATGCAGCTTCGACAGTTTACAATTACAATACCGATTGCTGCTTGGTCCCCACATGTCCTGACTTTGCCCCGCACCCTTTGAGGCTGTTGCCCTTTCTGTACTTGCCCGAGGCCATCTAACCTAAAAAACTGCTCAGTCCATGCCACACAACCCCTGCTACCCATGTAGCTGCTTGCTGTGAGTAGTGGACTCCTGACCCATCCAGCAGAACCCGAAACCCCACCACCCTATGGTGCAAGTCGAGGAATCCGCAGCCCACACGGTCGCAGAACCGTCTCAGTCTCTGATTCAGACCCTCCACTCGGCTCTGTACCAAAGGTCCGCAGTCAGTCCTGTCGACGATGCTGCAGATGGTGAGCTCTGCTTTCATCCCGCTAGCGAGACTGGCAGTCTTCACCAAATCAGATAGCCACAGGAAGCCAGAGAGGATTTCCTCCGATCCATAGCGACACACATCATTGGTGCTGACATGAGCGACCACCTGCAGATGGGTGCACCCTGTACCCTTCATGGCATCCAGAAGGACCCTTTCCACATCTGGAATGACTCCCCCCCGGTATGCACACGGAGTGCACATTGGTTTTCTTCCCCTCTCTTGCTGCCATATCCCTAAGGGGCCCCATTACGCGCCTGACGTTGGAGCTCCCAACTACCAGTAAGCCGACCCTCTGCGACTGCCCAGATCTTGCAGACTGAGGGGCAACCTCTGGAACAGGACAAGCAGCCATGTCCAGCCGAAGATAAGTATCAGCCTGAGACAGAGCCTGAAACCGGTTCGTCAGACAAACTGGAGAGGCCTTCCGTTCAGCCCTCTGGAATGTCTTTCGCCCCCTGCCACACCTCGAGACGACCTCCCACTCTACCACAGGTGAGTGATCAGCCTCAATGTGGGCAGTATCCCGGGCAGCCACAGCCGTAGTCCGATCGGGGGATGCGTGGGACGAGATGGCCGTCCCTGACAAACCCCCAGCCGGACCCCCACAGTGATGCCCATTGGCAACAGCCTCAAGCTGTGTGACCGAAGCCAACACTGCCGGAAGCTGGGAGCGAAGGGATGCCAACTCAGCCTGCATCCGAACACAGCAGTTGCAGTCCCTATCCATGCTAAAAACTGTTGTGCAAAGAACGTCTGAACTAATCTACAGAGAGCACAAACAAATTGACACAAAATTTAAATGGTTATTAAAATACAAGATTGCCTAGTAAATGCAGTAATGCTGCTACTTGCGCACTGCTGACACACTGCTCGGCAGCGGAAGGAGACTGAATAGTGTAAAATCGCGTGATTTTACACTATTCAGGTACTAAAACGCGATGCTACAACTCTCAAATACTATAATACGCCCGAAATTTATGAATTAAACAATGCAAGTACCAAAAACACTCAAAGAAATTAAGAATTAACCTATGTAGCAAGTAAGTGAGCTAGGAGTATACGACTTTCTGCTGGCAGCTGCTTATCCAACGGCGGCAGGGAGCACACTGGCTGTGACCAACCGACACTGACCGTTCAAAACAAAAACAGAAGACAGACGACTATGCGAATTTACACTATTCAGGTACTAAAACGCGATGCTACAACTCTCAAATACTATAATACGCCTAAAATTTATGAATTAAACAATGCAAGTACCAAAAACGTGCAAAGAAATTAAGAATTAAACTATGTAACAAATAAGTGAGCAAGGAGTATACGACTTTCTGGCGGCAGCTGCTTATCCAACGGTGGCTATCCCACGCAGCTCAAACTTGGATGCCTGCCTTTCATGGCCAGTGCACTGTCAGTGCGCTTTTTTGTAGTTTGTTTCATCAACTGATTTAGTTGGAAGGGATGGTGAGAAGCTTTTGGGAAGTTGTCACTTTGAAGTTGTCCATGAGGTGTACTTGGAAGCTAAAATTTGCATTATCTTAATTTTATTGGCTGAAAACATTATGTTTTCAAATGCTACATGTGTTTAGTAATTGAAGACAGCGTTATTCATATGTATTGACAAAATAAGCTCTCAAATTCTAAAACACTCTGCAGAAATACTTGTACATTGGAAAATCATCTCAAATATAGGTAACTTGGCAACAATGGTTTGTGATAAAATACATGGACATTATGGTCTTCATAGGTAGCACAACACCATTCAACATCCGTGTGCAGTTTGGTGCTGGAAAAGAGAATGAGTCTCCCGATGACAACATTGGGATGTGCCTGAGATATGAGCAGCTTCCTTGTACGTCATAATCCATATGGCACTTGCTAGTCAGCTTTGTGTACACAATACAACTGTTTGGTAAGTATGTCTCACAATTCTGTATATTCAGCAGTAATAATTAATCAAAAGCAATTAAATACTGAAAGGAACACTTGGCATGACAAACATAAAATACAATTATAAAGCATATTATGGGGATGGTCTTCATAATACAACACACAGAGTAGACTTGTAAGGGTAGAAATACATCATTTCCATGTGAGACATTGACATGATAGTTCACTACTCTTGATAAAACCATTCAAGAATGTAGTAAAGTCAAAGACATAAAAATGTTACTGTAGTGAAGATATTACAAATAAAATAAAAATTATGGCAAACTGTGCCTGCAACTGCAGATTACAACTATGTGTTGGACAAGAACTTGAACCTGGGACCTTTACCTTTTGCAGGCAAGTACTTTACCAGGTGAGCTATCCAAGCAGAAGGGCACCTTTGCTTAGGTGAAAGGAGGAACTGGGCCTCTTACCTCCACCCCTAGTTCACAGGGAAAGGAAAAATATAGTGTAGTCAGGTGTTTATATTTCAAGATAATGATTTAAAGGTCGTTATTATGCAGGTTTTTAACAGCTTGGAAACTGGTGATTTTTTATGGCTACTTACATACCCCAGGTCTAGCACCCCAGCCCACCCCCACTCCCACTCTTGTTCAAGCATGACTCACAACCTGCACTCACAGCTTTACTTCCACCAGTACCTCATCTCTTACATTCCGAATTTCACAACAAAATTCTTCTGCTTATCTTGCAGGTATGGAAGGAAGGAGATGAGGTACTGCTGGAAATAAAGCTGTGTGGATGGGTTGTGAACTGTACTGGGATAGCTCAGTCAGTAGAGCACTTGCCTGCAAAAGGTGATGGTCACAAGTTCAATTCATGGTCTGGCACACAGTTTTAATCTGCCAGGAAGTTTCAAATCAGTATGCACTCCACTACATAGTGATAATTCATTCTGGAAACAATCCCCCACACTGTGGTTAAGCCATGTCTCTGCAATATCCCTTCATTCAGGAGGGCTATACCCACAAGGTATGCATAAGAACTTCTGTGAAGTTTGGAAGGTAAGAGGTGAGGATCTGGCAGAAGTAAAGCTGTAAGGGCAGGTTGTGGGTTGTGCTGAGATAGCTCAATCAGTAGAACACTTATCCACAAAAGGCAAAGATCTCAAGTTTGAGTCCTGGTCTGCCACAAAGTTTTAATCTGCTGGGAAGTTAGATACCTTTTGTAGTCCTTTTAAGAGTAAATAAAGTTTTACGAGTATCTTTAGTAAATATCATAAGCCACTTCATTAATTAAGGCTATAAATTTATTCTACGGAAGCAATATATTGTAGCTACACATCTGTTGTAATGTATTGTTTAACTCATTCTGGATTTCCTTGTGATGGGGTCTATTGAACACTGTCTGTGAATGAATGAAAGAAAGAATCAGTTTCTACAACTGCATTTCTCAGTCTGTGGTCTTGTGTGTATTAATAACTTTCAGGTTGCTTCATTTTCAGTTATTCATTTTGTATTTTATATTATTGTACCTGCTCAACAACAAAAATTATGTACTAACTATGGTAGTCATATCCAACAACAGTATCTTCTCCAATTTTTCTGTTGTTGGTTGCTTTTTCATAGTTTCTTCATTTTTTATGTGCTAACAATGTCAACAGCTTTTTTGTACTATTTGATTCAGGAGAAGAGTGACTGCATAATAACAACAAAATTGAGAATTAGTGTAGTGCAGGTTTTGGACTGTTATATTTAAAGAGAGAGAAAAAAAGAGAAATTTTAGAATCTTGCCTTTGCAAACTTTTGAATAACTTCTCCGTCAGGATATAGAAAGCCAAGAAAATTTAAGCTGTGCAGATGGTGACAAAGGCATATAGAATGTATTAGTGAAGACCAAAGGGAAAGGAAGGAAACTGGGTTAACAAATAAAAGTTTTGAAAACCTGAGAGACAACAATACATTTAAAAATACCACTCCATTTTATTCCCAAAGTCTATGGCACTGGTACAGCAACCATGGTAATGTTATAGAGAGAATTCAGTAATGGTTGCAATAAAGATAGATTTATTACTTCTTCATTTGTAATGCATTTCACATGTACACAAAATAGGGCCTACTTATGTATCATATATGTACAACATAATAACAGATGTAAACAGGCCCTAGTTTGTGTTTAAGGGGCATTGTCTCTATATGATTATCTGAAGATGTCTTTCAGTACAGGTAAAACATGCCGCAAATGAAGAACTAATAAATCTATCTTTATTGCAACCACAGCTGAATATTCTCTATTAAAAAAAAAAATTAAAAAAAATTATATTTCGTCCCCACCTTGTTCCACTCATTCTTGCTCTATTGATTTACAGTTAGCTGCTCCTCATCTGTCTCAGATATTGTTAGAATTGAAGGAAGACTTCTATTTTTCTGCTTTTGTAAATAATTTGCTGAAATTAAATTAAAAAAGAGTTAACTTCAGGTATCATGAATAACAGTTTCTTTCTGTAGACCATGTACTATATGGACATTTAACACATTCTTTTTTCAGTTTCAGGTTCCAGATAGTGTGTTATATGGATCATCAGTGTCCATCCACCAGAGGAATTTCCGTAACATTTGTAGGATAATTTTTAAAGCACTACTCACTTGTTTTGACTACTAGTAAGTTATTCCTGAAATTTGTAATATGCTGAGGATGCTGTGTAATAGGGAAAGGTGAAACCTATTGAACACTCATACTGTTTTGTTGCTTTTAATGTACGTGAGATTCCTTTAAGATCCTCTTGTATATGTTTCAACATTCAGCTGTGATGTGTGTGTGTGTTTGTGTGTGTACATATATGAAGTATTTTTTCTATGCATTTGTGTGTATTTATTGAATCATTTGCTGTTTGAATGTGTGACTGTTGCTACAGTATTGTGCCACATTTAATGTATTTCTCAAAAGAACTCTCAGTTGTTTTCAAAACAGGAAGTTTCAACACCCAAATGTGCACTAACTTACTATGCAACAAACCTAAGCAAACTATTACATTTCCTTTGTATGTTTCTCATATTTGTCACTCAAAAGCCATATCACTTTCAGAAATGAGCCATTTTTTGTATTCCATCGCAGAATTTCAACTGTTGAAAATCGAGGTTAAATACAATATTACTTTCAGTTTTTCCATGTGATTATTTTGTTGTTGGTTGCAAAGTATTTATGGAGTTGTTATTGAAAATTAGTTATTGTTTCTTTGGTCACAACTATAATTATTTTTCTGAGATATGTTAGTTTAGAACACAAGAGTTTTTGCAGAATTTTCTGCGAAGAAATATTCTGTGCTGTTTATAATTTTGTCATTTGTACTTTCAGCTGTGTATTTATTTCTTGTAGATGTCTGTGATGACAAGCTGTTTGAAACTTGTGCTGTAGGTGCTTCTCATAAATATTTTTCTTCTAATCTAAGGCTGATGCATCAAGCATTACAAATGCAGTTGTCCTTTTTGGTATGAATTAGTTACTTCTGTCTGTCTTCTTGCACAACTGACACTGACTTCTCATAATTGAGAAAGTCTGTTAAAAGAGAGTAATAGTTTGTGACACATAATTTTGTAAATTTCTGCACCCATCACTTATGACAACGTAAGATAATTTGTATGATTTCAGCAAGTTTTTCCGTATATGTGGTTGGAGAAAAAAGAAATCTCAATGAACATGCTGTCCATAACTTACAATGTTATTTGCATAGAAAGGTGCTACCTTAAAAACAATGAACTGAGTAATTGATGTTTCTGTTGTTCTTTCTGAAATTTTTTTAAAAATTTTATTGACTGATGAAACTTACAAAAAATCACTTCTTTGGTGAGTGTGGCAGGTGTAATTAATGTAGCCTTATTTATAGGATATAACTTAGCAAAAACCTGTTCCTGAAATTTTGAAAATAGATTTTCATGAAATAATTGCTATCTTTTTTCAGTGGCTAGACAAATCATAATTTTCAGCATTTCGATGGCACTGTCACATAAGTTCAATCAAATGTTACTACTCATACTCCCCTTCTTTGTATATATACATAATATTTCTGTGCATGCTGTGTAGGTCTAACAGTGTCAACATTCTCATGTAATTCATACTAGCAGTTTTTCAAATTCATTTAAGTTTCATTTTCTTCAGACTGTTAGTTACTTGCATTCTGCACAGGTGCCTAATGCTTTAATTAAGTACCTGTACCTCTTATGAATTACTTATTAAAGTTGCCAAATCTATTACACGATTAATGTTTAGTAGAAATAAAAATAAACACAAGATGTGTGCCATGGGAGACAGTCACTTTTGTCAGTCTGTCAGTGAAGAAAATTCACTTTCTCTGTACTGATCATAATATTAAGTTGTTTTCACAGTGTTGTATACCTAGTCTGCTACTGTTACTCATGACAGTAAAATTTGCCTTTTCAGCCCTCTGATAATCAGTGACAAACAAACATTAATTTTTCTCTTAATTAATTTTACTTGACAACTATTTATTAAAACACATTTCAGAGTCTTGTTTCCTCTCAAGATGTGCAAACAAGTAGTCTCAGTCAGCAGATGACTACATTACACCTCCTACACACTGGTATCTGATGTTGTGACACTTTTAGTCAATCTGTGAGACAATCTCCAATGGCTCAGTAGTAGCATTTCCATAAGACAGTGTGCCAGGCATAAGTCCAAACTGATACTTCCATGTGCTAGAGAACTACAATCTCCGTATTTGTGCTGACTTGTCTACAAATACAGTGAACAACATCTATTTTAGGAATGCAGTTTATAGTTTTTAACTGATTTAATTCCTACTGTATCCTGCCAATTTAGAATGTCCATCAGTACAGGTAATACACTGAGGTGCATTCATCTAACACCACAACAATATTTTCATAACACTGATGTGTCAACTCAGTGGTCCCATGATAAATTTATTCTCTGGAAACTTTTAGTATCCAGGGCAAATGGATCAGAAGAATGTTGAGGATAACCTGTACCTCTTTGCATATGCACGGTTCTTCAGGTACTTTTCTAGTCTGTAGGAATGTTATTGTTTATTTAATGTCACAGTATTTATTCACTGTACAGTTTTGTCTGACAATAATTTCTTAATGTTATGAATTATTGTAGCGTAAAAATACATTTGTAACAACACAAAAAATAAACTTAATTTGAATATCAACAAAAAATTCACTTAGAAAATCCAAGATTATTTAACCTTTTACTTATACTTAATAAGAATAATTTCATTTACATACAGCCATCCACTATTAATTTTGACTAACACAGAGATTTAATGCCATGGCAAGAAAGTGAAATAAGGAGAAACAATCATTTAAACCTCATTAATATTTTAACAATATTATTATGTCCTCATTAGTTGATCCACAGGTAGCATTAGGCAATATCTAATTCAAATAGGTGGAACAATTACAAAAGAAAAGTGAATGGGTACCTTTGAGAGATGAAGTAGTGAAGACAGCTGAGGAACAACTAACATATTATGAATAACATATGAGCTGTTAAGTTTAATTGATGAAAGGGGAGAATATATAAATGCAGCATGCAAAGCAGGAAAAATGGGGTATGTATGTCTAAAAATGATATTGAGAGGAGGTGCAAAGTGTGCACATACAACTGTTTGGCTTCGGCAAGACATGATGTTGCAAGGCCTCATTAATTACCATCTTTGTCTAATATATTTATCTCTTTGTCATCTTTCTTCTGTGAATACCCCTGTGCAACCTCTTCCTGATGGTACAGCAAGATCTACCTTCTTGTCCTCTTCTTCACAATAGCCATCCTTCAGATGCTTCTGAAATTTATCTCAGTCATCATACATGTCCTGATCTGAGAAGTGGACAACAGATTGGACCCTTCATTGACAATATTCATGTAAAGCTATTCCCTTGGTATATTATTTGGAGTAATAACATTTTCCTTTGTCATGTATACTGTACAAGTAATGTAAATGTTAAGTCCAGAAACAAGAGGTGTCTGCTGTGACCTTTCTCTGGAGCAGTGGCACTCATTCTGTGGGTGTTTTGAAATATAAGGTGTGCAAAGTCAATAACTAATTTGGAAATTTTGTTCAGAGGTTCATTTTCCTTATATGTCCACATAGCACAGTTTCTTTTATTTTGTTTATAAGAGCGAAACAAACAAACTTGTTTGACGTATAAAATGTATTAAAAATATCGAAAAAGTGGTAACATTTGAAGTTCAGTCATGAGTGTGTGTAGTTTAGTCATTGTTCTTATGTGGTTAGTTTTCTGATGGAATGGTGTATATTTTTCTGTTCTTATTTTACTAGGCCCACGATTGTTTGATCTTGTTGATTGGGGAATGGTGGTGTGTTCCAAAAATCTTTAAGTTTCATTTTTGGCTGACTTCCTGTTGCACTTCATTCTACAAATATACATAAGTTTGAGCACATCAGTTGGTAAATTGTATGGTAAGCTATATGTCTTTTTTCTTTAACACTGTCTTTTCTGATTGGATGGATTGAAAATTACTTTCCTTCTACTTCTCGCATTATCTTCTTCATTAGCTTTTTTCAGTAACTGTGGCTGTGCGGATTTCTCAACAGCAATAAAAATTTCTAAAAATAAAATTCAGTGTGGTACACATGATAATCAGGCAAAGTGGTTTTAAATAATTTGCTTATAGCTATTGAATTAAAATGTATATGTTAATACATCTTCTAACACGTTGACTGCTGCATGCTTAGTGATAAATGTTTCACTGTCTGGCAAGGCCAGGCACACTAAAGTAACTGGAATCTGACATGTCCCAGAGACACTGCATAACTGGCTGATGGTGTTAACAATGAGTTGCTGAAAACACCAAAGACTACAGCAATGATGGGTGAACAACCAGAAAACATGATTGAATGACAAGTCCAGAGTGTAAACCAAAGCAAGAACCTAGACATAGCAATATGTGAAACCAAGGAACACTTTGAACAAGGAAAGATAAGTAAATGTGGTTGGAACATGACTGAAGTTCAGACAACTACCCTGCTAGCTTTATAGTATGGCCATGGGTGCCAAAAGGCTGGCATGTGCGGTACAGCCTACATGTAGTGCAGAGTCAGTGACAGCAGTGCTCACATGTACGGGGTGTGCTGCCTAGGAGCTGTCATCTAGGTCCATGTGTTCTGGCAGGCTTTCAAACTCATGGGCTGGAATACCTGATCCCTCCCCTGAAATTGGGCCTGAAGCACATAAGCACATAAGATTATGTTTTGGAAAGTGAAACGGAGGCATGGTTGGATGTTCCAAGAGAGGAGCTCACCAGCTGGGAAAAGGAATGTGGGATGTTGGGCAATGCTCCGGGTACTGGCGGCATGGGAGATGACTTTTGAGTGGGCAGACACTATGGTGAGGACTCAGTCTCCATACTCACATCCATGGGAACCACCGATGATTGTCTGGAGCCTGAATAATATACATGTGGTTGAGTGATTTGCAAGGGTGGGCACATCAACTCTGAGAGACCCTCAATGGTGGCACAGTCAGTAGATGAGGAAGAAGTTGGCTGGTGTGCTGACACTCCAGTTCCTTCAAACTGTCAACTGTCAGAAGGTGCCACCCATGGGGGGCCACCACTGTAGTTGGCATCCGCAAAGGATACTTGGGGGGGTATTGTCCAGCATGTCAGATCTGGGGTTCCGAGAGCTGTGGTACCAGAAGGTGAGGAGAGTATGTTGCTGTTGCACAAGGAGGAGCTCTGTGAGACTGTGATCATGGACATGGGTGGTCCAGTAGGTGCTCAGGAACATTGTGAGTGTTGCTACAGTGGTGAATGTGCCCATTGCTTTCAACGTTTGTTGTTTAAATATACGTACCATTCGCTCCACTTCACCATTGGAGACTGGATGAAAAGGTGCGCTAAATGGGTGCTTAATGCCTTTGTCTTTGCAGAACTGTTCAAAAGCTCTCGCCATGAATTAGGGCATGTTGTCGGCCATGAGTGTCTCGTGAAGTCCTTTGATTGTGAGAATCTGGGTAAATGCATTGGGCATGGCTGCTGTAGGGGTGGATGCCATGCTAACCACACATGGGTATTTGAAATAATCAATAACAACATTTGAGCCACATAGAACCCAGAAAGAGACCTGCAAAGTTCAGATGAATGTGGTCCCAGGGGTGAGGGGGAGTTGGCCAGGGGGCAAAAGACTGTGCTGGAGGAGCCTGATGTTGGGGACGTGCAGAACAGCTATGGATCATGACCACCAAGTCTTTTTTCAGTCTTGGCCAGTAGGCATATCACCTGGCAAGAGCTTCCATCTGTGACATACCCCAATGTCCACAATAGAGGAGTTCCAAAGACATGAAATGTAAGGTAGTTGGAATGACAACACAGTGAGAATCTGATTCCACATCCAGCAGGGGAACATCAGAGACAACAAACAAAAGAGGAGAAAGGTGAGCCATTGCCAAGAGTTCTGGATCAGCTGATTTGGAAAAAATAAGTGGGCCACCTAAGAAGCACACAGTGTGCGATGTGCCATAAGATAGATTTACAGCGTGTGTCTGCAGTGATGTGAGTAGCGGTAATGGGAACTCACCCACAGTGCATTGCCATTTGATGTCAGTGTGGAAACAGGAAATCTCCTGTTTGTCAAATGCCAGGTCTGGTCCTGAGGGTAGACGAGAGAGCATATCTGCTTTTGTGTGTTGCACTGTAGGCTTTTACTTAATGGTGTAGCTGTAAGAACTAAGGAACAGCAAGCTGCTCTGGAAACTGTGAATATGGCTCAGAGAGATCACTACCAGTGTTTTGTGGTCAGTAATGAGGACAAACTTAGTACCAAAGAGGTATACATGGAATTTCTTAACAGCAAAGACGATTACCAAAGTCTCTTTCTTTACCTGTGAGTAGTTTTTTTGAGCAGGCATCAGTGTGTTTGACACATAGGAGATGGGTTGCTCAGTACCAGCAGCTTGCAGGAGTAACTTAGAATAATAACTCACTTTACCCAAAAATCCCTGCAGTTCTTGTAGGTTTTGGGGACATGGGAGAGAGTCAACAATTGCAAATTTGCAATTGTGTGTTGAATCCCATCTTTGTTGAGCAAGTAACCTAGGTACTCCACTTGCTCCTGAAAAAACTGGCATTTGTGGAGTTAGCACTTGAGCTCTGCGTCATGCATTGTAGTAAAGAGGTTACATAGGTGGTCTTGGCGTATGGCACAAGTAACTATTTAGTCATCTAGGTAATTGGAATGGACATGGTTAACTGTTCCATGTATCTGTAAGCATGGAAGAGATCACAAAGGTCAAATTTTTGTATTTGTACAAGTCAAAGGGGTTATTGATGACCATAATGCATTGTGATTACTCATCCAGTGGGATCTGTAAATAAGAATCAGCAAGGTCTCTCTTAGAAAAGTACTTACCGTCAACAAGCTTAGTGAGGAAGCCCTTCAGATGCGATATGGGGCAGGTTTCCATGTGTGCCTAGGCACTGACTGTTGACCCTACACAGAGTGGCCTAAGCACTAATTTTGACAGGTTCAATTACCCCAGCTTCATGAAGGTGATCAAGTCTGAGCTTAACCACATCCATATCAAGACTGTTAGCAGACAGGTCTGACAGAAATGGGGCACTGCATCTGGACATAGAGAAATATATACCTTGAAATTGGTGAGACCTCCAGGCCAGGTTCGATCAAAGACACGAAGGTCATCAAGGTCCTGTGGTGGAACTGTGTCAAAGATGATCTGACCTTTGTCCATGATGAGAAATGCAAACAGTGAGAAAATATCCAGGCTAGAAATGCTGCCAGCTGAGTGAATATTGACAACACACAGTATTGTAGGTCATGTAACCTTCTTATATGCTGCCATAGTTGTGGATTGACCTCTGAGGGGAATTCAGGTATTACCATATGAAGCCAACTTGTAGGAGGGTGGGACCAGTGCTGGGGTAACACAGACGGGCATGTATTAGGAGGTTCACCAGGGAAACTGTCGCTCTTGTGTCTACTTGGACATGAACATCCTGATGTTAGTCATGAGATCAGTAAGCAACTTGGTAGCAGGATTGCTCTAAGGAACAGTGGCCTGGAATTCATGCACCATCGCCTGTGCAAGTGGGGAGTGGGGTTTTACTGTCCCAATATTTGATGGCAGACAGTTCAAAGATGTCCATCCTTTCCACAATGGGTGCAATGTGCACACCGATCTGGACACATTTGTGCATTGCAAAACAGTCAGGGTAAGATGAGAAACTCAACTGCTTATGCATATCTATTTCATACTCTTCCTCGGAAAACTGTAGGCGTAATTTTTCTCTTTAGCTTGTGATAAACATTACGAACAGTTAGTTTCTTGCCATTAACGGCTTTCCGCGCGCATGTTTCATTACGAAGCGGGAAGCATTGTCGTTCATTTACACGGTATGTACAGGATGTTTCAAAAATGACCGGTATATTTGAAACGGCAATAAAAACTAAACGAGCAGCGATAGAAATACACCGTTTGTTGCAATATATTTTCAGGCGGACAAACTTTCGAAATTACAGTAGTTACAATTTTCAACAACAGATGGCGCTGCAAGTGATGTGAAAGATACAGAAGATAACGCAGTCTGTGGGTGCGCCATTCTGTACGTCGTCTTTCTGCAGTAAGCGTGTGCTGTTCACAACGTGCAAGTGTGCTGTAGACAACATGGTTTATTCCTTAGAACAGAGGATTTTTCTGGTGTTGGAGTTCCACCGCCTAGAACACAATGTTGTTGCAACAAGACGAAGTTTTCAACGGAGGTTTAATGTAACCAAAGGACCGAAAAGCGATATAATAAAGGATCTGTTTGAAAAATTTCAACGGACTGGGAACGTGACGGATGAACGTGCTGGAAAGGTAGGGCGACCGCGTACGGCAACCACAGAGGGCAAAGCGCAGCTAGTGCAGCAGGTGATCCAACAGCGACCTCGGGTTTCTGTTCGCCGTGTTGCAGCTGCGGTCCAAATGGTTCAAATGGCTCTGAGCACTATGGGACTCAACTGCTGAGGTCATTAGTCCCCTAGAACTTAGAACTAGTTAAACCTAACTAACCTAAGGACATCACAAACATCCATGCCCGAGGCAGGATTCGAACCTGCGACCGGAGCGGTCTTGCGGTTCCAGACTGCAGCGCCTTTAACCGCACGGCCACTTCGGCCGGCTAGCTGCGGTCCAAATGACGCCAACGTCCACGTATCGTCTCATGCGCCAGAGTTTACACCTCTATCCATACAAAATTCAAACGCGGCAACCCCTCAGCGCCGCTACCATCGCTGCACGAGAGACATTCGCTAACGATATAGTGCACAGGATTGATGACGGCGATATGCATGTGGGCAGCATTTGGTTTGCTGACGAAGCTTATTTTTACCTGGACGGCTTCGTCAATAAACAGAACTGGCGCATATGGGGAACCGAAAAGCCCCATGTTGCAGTCCCATCGTCCATGCATCCTCAAAAAATACTGGTCTGGGCCGCCATTTCTTCCAAAGGAATCATTGGCCCATTTTTCAGATCTGAAACGGTTACTGCATCACGCTATCTGGACATTCTTCGTGAATTTGTGGCGGTACAAACTGCCTTAGACGACACTGCGAACACCTCGTGGTTTATGCAAGATGGTGCCCGGCCACATCGCACGGCCGACGTCTTTAATTTCCTGAATGAATATTTCGATGATCGTGTGATTGCTTTGGGCTATCCGAAACATACAGGAGGCGGCGTGGATTGGCCTCCCTATTCGCCAGACATGAACCCCTGTGACTTCTTTCTGTGGGGACACTTGAAAGACCAGGTGTACCGCCAGAATCCAGAAACAATTGAACAGCTGAAGCAGTACATCTCATCTGCATGTGAAGCCATTCCGCCAGACACGTTGTCAAAGGTTTCGGGTAATTTCATTCAGAGACTACGCCATATTATTGCTACGCATGGTGGATATGTGGAAAATATCGTACTATAGAGTTTCCCAGACCGCAGCGCCATCTGTTGTTGAAAATTGTAACTACTGTAATTTCGAAAGTTTGTCTGCCTGAAAATGTACTGTTGTCCCAAGCATATTGCAACAAACGGTGTATTTCTATCGCTGCTCGTTTAGTTTTTATTGCCGTTTCAAATATACCGGTCATTTTTGAAACACCCTGTATTAACAGTGAGAATCACTGCACAAGCAGCGTTTACGGAGACACTGACTGTACACGATTTTTGAAATAAAAATTACGTAGCTTAAGTATGATTAAGAAAAAACAATGATAGCTGTTAGTACATCAGAATGTCTTAAAGTTTCGTGTACAATGGCACAGTAATAAGTAAGTTGAAATTGCTCCAAGAGCGGAGTAACACCAGTGTACGAGAGTTAGGCTGCTGATCAATCACCGCGCTTATGTTTTTTTACATCAGGTTTATTCCTATGATGAAGGGCGCTATCCGCCACGCATCGTATGGTGGTTGGTATAGATGTATATGTAGAAAAATATCGATACGGGTAGTGAGACTACTTTTAAGTTATACAAGCTGGGAACCGAAATTGTCGTGGCTAAGACAACGGTAGAAGCAGATTCAGGAATTGCAGAAATGTCGGGAATTAGTGCCAACATAATCTTATTTTTTGCATGAGATAGGGGAACTGTAAGACAGAAGTGCACTCGTTTCGTGTGCGCGGCAAGAAAATTGACGAGATAAGGGGAGTTAAGATATAACGAGAACCTACACATTCCTGTACTAGAGGCCAATGGGGGTTTACATAATGCAGACGCTCTTGGCAATACTAATGACTAACTCTTAACTCACGAGGTGTGGTCTCTCAGACCACGTCAGAATTTTCTGAGTCGCTCTCGTAGGTCAGTTATGGTGGAATGGTTTTATACACCACCTAGCCTCCTTTAATCACCAACCTACAAATTATTATTGTCAGTTGCGTTATCACCTTATTTGATTGTTACTGACTTCTTGTTGACATGTAATGGGGTTTCCTGGACCGCGCCTCGTGAACTACGCACCTGTTTTCGTCAGTTCAGTACAAAATGTGTTCGCAAGAATGTGACAATTTTACGCACTCTGACTTCGATGAAATGTAATGGAGAATGATGTCAATTACACAGAACAAGAAGTAGACAAAGAAAATAACGATTTTTCAATAGCTAGTGATCAGAATTGTGCTAGCGAACAAGAGGACCATTCAGAGGAAGAACTTCAGGACAATGGTGATGAGCACCTTTCTGTTTCTCCAACAAAAGACTTGAAGTGTTAGTTAAAATTAAATGTGTTCTGAGTGGTGGTAAAGAAAAATGTAGATCTCAGTACTGAATGTTAATTTTGCAGCCTTTCTTTTTCTGACTGTCGAGTTCAGTTTTTATATGCGAGTTTAAACCCCGGAAATTAGTTTTATGTGAAAATTTGCTTTCCACAGAGATACCATAATTTTTCAGAACGTAAAATTGAGCTGTCTAACAGTTCGTTTATTGTACTATTGAAAACACTTCACAAAAGTATGTGATTTTTGCGTGATACAAAAATAAAATACTGCTGGCTTTATTTAGTACAATAAAATCAACAAGGGATATTGAAACAAATGGTTCAAATGGCTCAGAGCACTATGGGACTCAACATCTTAGGTCATAAGTCCCCTAGAACTTAGAACTACTTAAACCTTACTAACCTAAGGACATCACACACACCCATGCCGGAGGCAGGATTCGAACCTGCGACCATTGCAGCCGCGTGGTTCCGGACTGAAGCGCCTAGAACCGCTCGGCCACCGCGGCCGGCAGATCAACAGGCTTAAAAGAACAACACTAGAAAAAAAAGAAAAAAAAAATCGCGGTGATGCAGATGGAAGGAGCAGCCAACTGGGCAGCTTCTCTGAATTTAGACAGGGATGGCGTACAACGAGTTTGAAGAATCTTTCGTAAAGAAATGCTGGTCAGCGGAAACGCAAGGAAAGGTCAGGGATGAACTGAGCCTACGAACATACCGTAGACAGACGGAAGGGTTATTAGTTGTTTAGTTGGAAAATTCACAAGAATTAAACATTTATTTGGACAGGCCAGTGAGAGAAAAACGATTAATAAGATGAGTTATGAGAGTATAAACGCAGTATGGAGATGACAGCGCAGAAATTTTATGCACGATGAGAGACAATACATCACACCGAGAGGAGGAAGAAATGCCTAGACTATGGTGCGAAAACGGTAGACAGAGGATAGGATCCAGAGAAGTATTAGATTAGTTTCAGCTCGTCCCCGCCATGGAACACAGGTGCAAAATGTGCAATTCCGAATTATAAAAAACGGGAGACATAACACAAAGATCAGACGAAAAAAGTTCAAAAATTAGGCAATAATATGCATTAGGGTTCAAAAGCAGTTAGCGAGTAGTAACGCAACACGTGACAATACAGTAAGTGACGAAACCCATTGGTAACAATATGTTGTTGTTGTGGTCTTCAGTCCTTTGACTGGTTTGATGCAGCTCTCCATGCTACTCTATCCTGTGCAAGCTTCTTCATCTCCCAGTACTTACTGCAACCTACATCCTTCTGAATCTGCTTAGTGTATTCATCTCTTGGTCTCCCTCTACGATTTTTACCCTCCACGCTGCCCTCCAATACTAAATTGGTGATCCCTTGATGCCCCAGAACATGTCCTACCAACCGATCCCCCATTCTAGTCAAGTTGAGCCACAACCTTCTCTTCTCCCCAATCCTATTTAGCGCCTCCTCATTAGTTATGTATATAATCCAGCCATTGAAAAATGATAGTATGGTTATGACGACTCAGGAGAGGAAGCAGTAAATGCAGAAGGAAATTATCCAGAGAATCAGAAGATACCATATTAGAAGTATCAGTCATTTCCAATTCTGAGCCACTGAGCGACCTTCCAATATTGTTTGAGGTAGTAGCGGATACGCACGCGGAAGGCAAATAGATGTCACTTCAACAATAGCATTTTTCGAACTTTAAACTGTAATTAAAGATGAGACACGAGATATGAACATGAAAAACATCGTAACACTATTTGAAATGTTATCCACAAATACGTGCAAACTAGAAGAGTGCGAGCAAAATGTTGCGCTTGAAGAACTAGATGTAGCAGACGGTTCTAAATTAAAGTTGTAATGGTTTTGAAGTAAATCTGTGTTCTATGAGAAAGAACTATGAACTTCAAAAGAAAGACGTATACAAGGCGAATAAATACTCAAAATACATGTATTCTGTCAAAAATAAGGAATTATATACTTTCAAAACGAACATAAACGAGTTGGAAAGGGAATGGTTGTTCGTGCCAGAAAAGCGATAAGAGAGAGTGAGGATGCAGAACAGGACGGAAGCCGACGGTGCAAAGTCCGCCAGTTTCGTTCTCGATAGTATAGCAGGACGAATGTGGATAACGATGACACAAATAAAACTTCAAACGGAGCTGGGAGGAAGCCACGACGACGAAAGGAGAATCAATGCAAATGAAAATGCAGTTCTCTTATTTTTTCTTTCATTTCGAATACTTACATCATTTAAATAAAAAGCTCACCAAATGTATGCCAGTTAACAGATATCTAATCATCACTTTTTATGGAAAATGAACATATTGTTTCTAATTACATATTGCGCGCAAAAATTCCAGTTTTGATTGCAAATATAAATCCTTAATTGTCGAAATGTTATAAAAGATCGTTAATAAAGATTATTTAAACTAAGAAAACATTACTAATAATTTTTGGGACAAAAAGGAAAAATCTTGTACCATTATTTGGTCTATGTCCAATTGCCATGACGGTTATCGCTGAAAGAACTGGTTTTCGGTCAAATCGTTTTTCTTTTGATGTCAGTTTAACTTGACTATGAGACGCCTCAAAATATTCAATTTCTGAGATAACCGATTTTCGGCGTTCAAACTATTTCCCGTAACAAACGTAGAAGTCGAACCAAGATTAAAAAAAAAAAAAAAATTGACTCACTCAGTTTCAAGATACATAGAATCAAAATATCAAATTAAATAGGCAAATAAAAGAAAATTTAGCCAATCCACCGTTCGCTGCTTTACTCGAAAAGTGATAAGTGATTGAATATGACAAAAAATTAGCAGTATTTACCTGTCATTCTAGTTTTTTTGAAGCTCTGCTCAAAAATTGTATTGTAATCGGGGACCATACAACTACTTGGGAATTACGAATAGTCAATGTTAATTTGTCCGTTTACAAGCAAATAAAGGCAGGCACGAGCAGCCGATCAGCTACTTTCTGGTTTCATTGTATACCAGCAGCGAATTTTCCCCTTTATTGTTTCTAGAAATGACAGACAAACTTTAATCTCTTGAAGTCAATCAAGCGTTGCACTTCATTGCTACATCACTTCGTAAAAATATTTCCAGACGTCGGTTGGTGGCGTTCCGCAATACAATTAATGTCCCGAGACCTACATTATTGTTTCAGCAATGCTGTAACAATTCTCACGCCCTATGTTTGTTGCTCGTTTCTGTCGTCATTGTTATTAAAATAGCACTAATCGCTTTTAACATAGCCTATAATAACGCTATATTTCAAACCAACGCAACTTTTACAAATAAAAATCACTCCTTTTTTAAAAAAAAGTGTTATTTACAAACGAAAAATTTTGGCAGTGCCGCTATGGCCAATTAATATTTCGGTTTTTTACTCGGTTATTAGTTAAAAATAAAAAATCGCCTGTTGTAAACGAGACCAAACAAACACCAATCATTCAGAACTGAAATATCGTTGTCGGTTTTAACTAGACAGTTTCTGCTACCCGTAATGTCCATTGTTCTGTACCACAGATGTGATCTTACACGAGTCAAGTGTGACAAGCGTCGCAGGAACATGGAAACCAATTTTCATTGCGTCCAGCATACCGTACAAAGGCTGCATTTTTACAGTTACTACCGTACCACTTCAATATCAAGCGATTAGAACCGATCTGGATCGACTTAAGGGGTTTGTCGCGAGAAATAACAATACATTTAAGCTGCCAGACGTACTGCACTAATGCACGAAGTTTTGTCACACGTCACTGCCGAACGCTGGCGTGATGCGCAACGGTATGTCCTAAAAAAAGTAGATGAAAAAGTGGCGTTTCGATGGCTTCGTGGATTCTATTGTTGAGCACCTCGTTCTCAATGTAGCAGATGAATGTTCCAGTACTGGAATGTATTCCTCGGCTTCAGGTATGGAAAGCGTTCAGAGATTACCAGACAACTGACTGTATGTGTTACCTTCAATGACTTCAATATCCAACTATACTGTGAAATCCCTGCAGTATACGCTTTTGCGTCACATGTAGTTCACGCAGAAAAATTACTCTTTTTTTAAGCACGGAATTTTCATCACTCTCGTTTTTAATTACAATACTATGCTAGCTAAGAATAAAAGCATGTTATGGTTTCCGTCAGGTCCCCTAAAAAGACGATTCCACGATTATTTCGTTCTGTTAAAAAAAATAAATTACATTCGAAGCTTTAGTGTTTCTATACTCGTCTCTTTTTACGTCTTAACTACAATAGCACCAAAAAGTATTGGCACACGTGCGTATTTATCGTTGCTGGTTACAAACGGAGCACCTTCCGGTATACAGCACATGTACGTGCTACCTCACATACCAGACATTACAATTCTGCCTACAGTGTCTAACATTAACAAAGAAATGCAGTGTTAAGGGCAAACATGTATCTCCTCTGCTCACAAAAAGTATTGGCACAGAGTGTGGCTTCTCGGTATATTGCTGGGTTTTCAGGTACCGTAACGCCATCTGCTGACGCAATAGACACTGCGTGTTGTTGACGGCCCAGTCGCTAGTATGTTGCTGTATTGCGCGATAGTGGTCAGCATGGGGCCGAAAAAAAGGGACATTCAGTGGCGTTGCGTGACAGAGTGGTATTGCTCCATTCACAAGGGAGAAGCTATCGATAAAGCGGAGCAGAGGTGTCTGTTAGCTACACCACGGTACGAGCCATCATTCATAAAGTAACTGGAGCAATAGTGAATAAATGTCGTCCTGGACGTCCAAAAGTGCTTGCAACCCGAGAGCGTCGCCGTATTATCGCACTTGCGCGTAAGGGACCTGCTACAAGTGCAGCAACTATTGCTGAGGTTGTTCAGACAACGTCCTCCAAGACGGTTAGTGTTCAAACTATACGAAATGTGATGAATGAGGCTGACATGCATGGACGTTCTCCCAGGAAAAAGCCATACATATCGGAAATTAACCGGCAGAAACGCCTGCAGTTGCCAAGGACTACACCAGCAAGCCGATGGAGTTTTGGAACACTGTGATATTTAGCGACGAATCGAAGTTCATTGTGTTCGGATTTGATGCAAGAAAGAGTTTGGCCCAAGTCAAATACGCACCTCGACATCAAACACATGCATCCCACAGTCAAAGACGGTGAGAGCGGTATCATGGTCAGGGGCTGTATGGTGGCGTCCGGCGTTGGAAATATAGCTGTAAGCCACGGTACAATGGATCATATGAGATACATCGACCCAAAACATACCGCCATGGTTCAAATGGTTCAAATGGCTCTGAGCACTATGGGACTTAACATCTGTGGTCATCAGTCCCCTAGAACTTAGAACTACTTAAACCTAACTAACCTAAGGACATCACACACATCCATGCCCGAGGCAGGATTCGAACCTGCGACCGTAGCCGTCACGCGGTTCCAGACTGAAGCGCCTAGAACCGCACTGCCACACCGGCCGGCATACCGCCATGAAAACCCGGAAGTGGTTACTGTACAATACACCCAGAAGGGTTCTGACACCACCTCAGAGCACTGATTTGAACCCCTTTACGAACCTGTGGGCTCATCTTGACACACAAGTCACAAAATGGCGTCCGTCCGGTAAAAACGACTTGGAGGAATGGTCGAAAATTACCCCTGATATCACCCGGAATTTAATACAAAGCATTCCTAGGCGTTTACATGCTGTTATAGATGCTAAAGGGACGCACACCAGCTATTAGAAGGTGAACATCAATGAAGAAAAGAACACACTGTCCGATTCATACGCGTGTGCAGAAGAGCGATGTTTATTCTCATAACACTGTATGTTACTTTATGGACAGGTGATTTGGGCATATTTGTAACCTATCTAGTGTAAGGTGGCACCTGTCTGGGTTCTGTGCTGAAATATATGTTTCGTTTAACCCACAACTACTAAAATGTAACTGCCAATACTTTTTGGTGCGATTGTAGCTACAGCTCTTCACATCGCTGCAGGTTATATGGGCCAGCTGACTGGCCAATGCTGTCTAAGTTAAATGCACCGGCAAAGCTTTTGTCCTGTATTATCGCTCAGGCCCGCCACACCCGTTCTGGTATACCTCTCAGGTAAACCTGTACAGGTGACCTGTACAGCGAAACCGGAGCGTGTGTGCCAGCCGCAGGCCAAACTGTACAGGCGTAGCGACCTGCGCAGGAGACCGAAAAGAATCAAAATTAAAAACTGCGCGGACGTGTAGACTTGAGTGTGTATGTGTGTCACTCCGACACGCCTGTACAGGTTTGTGGTTAGCTGGGGCTAGCAACCGGAGTAGGGAGCGTCGGTTGTCTTTGTATTTAAGTGTATAACAATGTTAACTACTGACTACAAGCACGGTAATGCTCAACTCTTGTGATCAGCATGTCAAATCGAAAACGTAACCAAGTGACAGACGATTTTATCGAAATGTATAGGTTGGAACCTTGTCTGTGGCAGGTGAAAAGTAAAGAGTACCACAATCGTGAAAAGAGAGATGCAGCCTATGAAAGACTTGTTATTAAACTGAAGGAGTTAGAACCCGGTGCTACAAAGCAGTCTGCAGTTAAAAAACTAAACAATTTACGAAGTCATGTATGTAAAGAGAAGAAGAAACGTGACATGTCAATGAAATCGCGAGCTTCAACAGGCAATGTTGTGGTACTTAGATTTGTTCGATTTTCTTGGCGATCAAGATACTCCCGGATGGATGTGAGATCAGACGAAGCAAGTACTCAGATTATTTATAATACTCATTTAACTTAATTTAATTTATTAAACTACATTTTGTATTTACAAATGGAAAGTTTATATTTCGAGTTCACATTTTTATTAATTAATGCAAAATGTATTGAACTTTATGAATATTAACTTTTTAAGACCAAACTTCTTCTTTTAGTTTATTTTTTGTTTCGAAGAACTCTATTGTCTTGCCATGGAACTTTGCCTTCATTCATGAAGCATGAAGTGAACCCACTTCAAGCTGTTTATGAGCAGATGTTAAGTTCCCGCGGTTCAGACGTTTCAGTGCGATCATATTTGATTCCGAGGTATCCAAACATGTCATGGCAGTAGTTGCATCGTACGTCTCCTGATAGGTACTGCTTGGAGGATCATAAAAGCTTGGATGTTGTTCCATCAAAAAATTATGCAATGCATATGTTGTCATCACCACTTTTATGTGTCCTCTGGTTCCAAATTGATTTGAGTGTGGAACATACGGAATCTGGATGCAAGTATTCCAAAACAATTTTTGACAACGTGTCTTGCACTTGAAATGCGGTAGTTGTAAATTTCTTTACTAGCTGGATCTAGTTGCGCTTGTCGAAAAGGCTTCATGATATTAAGAGTAAGAGGAAAGGCGTCATTTTCCACAAAAACGTAAGGTACATTTTCCAAATTTTCTCTAACATTGCATGGCTTTGGAAGTTTGAGCTTATTACTCTCTAACTGTTCATAAAATTTATTATTCTGAAGAACGCCTCCTTCAGAAACACGTCCATTAGTTTCAAAACCCACTACAAGGAACCGATGATTAGCATCCACTATTGCAAGAAGTATCACGCTATGTCTGCTTTGTAGTTGAAATAAAAAGATTCGGTATTCACTGTGGGAACTATGACTATATATTTACCATCCATGGCACCAGGACAATCTGTCTTCAAATGTTTTAGCACTAACTTTCCGCCGGCTGATGTGGCCGAGCGGTTCTAGGCGCTTCAGTCTGGAACCGCGCGACCGCTACGGTCGCAGGTTCGCAACCTGCCTCGGGCATGGATGTGTGTCATGCCCTTAGGCTAGTTAGGTTTAAGTAGTTCTAAGTTCTAGGGGACTGATGACCTCAGATGTTAAGTCCCGTAGTGCTCAGAGCCGTTTGAACCAATAACTTTCCATTTCTCAGCGGAGTCAGGAAACTGAAACAACAGCAAATTTTTTCACACTGTGAATGTATAGCTATGATGATTGCAACAGGTTTTATAAATTTAGTTTTACAAGCGAAATAAAAATAACATATTAAATAACACAGAACCAATGCTTGTTTAAAAGGTTGGGCTATAAAGAAAATAAGAAATAGTATTTTACAATACTACAGTGAAACTATTTCTTCAAAAGCTTTTAAAGAACGTTTGTGTTGTCTTTATCTTGTAGTTTTGTCTTATTTTAAATTATATTCCTGATATAAACAATAAAACCAGGGTAAATGACTTTTAGGGTCTAATGAAATACTTCCTTAAGGATGGACTCGAGGATGCTGCCCCACAAACACCCAGAAGTGAAGAACCCTCAGAGAAAAACGTGAGTCCTCAAAATTCCAAAGAACTCCCGATATCACGACCTAATTTGACAAAAAAAGAAAAAGTGTGAAATTGTCCAATGATGTTCTGCTACCAGTGAGAGATCATTTTAAAAAGCCTTCGCCCCAAGATGACAAGTATGATCTATTGGGAAAATCTATCGAAATGAGAATGAGGACACAGGAAAAACGCCAGCGTTTGATTGTTGAAAAAAAGAATCAGTGACCTCCTGCATGAAGCTGAAATGGGAATGCTTCACTTGCCATACAGCTTCGAATATCAAAGCAGACCCAGCTCAAGTACGAGCTCACCAAGTCCCACCCTACACAAGAAACAGCGCCTGCAGGACTTGCAACCAATCAAGAACGTCCACTTCCACACTCAGCAGCTACTTACTTACCTACGATTTTTGAGGCATTTTTAATTTTTCTATGGTCTTAATTGACAAATACTACCAAATTTTCAATTATTTTTCTAATTTCATGTATTACTCATTACTTTGCCTCAATTAAAATTTTATCTTTGAATTGTAAAAAGAGTTACTAAGAATAAAAAAAGTAAAAGAAGTGTGTACTTATTATACATACCTGAAGATACACTTCTTTCAGCACATTGTAAATGGCGTCACATGTCTCTGGAATTATTTTGCCAAGAACTTGGGGTGATACTATAGTAGAATATTGGGGACATTCGTACGATCGACCCGTTGCAAGAAACCTCAGAGTAGCTGTCAGTCTTTCATGGGCAGAAACAGAAGTTCTCACAACGGTATTTTTCCTTTGTATTTAAGGAGTCACAAGTGACAATAGTTTTTGGTAGGCATCTTCATGCATCCGCAAATAATTACGGTAATCGGAAGGATCTGAACATAACTCTCTTACTAATCTCGTATGAGTGTATTCATTTCTCTTTGTAGGCCGCTCTCTACACCACGTTTTTCGTTTTTGCTTTCTTTTACACTTCATGGCCATTAACAAACCGACTAACGCGATCGCGTCGTCTTCTTGTGTGCTCACCATTTATCGACAGACTGAATTAAAATCTTCCGGTTTGCCATAGTGTATGTGTGCTCCAGCCTTAATACCTTTCCGGTATACCTGTGCAGGTTTACCTAACAGGTATACCGGAACGTGTGTGGCGGACCTTAAGCAAGTAGACGTCTAGCCTGGCCCAGTAGCCAGCGTCAGCTTGAAACTTCTTTACAAAAATATTTTATTCAAATAGAAATCACTGAGAAGGCGAAACTTCTACATTATTTGATTTTGAAACTGCTGAGTGAAACTAAACGAACTGAGCCTGCTTTCTCTTTACTTATTCTTATCATTTCGACACTGACCTACAGAATTTGCTCCGACAATCACAACTCAGACTTCCTATTCATTAATTACCCACAATATTCAACGATAAGGCGATCTGATTGCTTTCAAATTAACTGAAAAGAAAGGCCCTGAATAAGAAGAAATCCTAACAATAACCTATACATTTCATAAGCCACTTACCTCACAAAAATCTCCATTACACGAACTACAGCAATGCCGCAAGCACCAAAACTGCCAGCTAAATAAAAGATTCTAACTACTGAAGGCTCTAACTACTCATAGGTATATGGTTATCAAAAGAAAATTTTGTTGCAGAGCAAACAATGTATTTACCTTAATAATATGACAACCAGTTAAAAAATTATATAATCGTGCATGACATCCAGTTCCAAAAATTATATAATCATCGACAAATTACATTTCCATGACGGACAAAAGTCCAGATCGTCTGCTAGCACTAATACTGCAAACCTCCAACACAGCTAATTATTGACCTCTAATCCTCCCTGGGGCAGGGGTGTTTGTGTTTGTCCTTAGGATAATTTACGTTAAGTAGTGTGTAAGCTTAGGGTCTAGGGGTAGCGTCTTTGATTCATAATCAAAACGTCTTAGGTCATGGGTTCGATCCCCGCCACTACCTAAATTTTGATAAATAATCAGCATTGGCGGCCGAAGACTTCCGGCATAAGAAGTCAGCCTCATTCTGCCAACGGCCTTGTCAAAGAGGGCGGAGGAGTGGATAGAGGTTCAGGACACACTCTTGTCCTAGGGGTGGGAAATTGCCCCTAAAGGCGGAAGAATCAGCAATGATCAACGACACGAGGATGCAGAAGGCAATGGAAACCACTGCATTAAAGACACGCAACGTGTATCCACAGGACATGTGGCCTGTATTTGAAGAAGTGTCATGATGATCTCTCCATTGGCAAAAGATTCCGAAATAGTCCCCCATTCGGATCTCCGGGAGGGGACTGCCAAGGGGGAGGTTACCATGAGAAAAAGATTGAATAATCAACGAAAGGATAACGTTCTACGAGTCGGGGCGTGGAATGTCAGAAGCTTGAACTTGGTAGGGAAACTAGAAAATCTGAGAAGGGAAATGCAGAGGCTCAATCTAGATATAGTAGGGGTCAGTGAAGTGAAGTGGAAGGAAGACAAGGATTTCTGGTCAGATGAGTATCGGGTAATATCAACAGCAGCAGAAAATGGTATAACAGGGTGTAGGATTCGTTATGAATAGGAAGGTAGGGCAGAGGGTGTGTTACTGTGAACAGTTCAGTGACCGGGTTGTTCTAATCAGAATCGACAGCAGACCAACACCGACAACGATAGTTCAGGTATACATGCCGACGTCGCAAGCTGAAGATGAACAGATAGAGAAAGTGTATGAGGATATTGAAAGGGTAATGCAGTATGTAAAGGGGGACGAAAATCTAATAGTCATGGGCGACTGGAATGCAGTTGTAGGGGGAGGAGTAGAAGAAAAGGTTACAGGAGAATGTGGGCTTGGGACAAGGAATGAAAGAGGAGAAAGACTAATTGAGTTCTGTAACAAGTTTCAGCTAGTAATAGCGAATACCCTGTTCAAGAATCACAAGAAGAGGAGGTATACTTGGAAAAGGCCGGGAGATACGAGAAGATTTCAATTAGATTACATCATGGTCAGACAGAGATTCCGAAATCAGATACTGGATTGTAAGGCGTACCCAGGAGCAGATATAGACTCAGATCACTATATGGTAGTGATGAATAGTAGGCTGAAGTTCAAGACATTAGTCAGGAAGAATCAATATGCAAAGAAGTGGGATACGGAAGTACTAAGGAATGACGAGACTGCAGGCAGTACAGGTGAAGAGGAATGGACATCTCTAAAAAGGGCCATCACAGAAGTTGGGAAGGAAAACATAGGTACAAAGAAGGTAGTTGCGAAGAAACCATGGGTAACAGAAGAAATACTTCAGTTGATTGATGAAAGGAGGAAATACAAACATCTTCCGGGAAAATCAGGAATACAGAAATACAAGTCGCTGAGGAATGAAATAAATAGGAAGTGCAGGGAAGCTAAGACGAAATGGCTGCAGGAAAAATGTGAAGACATCGAAAAAGATATGATTGTCGGAAGGACGGACTCAGCATACAGGAAAGTCAAAACAACCTTTGGTGACATTAAAAGCAACGGTGGTAACACTAAGAGTGCAACGGGAATTCCACTGTTAAAAGCAGAGGAGAGAGCAGATAGGTGGAAAGAATACATTGAAAGCCTCTATGAGGGTGAAGATTTGTCTGATGTGATAGAAGAAGAAACAGGAGTCGATTTAGAAGAGATAGGGGATCCAGTATTAGAATCGGAATTTAAAAGAGCTTTGGAGGCCTTACGGTCAAATAAGGCAGAAGGGATAGATAACATTCCATCAGAATTTCTAAAATCATTGGGGGAAGTAGTAACAAAACGACTATTCACGTTGGTGTGTAGAATATATGAGTCTGGCGATATACAATCTGACTTTCGGAAAAGCATCATCCACACAATTCCGAAGACGGCAAGAGCTGACAAGTGCGAGAATTATCGTACAATCAGCTTAACAGCTCATGCATCGAAGCTGCTTACAAGAATAATATACAGAAGAATGAAAAAGAAAATTGAGAATGCGCTAGGTGACGATCAGTTTGCCTTTAGGAAAAGTAAAGGGACGAGAGAGGCAATTCTGACGTTACGGCTAATAATGGAAGCAAGGCTAAAGAAAAATCAAGACACTTTCATAGAATTTGTCGACCTGGAAAAAGCGTTCGACAATATAAAATGGTGCAAGCTGTTCGAGATTCTGAAAAAAGTAGGGGTAAGCTATAGGGAGAGACGGGTCATATACAATATGTACAACAACCAAGAGGGAATAATAAGAGTGGACGATCAAGAACGGCCGGCCGGAGTGGCCGAGCGGTTAAAGGCGCTACAGTCTGGAACCGCACGACCGCTACGGTCGCAGGTTCGAATCCTGCCTCGGGCATGGATGTGTGTGATGTCCTTAGGTTAGTTAGGTTTAAGTAGTTCTAAGTTCTAGGGGACTTACGACCACAGCAGTTGAGTTCCATAGTGCTCAGAGCCATTTGAACCATTTGATCAAGAATGAAGTGCTCGTATTAAGAAGGGTGTAAGACAAGGCTGTAGCCTTTCGCCCCTACTCTTCAATCTGTACATCGAGGAAGCAATGATGGAAATAAAAGAAAGGTTCAGGAGTGGAATTAAAATACAAGGTGAAAGGATACCAATGATACGATTCGCTGATAACATTGCTATTCTGAGTGAAAGTGAAGAAGAATTAAATGATCTGCTGATCGGAATGAACAGTCTAATGAGTACACGATATGGTTTGAGAGTAAATCGGAGAAAGACGAAGGTAATGAGAAGTAGTAGAAATGAGAACAGCGGGAAACTTAACATCAGGATTGATGGTCACGAAGTCAATGAATTTAAGGAATTCTGCTACCTTGGCAGTAAAATAACCAATGACGGACGAAGCAAAGAGGACATCAAAAGCAGACTCGCTATGGCAAAAAACGCGTTTCTGGCCAAAAGAAGTCTACTAATATCAAATACCGGCCTTAATTTGAGGAAGAAATTTCTGATGATGTACGTCTGGAGTACGGCATTGTATGGTAGTGAAACATGGACTGTGGGAAAACCGGAACAGAAGAGAATCGAAGCATTTGAGATGTGGTGCTATAGACGAATGTTGAAAATTAGGTGGACTGATAAGGTAAGGAATGAGGAGGTTCTACGCAGAATCGGAGAGGAAAGGAATATGTGGAAAACACTGATAAGCAGAAGGGACAGGATGATAGGACATCTGATAAGACATGAGGGAATGACTTCCATGGTACTAGAGGGAGCTGTAGAGGGCAAAAACTGTAGAGGAAGACAGAGATTGGAATACGTCAAGCAAATACTTGAGGACGTAGGTTGCAAGTGCTACTCTGAGATGAAGAGGTTAGCACAGGAAAGCAAAAAAAAAAAAAAAGCTTAGGGACTGATGAACTTAGCAGTTAAGTTCCATAAGATATCACACACATTTGAACATTATATTAACCTCTAACCTCCGTCACTGCTGACTACTCACTCCCAACTTCCATCACTGCTGGCTGTTCACCTTCAAGTTCCATCACTGCTGGCGATTAACTTCCAACTGCTAGTCCGAGCAGCCACAGAGTCTCTTACAGAGTGCACACAGCGCTGTCAGAGTTATAAATGCAGAGCGCTAGTAGCGCTGCTAACATACAGACACATAAACAGCCTACTTACAAGCTGTGCGAGCGTGAGAACCAAAATCTGCTCTCCTCCCGGCTCCGAGGCAAGCTACGCTTTCAATGTAAGGTGACAACTATTAATAATTTGTTACGTTACAACACACATGAAATTCGGAAGTTACTGGCACTCTGAGTTTGCAGGTATGACAGAACTCCTAGATACTTATTGTGGAAGAAGCTCATTGTTAAATGAATGTGGCTGTTGATCGTCAACGCAATGCACTGCAAAAATCCGACCGCTTTGTGGCCTCCTTGTTAGTCGGCTCCCTCTCCCCCCTCCCCGCCAACGACGGCACCAGGAAGCGAGAGCCGGTTGTAGCCTGGAGAACACTTGTTTCCTTGGCAGTTTGCGCATAACAATTCGCGTGTCTAGATTTCACCGTCTTCCAACTGCTCTTAGTGCTGATGTCAGCTGCAGGTTACGCAGAGGGGACAACGTTTTTGGACGCCATACGTGCTGGCATACACCTTCACCAGCGGACCGGCCGGCCCTAGGAAACATTGTATAGCAGGCGCTGAACTAGGTGTGCCTATGGCAAGAGAAGTCCAAGACACGGCCCCAGGCTACGCGCCGATAAGGCCCCCGAGACAGCGTGGATACAGGCCGCCGCCGCAGTCGCCGCCGCTGCCGCCGACCGAGCTGTCTCAGACTCTTCATCTCTTAATTTCTCAGTCTCTGTACCTCAGTCCGTCGCAACGGGACTCAGTTCGCATTGTACCTCAATACGTCGCTCTGTGCTCTAGTCTTCCGCAGTGACAGTCGTCGCCTCCTGGCTTAGCTTGCAACGAGGGACCGTTAGTCATCGTATGTTGTTGTTGTTGTGGTCTTCAGTCCAGACACTGGTTTGATGCAGCTCTCCATGCTACTCTATCCTGTGCAAGCTTCTTCATCTCCCAGTACCTACTGCAACCTACATCCTTCTGAATCTGCTTAGTGTATTCATCTCTTGGTTTCCCTCTACGATTTTTACCCTCCACGCTGCCCTCCAATACTAGATTGGTGATCCCTTGATGCCTCAGAACATGTCCTACCAACCGAACTCTTTTTCTAGTCAAAGTGTGCTACAAATTTCTCTTCTCCCTAAATCTATGCAATACCTCCTCATTAGTTATGTAATCTATCCATTTAATCTTCAGCATTCTTCTGTAGCAAAACATTTCGAAACCTTCTATTCTCTTTTTGTCCAAACTATTTATCGTCCACGTTTCACTTCCATACGTGGCCACACTCCCTACAAATACTTTCAGAAACGGCTTCCGGACACTTAAATCTATACTCTATGTTAACAAATTTCTCTTCTTCAGAAACGCTTTCCTTGCCATTGCCAGTCTACATTTTATATCCTCTCTACTTCGACCAACATCAGTTATTTTGCTCCCCAAATAGCAAACCTCATCTACTGCCTTAAGCGTCTCATTTTCTAATCTAATACCCACAGCATCACCCGATTTAATTCGACTACATTCCATTATCCTCGTTGTGCTTTTGTTGATGTTCATCTTATATCCTCCTTTCAAGACACTGTCCATTCCGTTCAGCTACTCTTCCAGGTCCTTTGCTGTCTCTGACAGAATTACAATGTCATCGGCGAACCTCAAAGTCTTTATTTCTTCTCCATGGATTTTAATTCCTACTCCGAATTTTTCTTTTGTTTCCTTTACTGCTTGCACCCAGCTGATTCCAGACGCCATATTTGTTTACAAATGTGGCAGTATACATGTGAAGTGTTACGACAGAAAAAGGAACCTGTGACCACTGGAGGTACTCTAGTTTACTTATTAAAGTTTACCATTAAATATCAGTTTAATTTTTTGTCAAAAGTTATCCAAAACCATATTCTGAAATAGTGTCTTGTTTCTCCACTAGGCAGTGCCACAAGTTCCTCCAAATGTCGTAACACAACATACACACATATGTAACACTAACTAATGTAAATCCACCCGATGATGGAGGTTTAAACCTTCGAAAAGCGTCGTGGGAAAAATAAAACGGTGACTGGTTTGAGATAGATTATATAATGGTAAGACAGAGATTTAGAATGGGGGAAAGAAATACACTAGAAGAAGAATGGGTAGCTTTGAGGGAAGATATAGTGAAGGCAGCAGAGGATCAATTAGGTAAAAAGACGAGGGCTGGTAGAACTCCTTCGGTAACAGAAGATATATTGAATTTAATAGATGAAAGGAGAAAATATAAAAATGCAGTAAATGAAGCAGAAAAAAAGGAATACAAACATCTCAAAAATGAGAGCGACAGGAAGTGCAAAGTGGCTAATCAGGGATGGCTAGAGGAAAAATGTAAGGATGTAGAGGCATATCTCACTAGGGGTAAGATAGATACTGCCTACAGAAAAATTAAAGAGACCTTTGGAGAAAAGAGAACCACTTGTATGAATATCAAGAGCCAGTCCTGACAAAACTCTACCATCTGGTGAGCAAGATGTATGAGACAGGCGAAATACCCTCAGACTTCAAGAAGAATCTAATAATTCCAATTCCAAAAAAAAGCAGGTGTTGACAGATGCGAAAATTACCGAACTATCAGTTTAATAAGCTACGGCTGCAAAATGCTAACACGAATTCTTTACAGACGAATGGAAAAACTGGTAGAAGCCAACCTCAGGGAAGACAGCTTTGGATTCCGTAGAAATGCTGGAACACGTGGGGATATACTGACCCTATGACTTATCTTAGAAAATAGATTAAGGAAAGGCAAACCTAGCATTTGTAGACTTAAAGAAAGCTTTTTACAATGTTGACTGGAATACTCTCTTTCAAATTCTGCAGGTGGCAGGGGTAAAATACAGGGAGCAAAAGGCTATTTATACTTTATACAGAAACCAGATGGCAGTTATAAGAGTCGAAGGGTATGAGTGGGAAGCAGTGGTTGGGAAGGGAGTGAGACAGGTTTGTAGCTTATCCCCGATGTTATTCAATCTGTATACTGAGAAAGCCGGCCAAAGTGGCTGAAAAACTGATTCAACTCACTGATGTCATCTTTAGTGCCTTTGATAAAAATGATGATATCATCTACATATCTGTAGTAGTAGATGATATTTTTGAGGAGGTGGTGATTGGAATTCAAGATTTTGTCTTCTAGGTTACTTATAAATATTTCTGCTAACAATCCGGAAAGATTTGAGCCCATTGCCAGACCATCTGTTTGTTTGTAGATTGAATCAGTTTTTCAACAACTCCCATGAAAGCATAAAATTCGCAGTTGAACACCAAAAAGATGACAGTATAAATTTCCTAGACCTTACCATTACAATAAAGAATAACAGACATCAGTTTGAAATTTATCGGAAGCCTACCACAACACATACTACAATCCACAACTCCTCTTGCCACCCCGCAGCACACAAAATGGCAGCATACCGGTACATGATTAATAGAGCTATCCAACTACCACTCTCAGAAGATAAACGTGATCAAGAAATTGAAATAATAAAACAAACAGCTATTGAAAATGGCTATAAAAACTCCATAATAGACACTCTAAAACACTCAATAATGGCAAAGCAATCACAACACAAAAAACAAAAAGAAAATAATGTCTTGCATACAATCCCCTTTCTGGGTAACATTTCGTACCAGATTGCTAATGTCTTCAAACGGAAAGGCATAAGCATATCCTTTACAACAGACAACAAGATTGGACAGAAGTTACCCCACAACATCGGCACACGAAACCCACTTCATCACACAGGTGTGTACAAAATTGAATGTTTGGACTGTGACTGCTTCTACATAGGCCAGACAGGCAGATCATTTGAGATTAGGTTCAAGGAACACATGGCAGCACTAAAAAACAAAAAATACCACACATCAGCAATAGCTACCCACCTACATGAAACAAAACACCATGTTAACAACACAAGTATTAGCATCCTACACATCCAACCAAAAGGCAGAAAACTAGACATCCTTGAAACACTCCAAATATACAAACACCAAATGAAACAACCAGAATCCATTTTAAATGACAAAAATGACAATATTTACAATAGTATCATCTCTGTTTTCAGCAACTGCCTACACTCTTAAAATACACACACACACACACACACACACACACACACACACACACGTGCACATATCCTGATATTTACTATAGTATTGACAGCCGCCAAGAGTACAAGAGATTGACCTCATTCACAGATAATTCATCACACCAACAGCTTGTACCCCCTGTCAGCATCAACTACTGGCACAAATGTATATCTATCTGCATATTTTATAACATTAACCAGTGTATTACCCCAACCTTTAGGCAGCTAATATATGCAACATGTAATCTTAAGACTCCTTTCCACGTAAATGTTTCCTCTCATATAATCACTCCTTCCTTTCTCTCTCTCTCTCTCTTTCTTCAAAGAGTGTCATCTATGTATGATTTTACTGCTGTAGCCAATATGATCATTGTAATTCAAGCCTGTAACATTTTACCTAATTGTTATTAGCAAGTATGAAGTTTAAGCCATTTTAACATTTCACCTGATTGCATAAACGAGTACGAATGTTTAGCTGTTTTAACCTTTCAAAATTGGATTTATATACCACCTGAAGTACACACACATATATTTGACACCTCAAAACAAACACCTCCAAATGGTTTAAATGATTATTCTGTAATAATGTTGTTACAATGTATATTCTTTGCACTTTGCGATTATGTCTTCTCTTCTGCTGTACGAACCTTGCACCCAGCTGATTCCAGACGCCATATTTGTTTACAAATATGGCAGTATACATGTGAAGTGTTACGACAGAAAAAGGAACCTGTGACCACTGGAGGTACTCTAGTTTACTTATTAAAGTTTACCATTAAATAACAGTTTAATTTTTTGTCAAAAGTTATCCAAAACAATATTCTGAAATAGTGTCTTGTTTCTCCACTAGGCAGTGCCACAAGTTCCTCCAAATGTCGTAACACAACATACATACATATGTAACACTAACTAATGTAAATCCACCCGATGATGGAGGTTTAAACCTTCGAAACGCGTCGTGGAAAAAATAAAACGGTGACTGGTAACAGTAAACTTGTTGTTTCATTTAATGTCAGTAACAGTCACGGTAAAGCCTAACCTAAAAATGTTCGCATTTAAACTTGTAGTATCTCGAGGCCTCTTGCATGTATACAACCTTCTTTTATGATTCTTGCACCAAGTGTTAGCTATGATTAAGTTATGCTCTGTGTAAAATTATACCAGGCGACTGCCTCTTTCATTTCTTACCCCCATTCCATATTCACCTACTACGTTTGCTTCTCTTCCTTTTCCTACTGTCGAATTCCAGTCACCCATGACTATTAAATTTTCGTCTCCCTTCACTATCCGAATAATTTCTTTTATCTCATCATACATTTCATCAATCATTGTATATAGTTATGATATGGACACTGACAACATAGAACTTCAGATTGAACATCATAGAAGTTAAGTACTCAGTTGTAATAAAGTGCATCTTAACCACGAGTGCATTTTGCGTTGTAGTGAGAGGAAACCGGCCACCCAGCTACAATACTACCCTCTCCTCATCCAGCCAGGAACCACAAAACGTTACAAGAAGGCACACACACAACACCACAGACGTCCATACACGGTCCACTACGCTAGTGTTTACCATAGCTCGCCTCTTTCCACCTGTGGTGCAGACAGCAGTTACCTGCTCTTCTGGGGGTGTGCGTCTGCTGTTTGCAGGCTGCCCCCCAGTCATGGAGCGGCCTCTCCGTTTATTCTTAAGGCGGTGCAGCGTCGCTGCTGCCTCTCGTCTGTTCCACACGCCTTCTGGGATCTTTGAGTGCCGGTATGCCACATTGGAGATCGTGGTGGGGGGGGGGGGGGGCTTTGCGTCATCGTCTTTCTCGTCTTCTTCATCCATGTCCATATCAGTGTAGTCTGGATGCGTCATTGTAACTGGGGGACGGCCAGACTAACAAGGAGACAGTATAGTAGTCGGATTCTTGCAGGGCAGTGTCTGAGACACTGTGTTGAAACCAATAGCTGCATTCAGATAAGAATGAACTCGAAGACTGCGATTATGGTTCTGCATTAGCTGTGGGATATATCAGATCAAATGAAAATTTGTGCCGGATGGGGATTCGAACCTGGATTTCCCGTTTGTCGCTGATGTAGATCCATGATTATAATCTGCGACTACTTTCTTAATTTAATGCGGCTGTTGATCGTCGACGGAGTGTCTCAGACACAACAGTGGAGTATTTCCTGCTATGACAAGGCAATGACTAGAGAGAACAGTGTCTCGTCCTGTGCAGGAATCATGTTAATAAAGCGCGAGCTCAAGGAAGAGTAAACACCAGGACACATGGACACTTGAGCCACTTCTGGAAGTGTGCTCCAATAGCCGAATTGGTTAAGGCGACCACTCACCACAAGTGAGAAATACATGTTCGAGTCCTGGTCTGGCGCAAAGTTTCATTTGTTCTGAAATGTTCTACATCTGATGCGGAACCATAATCACAATTTACGAGTTCAGTCTTAATCATTTTTTTAAGTTATCCGTGTGTCTTTAATTCGCTAAAATTATGAAATTTGTGTGGTGATCTATGTGACTGCGTGGTAGAATGCATGTCTGCAAGTGGTGGCCCGGGCTCAATTCGCAGCTGAAAGAGAAATTTTAAACAAAAATAGAAGTTCCATGAGTACATAAACATGCAAACGGATTTAGCAGCATTCGAGAGTAGTAATCAATGGTTCCACTCTAGTTTTTGTAATTTTTTCGCTTTTTCCCTTTCAATTGTAATAACCATCATTTAAATATAACATTCATCAAATATATGATAATTAACATATATTTAAGTAACATTTTCATAAAAATTGCATGTGAATTGAGAAAAAAACACAAAAACACACATTTGTATGGCGTGCTCGATGCCGATAAAATTATTATTGTCCGTGTTTTATTACGCTAATCAGTCTGACTCATGTGAGATCACAGTTGTGGTATAAAACAATGGGCACAGTCGAAATAAAGAGTATTTGGTTTTTCATTTTTGCGCCAAAAATTTACTTTCTAATTTTTTTAATTTAAACGATATTTATTAACAATATAAGTAATTTAGGTTTTATGTTTGCAACGAAAACTGGAATTTTGCTTCCAGTATGTAATTACAAATAAGAAAACTTATATTTAAGAGAAAGATAATTAGGTATATGTTAATTGGTGTACATTTAATGAACTTTATATTTCAATGATATAGGTATTTGAAATGATTGGCGAAAAACGAAGAAAAAGCCACAAATGTGACTCGAACCAGTAATTATCAGTCTCGAACGGTTCGGAAGTTTTCCGTTTTTATATACTCTGGTGTCCAAAATTAAAGCAACAAACTGCTACTTCCTCATTCTGTGTCTAATTCACAATCTGTTAACAGATGTCTGTACGATCGTATTGGGAACGGAAGGTGGAATTTCGATGAATGGATGACAGCGGCAGTGGTGACATCAGGGCACCTATCAAACGGGGTAGTGTTTGCCTAGCAGTCCCGTATTTGCAGCTGCTGCGTACACAGTCACAGAGGGTGCACTATGGCACATACAGGACGCCTACAAAACTCTCTGCGATGGAGGGTCTAAGAAGAATGGAACAGGACGGTCGTAAATTGATGTGGTCCAATGTCTTAATGTGAATCGTTGAGTTGTTTGTCGGATGTGGCGCCAGTTCATAGAGACTGAAACTGTATCCTGAAGACTAGGTCAGGGCTGACCATTTGTGACACCAGAAAGAGAGGACCTTTATTTGGCTGTAAGGGCACGACGATTCTGTGTAAGTACTGCACAGCAACTGGCATCTGACCTCACAGCAGTAGTGGGGCAAAGACATCGTCGCCCCACTCTCCACTGTTGCCAGATTTCTTCAAGATGGCGGTTCCAAGATGGCGGTGATAGATATGGCAATGTCACAACGACGTCATGGCGGGAAGTTCAAATTTAGGTGGGAAGATAGACTGGGTTAACTCCACTAACCTAACCCCCTCTCTCCCCCCTCTCCTCCCTCCTCCCCTCCCCCTTCCCTCCTGTACTCCAGAAAATGGTGGGAAGTTCAAGTTCCAGCAAGACAATGCAACACACCACGGCTACCTCCGCTAACCTAAGAAAATGGCGGGAAAATAGGTCCCTTGGGCTACCTCCACTAATGAAAGTCCTCTGACTGCACCTCTTCATAGGAACTAACTGGGAAAGGACTCAGCCTGTGCTGGATGGGAAGGACATAAGTCTTTATTTTCAGTCTTTATTTAAACAGTTAGAGGCAATACCACCATTAAGTGTGTTGACGACGAGGTCTGGAGTCCAACTGACCTAGTACACAGTAAGGACACCAGGGGGTGTTTCGCACCTCCCATGACATAACCCAAGAAGGCTGTCTGGAGGATAAAAATGTCGGGAAAAGGACTCACCCTGTTCTGGGCTGCTGGAGGGAGAAAGGAGTGTACTTTATTTACTCCAGAACAATTTATTTAGGGACGGATTTGACATAGTATGTTTATTAAAAAGACACAAAGCACTCGCTATGATATTCTTGGGGTCACAATACACAGTTTACAGACCTGCAAACTACTCATAAATAATGCAGTACACTGATGTACAGACACGCAAACTACTCGTAAATCACACACATATTGCAGTATACTGATGTACAGACAAGCATACAGCTCGTAAATTGCCGAAATAATGCGGCACACAGCATACAGACATGCAAGAAACTTGTAAATTATCAAAAAATAATGCATGTGTAACACTATGCAAACACGCTCACAATGCTTAAACAGCCGAAAATAATGCATTGCACAAACACTCATTGCACGTGAAAGACGGTTTAGAACTATCATCAACTGCAATGTATCAGAGGCTCCAATGCGCACATGGGTCGACGCTACCGCGAGCCATCGCTGCTGTCGATGGCAGCCAGCTGGTGAAAGTCGCGTCTACAGCTAGAGTTCTACGAGTGTTATACTGATGTCACAGCACTCCAACACACACAAGCAACGCCCACCGTCCCCTGACTACTGGATTGCGCAGAACACAAGCGTTCACGCTCCCAGGAGTCGGGATACACCGTCGGCCCCCAGAAACAGTGATCGTGTCAGAACCAACTCGCTTTATTTGTTCATGAGACACAGAAAATATTAGATACTGACTCCCAGGTAGATGTCATTTTCCCTGACTTCCGGAAGGCGTTCGATACAGTTCCGCATTGTCGCCTGATAAACAAAGTAAGAGCCTACAGAATATCAGACCAGCTGTGTGGCTGAATTGAAGAGTTTTTAGCAAACAGAACACAGCATGTTGTTCTCAATGGAGAGACGTCTACAGACGTTAAAGTAACCTATGGCGTGCCACAGGGGAGTGTTATGGGACCATTGCTTTTCACAATGTATATAAATGACCTAGTAGATAGTGTCGGAAGTTCCATGCGGCTTTTTGCGGATGATGCTGTAGTATACAGAGAAGTTGCAGCATTAGAAAATTGCAGCGAAATACAGGAAGATCTGCAGCAGATAGGCACTTTATGCAGGGAGTGGCAACTGACCCTTAACATAGACAAATGTGGTGTATTGCGAATACATAGAAAGAAGGATCCTTTATTGTATGATTATATGATAGCAAAAGGAACACTGGTAGCAGTTATTTCTGTAAAATATCTGAGAGTATGCGTACAGAACGATTTGAAGTGGAATGATCATATAAAATTAATTGTTGGTAAGGTGGGTGCCAGGTTGAGATTCATTGGGAGAGTCCTTAGAAAATGTAGTCCATCAACAAAGGAGGTGGCTTACAAAACACTCGTTCGACCTATACTTGAGTATTGCTCATCAGTGTGGGATCCGTACCAGGTCGGGTTGACAGAGGAGATAGAAAAGATCCAAAGAAGAGCGGCACATTTCGTCACAGGGTTATTTGGTAAGCGTGATAGCATTACGGAGATGTTTAGCAAACTCAAGTGGCAGACTCTGCAAGAGAGGTGCTCTGCATCGCGGTGTGGCTTGCTGTCCAGGTTTCGAGAGGGTGCGTTTGTGGATGAGGTATCGAATATATTGCTTCCCCCTACTTATACCTCCCGAGGAGATCATGAATGTAAAATTAGAGAGATTCGAGCACGCATGGAGGCTTTGCAGAAGTCGTTCTTCCCGTGAACCATACGTGACTGGAACAGGAAAGGGAGGTAATGAGAGTGGCACGTAAAGTGCCCTCCGCCACACACCTTTGGGTGGCTTGTGGAGAATAAATGCAGACGTAGATGTAGAAACTGACGACACAACCTTCAGCTGCAGAGCCCTGCACAGGTCACCGTTGGGGTCCCACAAGCATGAGGCAGCGGCATCCTTTTAATACTTGGCACCTGAGAAATTCCTGTTGAAATGTGAGTTCACCTAGACACCATTGCTGGCGTGATGACGCATAGCTGCGGTGCAGGTCCAGTGTCGAGAGAGATGTTAGCATGGCAGCTAATAGGTTTTCAATGTTATACTGATGTCACATTTCTATGTAAATAAAGGAATGTCCGCCGCCCCCCCCCCCTCCCCCCCTGGATGTGCTGAAGAAATCTGTTCCAGAATAACATTGACTGCTTTCTCCTTAGAAATCCTAATGGGACAGCCCATTCATCACTGAATTTACCCGTCAAACTGCTGCCAGTGTGGGAGCACCATCTGTCATTGTTTTCTTGTTTTCTGCAGATGAGACATTCAGTGGCAGGAAGCTATTTTGTACAGATCGCCATATTGCATTGACAGTTAAACCTTGCAAAAGTGCCATACATATCGTCAAATATGGAAAGACTCTTACTCAATTACACTGCTCTGCCACTGAGGATGGGGGTTTGAATATTAGAGCAGTGAAACTGATTTCCAACGCAGAAATATATCAGCACGTACGATGTCAATGTACTAAACATACAATTCGTATCCTGCGCCATACAAAATCGCCCCTTTAGCATCATTCATATAGCTATCGACCGCCAGACAATCGTACATATACCGCAAAGGCAGACTGCATTAGCACATCATCCATAGCACTCAATTACACTGCTCTGCCACTGAGAACAGAAGCTTCAATATTAGAGTGTGAAAGCGATCTACAACACTGCAATATATCACCACTTACTGTGTCCATGTAGTAAACATACAATTTGTATCCTGCGCCATACAAAATCGCTCCTTTGCAGCATTCATATAGCTATCGACTGCCAGACACTCGTACATATACTGTGAAGACAGACAGCACCGTATATACTCCTTGCAGCACTAGATATTTTCCTACAGCCGACGGCCACAAGAGACCCACTTCTGACGTGTGACCAGAGCGCCCTCGACGGACTGAAGTCACTCACCGAACTGTTGTACAATTACAAGTCCGTTTCTACACCAACCTCGATACTCTGGGTATTACAATAACACATGTATTTTCACACATGGTTTGTCAAAATATAACATTTACAAGATACTTCTCGATATCAAGCAAATGGAAACATCGTTTGCATAGCAGTATCGCTTGTGGAACATAATTCCTAGGAAATAGACTTTAAATTATTTCTCTAGAATCCCCAAACTTAAGCAAGGTTGAGCTTGCTGTAAACCACTGAGTAACTAGAAACTTATCCTGTCTGCGAAAACCTTTACGTGAAAACTAAAAAAAAGGAGAAACTGATATTTTCACTAGCGAATACCGATGTCAGTGATGTAACAGATTACAAATCATCCCTATAATTTACAAAGTCAACTAAGGTGTTTTTCATGTCTAGAGAACCACCTAACTTGTCTTCCACCTGTCTTTCACCTGCTAGATGCGCACACAACAATCGATGTTCTCTCAACTAAATAAAGACTGGAAATGTGAAGAGGCAGTCAATCGGATGATTTACATGGGAGGGAATAATGGTCCAGCACAAACACATGTCCATATTGAATCTTCTCAAATTTCCACACGATCACGAAAGCTGTCCAACACAAACTAAGTATTAGTTTGCTATTCGGCCATCTAGAGGACGACATGGTTAAGTCAGCTACATTCCTGCATCCCAACAGGTCTCTCCATTCGGACAGCTCCTACCATTAGCCAGAAACGTGAATCCTTCCCGCCACAGGCAACAGGTGCTGCGCGGCACGCACACCCATTCAGACAATCATTCTAGGAAACCGATCACATTTATATATTTTATCATTGTACTTACAATTAAATATTACGGACATGGTCTCAGCTGAACGACATTCGACAATGAGCGAAGTATTGGAAATATGGACTGCTGATGGGTGTTGCTCTGGAAATAGAAATATCTGTAGCATTCTTATGACTTGACATACTCTTCCCTTTGCTATCACAGTATTCCACGTCAAATCCATACCTAGCTCATGACTGGACATAGTCATTTCCTACTAAGTATAATACTTCGCCAATAACTGATTGCTGGCAATAGTAAATAATACTGACCGAAAATCAACGATGGTTGGACATGTCTCATAAGTTTTTCTTGCAAGTGGTACCACTGTGTCTTAGAAAGGGAAACGTAATCGTCTTACAAACCGCCAGATATTAAAAAACACTACCATATTGTTATCATAAGCGGTCATGGTTCTACAGGTGCACAGAAGTATCCATGTTATAAGCTTTATGAATCTAGGTATGGCATTACCACCGAATGAATTGGTTTTTCCAGACAAATACCAGGACACTAAATATAGTCAGTGAGCGTAGGTGTGTACATTATCAGACTAGCAGTGTGGTTACAAATAGCCCCCGACGCAACCTCGTGATAAAATCGCTGAATTTTGAAAGTGATTCGGCTAAGGAACGTCTTATGAAACCACAGTTTGCAGCTCCCTCATGCTGCCCCTAGATATTTCTCCAGTATTTGTAATGTATTCTGTCTTGGAACCATGTCAGAGGTTCCACGATATATCCACTGGATTATAGGTGATGGTTGATTGAAAAGGATCACAAACAGTAGATGGCATGCTTATTGAGGTCATAAGAAATGTGCATAGGCTTCTCAGATATTTAGTGTTATGCCATCTGCTAGAAATGATGTCTATGATTTGGAATCAAGTCTTTCCATTCAACTGCATGTCTCAATTGGATCCTATGGAGAAGTCCTTTAATGATTACAGGCACTAGTGAATCATATTTCTGGCACTCTCATATCTAGTAATGATTCACCTTTCCAAAACCTGTCTGCTACAGTAAAATTCCAACGTGGTTTTAGGTAGTCCCTACACACCTTGCAACTGCTGCCATTTCTGCAGCTTTGTGCATGTGATCGTTCCATTTAAGTCGGAATTGAGCGAAAGTTGGACGGAGCCATATCCACCACCTTCTGCAACCCGTGTAGAAACAGAGTGACCTGAGCTAGTGCGACTGATCCATGTTTCGATCATTCAGTGGCAATGGGAACAAGTTGTCATAGCTCTGCCAACAGTGTATGACGTGTAAGGCCAGTGCAAATGAAGCCTGCTCATATAGCACTAGATAGTACAGGAAATGGGAGAAAGACGAGTATTTTGCTACTGCATTGTGGTGTGTCCCCAAACTACATACAGATACTACATTCCGAAGCAGATCTACGTCCCTCAGACCCATTCACATATATCAGCCAAATATGTTATCTTCATTATTCAGAACCACCCAACTGAGAAAAATTACAAACTGTAAAAGCTCCACTAACTACATCCGATAGAGAACTCGATAAGATTTATACCGCATCTCTCTCCTCCCAAATATTAAAAACAAATACCGTCTGCATGCCAGCATCGAGCACATGTGACGATACTATTATTATAAATATACAGGTATTGATCCACTGCACAGACCAGTTTAAAGTTCCATCATATGTACTTAGGAGGATGTATCCCACAAGTCAAAGAGACCCTCCCTGTGACACTGTTTCGTTGTTTGAAACATTGTTTTTTTTCTGCTGTAACCTGTTTTGCACACTGCCATAGATTTTGTTTTTTCCCTCACGACTTCGAGGTCTTTGTCAGGTTCTAAACTGACATTAACACGTTCTGAACCTCACACTGGATTATTTTAAATAAAATACAGTTACAACTTAAGGAAACTGGGAAAGTTTGGCGGCGCTATGGAGAGTTTTCAAACTGCAGTCCGAAGGTGATTGACAGCCTCCACATTTAAACTCATCTGTCACAGTGACAGCATAGCTGATGGTTCTGCATTTCGTTTCGACTGATTCCTGATATTGCAGCCATGGGTGCGATCACTGTTTCATTGCTAGCCATCCTCAGAAGGTGTTGTACCTCTACCAAAACTGTTTTTCCAACTGAAACAAGCGATGTCAGTCAATCATTATATGGTAACCAACAATGTACCAGTGAATGGATGGGATGGAAAAGACACCATTGATGCATCACAGTTGATAGTGCGAACAATTTTAGCAATTTTACAGTAATTTCAAAACCAACCAATGATGCGACAGCATGTTTCCCCAATTTCAGTATCATAGCCAAACTGCCCCTTCTCTACTTTGCCAGTGTCATTGCGAATGTAGATAGATGACTGTGCAGTACGTCCATTCATTGTTAATTCTCGAACACATACATCATCAAGGTTTACCAGACAATGCTCTACATATTTCTGACACCTACAGCATAGTGCATAATTTACAATCTATCTCTATGCGGATGGGAGTCACAAAGGATTCTCGCAGTCTTAGGATAAAATTAGAGACTGAAATACCCACTCGCACTGTCTTTGACCCACCCACCCTGCAGCACCATTACTTATTTAACCTGCAGCCGACCAGAAGTAGACCACTACATTCCACATCTTGTGAATGAATGGAACTTGTTGAGTCAGTCCTCACCCATCCAAGTGCTCAAGATTTCTTCAGATGCGCCCATGTTGAGAAGGTTAGCTCTTCTTATCGATGTGGGTGACTTGTGACCGTTGGCTGTGGTAAAATATCTAGTGCTGCAAGGAGTATATATGGTACTGTCTGTCTTTGCGGTATATGTACGAATGTCTGGCAGTCAACAACTATATGAATGATACAAAAGGGGCGATTTTGTATGGTACAGGGTACGAATTGTATATTTACTACATCAACATGATATGTGATGATGTATTGCAGTTTTGGAGATCGGTTTCATGCTCTAATACTCAAACTTCTGTTCTCAGTGGCAGAGCAGTGTAATTGAGTGCTATGGTGCATGTGCTTATGCTATCTGTCTTCATGGTATGTGTACGATTGTCTGGCTATCGATAGTTATATGAATGATGCAAATGGGTGATTCTGTATGGTGCAGGATACGAATTGTATGGTTACTATATCGACATCGTACATGGTGATATATTTCCGGGCTGGAGATCAGTTTTATGCTCTAACATTCAAGCACCTGTCCTCATTGGCAGAGCAGTGTAATTGAGTAAGAGTCTTTCCAGATTTGACGATATGTAGGGCACTTTTGCAGGGTTTAACTGTCAGTGAAATATGGCGATCTGTTCAAAATAGTTCTTTGGCACTGAAAGGCTCATCTGCAGAAAACAATGGCGGACAGTGCTCCCACACCGGCAGCAGTTTGATGGGTAAATTCAGTGACAAACAGGCTGTCCCCTTAGGATTGCTAGTGAGAAAGTAGTCTATGTTATTCTGGAACAGATTTCTATAGCGTGTGCAGACAGGGGTGATGACAAGCCTGTTATTTACATAGACATATAACATCAGTATAACACTGAGAAACTTTTAGCTTCTGTGCAAACATTTCTCTCGGCACTGGACCCACACTGCAGCTAAGCGACATCGCACCAGCAACGGTGCCTAGGTGAACACGTATTTTGACAGGAACTTCTCAGGTGAAAAGGGGCCACTGGTGCATCCCAACTACTAGGAGGATGTGCAGTTGCATCCTGTGCAGTCCACAGGACAGGGTACAGTGGGCGGTGGGTGAGCGTGTTCGAGTCCTGTGATGTCAGTATAACACTCGAAGAACTCTAACTGTAGACGCGACTTTCACATGCTGGCTGTCATTGGCAGCAGCAGTGGCTTGTGTCGTCGTCGACGGATGCGCATGTTGGAGCCTTTGATATGTGTCAGTTGATGATAGTTCGAAAGTGCTTTTTAGTGCAATGAGTGTTTGTGCACTGCATTATCTTCGGCTGTTTAAGCATTGTGAGCATGTTTGCATAGCGTTACACAGGCATTATTTTTTGACAGTTTACTAGGTGCTTGCATGTCTGTATGCTGTGTACTGCATTAATTCGGTAATTTAAGAGTTGTTTGCGTGTCTGTACATCAGTGTACTGCATTATTTACGAGTAGTTTGCAGGTCTGTAAACTGTGTATTGTGACTCCAAGCATGTCAGAGTGAGTGTTTTGTATCACTGTAATAAATAGACTATGTCAAATCTGTCCCTAAATAAATTGTTCCAGAATAAATAAAGTATACCCCTTCCACTCTCCAGTAGCACAGTACAGGCTGAGTGTTTTTCCCACCAGTTTTACCCTCCAGACGGCCATCTTAGATTATGTCACGGAAGGGGTTATGGCACCCTCTGGTGTCAGTACTGTGTACTAGTTCAGTTGGACTCCAGCCAGACCTTGTGGTGAACTAACTTGATGGCGGTATTGCCTCTAACTGTTTTAATAAAGACTAAAAGTAAAGACTTATATCCATCCTATCCAGCACAGGCTGAGTCCTTTCCCAGCCAATTCCTAATAAGAGGTGCGATCACATGACTTAGGTTAGTTGAGGTAGCCTAAGGGACCTATTTTCCAGCCATTTGCTTAGGTTAGTGGAGGTAGCTGTGGTGTGTTGCATTGTTCTGTTGGAATTTAAACTTCTGCCGTTTTCTGGGAGAGGGGAGGGGAGCGGCAGGAGAGGGGGTTAGGTTAGTAGAGGTAACCCAATTGACCTATCTTCCAGCCAAAATTTAAACTTTCTGCCATGACGTCATTGCGACATTGCCATAATTATCGACACCATCTTGGATCTACCATCTTGAATAAAAAAATGGTTGAAATGGCTCTGTGCACTATGGGACTTAACTGCTATGGTCATCAGTCCCCTAGAACTTAGAACTACTTAAACCTAACTAACCTAAGGACATCACACACATCCAAGCCTGAGGCAGGATTCGAGCCTGCAACCATAGCGGTCACGCGGTTCCAGACTGTAGCGCCTAGAACCATACGGCCACTCCGGCCGGCCATCTTGAATAAATTTGGCAACAATGGAGAGTGGGTCGACGCTCTCTTTGGTCCACTACTCGCAGCATCCGCTGGACATGTGGTATTGAGGCAAACGGTGTACAGAAGGGTTAGGCAGAGTGGCCTGTATTGTCAGAGATCTTCTGTATGTGTTTCCCTGATGTGTCTTCACAGAAGGGAATGTCTAGAGCGGAGTCGTGAGCATGCCACCTGGATGGTCGATCAGTGGGCCAGTGTACTTTTCGCAGATGAGTCCCAATTTGATCATCGGATTCACATCTGGAGGGAATGTGGAACTCGATTTCGTGACCCAAACACTGTGTAAAAAGACCGATAACGAGGAGGATCCCTAATGGTGTGGACAGGGATTACTTTAAGCACCCAAACACCTCTTTGCCAAATTATTCAGCTGAAGTGCCAAGGTTTACCTGCTGTCAGGTGTCGTGACAAGATCTTGGGACATCATGTTTGACTGTTGCGAGGTGCTGTGGGCCAATGGGCCCAGATGTTGTTCTGATGGACGACAATGCTGGGCCTCATAGAGCATGGGTGGTTGATTTTCTCTTGGAAACGGAAGATATTGCACCTATGGCGTGGTCAGCTCACTCTCCCGATTTGAATGCCATAGACAACATCTGGGATGCGTGGGGAGACGGGTTGCATCACGTCCGCTTCCACCAATCACGCTCCAAGACTTGCGAGCAGCTCTGCAGGAAAAACGGGCGTTATTACCTCAACATGAGATTGATTACATAAGTCACAGCATGCTCCGTTGTTGCCATGGCTGTATTTCTGCTTGAGGTAGTCATATCCCACGTCGTGCATATTAATCAGTTCTCAGAATGTGTGTCGAAACCCGTTAAATTGGAAAAAAAATGAAGAACATTTTTGCCTATCGTTATACATGTTGCAGTTGTTTACGTTCCACATTGTTTGCAGTGTTTCTACTTTACTTTCACCTGTTTATGCTGTTTTGAGGTAGAATAAACGAAACATAGCAGAATTCCCGTTTGTTGTTTTGATTTTGGGTACCAGTGTATTTTACGCTTCAGAAAAGTGCTCATAGGACATGCACCTTTCTTTAAAAACTCTACCTCGGTTCGGAGTTGAACACCGGCTACCCTCATGTCAGGTAAGCATTCTACCATACAGCCATGCTACCAACTGTAAAAAAAGTCCTAATTTTAGTGAATTAAACGTGCTCGTAAAGTTGGTTTTCTCGAGCCGTTTTGAGAGTTTCATCTACCCACTTTGGGTGACATATTTTAGCTCTCAGTTTCACGCACCATACACATAAAAAATTACAAAAATGCGATTGCCGTGTGATAGTAAACGAGTTCCAGCAGATGGCGATCCGTCACACTCGTCCTTATGTTGAGTGCTGCACGGAATTCGAGGCGCACCCATGACACGCTTGATGCTGCACAACACGAGCGAGCACACTCCGGAAGGCCACGTGGGACACGGGAGGCGCTGCCGTCGCCTCTTCTAGCCACGTGCGCTACCGAAGCTGCACCCGCTGCGTGAGATGCACATGCACATGCATCTTGCTTGGACGACATCTCGACCTGCGCGCGCATGCAGTAAGCGCGTGACGAACCTGTGCCACAAAAGCTAACCAGCATTTCAAGGTTGTTGTTGTTGTGGTCTTCAGTCCTGAGACTGGTTTGATGCAGCTCTCCATGCTACTCTATCCTGTGCAAGCTTCTTCATCCCCCAGTACCTACTGCAACCTACATCCTTCTGAATCTGCTTAGTGTATTCATCTCTTGGTCTCCCTCTACGATTTTTACCCTCCACGCTGCCCTCCAATACTACACTGGTGATCCCTTGATGCCTCAGAATATGCCCTACCAACCGATCCCTTCTTCTGGTCAAGTTGTGCCACAAACTTCTCTTCTCCCCAATCCTATTCAATACTTCCTCATTAGTTATGTGATCTACCCATCTAATCTTCAGCATTCTTCTGTAGCACCACATTTCGAAACCTTCTATTCTCTTCTTGTCCAAACTATTTATCGTCCATGTCTCACTTCCATACATGGCTACACTGCATACAAATACTTTCAGAAATGACTTCCTGACACTTAAATCTATACTCGATGTTAACAAATTTCTTTTCTTCAGAAAAGCTTTCCTTATCATTGCCAGTCTACATTTTATATCCTCTCTACTTCGACCATCATCAGTTATTTTGCTCCCCAACTAGCAAAACTCCTTTACTACTTTAAGTGTCTCATTTCCTAATCTAATTCCCTCAGCATCACCCAACTTAATTCGACTACATTCCATTATCCTCGTTTTGCTTTTGTTGATGTTCATCTTATATCCTCCTTTCAAGACACTGTCCATTTCATTCAACTGCTGTTCCAAGTCCTTTGCCGTCTCTGACAGAATTACAATGTCATCGGCGAACCTCAAAGTTTTTATTTCTTCTCCATGGATTGTAATACCTACTCCGAATTTTTCTTTTGTTTCCTTTTTTTTTGCATTTTTTGCATTTCAAGGTACAGCCACGTTAACTGTAATGATGAGGATCTGTGTGGGCGGCGCGGGATTAGCCGAGTGGTCTCGGGCGCTTCAGTCATGCACTGTGCGGCTGATCCCGGCGGAGGTTCGAGTCCTTCCCCGGGCATGGGTGTGTGTGTTTGTCCTTAGGATAATTTAGGTTAAGTAGTGTGTCAGCTTAGGGACTGATGACCTCAGCAGTTAAGTCCCATAAGATTTCACACACATTTGAACATTTTTTTTTGGATCTGTGTGGGAAAAACGCGAAATGCGTCCTAATTATCTAAATTCTGTGATAAATGAGGCCCATGAAATGTCTGTCGGCCGCCATGTCATCCACTGCCTGCGCCGTCATGCGGATGGGGTATGGAGATGTCAGCACACCGCTCTCCCTGCCGTTCTGCAGACTTATCCAGACTATGAGGTGGCCACTGCTCGGTCAAGTAGCTCCTAGCTCATCAGTTGACATGACGAGGCTGAGTACATCCCATATCAGTTCTTCCACCACGTAAAAACACTTGGCAGAACCGGCAATCTAACCTAGGTCCTTCACATGGCAGCTAACCACTTAGCTACAGAGGCGTACTAAATTCTGTATTTAGCTACTACCTACGCCTAGTCTGGCATGACGAACAGGCTTCGAAATGATCAAAATTTCTCCGGCTTTTGTGATAATTTCCGTTAAGGCAGTTATTTGTAGGCTTCGTCCATTGCCCTCTTGACACCCAAACGCATTTTGTCCAGCATCACTCTGCCTATAGCACTACGCTTTGTTTCACACCTATTGAGTGGTCTATGTCAGGGATGGCCACGGAGTGCCACACTTCACGCGTGCACAGAGTGCGGGCCGCATGCTGACCGAGAGCCAGCCTGTCTAGGCTTTCCTTCGCGGAAATACCCGGAACAGGGCGACATTTTGTTTAGCAACGTAGCTTGGCATTTTTCGGTCGGCACAACTCTCTTCAGTTCATCAGAATCGTGACATCGGCGCTGTTTATCCTTCCTGATATGAAGGACGTTCACAGGTCCTACGGCTGTTTGCAATAAAAGTTTGCAGTTTAGCGATTTGTCGTCACAAGCCTTTAAAAATGAATGGGAGTGACAAGAGAGGTATGAAAATTGCCTATATCTATTACAAAGTGGCACAAGCGACGGGTATTACAAGTTGGGAAATTTGTGGTAAGTTCTATGGGACCAAACTGCTGAGATCATCGGTCCCTAGGCTTACACGCGCGAACCGTGGCAAGGCGCCTATACCGTGCGAACCGTGGCAAGGCGCCTTAGACCGGATACTCCGCGCGGCCACGGGTATTACAAATTTTCTGTGAAACGACGTTACAATAATATGCAAAAAGAATTTAAAGATTTAGCTGTTGGTTGATAATGAAAGAGCAAAAAATTACAACGTTCAGAAAAACAGACGTGATTCATTGTACGTACGTCAAGAAGCACACTGTGCTAAATTTGCAGGCATGGAGCACTTGAAGAAATTGCTGGTATGAGTAGTAAAATATCTGAAATCGCACTCATTATTCCAATGTAAGATTCAAAAGCTTTTCGATAAAACTGAACGAAGAGTATGCTTTGTATATTACTGCAAAGTACGTTGGTTATGTTAAGGAGCATGCCTGGATCGATTTTTCGTTTTAAAACAACCCTATTTTTGAAGTTATGAAAGAAAAACGAGTGCAGGAACGAAAATTAGAACCTCGCATTTAAGTGGACTTGACTGCACACTATCCACAGTAAGACATTGCAAGGTGAGAAACAGCTTCTTTTTGATTTGATGGGGATGAATTCAAAAAGAAAATCGCGTTGTAAGAGGGACACATTAACACGGTCCAGTTCCCTAAGTTTACTGGCGTTAAAGAAAACGCGAAATTTAAAGGATTTTGTGGCCTTGAAATAATTACAAGGATCGTTTCCTAAGGGTTTTGAGAACAGTGCCAATCTCACATTTGTTTTTGAGCTGTTCTGGAGACAGTTAGCCGTTTCAACTGAAAGCAGGTCTATGCTGTGCATGTACAGATGCAGCTGGTCGAGCTGAAGGTAATTCACATCTTAAAGACAAATCTCTTCAACGATCTACATCTACATCTACATCTATACTCCGCGAGCCACCTTACGGTGTGTGGCGGAGGGTACTTATTGTACCACTATCTGATCCCCCCTTCCCTGTTCCATTCACGAATTGTGCGTGGGAAGAACGACTGCTTGTAAGTCTCCGTATTTGCTCTAATTTCTCGGATCTTTTCGTTGTGATCATTACGCGAGATATATGTGGGCGGTAGTAATATGTTGCCCATCTCTTCCCGGAATGTGCTCTCTCGTAATTTCGATAATAAACCTCTCCGTATTGCGTAACGCCTTTCTTGAAGTGTCCGCCACTGGAGCTTGTTCAGCATCTCCGTAACGCTCTCGCGCTGACTAAATGTCCCCATGACGAATCGCGCTGCTTTTCGCTGGATCATGTCTATCTCTTCTATTAATCCAACCTGGTAAGGGTCCCATACTGATGAGCAATACTCAAGAATCGGACGAACAAGCGTTTTGTAAGCTACTTCTTTCGTCGATGAGTCACATTTTCTTAGAATTCTTCCTATGAATCTCAACCTGGCGCCTGCTTTTCCCACTATTTGTTTTATGTGATCATTCCACTTCAGATCGCTCCGGATAGTAACTCCTAAGTATTTTACGTTCGTTACCGCTTCCAGTGATTTACCACCTATGGCATAATCGTACTGGAATGGATTTCTGCCCCTATGTATGCGCATTATATTACATTTATCTACGTTTAGGGAAAGCTGCCAGCTGTCGCACCATGCATTAATCCTCTGCAGGTCCTCCTGGAGTACGTACGAGTCTTCTGATGTTGCTACTTTCTTGTAGACAACCGTGTCATCTGCAAATAGCCTCACGGAGCTACCGATGTTGTCAACTAAGTCATTTATGTATATTGTAAACAATAAAGGTCCTATCACGCTTCCCTGCGGTACTCCCGAAATTACCTCTACATCTGCAGATTTTGAACCGTTAAGAATGACATGTTGTGTTCTTTCTTCTAGGAAATCCTGAATCCAATCACAAACCTGGTCCGATATTCCGTAAGCTCGTATTTTTTTCACTAAACGTAAGTGCGGAACCGTATCAAATGCCTTCCTGAAGTCCAGGAATACGGCATCAATCTGCTCGCCAGTGTCTACGGCACTGTGAATTTCTTGGGCAAATAGGGCGAGCTGAGTTTCACATGATCTCTGTTTGCGGAATCCATGTTGGTTATGATGAAGGAGATTTGTATTATCTAAGAACGTCATAATACGAGAACACAAAACATGTTCCATTATTCTACAACAGATTGACGTAAGCGAAATAGGCCTATAATTATTCGCATCTGATTTATGACCCTTCTTGAAAATGGGAACGACCTGCGCTTTCTTCCAGTCGCTAGGTACTTTACGTTCTTCCAGCGATCTACGATAAATTGCTGATAGAAAGGGGGCAAGTTCTTTAGCATAATCACTGTAGAATCTTAAGGGTATCTCGTCTGGTCCGGATGCTTTTCCGCTACTAAGTGATAGCAGTTGTTTTTCAATTCCGATATCGTTTATTTCAATATTTTCCATTTTGGCGTCCGTGCGACGGCTGAAGTCGGGGACCGTGTTACGATTTTCCGCAGTGAAACAGTTTCGGAACACTGAATTCAGTATTTCTGCCTTTCTTCGGTCGTCCTCTGTTTCGGTTCCATCGTGGTCAACGAGTGACTGAATAGGGGATTTAGATCCGCTTACCGATTTTACATATGACCAAAACTTTTTAGGGTTCTTGTTTAGATTGTTTGCCAATGTTTTATGTTCGAATTCGTTGAATGCTTCTCTCATTGCTCTCTTTACGCTCTTTTTCGCTTCGTTCAGCTTTTCCTTATCAGCTATGATTCGACTACTCTTAAACCTATGATGAAGCTTTCTTTGTTTCCGTAGTACCTTTCGTACATGATTGTTATACCACGGTGGATCTTTCCCCTCGCTTTGGACCTTAGTCGGTACGAACTTATCTAAGGCGTACTGGACGATGAATCTGTCCAGGATTGTCTACACTGCTTTCCTCGGTTAGAGTTACCATGTTTCCATAGTGAGGTTGCAAAAGTGCTACAATATTTCGACCAACGTATGTGTGTGAAAGACCGCTCTTTAATTAAGAAACTAAATGAGGCACTGTTACCTGACTTCCTGAGTGCAAAAATCTGTAGAATTGTTTGCGTCCCTCCGTATGCCGACAGTTTGTAACAGATAATAATTATACTGTGTCTTCATCCCGCCAAAAATAATACCGAAAATTTGTTTCGTTTTTGATCTACATTGTTGAGAAATGTAAAATACACTGAAGCGCCAAAGAAACTGGTATAGGCATGCGTATTCAAATTCAGAGATGTGTTAACAGGCAGAATACGGCACTGTGATCGCCAACGCCTGTCTGGCGCAGTTGTTAGATCGGTTACTGCTGCTACAATGGCAGGTTATCCAGATTTAATTGAGTTTGAACGTGGTGCTTTTGTCGGCGCGCGAGCGATGGGACACAGCATCTCCGAGGTAGCAACGAAGTGGGGATTTTTCCGTACGACCATTTTACAGTGTACAGTGAATATCAGGAATCCGCTAAAGCATCAAATCTCCGACATCACTGCGGCCGGAAAAAGATCCTGCAAGTGTGGGACCAATGAAGACTGAAGAGAATCGTTCAGCGTGACAGAAGTGCAACCCTTCTGCAAATTGCTGGAGATTTCAATGCTGGGCCATCAACAAGTGTCAGTGTGTGAACCATTCAATGAAACATCGTATATATCGGCTTTCAGAGCCACTCATGTGGATATACTACGCCTTCCACATCGCTCGCAACGGGTTCTACACAACGCTGGTGACTACTTTGAAGGACAGTAACAGGTGAAAACATGTAACTCTTTTGTATCGGTTGTGAATAAATAGTTGCTACCATTTAAGTTTCAACCCTCGTGTATGTACAGACAAACAAATGATTATAATTTCATAAAAATTGGATGATTTATTCAAGAGAAAGAACTTCACAAATTGAGCAAGTCAGTATCGCATTGGTCCCCTCTGGCCATTTTGCAAGCAGTTATTTGGCTTAGTATTAATTAATAGAGTAGTTGTATGTCCTCCTGAGTGGTATCGTACCAAGTTCTGTCCAATTGACGAGTTAGATCGTTAAAATTTCGAGCTGGTTGACGGCCCTGCCCACTATGCTCAAAACCTCAATAGGGGAGAGATCCGACGACCTTGCTGCCCAAGGTACGGTTTGGTAAGCACGAAGACAAGCAACAGAAATTCTCGCCATCTCGCCATGTGGAGGCGTGGATTATCTTACCGAAATGTAAGCTCAGTATGTCTTGGCACGAAGGTCAACAAAACGGGGCGTAGAATATCGTCTACGTACCGCTGTGCAACAAGAATGCCGCGGATACAACCGAAGGGGTTCTGCTATGATGAGAAAAGGTACACACGACACCTGATTGACGGGCCGTATGGCGGGCGACATTCAGGTTGGTATCCCACTGCTCTCTGGAGCGTCTCGAGACATGTCTTCGGCCTCGAATCTCATTGACGGAAGTAGAATTGTCTTCATTGTTTCTACTGTCTGGAGACTTATACTTTGTTGTTTCTTGTCTACTTTCCGAGTACGAACCTTTCTCGTAAGAATTACTCGGAGATATTACACATGTGCTAGTGCACTCTCGACTGAGCTACATAGAAGTTATGTTGTTGCTTCCCTATTCCAGAATTTGCTACATGATATTACATATTTTAATTTTAGCACCAAAACTTTCAAGTGAACTTTTTTAAAGAGCTGTTGGCTTGGGCTCTTTCAAGATACGTGTGGTCCGTGGGTTTTTGGATTGCGGACTTCTACGAGGTACTTGGACATAGATGTTACCGTTGCTGTATATGAGCCCCGATTGAGGATTATTGGTGGAGTTCGACCATTTAAATACCGGCGTAAAGATTTTTATTGCTTTCAGCGGCTATATAATCATTTGAAAAAGGACTAGGTTAAATTTTGCTATTCTGAATGCACTATATACTAATGTATTAATGTGGTTATCAAATTTTTTAAGGCTTAAGATATTAGAAAAGCGTATAAAACATTTTACGCGGCTGCTTGTCATCTTAAAAATTGTTTTACTCTATTATAAATGATGTTAAGTATTAATTAGCGGCTGAATCAATCAATAAAATATGTTATTGTGTTCATAAAAATTACGGCAAAAAATACAGTGTCAAAGTTCTCAACTTAAAAAGCATAGAAGCGGAACTGGCAACTGAAAATTGTGACAGTCTGGACTTTCTGTGTCTGTTATCCCATAAGTCCATTAGTTTTATGAAAATTAAGTTATTGTACGTCAAAGCTGGGGTGTAAGACTTTCTAATGTGTACACTAACTGATAGAAATTCGTCGAATAGCGTACAAGATTTAGCATATGATGCACTGTAGCATTATTTGCCATTAATCACATCTTTGAATTAAGAGAGTTCTCACGAAAACTACACTCACTAATGGGATCAGAACATTAAAAATAATAATTAGGTAAGAAACGTAAGTGCAACTCAGCCTAATTATTGACTTGAAATATTTGTATATATGTTACACATATATTGCGTAGATGACAGTATAAATAGTGAGCAATAATCACAATCAAAAATTTAGTAATGTGAGAGCTACAGAAACATAAGAGAGGCAGAGATTCCACCTTGCTATGTCACATAGTGTGGCCCTCCTGGAGTACTGATCAGATGTATGTGGCCCATATAAGATAGGACTAACAAGAGCTCATTGATCATCTACATCTGCATGGTTGCGCTGTGGTTCACAATTAAGGGCCTGTAAGAGGGTTCAATCGAACCACCTTTATGCTACCGTTCCACTCTCGAACGGCGTGCAGGAGAAACAGACTCTTACATCTTTCCGTGCGTGCTCTGACTTCTCTTATTTTATGATGATAATTTTCTCACCCTATGCAGGTGGGCGCCAACAAAATATTTTCACACCTGAGGAGAAGGTTGATGATTGAAATTTCTTGAGAAGCCTCTGCCACAGCGAAAAACTCCTTTGTTTCAATGACTGCCACCCCAATTCGTGTATCATATCCGTGACGCTCTCTCCCCTATTTCGAGATAATACAAAAGGTGCTGTCCTTCTCTGAACTTTTTCGAAGTCCTCCATCAGTCCTGTCTGATGCGGATCCCACACTGAACAGCGGTTCTCCAGCAGAGGGCGGACAAGCATAGTGTAAGCGGTCTCTTTAGCAGACTTGTCACATTTTCTAAGTGTTCTGCCAATAAATCGCAGTCTTTGGTTTGCTTCCCGCACAACATTATCTATAGGATCTTAACAATTTAAATTATTCATAATTGTAATCACTAAGTATTTAGTTGAGTTTACAGCCTTCTGGTTTGTGTAATTTATCGTGTAACTGAAATTTAGCGGATTATTTTTTGTGCTCATACGGATGACTTCAGATTTTTCAATCAATTTTACACCAAACAGATTACTTGTCTAAGTCATTTTGTATTCGTTTTGGTCCTCTGATGATTTTACATGACGGTAAATGACAGAATCATCTGCAAACAATCTATTAGGGCTGCTTAGATTGTCTACAAAATCGTTTATGTAGATCAGGAACAACAGAGGACCTATAACATTTCCTTGGGGGACACCAGATATTACATCTGTTTTACTCGATGACTTTCCGTCAGCGAACTGTGACGTCTGACAGGAAATCAGGAGTCCTGTCACACAACTGAGACGATCCTCCATAGAGAAGCACTTTAATTGTAAGTCGCTTGTGAAGAATGGTGTCAAAAGCCTACTGGAAATCTAAAGATACGGAAGCAGTTTGACGCCTCCTGTCGATAGCACTCATTACTTGGTGAGAACAAAGAGCTAGTTGTGTTTCACAAGAACGATATTTGCTCAACCTGTTTTGACTATTTCTCACTAAATAGTTTTCATCGAGCGCAGTATATCTTCCAGAATCCTATTGCAAATCGACGTTAGTGGTATGGGTCTATAATTCAGCGGATTACTCCTATTTTCTTTCTTGTGTACTGGTGTGACTTATGTAACTTTCCATTCTTTGGGTACGGATCTTTCAACGAGCGAGCGGTTCTATATGATTCCTAATATGGAGCTATTGTATCAGCATACTCTGAAAGGAACGTGATTGGTACACGATTTGGACCGGAAGCCTTGCCTTTCTTAAGTGTTTGAAGCTAGTTGCTCATGTTGGCAGTTGTTCTTGATTCGAATTCTGGAATATTTACTTCGTCTTCTTTCGTGAAGGAATTTCGGAAAACTGCGTTTAGTAACTTTATCATCAGCAGACAAAGCAGAAAATAATACTACATAAACTGGTGAGACTAAACACAAAACGGTACTGAGTACCTCTACCAGTCATACGGACATACCACTGTGCGCTCTTCGAACCAGTACTGAGCCTCACAGCTAGCACGTGGGCACATAGACTGAACGTGGTCACCAACAAAGCATCGGTCAGACGAGGGCAGAGAAGAGTCCTGCTTTGGCTATCTGGAACCTTCGGTACCACCTCTACATGATTACTCTGCAATTCACATTTAAGTGCTTGGCAGAGGGTTCATCGAACCACAATCATACTATCTCCCTACCATTCCACTCCCGAACAGCGCGCTGGAAAAACGAACACCTAAACCTTTCTGTTCGAGCTCTGATTTCTCTTATTTTATTTTGATGATCATTCCTACCTATGTAGGTTGGGCTCAACAAAATATTTACGAATTCGGAAGAGAAAGTTGGTGACTGAAATTTCGTAAATAGATCTCGCCGCGACGAAAAACGTCTTTGCTGTAATGACTTCCACCCCACCTCGCGTATCATATCTGCCACACTATCTCCCATATTACCTGATAATACAAAACGAGCTGCCCTTTTTTGCACCCTTTTGATGTCCTCCGTCAATCCCACCTGGTAAGGATCCCACACCGCGCAGTAATATTCTAACAGAGGACGAACGAGTGTAGTGTAAGCTGTCTCTTAGTGGACTTGTTGCCTCTTCTAAGTGTCCTGCCAATGAAACGCAACCTTTGGCTCGTCTTCCCCACAATATTATCTATGTGGTCTTTCCAACTGAAGTTGTTCGTAATTTTTACACCCAGGTACTTAGTTGAATTGACAGCCTTGAGAATTGTACTATTTATCGAGTAATCGAATTCCAACGGATTTCTTTTGGAACTTATGTGGATCACCTCACACTTTTCGTTATTTAGCGTCAATTGTCACCTGCCATTTTGTCACCTGCCACACCATACAGCAATCTTTTCTAAATCGCTTTGCAACTGATACTGGTCTTCGGACGACCTTACTAGACGGTAAATTACAGCATCATCTGCGAACAGCCTAATAGAACTGCTCAGATTGTCACCCAGGTCATTTATATACACTCCTGGAAATTGAAATAAGAACACCGTGAATTCATTGTCCCAGGAAGGGGAAACTTTATTGACACATTCCTGGGGTCAGATACATCACATGATCACACTGACAGAACCACAGGCACATAGACACAGGCAACAGAGCATGCACAATGTCGGCACTAGTACAGTGTATATCCACCTTTCGCAGCAATGCAGGCTGCTATTCTCCCATGGAGACGATCGTAGAGATGCTGGATGTAGTCCTGTGGAACGGCTTGCCATGCCATTTCCACCTGGCGCCTCAGTTGGACCAACGTTCGTGCTGGACGTGCAGACCGCGTGAGACGAGGCTTCATCCAGTCCCAAACATGCTCAATGGGGGACAGATCCGGAGATCTTGCTGGCCAGGGTAGTTGACTTACACCTTCTAGAGCACGTTGGGTGGCACGGGATACATGCGGACGTGCATTGTCCTGTTGGAATAGCAAGTTCCCTTGCCGGTCTAGGAATGGTATAACGATGGGTTCGATGACGGTTTGGATGTACCGTGCACTATTCAGTGTCCCCTCGACGATCACCAGTGGTGTACGGCCAGTGTAGGAGATCGCTCCCCACACCATGATGCCGGGTGTTGGCCCTGTGTGCCTCGGTCGTATACAGTCCTGATTGTGGCGCTCACCTGCAAGGCGCCAAACACGCATACGACCATCATTGGCACCAAGGCAGAAGCGACTCTCATCGCTGAAGACGACACGTCTCCATTCGTCCCTCCATTCACGCCTGTCGCGACACCACTGGAGGCGGGCTGCACGATGTTGGGGCGTGAGCGGAAGACGGCCTAACGGTGTGCGGGACCGTAGCCCAGCTTCATGGAGACGGTTGCGAATGGTCCTCGCCGATACCCCAGGAGCAACAGTGTCCCTAATTTGCTGGGAAGTGGCGGTGCGGTCCCCTACGGCACTGCGTAGGATCCTACGGTCTTGGCGTGCATCCGTGCGTCGCTGCGGTCCGGTCCCAGGTCGACGGGCACGTGCACCTTCCGCCGACCACTGGCGACAACATCGATGTACTGTGGAGACCTCATGCCCCACGTGTTGAGCAATTCGGCGGTACGTCCACCCGGCCTCCCGCATGCCCAGTATACGCCCTAGCTCAAAGTCCGTCAACTGCACATACGGTTCACGTCTACGCTGTCGCGGTATGCTACCAGTGTTAAAGACTGCGATGGAGCTCCGTATGCCACGGCAAACTGGCTGACACTGACGGCGGCGGTGCACAAATGCTGCGCAGCTAGCGCCATTCGACGGCCAACACTGCGGTTCCTCGTGTGTCCGCTGTGCCGTGCGTGTGATCATTGCTTGTACAGCCCTCTCGCAGTGTCCGGAGCAAGTATGGTGGGTCTGACACACCGGTGTCAATGTGTTCTTTTTTCCATTTCCAGGAGTGTAGATCAGGAACAGCAGAGGTCCCAAGACACTTCCCTGGGGAACACCTGATATCACTTCAGTTTTACTCGATGATTTGCCGCCTATTACTACGAACTTCGGCCTGCCTGACAGGAAATCACGAATCCAGTGGCACAACTGAGACGATACCCCATAGGCCGGCAACTTGATTAAAAGTCGCTTGTGAGGAACGATGTCAAAAGCTTTCTGGAAATATAGAATACGGAGTCAGCTTGAGATCCCCTGTCAATAGCGGTCATTACTTCGTGCGAATAAAGAGCTAGCTGCGTTTCACAAGAACGATGTTTTCTGAAACCATGCTGATTACGTATCAATAGAGGTGATTCATAATGTTTGAATACAGTATGTGCTCCAAAACCCTACTGCAAACCGACGTCAATGATACAGGTCTGTAGTTCGATGGATTACTCCTACTACCCTTCTTAAACACTGGTGCGACCTGCACAATTTTCCAATCTGTAGGTACAGATCTATCGGTGAGCGAGCGGTTGTATGTGATTGCTAAGTAGGGAGCTATTGTATCAGCGTAATCTGAAAGGAACCTAATCGGTATACAATCTGGACCTGAAGACTTGCTCCTATCAAGCGATTTGAGTTGCTTCGCAACCCCTAAGGTATCTACTTCTAAGAAACTCATGGTAGCAGCTGTTCGTGTTTCAAATTCTGGAATATTCCATTCGTCTTCCCTGGTGAAGGAATTTCGTATAACTGCGTTCAATAACTCCGCTTTAGCGGCACAGTCATCGGTAACAGTACCATCGGCACTGCGCAGCGAAGGTATTGACTGCGTCTTGCCGCTTGTGTACTTTACATACGACCAGAATTTCTTCGGATTTTCTACCAAATTTCGAGACAATGTTTCGTTGTGGAACCTATTAAAGGCATCTCGCATTGAAGTCCGTGCCAAATTTCGCGCGTCTGTAAATTTTAGCCAATCTTCGGGATTTTGCGTTCTTCTGAACTTCGCATGCTTTTTCCGTTGCCCCTGCAACAGCGTTCGGACCTGTTTTGTGTACCATGGGGGATCAGTTCCATCTCTTACCAATTAATGAGGTATGAATCTCTCAATTGCTGTTGCTACTATATCTTTGAATTTGAGCCACATCTCGTCTACACTTGCATAGTCAGTTCGGAAGGAATGGAGATTGTCTCTTAGGAAGGGTTCTAGTGTCACTTTATCCGCTTTTTTAAATAAAATTATTTTGCGTTTGTTTCTGGTGGATTTGGAAGAAACGGTATTGAGCCTAGCTACAACGACCTTGTGATCACTAATCCCTGTGTCAGTCATGATGCTCTCTATTAGCTCTGGATTGTTTGTGGCTAAGAGGTCAAGTGTGTTTTCGCAAGCATTTACAATTCGCGTGGGTTCGTGGACTAACTGCTCGAAATAATTTTCGGAGAAAACATTTAGGACAATCTCGGAAGATGTTTTCTGCCCACCACCGGTTTTGAACAAGTATTTTTGCCAACATATCGAGGGAAGGTTGAAGTCCCCACCAACTATAACCGTATGAGTGGGGTATTTATTTGTTACGAGACTCAAATTTTCTCTGAACTGTTCAGCAACTATATCATCGGAGTCTGGGGGTCGGTAGAAGGAGCCAATTATTAACTTAGTTCGGCTGTTAAGTATAACCTCCACCCATACCAATTCGCACGGAGTATCTACTTCGACTTCACTACAAGATAGACCACTACTGACAGACACAAACACTCCACCACCATTTCTGCCTAATCCACCTTCCCTGAACACCGTCTGAGACTTCGTAAAAATTTTTGCAGAACTTATTTCAGGCTTTAGCCAGCTTTATGTACCTATAACGATTTCAGCTTCTGTGCTTTCTATTAGCGCTTGAAGCCCAGGGACTTTCCCAGCACAACTACAACAATTTACAACTACAATTCCGACTGTTCCTTGATCCAAGCACGTCCTGTATTTGCCATGCACCCTTTGAGATTGCAGCCCACCCCGTACTTTCCCGAGGCCTTCTAACCTAAAAAACCGCCCAGTCCACGCCACACAGCCTCCGCTACCCGTATAGCCGCCAGCTGAGTGTAGTGAACTCCTGACCTATTCAGCGGAACCCGAAACCCCACCACCCTATGGCGCAAGTCAAGGAATCTGCAGCCAACGTAACAACAATCTCCAGAGGGTGGACGGCGATACCAACAGCGACAGCGGAAATAGTGACAATGAGGAGGAACAGGAGGGGGAAGCTGATATGTGATAGTAAATAAGCATAAGGTGCTGGCGATCCAGCCAAGAAATCACCAAATGCTGTACATGGATGGGCACCTAAAATAGTTAATACATAGGATTAGTAATAAATAGAATAAGCAATATTATTTCACTACTAATAACCATTCGAGTGTGTGTGTGTGTGTGTGTGTGTGTGTGTGTGTGTGTGTGTGTGCGCGCGCGCCTGTGTTTCTGTGTGTATGCGACTGGCGGTCAACGGCTCGAAGAAACCATTCCGCGGTATTCACCGTTGGTCACATTCGGTGATGGTACTAACGAATCTCTCCTCTATCCTATCATCGTTTTATACTCTTCTTAAAAAAAAATAAATTATATATATTTCAACCTTAAATTATTGTTATGTTGAAAAGTATCATTCTTTGTAAATGCTGTAGATAAAACAAAAGAAAAGAAAACTGTAAAAAGATGAAAAACGAAAATTGTAAGATGTACGACCTGTTTCAAACATTAGGTAACAGGTCTATAATTTGGCAATAAATAAATAATAAATAAATCAATTATGTCACCATCGTTAATCGTCTTGCCACATATGTACTTTATGTATGACCAGAATGTCTTTGGGTTTTCTGACAGATTTCAGTCTAGCTACAACAACATTGTGGTCACTAATGCCTGTATCTTTCGTGATGCTCTCTATTTGGTACTGATTATTTGTTGATAAGAGGTCAACGATGTTTTCGCAACCATGATATACAAAGGACGGCAGCATGTGTGTTACAGGTTTCTTTGACTCATGGAAGAGTGTGAGGTAACAGGCAGACATTTGAAAATAATCACAGTCTATGCTATGAAAGTGTATTTACTAGGCTCCAAGAACCAGTATTGAGTGAGCAGCCTAAGAATACTTGGAATACATACAGCCTCTATGTATTACTCTCATTTGATGTAAATGAAAGGTAGGGGGGGGGAAGGGATATTAATGTCAGCTGCATCAGGACTTTACGCAGAATTAGCGGAAAATGTGTGCCAGATCAGGATTTGAACGTAGGCTCTCCCGCATACTAGGCACGTGCGTTAACCACAGTGCCACCCAGACAGAATGTTTGGTGCAACTGTGTGGACTGTTTCGGCACACCTGTCAGCCGACCCACACTCTGACCCAGCGCCAACTATCCGAAGCACCTGTCCATGTCCTCCATGTTCACTACTTGCAGGTTCCCACAGAAGGTCAGATGTATTTGTGCATCCACACTGAAGAAGGTGGATTCGTTGCCCATCAAGGCGAATCAGTTGTATGAATGCGAGGTGTCTATTCTTTCAGAGATGTCCGTATAAAGTCCTGATGCAACTGACATCAGTAGTCCCTTCCGAAAGATAAGGCACCATGCATCCATATAACTCTCACGTGAGCTGCAAAGAAAAATTAGATCGTTTACAGTGCATACAGAGGCATTCATGCAGTCGGTGTTCCTTAACTCCAAATATGAATGGGAATGGAAGACTCCCTAGTACACAGTGCTATTGAAAGTATCTTCTACCATATCCTACACAGTGATTTTCCAGAGTTTGGACGTAATAGCAGGCAGTACCTGTCATTTGATCAACAATGTTTCATTGAGTATGTGTCTATTAATTTTCGTTTCCTCAACATTGTGTCAGTTATTAATATGCTATTGCTTGAACTGAAGTTCTGTGAAAGTAAGCTGTTCGTTAACAGTTGATGACTTAATAAATTAACATCTTTCACTTGACGCTTTTGAGTTTCTGTGCTCTGAGTGAGAGCAATATTTCATTAACTTATGTGTTTGTTGCTGTCATAGTATGTAACACCTTTGACAGACCACAAGCACTTGTTCTGGCTGAGTCTATAGAAAAAAATCTTAATTTTTATCCTTCATCTGTTCATCTACTTGTCTGTACTCCAATGACAACAAAATTCAAAGTACAATATGAATGAACCATTAATTCCATAACAGTTAAGTTAAAGCCATTGTAACTCAGTTTCTATAAAAATATTATTTTGAGAACTTTGGAAATGTTCCAGGATGTTTCAGTGACTATAACTGGTGCAGACTCTCATAGTTTGCTTGTTCTACAAACTCACTTATAATTTATATTACATAAGTCACTTTCTGAAATATTTGAGGAAAATTGTAAGAATTTACCTAAAAAGTATTTGGTTTTTGTCTCTAATTAACACAGAGTTCATTTTTGTCTGAGGTACTATCCTGGTACTCACCTGAAGTTATGAGGCTGAAGTGGTTAAACTCTAGATGTTTAAACATAGTTTGAAAATTAAACTTTTGTTACTGTAATGTATTGCAGATAAAAAATCATTGTTGCAGATTTCAGGACCTTAGTTTCTATATAGTATGTGGCTGTATACAAATGTGTTATTTCCTGTTACACAACTGCTAGCAACTGGCACCACTTCAATGAAGACTGTATGAAACTCTCCATATGATTACCAAAAGTTGAAATATTCAAAAATTAGTTTTTGGTAGTTTCATAAATATGTACATCAAAAATTACCAAAAGCTGATGTGTGTATCTGAGCATGAATACGACTGAAATAAGCAGTGGAATATTTTAATAACATCAAGATTATTGAAAAGGCCTCCATTTGATGCTGAGGTATTTGTTTTACAGCTCATTCTGACAGCTCATGCTGTACACCAAATGTATTCTCAAAATTTGCTGCTACACTTGAAAATTACTAACTGCAAGCTTTGCATTTGGTATTATAGGATTCCATCACAAAATTAATTCATATTTTAGTATTTGCCGACATGTTCTGAAAATTACTCCGCTTCTGTTTCTTAACTTAGGTATAATCAATCAGAAGATAATGTGCACTTCAAAATTTTCCTAGTGAAAATTCTTTTATGTTCTTCATAGGTTTGAAGTAGATAATCATGTCAAGAGTCCACAATATTTGATTGAAGAAGTCTGCATACATAACCCAGTTTTAACTAAATATAATATGGAAAATCTAGTGGAAGTATGACTCATGTTTTAATTAAAGAGGTGTGGTACATACTAACCTTAACTGACTGAATCAAGAACTATAAATAATAATGGCCAGTCTCTTCCAAAATACAATTATAAGCTATGGGCGATGTATGTTAAATTTAAATAAGAGCTGAACTCTTAAATTTTTGTAAATATGATCACAGTACCTGCTTCCCCAAACTGTTGTGCACTTTGAGCATCCTCTAAGTGCAAACCAGAGAAGAATATAAGCAAATGGTACTGTAATTTACACTGTTACCAACATTCACTCAAAATTTTGTGTGTACATTTGTACTGGCAAGAAACAGATTGCAGTCAAGAGCTAAAAATCACTGGATACGGTGTGAACGGATTATAGGTTTAAAAACATTTTTGTGTAAGATGATTAGAAGAGCTTATTCTTGGACACTTAAGGATGCTTTCCTTTGAGCACAGCGAGTGAGTTTTTATAAGCAGTATAATGTTCACATACAAATGAATAAAGCAACACACAAGTTTATCAATGATGCCAACCTAAGATGAATGGTGACATATTACAAATACAGTTAAACATTCAAAGCTTACGCTGACAGGGAAATGCTTTAGAAATTTCCTTATTTTGGAAAGCACAAATAAACAGCATTTCAGGATGGCATCTGATATCTGTATTTTTCTGTAAGTAGGAATTCCTGTTATCACATGAGACATGAAGTAAGCATCAGACAACTGCCAATAAGGAATGCAAAGCTACATGTTCAAGAAGACATTTAACTGAAATGCCATGTCTTAACCCTTGAAACATGTATATTGCATAATGAGTTTTACAAAACAAAGTTTAGCTTCAATTTATAAAAAAATTATTCATTTCAAACATTTATTCAACAAACAAAAAACAAATTCTTATAAATATTGGTTTATTCTTCTAAACAATTAAATAGTTATTTCTTTAAAAATATACTTTGCTTACAAATTACAGATACCATGCCAAAATGGATGGGTTATGCATTAATTTGGAATAAAGACAAAGAGCCTCTGTTTTTTAAGAACATCTTAGTTTATTATTATTAAATGTTTGATTAGTTTTATTTCAACCCGCTTTATTATATCAAGTCTTATGAGTTTATATGAGCTTTTCCTTTTAGAAACAATTAAATTCTTTCTAGACAAAACTAGAAATTTATTTTTAGTTTCATCTGTTATCAGTGCTCACTCATTCTAAATATCTCACTACTTTTGTAAATTACTGGCGTTCTATTTACGTTGCTTCTTCTTCATGAAGCAAGCACTTTGGTATTTTTAAAATCTGTGTTTAAAATCTATACAACATTTGCATTAATTAATGATTTTCCTTATTTAACAACAGCAACAATAATATTCCCATTTAATATTTTCAACTGTACTTCTAATTCTCGCATCAGGAAATCTACACCCCCTACTCTGACTTTAGATATTCAGCCATACAGAAAGCAGTTGCCACGTAGCACAGTGTTAGACTAATGTCACATACAAATTGGAACATTCTGTATCAGACGAACAACTCTGAAAAGTGTTGCATGTCTGAATTATCTGCATGACATGAACTGTCTCTTGTGCTGCTACAAGTTACTGGGACACTGAAATTCAGACAACCAGCTCACATAAAATATTACTGGTATATCATATGTGGGTAGAAAAGAAGCAGTTCAAAGTCTATACCAGTACACTGAATTTCACATTGCCTGCACATCTAGAATGGACAAGTCCCATAACAAGTGTATGTATGATTCTGCCTAGCACCCCTAGACATGCAGTAGCTTAATTACTAGTACATTAGCAAAGCTGATTATACTATAATATTGTCTCGATTTTTCTTTTCATATCTCCAATAATATCACAGCAAAAAATTAAAAGTGAATCAGACAATTATTTAGAAGATTTTACAACACATACTTTTCTGATTTGACATTAAATTAAAAATTACATTGGGTCATAACACAAATACATATAGTTATAGAAGCTTGCAGTTCCACAGAGTCTAAAGCTAACATCTTCTAAAACCACAGATAGTTTTACTTCACAAGTATGAGAATTTACGTTAAGAGAGAACACAGACTCCTGCGTTCTATTTGTTGCTTACTTTCAGGAACATTCAACTACAGAAATTGCCTAGACAAAACACACAGTATCTGCACTTCCACATGTAAACACATAAAACTGTTATGACTTGTTTTCACATTCATGCAAAAATTTACTCCTGATATGTTTCAAAATGTCTTCAGCACTCTGTAAATTTCTAGAGAAATGTAATGAAAAACCTATGAAATAACAAATATCAGAGCTGCTTGGTTGTGGAGCATACATAGTAGTGTTTATAAAGAGGATCTGAGATCTGAATATGGTTTTGGTACTGCAGTTCTGAGGGAAATGGAATATATAATTGTTTCTTGTCATATTACTTCTTACCCTTTGCACGAGTGTTGCTTGAAAACATAGCAGAAACCAGTGATGCTAGACATAAATGAGTATTAAACTTCATGAAAGGAAAAAGTAACAGAAAGATTCTCCTGTAATAATTATCTGTTGGCTTCATTTGAGCTACAAATAACTGTTTGCTCTTAATGTTAATTTAAACTAGTCCTTTACATTTTTTAGTCACTATCATTGTCTTACTTACAGTTTTAATTGTGTACCGTAACAGGAGATGGCATATGAGCAATATGTCTCACAAAGACAGACATGAATACAGAAATACAATAGTTCATACATTATGATACCTGTTCCTTAACAGTCGGGATTTGCACATGTCAGTTCATGAAATTCAACACTTCTGTTGATAATGGTAGTGTAAAAAGTACATATTTGCTTCTGGAGCAATTTCACCCATGCCACACCAGTTGGAGTCCCATGAATGTAAAAAAATAATGTAGTATCATGTACATTAATTACATTTGAATGTTCTGAAAATCAGTTGCAGAAGTGTCATTATTACACTTTATTCAAAGCTGATTTAATTGTACAGAAGTTTTGCTGATGGGAAGAAATCATAGTTATGGGTTTGAAATGTTCATTCAGTAATTTTTTGTGTTTTAATGAATTTTTTGTGTTGTCTGTTCTAAGAATAAGTCTTAGAAGAAGGAACCAGCATTTTCATATGATAGAAATAAACATGCCACTTTCTTTAATTGTATGCATTTAAAAATAATGAATACAAGGATTGCATAATGTAGCATGAAAGAGAAGAAAAATTGAAAACTTTTCAAGACCATTCTTCATGTTCTTAATGCTAAAGCTGTAAAAGGGTGTGATTGCTCACCATCTTTAACTACTGTAGTAGTTAATAATCATTTGAACTTATATTAGATGTCTGAATTCAAAAGTAGAGAGATCTGAAATTTGGCCAGGATGAAACAAACAATTAGTGCTCTAAGATGCATATGAAAATGAATAGGTTAATTGAAACAGGAGGAGAAGAGAAACAAATAAAACTAGCAATTCTCTTAGTCTGAAGCAAACCACTGAAACACTGAAAAAAATGTCAGCAGTCTATGTAATTAAGGAAAAGCATTCTTAAATATTTTAATGTAATACAGATTTAATGTCACTAGTGTGATATTATAGTTTCTTTGTGGTAATACAGAGCTCTGAATTGCTTTGTTCACTCATGTGACAGCACTTCATAACCTTTCTAATAAAATTACAAAGTACAGGAATATGGAAACTGACAATTACTTCAATGTATCTGGGCTGTACACAACGTGTGTGACAGATAATCATTTCGATACAACAGAACCTGAATGCTATACAAAGTCATATGAAAAGTACCGAATTTTTCCTGTTGTGCTACTGACTGCCACTGGCAACTTTCATTTCTAATGCATCTAACTAAAATATTTATTTCTCAGATGCACTTGGCAGCCTAATACATTAATTCACAAAACTAAATGTAGTAAAACTTTTGTTAATGTTCAGAAAACAAGAAAACAAATGAAATCCATGGAACTACAGTCCTATCTGTTTTGCCAATAATATTTAGCTTTGACAAAAAAGACATACTACTTGGAAAATGATCTAAAAACTGATGGAAAGTTTCATGATGAATATGTCATATTTGAAAAGTAATGAGAAAGCTTTGGGTAAGTGAATATTGGCGCTGTCAGAACAGAGCAGTAAGAAACAAAGTAATCTATAGGTGTTTATTTTCAGAAACTGAGTTCACCATTTTTAGCATATGTATCTGTTTTGCCATAGAAAAGTCACATACATATTATAAATGACATTGAACCAGATACTAGAAATATCATGAAATGTCAAACACACCTATTACTCTAGCTACATTTTTGTGAAAAATTTGTGGCTATCTCATCCAGTCTTAGTTCTTGTGTTGTCTGAATCCCATTAAAACAGAAATACAGCAAAAAGCTGGCTTACACAGAAGTTTACGATCTATGAACTATTGTGAAACCATGTCAAAAGGAATAGTTGTAAATAGTTACATCTTCTTCAGCTAAGTGTATAAAAAATTCATGTGGATGCGCATGCCACTCATAAAGAAGGTTTTTTACGTTAGAAATCTTTGGGAATGCATTTGGCGGATTCTGTACAAGTTTCATTGATGTTATTAGAAAACTGAGTTTTGAGGAGAAGTGATTGACTACTGGAAATATTCCTTTAATGGTCTGTGGCAACAAACATAAGGTAGGACAGACCAATGTAAAAACATCTGTGTATGTATCTGAGAAATTCGTACGAATTGCTGAGAATATGTCAAAATAACAGACTAGAAATTTATGCAATGTCAGAGAGGTGATGATTTAGAATGAAACAGAAGTCAGAAGTCCAGGAGATGGTCTAGGATAGCGAAAAAAAAAGGGAAAATTGTATGTAACAGGCTTAAGTTGAAGAAGAAATCGAAAGGGGTAGGAGTAGGGTTTTAAGACAGAACTGCCGGTTTATTCACTTATTAATAAAGGTGAAACAACCGCAATGTAATGATAAAACATTATCGACATGGATGTTGCAGTGATTCACTGGACCTTGCAAGTGCTGAGAAGTCGGAAGAAGTACTGAGGATTGCTTTCTTGGCGCTCTCCCTGCCCTCCCAAAGCATCACCAGTAAAAAATTTCGGAACTGTTCCCTTCTTTGCTCGTCTTAACGAACTGACTGCTGAACATAGCCTGCTCGTTAGATGTTGCAAATCAAGTCACCTGTCCTTAGATGCTAGCCGTTCACAGTCAGAGGAACGGCCCCTAAGCAACAGAGTGGGAAGTATTAAAGCTCTCAAACTGTGACTAATGATGAGACTACTGATCTATGGCAAACTATGAAATAGGTGTTCGTCTAGTTACAGAACGCACACAATGGCGAATGTTCTAAATATACTCTCTTCTTTGCACAGAAATAAGCAAAATTTAGTGGAAGGAATTCGACGAAAGAGCGAAGTCTCTTTTGCCCGTGATAAATGAGTACAGTAAGAAATTTGTTACGTTGCTTCGTCAGAACTGTTATACTAGTAAAACTTTTTTCATAAGATGCTTTGCCGGCTTTGAACTTTCTTCATCGGAAGGAAACAGGATTACGGTTTGACATTCCATCGACGATGAAGTCGTTAGAGACGGACAAGATAGGGGAAGAAATCAACCGTGTCCAATTACAAGGATCTATCCCTACTTTTGCACTGATCGATGTACGGATTGTATTGTATTGTATTTTATGTTAGCCGGGGACCTAGAAACGACGGAGTGGCTCCGTCCCCGCCGCAGCCGCAGTGGTCCACAACCCCATGACGACTACCGCAGTCCACTTCACACCTCCGCCGCCCCATACCGAACCCAGGGTTATTGTGCGGTTCGGCTCCCTGTGGACCCCCCAGGGAACGTCTCACACCAGACAAGTGTAACCCCTATGTTTGCGTGGTAGAGTAATGGTGGTGTACGCGTACGTGGACGACTTGTTTGCGCAATAATCGCCGACATAGTGTAACTGAGGCGGAATAAGGGGAACCAGCCCGCATTCGCTGAGGCAGATGGAAAACCGCCTAAAAACCATCCTCGACACAAATCCGCCGGGCGGATTGGTGCCGGGGACCAGGCGCTCCTTCCCGCCCGGAAAGCCGTGCGATAGACCTCACGGCCAACCGGGCGGGCGATGTACGGATACTAAAGGAAATCTGAAGCTGTGTTGGCAGGAAGGCTATTTGTACCCCACTCCTTGCTATGAGAGTATGGATATTGCTCGGTTGTTCCTCAGTTTAAGAATCGAATTTAGTTGGAAACTGTCATTCGAATGAAAAGCAACAGAATATATGAAGTGGGAAGCCTGACGCAAAAATGAATAGCATCTAGATTCACTGTCGGGCACAAAGAATTTGATACACTCAGGCAAGCGGAATTATGTGTGATTGCTTTTGCAGGTTTGCTGCTCTTCACTATCAAAGAATTAATTTTTTAACTTTTTTATAAAATGTCCAGAATAATTACGGTTTGGTTTGAATCGGAATGCAATTCAGTGCCCTGTATACCTCCGAGAGCTTTTGTACGTACTTGTCAGTAGTCTGTAAAATGTTGACCGGATCGTGGCAGGTATAGTTACATGCTATTTTCACATAGTCTGTGTTCGCTAACCATGAGCAACACGCACTGTGACGTTCAGCTATTCGCTCGGTACTGTAACAGCGTAGGTCCTACACCGCTATGAAAAGCAGCTATGCCGCTACAGTCTCGTACGTCTCAACACTGATCTCCCGCCAGGAAGGCGATGCCGGAAACCTGCAGGCACAGGCAGAGAGTACGTGCGCAGATGGCTCCGCCCCGGGGCAGCTGCTACTCGGCAGAGAGGAGGACAGATGCGCGCCGGTCAGCAGTTGCGCAGCCTGCGGCGGCGCCGGCGGCGTCGCGGGCTGCCGGACGTCAGTGCGCGCGGACGCCGTCAGAGGCGCTGGCGCGCGTCCGCGTCGGCGTCGGCCTCGGCCTCTGCGTCTGCCTCTGCGTCCGCGAGCGCCGCCTCGGACAGCAGCCGCGAGCGCGAGCGGGAGCGGGCGCGCCGCCGGCACGCGTGGCACCGCCGTCAGCCCACGCGGATCCACCGGTCGATCGAGTACTCCAGGGCCGCCAACCACCTGCCGCAAAAGGCAAAACATTTCTGCGGGCGCAACTCGGGTTCGCACCGCAGATTTTTACGAAAACGCTAGGGCAAAATCGTTATAAACTGTTTCGTATTAATAAGTAATTTAATTGGCAGATTAAAACTGTGTGCCGGACCGAGACTCGAACTCGGCACCTTTGCCTTTCGTAGGCAAGTGCTCTACCAACTGGGCTACCCAAGAATGACTCACGCCGCGTCCTCACAGCTTTACTTCTGCCAGTACCTCGTCTCTTACCTTCCAAACTAAACAGAAGCGCTCCTGCGAACCTTGCAGAACTAGAACTCCTGAAAGAAAGGATATTGCGGAGACATGGCTTAGCTACAGCGTGGGGGATGTTTCCAGAATGAGATTTTCACTCTGCAGCGCACACTCCGCTGCATAGTGAAAATCTCAAATGTTAAAAAAAAAAAAAGTGTGTGAAATCTTATGGGACTTAACTGCTAAGGTCATCAGTTCCTAAGCTTATACACTACTTAACCTAAATTATCCTGAGGAAAAACAAACACACCCATGCCCGAGGGAGGACTCGAACCTCCGCCGGGAACAGCCGCACGGGCCATGACTGCAGCGCCTGAGACCGCTCGGCTAATCCCGCGTGACCAAAGTGTGAAAACAAGGGATGCAAGTATGGGGATGAGAGTTAGTAAAAGGATACGAAAGAGCAATGCATTTTACCAGTGTGAGAGGGGCTTAGTCTGGGGAATGGAGGACCAATCAGCTATAAGGAAGTGTTCTACTACACGTACTTTACAACCATCTGACATATGCATTGGAGACCTGGACAGCGACGAAGTAGAAACCAAAACAGTGTAATGAAATTCCTGAAAGTATGCTAGGGTAAACGAGGGGATAGTGAGTAACTAATGAAGATATTAGGAACGAAATTACAGTATAAAAGCTGAATGAGAGGAGAACAGGTGAAAATGCTTTGAACATGTTAAGAGAATACAAGATGGGAGACTACCAAAACGAATGATAGAGACCAAAGTTGAGGGCAAGAGTGAGACCTAGAGCAAGATGGATTGACTCAATAAAGACCATATTAAGAAGAAGGAATCTGTACTGGAGCAAAATAGTTTCAGAAGAAGAGTGATGGAAAGACAGAAGAAAGTGGAGAAATACTATAAAAGTCTCAACCAGGCCAGATGTTGGATAAAGGAGAAACAAAGACGACGACGACTTCGAAAGAAACAGTAGCGAATGTAAGAACTGCTATTGCGAACCACTGACAAGGGAACATTCCTATGTTGTAAATAAATGTTCGTGATGAAACTTGACGAGTGTGTAGGGGAGGCAAAATAATTCAATACACACTTTTTGTTTGTACCCAATTTCAGTTTTAAAAGGCAAAACACATCTCGGAAGGTATTTTGGCATATTACGTTTAGAGAGAATATCTTCGAAACGATGATATATGAAAATGTGCTTCATATAAAAGTTGATATGTAATAAAAATTCTTGAAAACTGTGTATTCAACTATGCAATAACTCGAAATTTTGCAAAATATCCCGCCGTAACTAATTACTTTCAAAAATGAAAGCTTTTTGTTACAAAATAAATTAAAGAAGCTTCCAAGCCACATAAATCCATATGTAATAAAGGAGGTTTCTGAAATGCGTTTTTTGGAAAATAAACTTCATACAGTATGTTGCCGGAGTATTTTCGACATACATAGTTAAAATATCTAAACATTCATTACTATTCTATTTATTTATTTTACTTACATATGTTGTATGTTTTAAATTGTTGAATCGGAGGGAGAAATATCTGTTTGCAAACAGTTTGATGGAGATTCATATTCAAATAAGTTGCGGCTGCTACAATTTTTCGTCGTTAATACTGTTACTACACATACTACTGCTGTAATTACAATTTAGTTCCATTTTATTTCGCTTCATCTCCTATTTTTTACACATGAATCTCACGAGGATGCAGCATGCAATCCGAGTTTACAAGATTTGTTAGAAGAAAACAAAAAAATTTACTGAAAAAACGACCAGGAAAGAAACAAACTGGTTTTGACCTGATCGCAGAGCCTCTGTCAGAGACTTTTGCTTAAAAATGCCAATTACGTGTGAAACTGATCAAGAAACGACCTAAAAAGTTTGAAGTATAATTATACTTTCTATCATCATTATTGTAAAATTTGTGATCTAGCCAAGAACTAAAATACATATGAAAAATGAACCTTGCAGCTTGGTTCTTTTTTATGTGTTACCATTTAAGATGTACCAAGATAGAGTATTTTTTTAAATTATGGCATAAATGTCTGGTTTTGAGGTCCGAAATATTTTTAACGGCTGACTTCAGACTGTTAGTACAATAATTATACAATAGATAAATCATAAGTTACGACTGCCCCTGGTCGCTGTTCGCCCGAGGGCCAGCTGCGTAATCGCTTTGGCCGTTTTTACGTTTCCTTGCTGTAGCATTCGCTCGGCATTGGGGTTTTTAGGATTTCTGGATTGCGTCGGGCGTGAGCTTTCCTCTGACTTGCGTTTTCACGATTCCGGTAATATTTACGAGTCATATGAGACGACATCTTTCGTTATTTTTGACTGCCAACTTAATACCAATTTTCACTTATATTCCGACGAATATTTTTTGTCACCCTTTGGGACCTAGTAGTGTACCGCAAGTTCTTCACAAAGAATCAGTGGCATAGCTAAACGAATTTACACGTTACAGCAATATATAACTTTACACAAACAGTCACGCGCATGCGTCTACACTGGTAAGACGACGTCACAGGCAAAACAAATACTGCGTGACAACCACTAGAGACACCATCTATCCGTTGTGCGCTCACCCATTATTTACGCGTTATTAGTCCCGTGCTTACTGACAATTGAAATCTGACAGTATTTTGCCACACAAGAAAGTTCGATCAACGAGCAAACAGACGCTTTCACGTCAATGTCATGACTTCCGTAAAGCGGGTGCTACAAGGTATGATTAGGTAGTAGACTCATGTCTACGATTTACGAAGGGTTTTTACTGTGGGGAAATATACTGTTTGAAGTGGGTATTTTAGTTTTATTTCTTGCGGTTAGCCGGCCGCTGTGGCCGAGCGGTTCTAGGCACTTCAGTCCGGAACCGCGCTGCTGCTACGGTCGCAGGTTCGAATCCTGCCTCGGGCATGGATGTGTGTGATGTCCTTAGGTTGGTTAGGTTTAAGTAGTTCTAAGTCTAGGGGACTGATCACCTCAGATGTTAAGTCCCATAGTGCTTAGAGCCATTTTTTCCTTGCGGTTAGGTGTTTGTCTCCATCACACAAGGATTTATAGTGAACTTAATATTTAGGCATGGTATACTTCTATATTTAAGGGTACATAGTCATCAAGGGTTTTGAGAGGAGGGCCTTTTCAGTTCTTGGTGATAGGTTGTCACAGAATTGTGTAGTTCATGTGCAGCTGCAGTGGGTCAAGGGTTGGACTGTACCAGGTTGATTTCACTTTTACCATTATCTTCTTACATCACGTATACACCTTTGACATACGTCTTTAAACATTAGTGAACATTTTTAGTTGGGTCATGTCTGATATTTGTGACCTATTGTTAAATTGATAACCGTGGTACATTAACACGTGTTGTTTTAATGATTTGCTTTGAAAGGAGCGAAAGTTGCCTTTTTAGACGTCCATTGTTTCTTACGTATGACGACAGCCATGTATTTTGTGACTGTGATTCAGGTTTGTTCTGTGTTTGTGTTTCGAATATTAGAAATCAAGTGGTTCAAATGGCTCTGAGCACTATGGGACTTAACATCTGAGGTCATCAGTCCCCTAGAACTTAGAACTACTTAAACCTAACTAACCTAAGGACATCATACACATCCATGCCCGAGGCAGGATTCGAACCTACGACCGTAGCGGTCGCACGGTTCCAGACTGAAGCGCCTAGAACCGCTCGGCTACTCCGGCCGGCGTTTCGAATATTACCCTAAGGTCATTTCAACTAATACATAAGGGTACCATAATTTTATGTTTTCCTTGTTTTATAGTTGTTTCGTTTTCAAATACTGTGTTATTGTTCTTTAGTAAAAATGGTTCAAATGGTTCTGAGCACTATGGGACTCAACATCTGTGCTCATCAGTCCCCTAGAACTTAGAACTACTTAAACCTAACCAACCTAAGGACATCACACACATCCATGCCCGAGGCAGGATTCGAACCTGCGACCGTAGCAGTCGCGCGGTTCCGGACTGCGCGCCTAGAACCGCTAGACCACCGCGGCCGGTCTGTTCTTTAGTAAACCGGGCCTGAGTATGGCTGTAATGTGCCGCTAAAACTACTCCCGTGGTAGAATAAAGAAATTCTCAAGATACAGCTGTGGTGGTACTACTTCTCACATTTACGAAGAGACTTCAAAAAGTTGTAAGTAGGCTGTTTATGTTTTCTCTATGTAAGTAGGCTGTTTAGGTTTTTTTATTGGTAACGCCACCTCTGTATGAAAATCACTGGCTGTGCTGTGTGCAGTCTGTGGCTAGTTTGCATTGTTGTCTGCCATTGTAGTTGGGCAGCAGCAGCTGGATGTGAACAGCGCGTAGCGTTGCGCAGTTGGAGGTGAGCCGCCAGCAGTGGTGGATGTCGGGAGAGAGATGGCGGAGATTTGAAATTTGTCATGAACTGCAATATTTATATATGATGATATCAAGGTAAATACATTGTTTGTTCTCTATTAATATCTTTCATTTGCTAAATATCCCTATCAGTAGTTAGTGCCTTCCATAGTTTGAATCTTTTATTTAGCTGGCAGTAGTGGCGCTCGCTGTATTGCAGTAGCTTGAGCAGCGAAGATTTTTGTGAGGTAAGTGATTTGTGAAAGGTATAGTTTAATGTTAGTCAGGGCCATTCTTTTGTAGGGAATTTTGAAAGTCAGATTGCGTTGCGCTAAAAATATTGTATGTCAGTTTAAGGACAGTCGTGTAAGAATTGTTCAAAGGGGACGTTTCATATGTCGACCCTTAGCCTAGGATACCTCACTGGAATCTTCTGATTTTTTCTTGTAGTTTGTGTATTTAGTGTAGCTTTTGTTTATTGCTAGCGCGTAATTGTAGAGAGAATCTCCTTTGTAGTTGTAGCCTTTCATTGTTGTACAGTAAAACAGTTGTGGCATGCATATAGATTTGCACCAAGTATTTCGCAGCTGTAATTAACTAGATATTATTTTCAGTGTTATGTTAATGTGTTCTCTTATTTTTGCTCTTCAAATTGTGTTTTTCTGTGTTGTCGTGTGAAATACTGTGACAATAATGGCGTGTGAAAAACGTAATACTAGGCTCCAAAGTAAACTGAGAAATGACAGTGAAAATGAAAGCAGTGTGTTAGCGCCACCGAGTAATGAATTAACTGATGTTCAAAGTAGTAATTTGGTAATTGTGCATAGGGAAATGGAGCGGGCGGCAAACAATGGCGTGGACAGTGAAACAATTAGTGAAGAGGGAAGCATTATCGATCGATCGGTCGGCAACAGCTCGCCTCAGGAATCCGAAATGACAGGACACAATTTTGCAAATACTGTAGACTCAGGTTTTGGGTTCTCACCGTTTTCTCAAATGAGTCAAGACACATTTTCCGCTTTTCAAAATGTGAATGTTGCCGGTGCAACTTCACTGCCGAAAAGCACTGAGGAACATGTTTCAGACACCGGTGCATTGTTATTACAATTAATGCAACAAATGGGGCAAAAGCTTGAAAAGTTAGACACAATGGAACAACACCAGAGGCAAACACAGCAACAGTTAGACACAGTGGAACAAAATCTCAAAAAGTTAGACACAATGGAACAAAATCAGAGACAAACACAGCAAAAGCTTCAAAAGTTAGACACAATGGAACAAAATCTTAAAAAGTTAGACTCATTGGAGCAAACTCTTGAACGAACACGTGAGGATTTAACTGCTGAGTTACATCACATTGAATCGAAATGTCAAAAAGTCTGTAATGACGTAAAAACACAAATTTGTGAGCATTTCCAACCTATTTTTTCGCGTCATGAAAATGCACTACAGAATCACGAAGCAGCCATAAAAGAACTGCAAACTATTGTTCATGAAAATCATGAGACCTTGCAAGCAAAATTTGACTCAGTTGCATCTACAGATACGGTTATGCAACTTGCAAAAACTCAGGAAAACTTAAAGGTCACAGTAGACACGATTGCAACACAAATGGACACTCTGAAACTTGGTTCAGAAAAACATAGAGAGGAAATGATTTCACTATCGGATAAAGTAGCCGAACTTTCAGATCAGTTCACTAACTTATCTACAAAGGTAGATGATGATCTGAATGACACAACACCTGTAGCCTTCATGGACACTGAAGAGTATGAACAAATTAGAAAATTCAAACAAAATCAAAATCAAATCAATACACAGTACAAAAGAGAAATCCGGGAAGTGCAAGATCAGTTGGCACAAGTAGTACAAGAATTACGTATTTCAGAGGACACTCGCGCCCCAATACGGGAAGAGGGACATACAAATACGGAACAGACACAAAATAACAACACAGGGCACTTCGGAAATTGTGAAAGAAGTTGGCAAGGTACGCCGAATTTTGAGATGGAACCGCCGAAACGACGTAACAATGACCGACATGCGACTTGCCGACATGATGATTTTGACTATAAGCTGTTCATTACTACACGTAAATTCAAAACATTTAAGAATTCTGGCAACGACATTCATCCACAAGCATGGCTCCATCAATTCTCTCATTGTTTTCCTCCCAACTGGTCGTTAGAACACAGATTAGAATTCATGTGTGGCTATTTAGAGAATGAACCAGCTGTAAGAATGCGATCGGTCATTCACGATTGCCACAGTGAAGGAGAATTTTACCATGCCTTCCTCTCAGCATATTGGTCTCAAGCTACACAAGACCGTGTAAAACATAACATCATAATGATGAAACACTTCAAACAATCTGAATTTTCCAGTCTTGTGAAATATTTTGAAGACATGTTGCACAAGAATCAATACCTGTCAAACCCATACAGCCCCTCAGAACTCATCCGCATTTGCTTAATCAAACTGCCTAAACATTTACGACATATTATTTTAGCAGGACGTTGCAAAGACGACATTGAAGCTTTTCAGGGACTGTTACAAGAATTAGAAATTGACACTGACAATCGCGGAACGCGAAACCAGGAACACAACAATTACAGGTCACATCCGTCGCAAATCCGCGATGAAAGAAATAATAACTGGACACGACAAGGCTATGCTTACAACGCAAATCGTGATCAAAACAGACACCACCCATATGACAACCACTGGCAGAGTAATAATAGTTACAGAGAAAGATCGCATTTCCGTAGTAATGAATATGACAGAGATAACCATAGAAACAGACAATATGGTAACCAAAACAATTATTATCAAGGGAGGCAGAATAACTTCAGACGCAACAGTTCGGCGCAGAGTTACGATTCAGGGAGAAATTCTCCACCACATGACCGACAAACAAGAAACTATGTAAACTACCGACATAACGACAGACCTGAATTCCATCAGAACTGGCGAGCTTTAAACAGAGCTGGGCCCTCTCGGCAAGGCGAATTTGTGGAAGTTAGGCCTCCTAATCCCAGTAACGACGCGCGCCAACAAAGAAACAGACAATGACTCACACCGCAGGCAGCCGCGTGCGCCGGCTGGCTCAGAGAAAAATAACATTGACGCTAACCTTGAGCAAAATTCCAGTATTCTTTACGGACGAATACCGCATGATAATTGCATTCAAGTTGAAATTCTGCGTACTAGGAAGAGTAAAGGCTTACACCACATTTCACATGTAAAACCGTTTATTGAAAGATAATCAGCTTTTTAACTTTGTCTTTGCCATAAAAAGTTTCACTTCACGTTACTAGTATGCTTTAGAAACTGTTACCATGCAACAATGTTTTGAAGTTCAATATCCACTCAAGAACCAAGAGAACATATTTTAACAGAAATTACGACTGCATTGTTATTGCGAACAGACGACACAGTGTTATTGTGTGTATACATTCCTCCTTGTTAGTTGCACGATTACGTAACGAATATGAGGCTTACATACTTAGGACATATACTGGTACTGCTAATGAGATTCTAATGCAACATTTTGGTTTACTTGAAAATACATTCTGGATTTAAAGTACTTTCTGTGAGATACCAGATGACACAGTGGTTAGTTTATGTGACAGCTAAACGGTTTTATCACGACGCTACTAATGAGTGACAATTTACAATGTTGCTTTTGCGGTGTATCTGTTTTATATCTGCACAGTTTTTCTGAATTATTCTGGAAAGTAAAACATGTTTTAGTAGTAACTTTTGTGGTATAGCAACAATGAGACAGCCTTTTTCGTGGCACAACATTACGTTACTGTACAGTACTTTCTTCATCACACCAATAAGCATAATAACTACGATATCTATACGCAAAGCATTTCACTTTTGTGTATTATGAGGTAAGTACATTGACTTCTGCAGAACTTAGCTTTCGGAGGACGATAACTACACTTCCACAGAGATTATGTTGCAACAAGACGCACATTTAGCGCTACAGGACACGCATTTGAGTGATTAATCTTATACTTAAAACACTTATTTTCAAAGATTTTTTAATTACAAAGAAAGTTTTCCGTGATACATTTCATTCCATTGCTGTAATTTGTAACACCTGAGGGTATAATTACATTTATCCTCAGGGGGGTACACGCTTACTTTGTGTACCATGTGTGTGGCAACCACAAGGAACCCTAGCTAATATGGTATTTGCTTATACAACTTTACACATCGGTACCATATTTCTCTAACACACAAATTACACAGCTATCCGATCATTTAACTGAGAGAGACAAACATTTATTTTTGCTACATCTGTGACACATGTTTACGCAATTACACAGTTGGATAACTTCACACTTATGAAACTGTATTTTGTCTGTACTTTGTAAACTGTTCATATTTTTTGGAACCATTGTGATACTATGAGAGCTTTGAATGATATATTTGGTATGAGATCATGATTTTTAAAGTACATTTGAGGCAGCTGACACTTTTGACATGAGCAGAGAATTTTCTTTAGGTTTGGAATTATTGCAGAAAGCTACGACGATTTTGAGATTTGACTGAGGTGTTAATGATGTTATTTTTACGACGACGATGTGTATTATGCTGCTGAGGTATGTTTATGATAAATAAGCTGATGCTATATGAGGAATCTGATTATGCTACGTATTTCTCATGATGAAATATTGAAGAAGTGTCGACGAATATGTATATGTATAAGGAGGTAAGGAATAATGAGTAGTGTTTAGGGACTCTGATTTATGAAAAGGATGTTGGAAACCAAGAAACGTACTTTAAGAGTTATGAAATGTGTGTGTATATGCGTGAATGTATCACAATGCTGGCGAAAATTTTTTGGACACTGTTATATTCATAAGGTTTTGTTTCTACAGATTTGCAACGCTAATTCTTGACCTGTGAAATATTTTTATGTGAGACTGTCACTGTAGCGGAAACTGGTCTCGTAAATATTTCCGTAAGAAAGTTAAGTGACCACCTGCACGTAATGCGTCGTGGGCACGCAGCTGTGTCAAACATCTGGAGAACAAGCCATTAGTGTGAGTGCCTCGTCAGAAGCACAGGTAGAAAAAAAAAGAAAGGGAAGGCCATTGTCCGCGCTACTGACATCTCCTTGTTGAAAGCATACTGTGGAGCTCGTAATTTACGATATTTACTGAAATGCCTAATGAAATGACGAGAAATATTTTTACATCTGCACACCTGATTATGACAAGCGTCTTTCTACGAGAGTTGAGAGAGTTTCTACTAACTTATGAAATGTCACATGACTACTGAATGATATTTTTATACTTTGCTTTTCGTAATTGCTTATTTCACTTGATATCTGGTTTCCAGCTGTGTTGCAGCATTGCTTTTATAAAATGAAATGCATTTGCTAATGTGAACACTTTCTGTCAACAGATCTATTAAATAATTATTTTATGATCCACATTCTTTAAAAAAGGAGCATTTGGAAAGGAAAGAACAATAAGAAGGAACTAGTAACAGTAACACATAATTTTCTTTTCAAGTACATGGTAATATTTCTTTTTACAATCAGTTGTTGTGGTGCACCACTTTAATTACATAGACATTAAGATGTGATTATACATTTCCCTTATCTGCATTGTTATCTTTAGTGTACTATTTTTTCTGCTTGAGCTATGTCATGTTTAGGTATAAGTTACTGCTGTTTGCCAGGCATAGTGTTACTGAATTTTAATTTGTGTTACTCTGCTAAGCCAGATTTAATTTTTTGGTTACTGCGCATTGGCTCATATTAGTTGTAATGTTGCATTGCTTGTTAATTTAGATTTACTGTAACTTGCTTTGCAAATTTCCATTTTTTTTCTCATTGCTGTTTGTGTTAATTATTTTGTGCTGCTGCATTGCCTCGTCCCTTAGTTTAGCATCTGAGCTCAGTAGGTTTAAGTTAGCTTAAGAGGGGGTAGCCTCTAAGAGAATGAGTTGCGATGAATTGGAAGAAATGCATTGAGAAAACAGGTTTAGGTAGGATTTTCTTGGAAATAAATGTTGAGGTAAGAAATGTGTGAACATATAAACACAGAAAGCATGCTTAGTTAGAATTTTTTTTGGTGGAAACAAAGGATGAAATAAGAGGAAAGATATATGAAGTTTTGGGTTGGACTGCAGTACCACATGTTACACTGAAAACGAACCCTGTCCTTTCCCTTTTGTGTTATCCCACTATGTGTTTGTGTACCCTTGAGTATTTGTTTTCTTCCTGTCTCTGTGTAGTTTCATAGAATTTTTTCTTCTTTTAATATTAAGCTACATTCACTATGATGAGGAATACTGTTATCCTCAAATATAATTGGCATTAATAATATGTTATTTACTTTGTAAAGATGTTAGACATTGTTCATTCTGTTTAAATGCTCATGTGTGAAGTTGATGTTTCGCAAGTTATTCTGATCTTCTATGTATGTACTCATGTCATAATTCCTGTAACACTGATGTATATGTCTATATCTATTCTTTTGTAAAGCCTGTACTACAAATGTTATCTATATTGTTATGTTTTTAATGATGTATTTTGTACCTTTGTTATTGTATTCTTATGTTATAAAATTGTAATTGTCACCAGTTCATGATATTATTAACTTGTTAGTTACATTTCACTGCACACGTTTCTGTTGGTCATAGTATATGGATAATATGTGAGAAGTTGGGACTGTGAGTGTTTGCACGTGTGTTTATAATTCAGCAAGGGACTGGATAACAGCATTGCTGGTTCTAAGGACAATTCCAAAAACTTTGTGAGCGCACAAGTGGTGGTTATGGACTTGCTATATTATCCGCAAGACTCTTCAATGGTGATTGTGCACCTGCACAGTCACAACAGATGGCTGCTGGCTATCTCTACAAGGACTACAGTGGGTCTGCATCTATGATGACCCACCAATACCATTATTTCTACAAGGACTGCAGTGGGTCTGCGCCTCTGGTGGCCCACCAATATCGTAATCTCTACCAGGACTACGGTGGGTCTGCTCTGTGATGACCTACCTACCAATATTCGTCAGAACTTCGAATGACTCTGCTGTGGGTTTGCTCTGTTGTGGACCATTACCTGTATGCATGTCAAGAGTCAGCACTGTCTTTCCGTTGGAAGGACAACACTACTTCTTCAAGACTGCATGGAAATCCACTACTTCTGTGTGCAATTTCTTTTACTAATGAGACTTTGTGAAAAAAAACCTGTAATTACTGTTATGATGAATGATCAGGACTATCTTTATGGACTGTGAGAAAATTTTAGCTTTTGACCAACATTGTATCAATAAGTGTGTGCATTTGATTTCTTTGTTATTGTAATTATGAAAAATTTTATCAAATCATTATTGGCCACTGCCCAAAAAAAAATTTGTAAAATTTTTTGTGGGGAGCATGGGGGCTATGTAAGTAGGCTGTTTATGTTTTCTCTATGTAAGTAGGCTGTTTAGGTTTTTTTATTGGTAACGCCACCTCTGTATGAAAATCACTGGCTGTGCTGTGTGCAGTCTGTGGCTAGTTTGCATTGTTGTCTGCCATTGTAGTTGGGCAGCAGCAGCTGGATGTGAACAGCGCGTAGCGTTGCGCAGTTGGAGGTGAGCCGCCAGCAGTGGTGGATGTGGGGAGAGAGATGGCGGAGATTTGAAATTTGTCATGAACTGCAATATTTATATATGATGATATCAAGGTAAATACATTGTTTGTTCTCTATTAATATCTTTCATTTGCTAAATATCCCTATCAGTAGTTAGTGCCTTCCATAGTTTGAATCTTTTATTTAGCTGGCAGTATTGGCGCTCGCTGTATTGCAGTAGCTTGAGCAGCGAAGATTTTTGTGAGGTAAGTGATTTGTGAAAGGTATAGTTTAATGTTAGTCAGGGCCATTCTTTTGTAGGGAATTTTGAAAGTCAGATTGCGTTGCGCTAAAAATATTGTATGTCAGTTTAAGGACAGTCACGTAGAATTGGTCAAAGGGGACGTTTCAAAGTAAGGTACACATGTTGCTCTGCGCTAAGACCTTTGATCAACAAGAGTGGCGCGTTGTCAGAAGAGACTACTTGTTCTGGGTTTTCTGGTGACACAGTTCTTCTGCTGTAGGAATAGCAGGTGCATCACAATGCGCGCGCGAAATGACGTGGCAACTGGAGACGTACTCCAGACTTGAAGTTCCGCGGGACAGTACAATTCTTGCGGGAAAAACGTCTAGATTTCACGCAGATTCACAGAGGAGTTCTGGCGGTATACAGAGCAAATGCAATGTTGCATCTACCCGTACAGAAATGGTGCCAACAGTTTGACCAAGGTCGCACAACCGAACTTAAAGTCCAGAACTGGCAGCAAGTGATTTCCATCTTTCCGTAAGCTGGTATAAATAGATTTTCCAACGATGAGGACCTTCACACAACGGTTCTTGAATGAGTCGGTGACACAGAAGGGCATTTCTATCGTCGAGGAACTGAATGACTGGTATAATATTCGACTGTTGGTTACAGAGACGTGAGGTCTATGTTGAAAAATAGTGTAATGTATCTGTGTCACTCTGAAGTGTAGTGTGGCATTCCGTTAAAATTACTTGGCCTGCCGTTATAAGGTATAACCTACTTTTGAAGTCATATCGTAATACACTGTTGGTCAGTGAAATTACAGCACGAGGAGATATGTAGGAAGGTCGGAAGAAGGCATTATTAAATTTGACGGTCGTCTGGGGGTACACAGGAAGCGAAATTCGCAGCAGCGACGGGGCGTACAGTCGTACGAACGCCGAAATGACAGATACTGATCGAGAAATAGTGGAATAAAGTAGTAACTACATTCGCTTAGTAAGGGGAAGGCGTCAGGACCAGATGAGATACCTGTAAGATTCTGCAAAGATTATGCGAAAGAACGTGCTCCCTTACTAGCAGCAGTTTGTCGGAAGTCGCTTGAGCAACGAAGGGCACCTAGCGACAGGAAAGAAGTGGAAGCCATTCCCGTTTTGACGAGGAGCCGTAGGACAGCTGCACCTAATTATAGGTACATATCGCTGAAATCTGTCTGTTGTACAATTATGAGGCATGCTTTATGCCCACGTATTATGACGTCTTTGTAGTACGAAAATCTCCTCCATAAAAATCCATATGGATTCTGCAATCAGAGAGCATGCGAAAGCCAGCTCGTTCTGTTCCTCCACGTGATCCACAGTACCGTGGACGTCAGCGCTCAGGTTGACGCCGTTTTCCTGGACTTCAGGAAGGCATTTCCATGTTAGACCTCATTTTATTACTTCTCTTCAAATCACATTAATCATGGAATGGAAACAAACAGCAACAGAACGTACCAGCGTGACTTCAAACTCTTTGTTACAGGAAATGTTCAAAATGTCCTCCGTTAGCGAGGATACATGCATCCACCCTCCGTCGCATGGAATCCCTGATGCGCTGATGCAGCCCTGGAGAATGGCGTATTGTATCACAGCCGTCCACAATACGAGCACGAAGAGTCTCTACATTTGGTACCGGGGTTGCGTAGACAAGAGCTTTCAAAAGCCCCCATAAATGAAAGTCAAGAGGGTTGAGGTCAGGAGAGTGTGGAGGCCATGGAATTGGTCCGTCTCTACCAATCCATCGGTCACCGAATCTGTTGTTGAAAAGCGTACGAACACTTCGACTGAAATGTGCAGGAGCTCCATCGTGCATGAACCACATGTTGTGTCGTACTTGTAAAGGCACATGTTCTAGCAGCACAGGTAGAGTATCCCGTATGGAATCATGATAACGTGCTCCATTGAGCGTAAGTGGAAGAACGAAACCAAAATGAGCTCTAACATGGATATTAAGCGTTTCCGCACACATGTCCACATAACATCTTTTCTTTATTTGTGTGTGTGGAATGTTTCCTGAAAGTTTGGCAGTACCTTTTTGTAACACCCTGTATAAATGACCTAGTAGAAAGTGCGAGAGGCGCTTTAAGGCTAGTCGCAGATGATGCGGTTGTCTATAGGATAGTAGAAACGCGAGGAGGCGGTATCGATTTGCAGAATGACAGAGGAATGTTGAATGGTGCCGGCTCTGGCAGTTGGTCCTAAACGTGAATAAATGTAACGCACTGCGCATAATAATAAAAGAAATCAAATGGCTCTGAGCACTACGGGACTTAACATCTATGGTCATCAGTCCCCTAGAACTTAGAACTACTTAAACCTAACCAACCTAAGGACATCACACAACACCCAGTCATCACGAGGCAGAGAAAATCCCTGACCCCGCCGGGAATCGAACCCGGGAACCCGGGCGTGGGAAGCGTGGGAAGAAAAGAAATCCACTACTGTATAGCTACACTACTGATGACAAACCGCTGGAAACAGTATCCACCGTGAAATGTCTAGGAGTAACAATCCTGAGCGACACTTAAGAGGAATGACCACATAAAACGACTAGTAGGAAAAGCAGATGCCAACTGAGATTGGTAGGAAGATTATTAAAGAAGTGTAACTCATCCAAGAAAGAAGTGGCGTACCAAACGCTTGTTCGACTGCTTCTTGAGTACTGTTCATTACTCTGGGACCGTTAGCAGGAAGGACTGATAGAAGAGATAGAGAAGATACAATGAACAGCAGTGTGTGACATCACAGCATAGTTTAGGCGGCGCGAGAGCTTACAGCCGGCCTGAGTGGCCGTGCGATTCTAGGCGCTACCATCAGGAGCCGAGCGACCGCTACGGTTGCAGGTTCGAATCCTGCCTCGGGCATGGATGTGTGTGATGTCCTTAGGTTAGTTAGGTTTAATTAGTTCTAAGTTCTAGGCGACTGATGACCTCAGAAGTTAAGTCGCATGGTGATCAGAGCCATTTGAACCATTTTTGAGAGCTTACAGAAATGCTCAACAAACTCAGGTGGCAGACCCTACAAGAGAGGCGTTGCGCATTACGGTAGCGTTTACTACTTAAATTTCTAGTGAGTATGTTGCGCGAAGAGTCAGACAACATATTACCTGCTCCACACACGTCTGGCGAAGCTACCAAAACGAGAAAATTCGAGAAATTGGAGCTAATAGAAAGTTGTACCGAAAATCATTCTTCCCACGCGCTATTCGCGAATGGAACAGGGAAGGGGGCATCAGATATTGGTACCAGAAGTACCCTTCGCCGTACACCGCACACAGAGTTTTTATGTAGATGTAGACCTTGGACGGCAGATACGGGTACATCAGTCCGTGCTGCTTTAACTCTATGCTACAGTTCGTCAGTCGTAATGGTCTCTTTCAAATGTGTGGAAGATATGGAGAATGTGTTCGCGAGGGCAACAGTCAAACAATCCCCCCCCCCCCCCCCCAAAAAAAAGGTTCAAATGGCTCTGAGCACTATGGGACTTAACATCTGAGGTCATCAGTCCCCTAGACTTAGAACTACTTAAACCTAGCTAACTTAAGGACAGCAAACACATCCATGCCCGAGGCGTAGCAGCAGCGCGGTTCCGGACTGAAGCGCCTAGAACCGCTCGGGCACAACGGCCGGCTCAAACACCCTCTATATTGAGATAGGTCAGTACAGCACGGGAAAAACTCGGTCTTGGGTTATCTTGTTAGAAACTAACGTCACAGAAACCTCGAAAACTGGCCTCAGCCTCTGGCTGATAGACATTTGTCTTTCTTACACGACGTATATCAGGATCTTCTTACAAACAAAACAAAACATTTCGCTTTTTTAATGAGTAACTCTTTGCATAATCTTTTCTTAAATACAGAATGTAGATAGCATTACTGCTGCCTACTTCCCGAGACTGCACTGAAACGCTGATCACTTGCGTATCCAGGCATGCAGTACAGTCGACGGTTAATAAATGCCATCTTCGTGGTGTTGCAATATTAATGGCTATCAGTGTGTGTAGAGTAATAAATGAGGAAAAATATGAATTTGGTCCACAATCTTACTCATTCAAAGATCGAGACACATAAACACTACTGCCATGTAACCTCTCAAATTGCGTCGGTGTCCACCGTAGTGTCAGCCATACGAAAAGGATGTGGTTACTACTTTCGACTCAACAGCCTTGTCTTTTTTCGATTTCATGGTGTTGCTGTGTGTGTACCCTCATTTGTGGGAAGTAATGTAACTCATCCAAGAAAGAAATAATGTTCGAAGGGCGTTCAATAAGTATGCAACATTGTTTTTCTGAAAGGAGGTTGGTTTTATTTAGGATTCGAATACACCATATTATTCCCCACTATTTTGGCTAACAACCCTATTTTTCAACATCATCTCCGTTCAATGCGATGGACTTATACCACGGTACTGGCAGGGTCTGTATGACCGCATGGTACCACTTTACTGGTAGACGTCGAGGCCAACGTTCTGCTTCATCAATAACCTCTCTGTCATCCGTGTATTGCTTCCCGCGGACTGCATTTTTCATTGGACCAAACAGATGGAAGTCCGAAGATGCAGGAACTGGGCTGTAGGGTGGATGAGGAAGAACAGTCTGATGAGTTTTTGTGAGCTCCTGTCAGGTGAGCAGATTTGGGTGAGGCCTTACGTTGTCATTGAGAAGGAGAAGTTCGTCTGCATTATGTGGCGACGGACATGCTGAAGTCGTTTCTTCAGTTTCCTGAGGGTGGCACAGTACACTTCCGAGTCAATCGTTGCACCATGATGGAGGACATCAAAGAGAATAACCCGTCAAGTCGCAGAAGATCGTCGCGATGACTTTACCGGCCGAGGGTGTCGCTCTGAAGTTTTTCTTCAGAAAAGAGATGATTTGGCGCCACTCCTTAGACTACCGTTTTGTTTCCACTTCGAAATTATGAACATATTTTTCATCACCTGTGACGATGTTCGACAAAAAATTGTCACGATCAGCCTCGTTAAGCGCAAGCAATTCCACAAAGATGGTCCTTTGTTGCTCTTTATGTTCTTCTGTTAGACGTCGAGCATGCAGAGAGCACCCATCTTGAGTACCCCAACTAGTGGCCGATGTGGCCGAGCGGTTCTAGGCGCTTCAGTCTGGAACCGCGCGACCGCTACGGTCACAGGTTCGAATCCTGCCTCGGGCATGGATGTGTGCGATGTCTTTAGGTTAGTTAGGTTTAAGTAGTTCTAACTTCTAGGGGACTGGTGACCTCAGATGTTACGTCCCACTGTGCTCAGAGTCATTTTTGAACTACCAAAAGAGAGCTTCATTTGTGCAGCGGGGTGCTTGATTTCGATCCCTTGATCACCTCGAATGAGAGTGTACGTACTTTCCAACACTACCGCCGTGTGCGGCCGGCCGGCAAGCGGGAGATCGGGACAGGTTCACGCAATCCTGCTGCAACGATGTCAGACGCCTCCCGCAACGACTCACCGTGCTTTTGTTCACTGCCATGTGTCCGTAGACATTCTGCAAGCGCCTGTGAATATCTGCGATGATTTGGTTTTCCGAAAAAAGAAACTCAATGACAGCTCTTTGCTTGGGACGTAACTCCGTTACAGACGCTATTTTGAAGGCTAAGTACAAGTTTAGCGCTGCGACGTATCAGAACTTCATCAAACTATAGACTCTGAAGCGGGAATATACCGCGATGTCCCACAAAAACTTCCTCATTTCTTCAAACGAAATTGGCCGAGAAAAAATATGTGTTGCATTACTTGTTGAACGCTCCTCGAATATTGAATTCATAATCACAGTAACTGATCAGAGGTTTGTGTGATAACCCAAAATACAAGGGGTAATGGGGTGATAAAACAGTTTCCGCTCGAACACTTTACAGTCCAGAATCATTAGGACAAAGAGGCAAAATCGCCGAGAGCATTGAGAGAATCATCCCAGAGACGCATCGGGTTGGAAATACCCGTTTGGTACGCGTGAAGAAGTTCGTAACTGCCTGCTGCACATCCTCGTCCGACAAGTAACCGTCGACCCTTCAAGGCCTTTTTTAAGGAACCGAAGGCATGATCATCGCGTGAGGAGAGACCAGAACTGTAGCACGGGTGCTCGAATGTTAGCCACTTGAGGTGGTGTAACTTCAGCGTTACATTTTCAAAATTGGGCGTCTTGTGTCGGATCGTGACCAGCACTGAACTAAGTGCACCCTTCCACAACGGTGGTTTTCGTGGAAGATGCTCCCCCATTCATATTCGCCATTCTTCGAAGGATATCTACCGCTGTTTGTGCTTCGGCAGCCAAGGAAAGAATAACAGCACGTCGGTCCTGTTTGGACGCAATTGGTAATAACATCGCCATAGTTCAGGTTTCTGCATTTACTACACGCACGTCGGAAAGACAAAAATGCTACACTAATCCCTTGCCTACATGTCGTTGCTAATATACCTGCATCGGAGTTGCGCTACTTTGCATGTACCCTGATGCATTTCCTCAAACGGAAATGTCTTGATCGCCCCTTATAATAATGCTATTCTTTCCCTTAAGCCTTAACATTTACTATCGGGATATCTGCATGAACATCCATTCCCTCTTAAATCGTAATATACTTTATCTCTGAATTTACTGTTCACAATTAAAATTTCTAGCCGTGAGCTTTCAATTCTCCGTGTAAGCGCCAAGAAGCTATGCAGTCGCACTAACCTTATTAGCATTTGAGGTTTCCTTCCTTGCATCTCCCAAGCTGCACACGAAGGATGTGGTGGTATCGAGTAACGGAACAGCGCCTTTCCGACAATATGCCCGTGTGAATTTCGTCGTATATAAAGCGTGCTGATAACGAATCATAGCAGGTGCAGATTCTTCTCACCGCCCCTTTCATGCGTGCACTTAAGTCTGCTTCTTACATCATTATCATTTCCTACAAGCTACAGACTGCGTCCGTCAACGATATTATTTATTTATTCATGTATTTATTTTATTTGGCCGAATTAGAGCTTTTAGACGCTCTATTTCGTATCTCTTAGAGGTATTTTTCACATTTGGTATTCTAAAGTGCACACTGCTTGAGTTACACATGGCGGCAGCGACAACAACAGTTATACTTATGAGCGTAATAGTTGCAGTAATGTTAGTTCCTTGAGGTTTGTATTAAGTACATTTATCATAATATAACGTTCCTGTTTAACAGGAGAATGAAAAACTTACAAAACACATGGAAGAATACTAACAGAAGCACCTCTGCAGAAGAAGTCAGCTGTCTGGAGACGGGTGAGAAATCATAGGGAAAAGTTACCAGAGTAGATAATTAAAGAAAACCAATTGCATTGGATATCCAAAAGAAACATAAAAAGTCAGGGAGGAAGAAACGTGAGAGACTGTTGGCAAATGTGAGAGAGATAGTGGTTCACTGTCGAACAGGAGGAAGACGCTTGACATATCGATAGGGAATCTACGCCGATGATAACAAGAAAAGCTTTAATCTTCTCGCCGGCCAGAGTGGCCGAGCGGTTCTAGGCGCTACAGTATGGAACCGCGCGACCGCTACGGTCGCAGGTTCGAATCCTGCCTCGGGCATGGATGTGTGTGATGTCCTTAGGTCAGTTAGGTATAAGTAGTTCTAAGTTCTAGGGGACTGATGACCTCAGATGTCAAGTCCCATAATGCTCAGAGCCATTTTTTTTTAATCTTCTCTTTGAGGTTACTGAGTGATTTGTTCCACACGCAGTAACTCATAAGCTTTTTGTGGACAGACACAGCACATCGCAAAGTCATACAGACTGCCCTTTCCAGTACAAGAAAAACGACAGAGAAAGAGAAAGAGAGAGAGAGAATTAAAATTAATCCAGGAAAACCGATTACTGATTCATCTTGTTTACGAGATAACGAGTTTATTGGTTCCAAGCACGGATTTACCAACTACGTAATTAAAAAGCACATTAATTAAATGAATCAATTTGAATATTAAAACCAATTTTCTCGAGCCAGCAAACGGTAGCGATGTTATGGCTGCATAACAGACTATCGGGTTGAGACCTCGAACATTTTTTCCCATTCACCATTCAGTTACTATCAAAATACGTCAAGAGGGCGAGGTTTTTTGAAGTTGGATCCATTACTTTCAAACCCATTCACCCTGATTGAGCATGTTAAAAGTGATCTCACACTAACTTCGACACCCACTGAGCCTCGCGTCTGCTCTAGCGCCTGAGCCTTAGACAACACTTAGAGAAGTTTAATTGCCTACCTGTGTCGAAGGGCTGTCGAGAAAGTCGTCCTGTCTGTTGTTCATGGTACTGAAAACTGTCGTTTTTGACCATTAAATGAGTAGGAACCAACGTTCCAAGGCAAGGGTAGTTTCCTTGACGTCCTTTATGTCACCCCCCGAAGCCTTTTCGTGTTGATGTTGAGCGGCGGTGTGTGTGAAATATTTCCTCGGCCAACCATAAGAAAACTGCGTGACTTCAAAGCTGGTTGTCGCGGTTCTGATCTCCATAGCAGAAGCGTCAAAAGAAAGGGTGAAATGTGGGTAAGAGGGGTTTCATTACCTTCCCATCTTGTGACATGTCCACAGTGGTGTTGTGTAGAATTGTCATGCACTTTGATGCCAATATGACATTGTTAAGACACCTCACACAGCACGTGAACTTCTGAGCTGTGGCCTTTTTCTTCGCGTGTGCGAGTACCTTGCTGTTTGAAGCTTCGCGGAGCCCGATGGTCATGCCGCAGGGCGCCACACTTTTGCTGCGCTAAAGAGGAAGGTTGTCGGCTCCTCCGAGCCAAATTTCAAACTTCTACGTCGCAGTGGGAAACAATTACGGGATTTCGAAAGAATGAGCTTTTAACTGTGCTGCGTAGTGTGTATAAAGATCAGTCGTGGCATTTTAGGGTATATTTTTGATCACCAATTTTTGAATAATTTTTTGCATCATTCTCCGCCTCCTCCTCTGTCTTATTCTTCTGATGGTTCGGCATTAGCTGCAGCCATTCTTCTCTATTTTGTGCTCACATAAGGAAACGGACACATCGAACTGTTTCCACAGCCTACTTCACGCCTTGTTGTTTGCCAGATGGTTATGTGCAAGAATGGGTAATGGAGATGCTTACTTCTCGATGAGCTGCTTCACAAATTTAATAGCAACTGTTCACATGGGAGAGTTTTTCCTTGCAAGGTGCAGTGACGGACGTGTACTGCGCTGTATGTAATGAGCAGGGTATGTACTCACTTCTTTTTGTCGAGCTCCGATTCTGCATGGAAGTAGAAGTGTCGCTGGCGAGCATCGGGCGGCAGGACCTCGAAGGACAAGCGCTTCTCACCCGTGCCGCAGTTCTGCACCCGGTAGCCGTGCAGGCACGCCATCCCTGCACAAGGCGCGTGCGCGGTCTGTAAGTAACTCACCTGGCTGTTACACTGTTAATGCGACGCATACATAGAAACTCATACACGGGGAAGAATACAGAGTGTTTTAAAAGATTCGTCCCGTTTCAAAATGCTAACACATATCTTCTACACGAACGAAGACGGAAACATACGATGAATTTACGAGGGTGGTTCGATAAGTCTGGTAAAAAAGCAAGAAAAAACGAGTTTCGTAAACATCTCACCTTACTTCCCGACATAGTCTCCTTTGGGGAATATACACATGATCCAACGATCCTCCAGCTTGTTCATACCATCGGAAAAATAAGTTCTGTCAAACTCTGCAAAATACTCCTTGACTGCAATCATCGCTTTCCAAGCCAAACTTTCGAGTCAGCAGTCGCTTGGGGGTAGGTCTGGTGAATACGATGGATGAGGAATCAGTTCAAAGCGCGATTAACGCACTTTCGCCGTTGCTATCGCTGATGTGTGAGATACTCGAATAATGAAACAAAACCAGCACCTGTATTTCAATCTAACGTTGTTTATTCTACATGCTACCACGGTCAGACGACCATGATGGGCTTGTTGTTGCCACAGAAAGTATGGAATCCGGTTAATTTCGGCCCGCTGCATACGATTCTGTTCATTGCACATGAAAACGGTTGTGGATGGCAGGTTACGTTCGGGTCCTGATGATGACACCATGTGGTGTCGAAACTGGTAGCTTATGTTAAAAACAATAAACGACGTTAGATTCAAATACCGCCGCTGTCCGGCTGCAGTCCCACTTTCGTTGATGGATTGCTAGAGATGTGTGAGATGGTGCATTATCCATATGAAAGAGGACTGTTACGCCTGTCAATCTTGGTCTTCCTTAAGTCAACGCATTTTTCAAACGGTCTATCAATGAAGGACAATAGTACCCAGTTCTGGTTCTGCCATTTTCCAGGTAATCTATGAGCTTTACCAGCTGACAAAATGGTCTTTGCCTTCTTCGCTACACCTTCACAAGTTTTTTTTATTGTTTTCACTACCGTTTTGATTCTGATGTGTAATCATGGATCCAAGTTTAATTAACAGTCATAAATTGGCGCAAAAAGTCTTGCGTACGGCTATTAAACATCGCCAGACTGTGTGTTGAAACGTCATGCCGGATGCGCTCTTGATCGACTGTTAGGAATTGGGGCATCCACCTCACACGCAGCTTCTCCACAGCCAGTTCTCTGGGCAGGATATTAAACAGTCGTTCAGTTGAGGTGCCTATAGTCTCAGCAGTCGGACGGCCGGAGCGTGCTTCGTTTTCGGTGCTTCCTGACCACGTTTAACTTCATTAATCCAAAAGTAAATGCTCTTCAAGATGGTGTGGAGTCCTCGTGAACTTCATCCAGCTCGGTTTTGATTTCTGCGGCAGTCCAACCCTTCAAATGAAAATGTTTAACAACAAAATTTTCAATCGTAGTCGACACATTGACCAATTCAGACATCTATCAACAGTGAACTGTACGCTATATATTGTTGAAATTCTTAATACGACCCTTGGAATAATCAAGCTTACCAACATGAAGGCACATCGAAAATGTTCCACTCTTTCAAAGAAATGTACCAGACTTATCAGACCACCCTCGTAATTAAAGCATCGAAATTAAAGGTTTTGGTAGACGCGTTTGTAACTGGTGGGTTTTCTTGTACACTGCGTATTGTAGCGCGGCATTAAAGTGACGCTTGTTTCTATGGTGCACAATCGATGGTGTTGCTGCTCACATCCACAGAACATTCCTGAATGCACAGATCGGTATACCTTCTAAACGATCTGGGGACGAGATGTGAATTTGCTGGTCTCACGGAGCGACAACCTTATTGGAAATCGCATTCGGGAGGACGACGGTTCAATCCCGTCTCCGGCCATCCTGATTTAGGTTTTCCGTGATTTCCCTAAAATCGCTTCAGGCAAATGCCGGGATGGTTCCTTTGAAAGGGCACGGACGATTTCCTTCCCCATCCTTCCCTCACCCGAGCTTGCGCTCCGTCTCTAATGACCTCGTTGTCGACGGGACGTTAAACACTAATATCCTCCTCCTCCTCCTCCTTATTGGAAATCGATTTATGATGTTTCTGAGCAACAGTCATACAATAATTTTTAAATTAACACACCACGACGTCACTGCATTTTTGTTTATTGAATTAAGACCCAGGTTTCTGCCTTTTGTACCATTTCCAAGTGATTGCTAAAAGCAAAAATTGCGTACAATAATATCACACACTATTTCAAAAGATGTAAAATGTCTTAAACAATGAATATAAATAAGTGTATAACTACGAAATATGTCCTTACAGTTTATGTCATTAACGTATATTGCAGGGCATCAAGCTCAAAATTGGCCACAAATTAAGAAAAATATTGGCTCCAGACGAAATGCCAGACGTAAAATCATCAGGTTGAAAAAAGATCAGTAAATAGTCGTGAGGGCTCGTCATATTTAGGAAAACCAGGTTTACTTTGGTATACAAAAGATGAATACATGTCTTTGAGTTGTAATGATAGTGAAATCAAAGAGTATCGATAATAGAACAGCTGAATACTAAAATTACAAAATGTGAAAGATATATGACTACTAATGTTAAATATCTTCAGGCTGCATATGATTACCTTTGGGTGCCACTGTGTACTATCATCTTTGCAATAAACATATATACAACAAATCGTCAACAACTGTAAGTGAAACCACATTAAGTTTAATGAGGAACTATGTAGGAAAGTACACTACTGGCCATTAAAGTTGCTACACCACGAAGATGACGTGCTACATACGCGAAATTTAACCGACAGGAAGATGATGGTGTGATATGCAAAAGATTAGCTTTTCAGAGCATTTACACATGGTTGGCGCCGGTGGCGACACCTACAACGTGATGACATGAGGAAAGTTTCCAGCCGATTTCTCATACACAAACAGCAGTTGACCGGCGTTGCCTGGTGAAACGTTGTTGTGATGCCTCGTGTAAAGAGAAGAAATGGGTACCATCACGTTTCCGACTTTGATAAAGGTCGGATTGTAGTCTATGTTTATCGTATCGCGACATTGCTGCTCGCATTGGTCGAGTTCCAATGGCTGTTAGCAGAATATGGAATCGGTGGGTTCGGGAGGGTAATACGGAACGCCGTGCTGGATCCCAACGGCCTCGTATCACTAGCAGTCGAGATGACAGGCATCTTATACGGATGGCTGTAACGGATCGTGCAGCCACGTCTCGATCCCTGAGTCAACAGATAGGGACGTTTGCAAGACAACAACCATCCGCACGAACAGTTCGACGACGTTGGCAGCTCGGAGACCATGGCTGCGGTTACCCTTGACGCTGCATTACAGACAGGAGCGCCTGCGATGATGTACTCAACGACGAACCAGGGTGCACGAATGGCAAAACGTCATTTTTTCGGATGAATCCAGGTTCTGTTTACGGCATCATGGTTGTCCTATCCGTGTTTGGTGACATCGCGGTGAATGCACATTGGAAGCGTGTATTCGTCATCGCCATACTAGCGTGTCACCCGGCGTGGTGGGATGGAGTGCCATTGGTTACACGTCTCGGTCACCTCTTGTTCGCATTGACGGCACTTTGAACAGTGGACGTTACATTTCAGATGTGTTACGACCCGTGGCTCTACCCTTCATTCGATCCCTGCGAAACCCTACATTTCAGCAGGATAATGCACGACCGCATTTGCAGGTCCTGTACGGGCCTTTCTGGATACAGAAAATGTTCGACTGCTGCCCTGTCCAGCACATTCTCCAGATCTCTCTCCAACTGAAAACGTCTGGTCAATGGTGGCCGAGCAACTGGCTCGTCACAATACGCCAGTCGCTACTCTCGATGAACTGTGGTATCGTGTTGAAGCTGCATGGGCAGCTGTACCTGTACACCCCATCCAAGCTCTGTTTGACTCAATGCCCAGTCATATCAAGGCCGTTATTACGGCCGGAGGTGTTTATTCTGGGTACTGATTTCTCAGGATCTGTGCACCCAAATTGCGGGAAAATGTAATCACATGTCAGTTCTAGTATAATATATTTGCCCAATGAATACCTGTATGTCATATGCATTTCTTCTTGGTGTAGCAATTTTAATGGCCAGTAGTGTAGTTTAACAGCTTTTGATTTTTGTACAATAAATATTTTTTCTGTATCTGTACACGTTCGTTTTATATAACCAAAATGGTCATACCTCGTATTACAGTAAGAATAACGGGCATCTTTTAAATTATTATTTAGTTTCATAGGGCGCATTCTTTGATTCACAAACATGCAGGTGGTGCAGGGAGGAAGGGTGAGGCGCCTCACCGATGGCGGAGTCCGCGGTGCTGTCCTGGTAGAAGTAGAGACAGGCGTCCTTGAGCACGCAGAAGCGGCGCCGCCATTTCGGCCCTATCTGCGTGAGGTAGCCGGCGCAGTCGGGCTGCAGCACGCTGCTGGCGGGCAGCCGCAGGGCTCGCTGCGTCGCCTCCAGCCACTCGTCCGCCTGCAACAGGTAGCCACACTCTGGCAGCTCAGGCCGCTACTTCTCCGTAGCAGCTTCACAGCTTGGTCGTGGGGCAAGGGAAGCCAATGACTTGTTGACAAGGGAAACTCCATGACAGACGTGTAGGAAGATTCCAACCCCATTAAGATCAAAACAGGGTCCAGCAATACTGATATTAGTAGACTTCTGTTTGCTATTGCGATACCTAGGTCGGCAGATGATCGTTCAAGGTATCGCTATAGCAAGCAGAAGTCTACTTATGCCAGTATTGCTGGCCCCTGTTTTGATCAGAACCGAGGTGGAATATTCCTATACGTCGATCAGGGGCCTGAAGATGGCGTAGTAAATCGCCGAAACTTGTAGCCAAATAAAATAAATTTGGAAACTAGACGGCTGAAAGGTGTTTGATTCTACTTCCTGTGTTAAAAAGCCGAATCCTGCAACAGTCTATGAAAAAATGGACATATAGGTCCTTCAGATTTAATGGTAAGATGGCCTAGTCGAGAGTCCGTCAAAAACCGGGCGTACATGAAGCATGAATACAGGAAGGTGTACTATACTGTGAAGAAAGATGCAAAGTAGAAACAGTTAACGGTCCAAGCTCAAGATATGCAACATCGATTGATCTGGAAGTGGTGATTATCTGGTCACGGTGTTGGGATAAAAAGCGCGAGATGCGTGTTCGATAGTCTCTCGTGTCCGTTTTTTCATAAAATTATGAACTTTCCGTCCTATCATTGATGTGTCTGATGGATGTATTCAAATTTGAGTTTGTATCGTGGCGTAACGTCCGTTTGCTTCAGCTAGGTGTATGGAACGGTCTTGTAATGGAAGTTGATTCCGTATAACATACATTGAAGCGCCAAAGTCATGCGTATTCAAATACAGAGATATGTAAACAGGCGGAATACGGCACTGCGGTTGGCAACGCCTATATAAGACAACAAGTGTCTGGAGCAGTTGTTAGATCGCTTACTGTTGCTACAATGGGAGGTTATCAAGATTTGAGTGAGTTTCAACGTGGTGTTGCAGTCGGCGCACGAGAGATGGAACACAGCATCTCGGAGGTAGCGAAGAAGAGTACCATGAATATCAGAAATCCGCTAAAATATCAAATCTCCGACATCGCTGACCGGAAAAAGATCCTACAAGAACGGGACTAACGACGAATGAAGAGAATCGTTCAACGTAACGGAAGTGCAACTCTTCCGCAAATTGCTGCAGATTTCAGTGCTGGGTGATCAACAAGTGTCAGCGTGCGAACCATTCAAAGAAACATCATCGATATGGGCTTTCGGAGCAAAAGGCCCACTCGTGTAGCCGCGCGGAGTGGCCTCACGGTTTGAGGCGCCATGTCACGGATTGCGCGGCCCCTCCCGCCGGAGGTTCGAGTACTCCCTTGGGCATGCGTGTGTATGTTGTTCTTAGGATAAGCTAGTTTAAGTTAGTTTACGTAGTGCGCAAGTATAGGGACCGATGACCTCAGCAGTATGGTCCCTTAGAAATTCACACTTCACTTCACCCGCTCGTGTACACTTGGTGACTGCACAACACAAAGCTTTCCGCCTCGCCAATGTACCACGGCGCAGTTATCTTGCATCGGACCTACTGCTTACAGTGGGTCCCGACCACTAGCCGGTGTGTATCTGAGACGTGCGTTTTCACCAGATCCCATGATTACAAGGCTACGGGCCTCCAGACGTAAGTACTTCCTATTTTTTCTACGCAAGTACCACACGTTATGGCTCTTACGTTCCGTTTTGGAAGTTTTGACTCTTGGATTTCTGTGTTGTAACATAGTTGACTCCCGTTTACATGTTGTTTTCATTTACGTGGCGTCTCGCCCTGATCTCACTATTCATCACATGTACTTGCGACGGTAATATTTTCTTACCGCATGCATTATATTCTATAACCAATTTACAGTATGGCAATTGCCATGACCACAGAAAGAGGACAGACACTTCAATGACCGAACGGACTTTCCATAATTTTGCGAAAAAAAGGGGACACGAGGGAGATTTGCAGCCTAACACTGTGACCACATTACCGCCACGCCGAGTCTCTTCGAATCAGCTTGATATTGTACGTCTTGAGCTTGGACCTTTCACTGTTTCTATTTTGTTTCTTTTTTCACAGTTCATTACATCTTCTTCCTGTTTTCATGCTCGACCTGTGTGAAGTTTTTGACGGGCTGTCCATCAGGCTTACAGCTTACAGCTAAATCTGAGAGGGATGCGATGGGAAGACAAGCCAACAGTTTGTCTTGTTGCTTCCATAACGCTGCAGAATGGGGACTTAAGCTCTGAATTGTTTTGGAGCGCACAGGCTATTTTATCAATAAGTTTCTGCTCGACGATTCTTTCGCAGTTTTCTTTATTTGAAATCCGTTTCGAAGACTTTTGTGGCTTCGTTCTCCAGTAGTTAGGCTCACAAATGGACCATCAGACCTGTTAATTACGCATTTTAGTGATTTTAAGGTGAGCTGTAGAGAACCTGGCTAGCGGATTTTCATGCGACGGCTCCTAGTTTCCTACATGTGTAACGTTAATGATGCTACAATCAAGCGAAGGAAGAGCAGCGGTTTAAATTCATGGCTATCACGCTGACGGTACACGTTCAAATGCAGCCAGTGTACTTTTTCTCAGTTTCACTGTACAGTACATCATTAAATAATATATGTCATGCAAAATTGTTCAAAAACGCTCATTAATGAATCAGTCACCACCGCAAACTTTCTTCGAACGTGTATACCGTTTGTTACAGAATCGTCTTACTCGCTACGGCTTGCAGCGTTTACTGTACTGCAACGGAATTCCGGATGTTATTTATAGTAGAAGCATCCGAAACAAAAACTGGTTGAGCATCACGCACATTTAGTGAAAGTCGCTGCCTTGCTGGAACACGGATTTTTAAGAAGCGATAACGGGTTCATTCTTCGATCAAATTCAATGCGAACCATGCGTATTTCATCATTCCTGATGCAGACTAAAAGAATTTTTTTATGGATTCTTCGCTCGAAGCGATTTTTCTATTAGTCTGTAGCAAATTGGGAGCATTTTGAATTTTTTTCGTGAAAATTTTAATCTGCCTTTAAAAATAAACATCACACAGTTGGCTAAGAGGAGATAATTTTTACAGTACAGGTGCTTGCTTTTATTTCACGTACAAAGGTTTGATCGTTGAGTGTCTTATCAGTTTGCCCTCCCTTCGAATTGGCATTTTAACTGCGAACCACATACGCAATATACGTTTGAAGAACGTTTGCACTAATGATTCACTTATTAATGATATTACTACGTCGAAAATGACTATTTTTGAGTAATTTTCTGTGACATATACTATTTAATGGGATTCTGTACTTTGAAACTGAAAGAAAGTAGGGTGTGAACCTGTACCGCCAGCCTGATAGCCATGAGTGTGAATCTTAGCCGCTGCGTTATTTTCGCTTGGTTGTAACGTGACTAACGTTAGAGGTGCAGACGGTAAGTGTGAAACTCCAACATGATTTTCACAGGTAGGAGGGGCCGTTGTATGTAAAGCCACTAGCCAGGTACTGACGGCCCTCTAAAACATACCAAAGATCCACCATTTTCCTGATTAAAATGTCTGATGATTCCCTTCTCAGCTATCGAAAGGACTGAACCCGCATGTATATCTTGTTTCCGCGACATGCAGTACTACTACACGTATTTCATTGTGATGCAGAGGCCAGCAGCATAAAAACAAGAAGAAGGTTGGTGCTGCAGTACTCCAGCCATCAAATCAGCGGGGCGACATATAATATGCAGGTAAGTGCGTTTAAGTGGGGTTTCATTTACACACTATCTGGATACAAGCGTACAGGTGTGGCTGGGTGTTTTACACAATCGTCCTACGTCACAGAAAGAAGGACGCTACGGTGCAGGCGCCACTGTCATCGCTTTTCTTTCTTGGTTCACGTGCCATCGATCAGCGTGGCTGCATACCAAGATCATCAACATTTAACTCCAAATAAGGTCTTAATTACTGTTCACTAACCTCTTAGTTTGTTGTTGGTATATTCCGAAGTGCTTATCGGGAATGTGAGGCAGAACTTCAGCGCCACAGGAACTAAAGACGCTAACTGCGTAGTCAGAGCTCAACATTTTGGTGTTTGTGGACTTTGGCTTGGGAGAGATTTACGATACAGGTGTTCTGAACGTAATTCTGTAGAGCAAGTGTTACTTGATTACAAAATGAAATGATACAATTTTAGAGACTTTACTGGTCTCATACAGATATGATTCTTTTTGTATGTAGACTGAAGCAGCGAGTGAAAGTTTGTACCAAGGCCAAGAATCGAACCTGGGTCTTCTGCTTACTAGACAAGTGCGCTAGACACTAAGCCACCTTGGGACAGCGGATCGCACAGCTGCACGGATTACCTCGATCCAAATTCTCACTGCCGCTCCAGTGTAAATGGTTCAGTTGGCTCTGAGCACTATGGGACTTAACATCTGAGGTTATCAGTCCCCTAGAACTCAGAACTACTTAAACCTAACTAACCTAAAGACATCACACACATCCATGCCCGAGGCAGGATTCGAATCTGCGACCGTAGCGGTCGCGCGGTTTCAGATTGAAGCGCCTAGAACCGGTTGGCCACTCTGACCGACCCTCCAGTCTAATTTAAATTCCGTCTTACACACGAACAGAATTGCCGAGACTCTCCATCTTCTGGAATAGCATCTCGGAATCGAACGTAAATGTGGGATCCAGCCTGAAACTCAGGTGTAGGCAGTTATACAAATAAAATGACACAATTTCAGAGATTTTAAGGGTCTCGTAATGAAATGATCTTTTTTATGTATGTAGACTGAAGCGGCGAGTGAAAATTAGTACCAAGGGTGGTGAGTGGCTGTTGCAGAACATGGAGAGCCTCAGCAATTCCATTCGTGTGTAAGGGGGAATTTAAAGTAGGCTGGGGCGGCAGTGAGAGTGGACCGAGGAAGGAGGCGTGCCAGGGTAATCCGTGCAACTGTGTGAACCGCTTTGCAAGGTGGCTTAGCGGCTAGTGGACCTGGCTAATAAGGAGGAGACCCGGGTTCAATTCCTGGCGTTGTTACTAGATTGTTGCCTATTCTCTGTTTCGGAAGCAATTACTGTTTTTTATTTGCATTCACTTTGCTCTTCTGAATACTTTAGTATGGTACATAACTATGTTACAAGCAGAAAATGGAATGATCATATAAAGTTGATCATCGGTAAAGCAGATGCCAGACTGAGATTCATTGGAAGAACCCGAAGGAAATGCAATGCGAGAACAAAGGAAGTAGGTTACAGTACGCTTGGTAGCCCACTGCTTGAATACTGCTGACCAGTGTGGGATCCGTACCAGATAGGGTTGATAGAAGAGATAGAGAAGATCCAACGGAGAGCAGCGCGCTTCGTTATAGGATCATTTAGTAATCGCGAAAGCGTTACGGAGACGATAGATAAACTCTAGTGGAAGACTCTGCAGGAGAGACGCTCAGTAGCTCGGTACGGGCTTTTGTTGAGGTTTCGAGAACATACCTTCACCGAGGAGTCAAGCAGTATATTGCTCCCTCCTACGTATATCTCGCGAAGAGACCACGTGCATAAAATCAGAGAGATTAGAGCCCACACAGAGGCATACCGAGAATCCTTCTTTCCACGAACAATACGAGACTGGAATAGAAGGGAGAACCGATAGAGGTACTCAAGGTACCCTCCGCCACACACCGTCAGGTGGCTTGCGGAGTATGGATGTAGATGTAGATGTAGAATATGTAGGTAAGTGCGTTTAAGTGGGGTTTCATTTACACACTATCTGGATACAAGCGTACAGGTGTGGCTGGGTGTTTTACACAATCGTCCTACGTCACAGAAAGAAGCACGCCACGGTGCAGGCGCCACTGTCTTCGCTTTTCTTTCTTGGTTCACGTGCCATCGATCAGCGTGGCTGCATACCAAGATCATCAACATTTAACTCCAAATAAGGTCTTAATTACTGTTCACTAACCTCTTAGTTTGTTGTTGGTATATTCCGAAGTGCTTATCGGGAATGTGAGGCAGAACTTCAGCGCCACAGGAACTAAAGACGCTAACTGCGTAGTCAGAGCTCAACATTTTGGTGTTTGTGGACTTTGGCTTGGGAGAGATTTACGATACAGGTGTTCTGAACGTAATTCTGTAGAGCAAGTGTTACTTGATTACAAATGAAATGATACAATTTCAGAGACTTTACTGGTCTCATACAGATATGATTCTTTTTGTATGTAGACTGAAGCAGCGAGTGAAAATTTGTACCAAGGCTAGGAATCGAACCTGGGTCTTCCGCTTATTAGACAGGTGCGCTGGACACTAAGCCACCTTGGCATATAGGTTCGCACAGCTGCACGGATTACCTCGATCCAAATTCTCTATGCCGACCCAGTCTAATTTAAATTACGTGTTACAAAAGAATGGTTCAAATGGCTTTGAGCACTGTGGGACTTAACTGCTGAGGTCATCAGTCCCCTAGAACTCAGAACTACTTAAATCTAACTAATCTAAGGACATTACACACATCCCTGCCCGAGGCAGGATTCGAACCTGCGACCGTAGCGGCCGCACGGTTCCAGACTGTAGCGCCTAGAACCGCTCGGCCACTCCGGCCGGCTTACGTGTTACAGACGAACAGAATTGCCTAGGCTCTCCATCTTCTGGAATAGCATCTCGGCATCGAAAGTAAATGTGGGATCCAGCCTGAAACGCAAGTGCAGGGATTTATACAAATAAAATGACACGATTTCAGAGATTTTACGGGTCTCGTAAAGAAAATGATCTTTTTTACGTATGTAGACTGAAGCGGCGAGTGAAAATTTGTACCAAGGGTGCTGAGGTGCTGTTCCAGAACATGGAGAGGCTCAGCAATTCCGTTCGTATGAAAGGGGGAATTGAAAGTACAGGGTGATCAAAAAGTCAGTATTAATTTGAAAACTTGATAAACCACGGAATAATGTAGTTAGAGAGGTAGAAATTGACACACATGCTTGGAATGGCATGGGGTTTTATTAGAACCAAAAAAAATAGCAAAGTTCACAAAATGTCCGACTGATGGCGCTGGACAGCAAATCTGCTACCGTGACGGGTGAGAGGTATGCCGATATGTTACAGAGTCGCATCATCGCCAGCCTGGCTGATAAACACCTGCCGGAACGTACGATGTTTATGCAAGATGGCGCTCCACCCCATATTGCTAGACGCGTGAGAGATCTCTTGCGTGCGTCGTTTGGTGATGATCGTGTGCTCAGCCGCCACTTTCGTCATGCTTGGCCTCCCAGGTTCCCAGACCTCAGTCCGTGCGATTATTGGCTTTGGGGTTACCTGAAGTCGCAAGTGTATCGCGATCGACCGACATCTCTAGGGATGCTGAAAGACAACATCCGACGCGAATGCCTCACCATAACTCCGGACATGCTTTACAGTGGAGTTCACAACATTATTCCTCGACTACAGCTATTGTTGGGGAATGATGGTGGACATATTGAGCATTTGCTGTAAAGAACATCATCTTTGCTTTGTCTTACGTTGTCATGCTATTTCGGTTCAGATGAAGCGCCATCTGTCGGACATTTTTTGAACGTTTGAAGTTTTTTGGTTTTAATAAAACTCCATGTCATATCCAAGCATGTGTGTCAATTTTTACCTCTCTATCTACATTATTCCGTGATTTATTTAGTTTTCAAATTTATACTGACTTTTTGATCACCCGGTAGATTGGGGAGGCAGTGAGACTGGATCGAGGAGGGAAGCGTGCAAGGGTAATCCGTGCAGTTTTCTGAACCGCTTTCCCAAGGTGGCTTAGTGGCTAGTGCACCTGCCTAATAAGGAGGAGACCCCGGTTCGATTCCTGGCGTTGTTACTTGGTTGTCGCCTAGTCCCTGTTTCGGAAGGAATCACTGTTTTGTCTTGGCATTTCACTTTTTTCTTTTGGGTGCTTTAGTGTGGTACATAACTATGTTACGAGTAGAAAACAATGTGTGATGGGGTTAGGCTACTGACTGACATGTACAGTGGTTGTAGTTGGAGTGCGGGCCGGCTACTCACGTGGTTGTTGCGCTCGATGGCGTGCGAGAGGACGGCGAGCCAGCGCGTGAGCGCCTCCTCCGAGTCTGCGGCGAGCGTCAGCCCCAGGCCGCCCTTGCGCGCCAGCTGCAGGCAGTGCTGTCGGCCGGCGGCCTCGCAGCGCGACGCCGCGTACCGGTGCAGCATGAGCGCGCCCAGCGGCAGGCTCTCCTGCGGAAAAGAAGGAAGGCCACGGCGTCCGTAAGGGCCGAGTCACTGCAGGCGGGGCTCGAGCTCAGCGCGTACCAAGCATAGCGAGGAAGTCTACTGCACCATTTCAAAGTACCGTATGCTGAGTATGCTGACGAAACAGCTCCATTTTTAGCAATCGTATTCATTGGCTCCCAGGACAAAACATTCGTACCTAAAGAATAGAAACTTACGCAGATCACACAAATAAGGAAACAGAAATAATCCGTTGACTTATATGTAGCACCAAACGGCTAACTGCAGGGCAACAAAAATTCGAAATTCGCGATTTCATACAGTAGGCCTAATTGGCCGAGTTTAAGAACTGGAAATGCTGCCATAATCTACTCAATAAGAGCGAAAATCTTAGTTTAAAGGGTTAACCTAGTAAGTCAGATGCTATTGTAAAACTTTTTTTGTCTTCGACCGTACTTTTTACTACGATATTACAGTGCCTGTGTTATTCCAAATTATTAAGTGTTGAGTGCTATTGACAAGAGATTTCAGATCGATTCCGTATTTCTGGATTTCCGGAAGGCATTTGACACTGCACCACACAAGCGGCTCGTAGTGAATTTGCGTACTTATGGAATATCGTCCCACTTATGTAACTGGATTTGTTCAAAAATGGTTCAAATGACTCTGAGCACTATGGGACTTAACACCTGAGGTCATCAGTCCCCTAGAACTTAGAACTAGTTAAACGTAACTAACCTAAAGACATCACACACGTCCATGCCCGGGGCAGGATTCGAACGTGCGACCGTAGCGGTCGCGCGGTTCCAGACTGAAGCGCCTAGAACCGCTCGGCCACTCCAGCCGGCGCTAACTAAATTTGTGATTTCCTATCAGAGACGTCAAAGTTCGTAGTAACTGACGGAAAGTCGTCGAGTGAAACAGTAGTGATTTCCCCAACGTAGTGTTATAGCCCCTTTGCTGTTCGTTATCTACATAAACGATTTGGGACAATCTGAGCAGCCGTCTTCGGTTGTTTGCAGATGACGCTGTCGTTTATCGACTAATAAAGTCATCAGAAGATCAAAACAAACTGCAAAACGATTTAGAAAAGATATCTGAATGGTGCGAAAAGTGGCAATTGACCCTAAATAACGAAAAGTGTGAGGTCATTGTAATATAACGACATTATGTTACAGCCAATAGATGTTAAAATGAACTAACTGTACAAACTTCAACAAATGTTATCGATACTACGTATAAAAATGACTATCGTATAAAAATGACGTTAATTATTTCATTATTACTATAATAATTTAATTTCTGTGTGCATTAAAACTATTATCAGAGAACTACATTCATGGACAACGACAATTATAATTTTTTTTGTTATCTGTGATAACTGTGGTTCAGTTGCTCTTCCTGTCCTAACCGTTAAACTGTTCGGACGTGAGACGTGTGAGGTCTGTAAAGAGAAAACCTGTAACTATATTGTTAATTATTATTTGAAAAATAAAGTCGCTATTGTCTAGACGTGGATTTGTATTTATTTCAGTTGTAATCCAATCTAATTAATGTCTTTAGTGTTAATTTTCAGCCCCGCAATTAGGAGCGCAGCCATTAGCGCTAGTAACTTACAGCGGAGTTTACTAGTAGCTGGTATAAAAAATATAAAACATTTTTCATTGAGAATAATTTTAAATGCTAAAGAATAGAGAACAAAAGGCTTAAAGACTTTTATCTGAATATATTAACTTGATATAAAAGGAATCGAGAATAACAATAGACAAATTGACTATCGTCCGTCCCCCGCCATCTTAGCAAAAATGTCTCCGCGGTAGTTTTGAATTGAGAATTTTAACAAAGATAAATGTTGTTAGATAGAAATGAATGCAGATAAATGTTCACCTGTGGTCCCGAACCTACTTTAAAAGACAGAATTCAACTCAGATTGAATATTTAAAAATAGTGCTCACAGCACGTTACGGAATATCAATTTCTTATTTGCTGATGTATGAAGCCTAATTATTTCGGCCGATTTACACGAAATATTTTAATAGGAGACATACGTCAGTGTTGTGTGCGGGTAGTACTTTGTGACTAATTGTTCCTTTTGCTAGAGAAAAGTGCTTCCATCTTAAGCAACAGTTGTGTAAAGTCTGATAAATGATATGCAATTTAATGTCACTCACAGGACTTTACAGACAACATTTCTCCACAACGTCAGGTGGAGATTTCCTTAGCAGATCTTAGCAGAGTGACAAATAGTAGCCGGGATAATCATTTCTGAGATCAAACGAATTGTTACACTGACAGTAGGTAACTGGTTTTAAAATTTTTTTGAGATACCGGAAATATCATTTATAAGTAATTAAAGTCACGAAATACTATAAACCGGTTCAGCTACATCATCCACATGAGTGCTAAAAGGAACTCGTTAAACTTCGGTTACACGATAAATCAGTCTAATCTAAAAGCCGCAAATTCAACTAAATACCTAGATATTATAATTACGGAGAACTTAAATTGGAAGGAACACATAGAAAATGTTGCGGTGAACGCTAACCAAAAACTGCGTTTTATTGGTAGGACACTTAGAAAATGTAACAGACCTACTACTGAGACTGCCTACACTACGCTTGTCCGTCGTCTTTTAGAATGCTGCTGTGCGGTGTGGGATCCTTACCAGATAGCACTGACGGAGTACATCGAAAAAGTTGAAAGAAAGACAGCACGATTTGTATTATCGCGAAATATTGGAGAGAGTGTCACAGAAATGATACAGGGTTTGGGCTGGACATCATTAAAAAAAAAGGTGTTTTTCGTTGCGACGCAATCTTCTCACGAAATGTCAATCACCAACTTTCTCCTCCGAATGCGAAAATATTTTGTTGACACCGACCTACACAGGCAGAAACGATGACCACGATAAAATAAAGAAATCAGAGCTCGTACGGAAAGATGTAGATGTTCGTTTTTTCCGCACGCTATACGAGATTGGAATAATAGAAAATTGTGGAGGTGGTTCGATGAACCCTCTACCAGGCAATTAAACGTGATTTGCAGGGTATCCATGTAGGTGTAGATGTAGATGTGCCGTATGCTAACGAAACAGCTCCATTTTTAGGAATCATATTCATTCGCTCCCTAGACAAAACATTCGTACCCAAAAAATAGAAACTTACGCAGATCACACAAGAAAGGAAACAGAAATAATCCGTTGAATTATATGTATCACTAAACGGCTAACTGTCGGGAATTAAAATTCGATTTTCGCGATTTCATACAGTTATTGGTCGAATTTAAGAACTGAAAATGCTGTCATAATCTAGCCATTAAGAGCGAAAATCTTGAAGGTTTAACCCAGTAAGTCAAATACTATAGTAACACTTTTTGTCTTGGACCGTAGTTTTTATTACTATATTACAGTGCCTGTATTATTTCGAATTATGATGCAATGACCGTTCGGACATGCATGCACGTAATTAGGAAGAACACAGGCACTGCAACCTGGTATTTGTCCGCAGACACCGGGCAAGCGATATTTAAGTAAAATGTCTCCCCTGTACGGATATATACACAACGGATGTACGAGTACAGGTTGTAGACACATGATTTACGACATATGGAAGTTTGGATCTGGCAGTGAGTCGTGTTCGGTAACCGCTCGCGATAAGGCAGGTATTACACTATCAAATTTCTTTGTCAAAGATTTGATCAAAGATATGATGAAATACTCATCAAATTTATTTGACAAAGATCTTTGATGTGGCTCATCAAATTTTTCGTCAAAGTTCAAGATGGCTGACAACAACAACTTGTTATTAACCGCAGCAGTTGCATGTGCCACAATTGCACTGTGTGCACATGTGGAAGAGAAGAGGGGAAAAAAAAGGAAACGTACCTCGGTGAAGCCGTGGGTTTTGCGGCGAGACGATAAAAGCATTCAACAAAACTTGTTACGTGAGCTTGTGGTGGAGGACGTCAAGTTTATATAAATTACTTCAGTAATGGCTCATATCACAAAGCACAATACTCACTTACGATCTGCTATATCTGCAGAAGACAGGCTCACTGTAACACTCCGATTCCTTGCTACGGGAGAGAGTTAGGATAGGTTAGTTTAGGTCTCCAATCTTCTTAATCTATTTTTGTTTTCAGGGTACCTCGCGTTGCAAAGCGCCTAATCAGCTTCATACATCTCTATTAAATTTGTAGTTGTCAGTACAAACCAAATGTATTTACCGGCCATGTTTATAAACACACTACAGATGACAGAACGTTGGAGCAATGCTAGCGCTCCACGTGGTAACATGTCACATTGCAGTGAACAGAAGACAAGCGACTTTTATGATCAAATTTACAGCGAGGCCCTAGATTTGATCAAATTTATTTGACGACAGACGAGATTTGACAAAGTGTCCTATTACACCATCAAACTTCTATCACAAAACTATTTGACATATCAAATTTGACAAAGAAATTTGATACTGTAATACAGGCCTAAGCGGTAAATCCGGTTTTTATTCCCGGTCCTGCGCAAATTTTCACTGTCGTAATTGCATTATACATCCGATGGCTGTCCATATTCGCAACTGCGAATACATTTCATCTATAGTTTTTATTGCCTTTGTTACACCTTACATGTTTGGCGTTACACCATTTTCAAAGGATCCACAGTAAAATGCATATGCAGGAGAAATATGTCATGACATCTAGTCAGTACACCATGACAAGTGAATGAAAGTAGCAAAAAAAAAAAAAAAAAATGGCTCTGAGCACTATGGGACTCAACCTGCTGTGGTCATAAGTCCCCTAGAACTTAGAACTACTTAAACCTAACTAACCTAAGGACATCACACACATCCATGCCCGAGGCAGGATTCGAACCTGCGACCGTAGCGGTCGTGCGGTTCCAGACTGTAGCGCCTTTAACCGCTCGGCCACTCCGGCCGGCTGAAAGTAGCACATGACGAAATATATGACATACAATATCTTATGGATCAACAAATAGCAAAAATGAACATATCCAATATACATAAATACGTAGTGGGTTGCCTGTCTTAATGTTGTGAGATGTGAGTGGGAACTGATTAAAATGTACTCCCTAAAACCCTAAGGAAAGGAGTTTTCCAGATGGCACTTACTGCATGGCCGTTATGGCATATATTTTGGCATCAAAAAAATAGTTTAAATATGAAACTACATAGTTCCAGACACCTTTTGAAGTCTCAAACTTGTATGAAGCATACAGGGTAATTCAGAAGGAATGTCACATAAATTGTGAGGCGATCCCACATGTCAAAATAAACTGACAAAGTTCCATGAACATGTGTCCGATCGTTATGGAACTGGAGCGGATTGAAGACTACAAATATCTGTTTGTACTGTACTCGGGTCTCCAGCCGGGTGCAGTCGTTTTCAAACCACGATATTTCGACAGCGTTCCTTGGCGTCATCTTCAGGTGATACCTGCAGACTGAGCGTCTCCGCTGAATCTCCACCCCTTTATACTCTGATCGCACCCCACCCCTTCCCCCGTGTCATGCCGCACGCGGCGCTGCGGGAGTGGTGGTGGGGAGGGGCGGGCTGCTGGCTGCTGGATGCGAACTGTGGACCATCAGATGTCCTGTGGCCTTCGTCGGTCGCGGAAGTCGCTCTGGGTCGGCGCTGTGCTTTTAGTTGGCTGAGTGTTGGGTCCCAGGCTTTGCTGAGGTTGAACCCGGCGTCTCTGTTGATCAGCCCATCAGCTACACGTATTTCAATCGCCTTCTTCAGAACACAGTCCCAAAAAGATGAGGCCTGCCGTAAAACTTTCGTTTTCGCGTACTCCATAGTATCTCCAGTATCCATGTAATGTTCCGCAACCGCAGATTTTGTAGGCTACTTCAGTTCAGTGTGCCTTCTGTGTTCCTGGCAGCTTTCTTCGACTGTCCGTACAGTTTTCCCGATGTATGCCTTACCGCATTTACACGGAATACGGTAAACACTCGGTTTGCGGAGCCTCAGGTCATACAATCCTGGAAATGGAAAAAAGAACACATTGACACCGGTGTGTCAGACCCACCATACTTGCTCCGGACACTGCGAGAGGGCTGTACAAGCAATGATCACACGCACGGCACAGCGGACACACCAGGAACCGCGGTGTTGGCCGTCGAATGGCGCTAGCTGCGCAGCATTTGTGCACCGCCGCCGTCAGTGTCAGCCAGTTTGCCGTGGCATACGGAACTCCATCACAGTCTTTAACACTGGTAGCATGCCGCGACAGCGTGGACGTGAACCGTATGTGCAGTTGACGGACTTTGAGCGAGGGCGTATAGTGGGCATGCGGGAGGCCGGGTGGACGTACCGCCGAATTGCTCAACACGTGGGGCGTGAGGTCTCCACAGTACATCGATGTTGTCGCCAGTGGTCGGCGGAAGGTGCACGTGCCCGTCGACCTGGGACCGGACCGCAGCGACGCACGGATGCACGCCAAGACCGTAGGATCCTACGCAGTTCCGTAGGGGACCGCACCGCCACTTCCCAGCAAATTAGGGACACTGTTGCTCCTGGGGTATCGGCGAGGACCATTCGCAACCGTCTCCATGAATCTGGGCTACGGTCCCGCACACCGTTAGGCCGTCTTCCGCTCACGCCTCAACATCGTGCAGCCCGCCTCCAGTGGTGTCGCGACAGGCGTGAATGAAGGGACGAATGGAGACGTGTCGTCTTCAGCGATGAGAGTCGCTTCTGCCTTGGTGCCAATGATGGTCGTATGCGTGTTTGGCGCCGTGCAGGTGAACGCCACAATCAGGACTGCATACGACCGAGGCACACAGGGCCAACACCCGGCATCATGGTGTGGGGAGCGATCTCCTACACTGGCCGTAAACCACTGGTGATCGTCGAGGGGACACTGAATAGTGCACGGTACATCCAAACCGTCATCGAACCCATCGTTCTACCATTCCTAGACCGGCAAGGGAACTTGCTGTTCCAACAGGACAATGCACGTCCGCATGTATCCCGTGCCACCCAACGTGCTCTAGAAGGTGTAAGTCAACTACCCTGGCCAGCAAGATCTCCGGATCTGTCCCCCATTGAGCATGTTTGGGACTGGATGAAGCGTCGTCTCACGCGGTCTGCACGTCCAGCACGAACGCTGGTCCAACTGAGGCGCCAGGTGGAAATGGCATGGCAAGCCGTTCCACAGGACTACATCCAGCATCTCTACGATCGTCTCCATGGGAGAATAGCAGCCTGCATTGCTGCGAAAGGTGGATATACACTGTACTAGTGCCGACATTGTACATGCTCTGTTGCCTGTGTCTATGTGCCTGTGGTTCTGTCAGTGTGATCATGTGATGTATCTGACATCAGGAATGTGTCAATAAAGTTTCCCCTTCCTGGGACAATGAATTCACGGTGTTCTTATTTCAATTTCCAGGAGTGTATTTTACTGTACCTAGCAGGGCACGCGTTTTCGGAGGTGGGCGGAAGACACATTTTATGTTACACCGAGCCAGAATTCTGTCGATTTTGTTGGATACTTTGCCGGCGTAAGGCAGGTACGCCGTTCTCTTCTCGTCCTCTTCGTTCTCTCTCTGCTGGGCTTGTGCATTCTGCCTGAAAGCACGTCGAATTTGACTCTCGTTATATCCGTTCTTCATAAAACGTCCTTAAGGTGGTTAAGTTCTCCTTGTAGGCATTCCTCGTCCGATATTGCGCGGGCCCTGTGTACCAGTGTTCGCAGTACAGCCTCACGCTGTGAAGGATGATGGCAGCTGGTAGCGTGGAGATACAGATCTGTGTGGGTTTCTTTCCTGTATACACTGTGTCCCAAGGTGCCATCCGCTTTGCGCTTGACTAGGACGTCCAGAAACTGGAGTTGACCATTCTCTTCCACCTCCATGGTGAATTTGATGTTAGGATGCAGAGAATTCAGATGTTGGATAAACTCTTGAAGTTTTTCTCTTCCATGGGGCCATCTCACAAATGTGTCGTCAACATTTCTGTAAAAGCACATAGGCTTCAGTGCTGCAGTTTCCAGTGCTTTCTCTTCGAAGTCCTCCATAAACAAGTTTGCTACCACTGGTGACAGGGGACACCCAATGTCAATACCATCCGTTTGTTCGTAATAGTTTCCATCGAAAAGAAAGAATGTTGATGTGAGAACAAATTCGAAAAGATTAGTCATTGTCGGGTTGAATTTATCCCTAATCAAGAGTACTCTGCTCAAAAGCGAGACCACATCGAAGCTCACCGTGAGGTCCTGGTTACGGGGGCGCAGCTCCTGCAGCCATTGAATGAAATGTACAGAATTCCTGATGCGATGCTGACATTTCCCGGCGTGAGGGCTTAATTCCGCCGTTAAATATTTGGCTAGCTGGTACGATGGAGCGCCTATTTGCCTGCCGAAGGAATCTTCGAGAAGCTCCGACCTCGAGCTGCTGCACCCCCCAAAGCTCTATGCGTTACCAAAGGTGCACAAAAAGGATGTTCCTTTGCGCCCTATCGTCATCAACATAGATACTATAGATATATATGAAATAATGTAACAAATAAATAAAAATATGTCATGTAATCAACATTACTAACAAAACATACTTTTTGATTCTTAGGTGTAGCCTTGCGCCGGCACACATATACTAGGGAAGTCATACGGTTTTAGGTATAGCCTCGAAAAATAAAGACACTTGATTAATTCTTCTTTGATTTATTGGTATATATGCGTAGTCATTCTACACATCGAAATAGGCTGCCGTAGCACGTCGTTTGATGAACCAAACAAAATGACACTGCCCACTGAAGAAGAGCACTATAGTGGGCTAATTCGTTCTCCGTATTTGAAGGAGAACAACGCTTTAACAATCAATACTGAGTTGGGAAGTATACGGCGATAACGCAGCATCATATGAGACTTTGATTAGGTAGCAAGATCACTTGATCTGAACCCATATAACTTTTGACTTTGGGGATATCTAAAGGAATGGGTTTACTAGGGACACGTTCTGTCTCTACCTGATTTGAAGACCAATATAAAGGAACACTTTGCTATTTGGTCAAATATATCTAAATCACAAGGAAGTGGCACTGAAGAACAGGCAAGTGCAATAGAAGAAAAGGCATGGGGCTCGAAGACCAGCTTATTACAATTGACGCGACAGTGAAGAAAGTGAAAATAAGTCATGGACAAGTTTGCAAAAGCTCACACGACAATATGAGTATAACAAAGATCGCGCTCGGCTGTTTTCCAGAACTCGTCGCACCTATTCAAAATTTAGGCCGAACCGAGGCAGCAGCGGAAATGTTGCAGCTGTGTCAGCCGAATTTATATGATTTATTTAGTCGCCTGATCAACATCGAGTACGATCCCTGGAGAAAGAAGGAAAGTAAGTTGCGGAAGATATGGTTTGGCAAAGGCGAAGACCCAACCATCTTCAGGCAACGTGTTGTTGGAGACTACCATCGTGCGTTGCTATGACGATCGTAAAGGGCAAACCGCACAGGAGCACACTACCCGAACTCTACTAACCGCTTTTGCTCCACGACAGCGTGCCGAGCTCATTTTGTACCGGATGGACTCACACACGCTGCTTCACTGGAGTATCAATTATTGCCTCACATCCCGAACTGTCCTGACAGGGCACACAGTGACTTCGTCCTCTTCCCCAGGTCGAGCAACCAGTGCGTGGCAGCCATTTGCAGAATGGCGACAAGATGACTTCCGAGGGAGAACGTTTTCCTAAACATCCAAAATACAGGCTCCTACAACTAACGCCTCAGCCAAGTCATCCATCTTCTGCATCTACATCTACATGGTTACTCTGCAATTCACACTTAAGTGCCTCGCAGAGGGTTCATCGAACTATTTCCATACTACTTCTCAACCAATCCACTCTCGAGTGGCGCATGGGAAAAAGGAACACCTAAATCTTTCCGTTCGACTCTGATTCCTCTTATTTTATTAAGATGATCACTTCTCCCTACGTAGGTGGGTGTCAACAAAAGATTTTCGCACTCGGAAGAGAAAGATGGTGATTGAAATTTCGTAAATAGATGTTGCCGCAAAGAAAACCGACTTTTTTTCAGTGACTGCCACCCCAATTCGCGTATCATATCAGTGACACTCTCACCCCTCACGAAACGAGCTGCCCTTCTTTGCACTTCTACGATGTCCTCCGTCAATCCTACCTGGTAAGGATCCCATACCACGCAGCAATATTCCAGCAGAGGATGGACAAGTGTAATAATGTAGGCTATCTCTTTAGTAGGTTTGTCGCATCTTCTAAGTGTTCTGCCAACAAAGCGCAGTCTTTGTTTCGCCTTCCCCACGATATTATCTATGTGGTCTTTCCAATTTAAGTTGCTCGTAATAGCAATTCCTAGGTATTTAGTCGAGTTGACAGCCCTTATATTTGTGCGATTTATCGTATACCCAAAATTTATTGGATTTCTTTTAGTACCCATGTGGATGACCTCGCACTTTTCTTTGTTTAGTGCTAATTGCCACTTTTAGCACCATACAGAAATTCTCTCTAGATCATTTTGTAATTGGAATTGATCGTCTGATAATTTTACTAGACGGTAAATTACAGCGTCATCTGCAAACAATCTAAGGAGTCTGCTCAGATTATCACCTAGATCATTTATGTAAATCAAGAACAGCAGAGGGCCTATGACACCACCTTGCGGAACTTGATGATTTAGTCTATCACTACGAACTGTGACCTCTCTGAGAGGAAATCACGTATCCAGTCACACAACTGAGACGATACTCCAGGGCACGCAATTTGATTAATAGTCGCTTGTGAGGAACGGTATCAAAAGCCTTATGGAAATCTAGGAATATGGAATCGATCTGAGATCCCTTGACGACAGCACTCATTACTTCATGGGAATAAAGAGCTAGCTGTGTTGCACAAGAGCGATATTTTCTGAATCCGTGTTGGTTATGTATCAATAAGTCATTTTTTTTCAAGGTGATTAATAATGTTCGAGTACAGTATATGCTCCAAAATGCTACTGCAAATTGAGGTCAGTGATATGGGTCTGTAATTCAATGGGTTACTCCTATTTCCTTTCTTGGATTCTGGTGTGACCTGTGATACTTTCCAGTCTTTAGGAACAGACGTTTCGTCAAGTGAGCGGTTGTATATGACTGCTAAGAAAGGCGCTATTGTGTCTGCATACTCTGAAAGGAACCTGATTGGTGTACCATCTGGACCGGAAGACTTGCCTTTCCTAAGTGATTTGAGTTGTTTCGCAACACCTAAGATATCTACTTTTATGTCAATCACGCTAACAGCTGTTCTGGTTCCGAATTCTGGAATATTTACTTCGTCTTCTTTCGTGAAGGAATTACGGAAAACTGTATTTAGTGACTCCGCTTTAGTGTTACCATCATCGGTAACATTTCCATCGCTGTCGCGCAGTCACGGTATTGACTGTTTTTGCCACTGGTGTGCTTTCCATACGACCAGAATCTCTATGGATTTTCTACCATATTTTGAGACAATATTTCAGTGTGGAAACTATTAAAAGCATCTCGCATTGACGGCCGCACTAAATTTTGAGCTTCCGTGGAACTTAGCCAGTCTTGGGGATTTTGCGTTCTTCTGAATTTAGCATGCTTTTTTCGTTGCTTCTGCAACGTGTTCTGACGTGTTTTGTGGACCATGATGGATCAGTCCCGTCTCTTATTAACTTATGCGGTATGAATCTACCTATTGCTTTGAGTTTGAGCCATATCTGGTCTACAATTACATAATTAGCTTGGAAGGAATGGAGACTCTCTCTTAGGAAGGCATCAAGCAAATTTTTATCTGCTGTTTTAAATAGATATATTTTGCGTTTATTTTTAGTGGTTTTGGTTGATACGGTTTTGAACCTCGCTACAATGACCTTGTGTTCACTAATCCTTGTATCCGTCATGACGCTCTCTATTAGACCAGGATTATTTGTGGCTAAGAGGTCAAGTGTATTTCTGCAACCATTTACAATTCGTGTGGACTCATGAACTAATTGTTCAAAGTAATCCTCAGAGAAAGCATTTAGTACAATTTCGGAAGGTGTTTTCTGTCTACCACCGGCTTTGAAAATGTATTTTCGCCAACAAATCGATGGTAGATTGAAGTCTCCACCAATTATAACTGTATGAGTGGGGTACTTATTTGTAATGAGATTCAAATTTTCTTTGAAGAGTTCAGATATTAGATCATCTGAGTCGGGGGGTCGGTAGAAGGAGCCAATTATTATTTTGGTACGGATGTTGAGTATAACCCCTACCCATAGTAATTCGTAGGAACTGTATATTTCATCTTCACTAAAAGATAAACTACTACCAACAGACACACACACACACACCACCACCTACTTTATTTAATCTATCCTTTCTGAACACGGTTTGCGCTTCTGTAAAAAATTCGGCAGAATTTATCTCCGGCTTTAGTCAGCTTTCTGGTCCTATAACGATTTCAGCTTCAGTGCTTTCTATCAGCGCTTGAAGCTCTGGTACTTTTCCAACACAGCTACGAAAATTTACAGCTACAATACCGACTGTTGCTTGGTCGATTCTCGTCGTTTCTTTGCCCTGTACCCTTTGAGACTGGAGCCATTTTTTATCTTTCCCAAGACTGTCTAACCTAAAAACCGCCCAGTCCACGCCACACAGCCCCTGCTACCCGTGTAGCCGCCTCCTGTGTGTAGTGGACACCTGACCTATTTAGCGGAATCCGAAACCCCACCACACTATGGCGTAAGTCGAGGAATGTGCAGCCTATACGGTCGCAGAACCGTCTGGCCTCTGCTTCAGACCCTCCACTCGGCTCTGTACCAAAGGTCCGCAATCGGTCCTATCGACGGTGCTGCGGATGGTGAGCTCTGCCTTCATCTCGCTATGAAGACTGGCAGTCTTCACCAACTCAGATAGCCGCCGGAAACCAGAGAGAATCTCTTCCGATCCATAGCGACACACATCATTAGTGCCGACATGAGCCACCACCTGCAGTTGACTGCACCCTGTACCCTTCATGGCATCCGGAAGGACCCTTTCCACATCTTGGATGACTCCCCCCCCCTTGTATGCACGCGGAGTGCACTTTGGCTTTCTTCCCTTCCTTAGCTACCATATCCCTAAGGAGCTCCATCACCCGCCTTTGGAGCTCTCAATGACAAGCAATCCCACCCTCTGTGCTTGTCCGGACCTCTCAGGAAGATGGGAAATATGTGTCGTATTGAGAGGTGAATATGTAGAGAGGGAGCTGACACCACCACTAAGTTTCGCGGCCTCAGCCCTACGGCTGGCCCCGGCGTGGTGTACTCACCGCGTCAGTCTTGTAGTAGTAGAGGCAGTTGTCGCGCTTGAGGGAGAACCAGCGGCGCACCCAGGTGGTGCCGCCCGCGCCGCCCAGCCGCCACAGGAAGCCCGAGTAGAGCGCCTTGCCCGCGCCAGGCTCGCGCAGCACCGGCGTCAGCACGTTGGCCGTCCGGGCCACGCCCAGCTTCAGCGTCTCAGAGCCTGCCGCACACAAGCCGCGTCAGACAGACAGGTAAACAGCCAGCGGGAGAAGGGAACTGGAGGCGCACGCATCCAAAGGAAGGAACAAACAAAGAGCCAAAGTCCCACCTACCTCATTCACGATCACCAGTGCAGTGTTCATCCTAATACCAGACCGGTGAAAAATGTCACTTGACAGCTAGCGTATGGTTGACAATGGATTACAATAGCTGCCACCGAACACGCCCACAACACCGAAATACATTTTGTAAATGTAAGCTACACTACTGGCCATTAAAACTGCTACACCAAGGAGAAATGCAGATGATAAACGGGTATTCATTGGACAAATATATTATACTAGAACTGACATGTGATTACATTTTCACGCAATTTGGGTGCATAGATCCTGAGAAATCAGTACCCAGAACAACCACCTCTGGCCGTAATAACGGCCTTGATACGCCTCGGCATTGAGTCAAACAGAGCGTGGATGGCGTGTACAGGTACAACTGCCCATGCAGCTTCAACATGATACCACAGTTCATCGAGAGTAGTGACTGGCGTATTGTGACGAGCCAGTTGCTCGGCCACCATTGACCAGACGTTTTTAATTGGCCAGAGACCTGGAGAACGTACTGGCCAGGGCAGCGGTCGAACATTTTCTGTATTCAGAAAGGCCCGTACAGGGCCTGCTACATGCGGTATTGCATTATCCTGCTGAAATGTAGGGTTTCGCAGGAATCGAATGAAGGGTAGAGCCACGGGCCGTAACACATCTGAAATGTAACGTCCACTGTTCAAAGTGCCGTCAATGCGAACAAGAGGTGACCGAGACGGGTAACCAATGGCACCCCATACCATCACGCCGGGTGATACGCCAGTATGTCGATGACGAATACACGCTTCCAACGTGCGTTCATCGCGATGTCGCCAAACACGGATGCGACCATCATGATGCTGTAAACAGAACCTGGATTCATTCGAAAAATGACGTTTTGCCAATCGTGCACCCAGGTTCGTCGTTGAGTACACCATCGCAGGCGCTCCTGTCTGTGATGCAGCGTCAGGGGTAACCGCAGCCATGGTCTCCTAGCTGATAGTCCATGCTGCTGCAAATGTCGTCGATCTGTTTGTGCAGATGGTTGTTGTCTTGGAAACGTCCCCATCTGTTGACTCAGGGATCGAGACGTGGCTGCACGATCCGTTACAGCCATGCGGATAAGATGCCTGTCATCTCGACTGCTAGTGATTCGAGGCCGTTGGGATCCAGCACGGCGTTCGGTATTACCCTCCTGAACCCACGTCTTCCATATTCTGCTAACAGTCACTGGATCTCGACCAACGCGAGCAGCAATGTCGCGATACGATAAACCCAATCACGATAGTCTACAATCCGACCTTTATCAAAGTCGGAAACGGGATGGTACACATTTCTCCTCCTTACACGAGGCATCACAACAACGTTTCAGCAGGCAACGCCGGTCAACTGCTGTTTGTGTATGAGAAATCGGTTGGATACTTTCCTCATGTCAGCATGTTGTAGGTGTCGCCACCGGCGCCAACCTTGTGTCAATGTTCTGAAAAACTAATCATTTGCATATCACAGCATCTTTTTCCTGTCGGTTAGATTTCGCGTCTGTACCACGTCATCTTCGTGGTGTAGCAATTTTAATGGCCAGTAGTGTACAATAAACGTTTTTACGTTAAGTGCAACAAAGTACCTTTTTGCTAACAATGGAGAGAACGACGACGGAGCAACAGTATGCGGAACCGGGAAATAAAAACACCCAATGTTAATGACAATATCTATGAAGAGTCGTTCCAAATTGTTACCGTAATACCTGCACGTAAAACGTCGTATAATAATGTAAACGTAAGCATACCAGAGAACACGCTATCCACACTCATAGAAAGAAATAAAGCAAAACATGCATAGCCTACTCGATTGCAGAGAGAAAGAATTAATTCTGTATACATTTACACTCACCAATTTACGATGTCAACGGCGCAATTCCATCCAGTTCTCCTCCAGTATCATCGGAATCGGTGCCAAAACCGTTGTCTTCGTCATCATCATCCTCATCATCATTAAGAGAAATCATTAATTGTTCGTTTCCATTTATAATGCCGTCTATAATCTGTGCTTATGGTCTACTTTTTTCCTCCATGAGGTGGCGTCTACGGTAGCAAGATCTTCACGTACCAGTCTTTCCACTTCTGTTATAGTAAAAATCTTATTGTTACTTCTCATGTACGCCTTGACTTCACTCCAAACCAATTCAATTGTATTAAAACGGCAGTCATAAGGCGGTAACCTAATTACCAAGTGACCCTGTTTGCTTGCAATTTCATCTACAACGTATTTAGGCGTCACAGACTTATTTTGCCGTTTTACGAGCGAGTATAAAAGCAGCTTTGTCATGCTCGTGGCCGCAGCAATGTCTCTCGCCTGCAACCACTGCACCATAGTTTCTTTACGGTCACTAGTGGTGGGAGTTTTACCTAAAATCACGGAATGGTATGGTGCATTGTCCATCACAAACACTGTCTGAAAACTAAACTGGAGCAACAAATTTTTAAACCACAGTAGAAACTGTGGGTGGTCCATATCATCATGATAGTCACCAGTTTTTTTTTAGATCGGAAAACTCAAAGTCCTTCAGGCACAAAGCTGTTTGAAGATCCTGCATGGGGCACAATCTGGATCCTACTCCTGTTGGCTGATGACCGTTGTTATTCGGAGTATCATCTGTCCAGCATTTCTCAACTGATTCTCCAGCGTTGGCCCAGGTTTCGTCTAACCATATAACTGAATGTATGTCCTTTCCTACAATTTTGTGTAAGAAAATGGTACGAACTGAAACGACTTGAGCTTTTTCAAGTAACAGTTTTCGTCCATCTAACTTTTTAAAACGGAAGCCCCTGCTTTTTAATATCAACTTTTAATGTCTCTTACAGCGATCTCTCCGCGATATTTTCAGAAATTTTATAAATTATATAACTCAGTACATATCTCGAAATATCTCTTCTTATCTTACCGATTATCAATGCAAAGTAGTTTTAAGCCCAATTATTCCTTGGAGCGTCCATTTACTCCATGGAATAGCTTCTCTGCTATGTATGTTTTCTCTTATAAAAGAATAGAGGACTTCTTGCCGATTAGTCGTGAAAGAAGGATGTATATGTATGTATTATTGAGCTAGTCGCCATCTTGATGAGATTCTGTATGAGAAGGAATTTAATACATGAACTAAACTAAAGTAAGTGTGTTCGCGTATTATTTAACTGATTATTATTGACAGTGTCTGCTTACTACGCTGTGTTGCACGGGATCAGTGGGGAACGTCTGATTTACACTGGACGAACCTGCCGTTTTGTATGCTCAAGATATCCAGTTACTTCAAATAAATAGGCTAACACGGTCTTACCAGCAGATCTCCGGTCTTCCCCATGTGATCACCGAAAGTTAATAATTATTACAAATGTTTCCAGGAGATCGACTGACAATTTTCGTCGCACCGAGACTTCGAAATTGCTTCACTGCCTTATGGAATTTAAGTTAAGCTCAATTTTATCAGGATAGAACAGTATTGAACTGTGTGAATGTGATAAGCCTGCTTTGTCAATGAAAATTCCCTTAATATACGCATGTTTTTACTATCCTGATCAGTGAAGCTAAATCAGGCCGGTGTGAGAGAGGTTTTTAAATTGTAGATCCCACACAAAAATATATTAAAAACTTCTTTTCCCCCTGAGAAAAGCTCACTTTCTTTTAAATAAATTAGCAGCTTCGCTATTTTGGTGTATTCTTTCCTTTTATAGTATCCGTATATGTGGTGACGAATTGCATCGGATTGAAAAGAATCAGTATCTGTAACAGGACGACGCTGCTTTTTTTCTCTTGCCCGGAGTACTGAAAAACACACTGTTTCTCCCATAGGGGCTTTCTTCCACACTGTTTACTTCACTATCTTGTACGTCTTGAAGTAGCACCCCTCTCCTTATAGCTGTTCGTTCACTGAGTCCTAGAGTTTTCGAGGTACGCTCTAAAACTTTATCGGCAGGAATCGACGCATGCCCATGAGCAGAAAAAAATTCTTTTTGTTGCTCGTAAAACTCACGCGTCCTCCGTAGCAATACCGAAGTCTGACTATTTAATGGCACTCCACGGCGCAACGGATTGTCGCTTGGTGAACGACATCGTTTTGATGACACTGTTTAACAACCAAAAACTGTAATCGATGCGGTAACACAACACAACAGCAGGCGTTCGCGCACTGACTTACAATGTTTACACGGAAGCCGGCAACGTGGTAGCGTCGACGCCGGAACCGGCTTTTGTTCGGTGCTGTTATTGGTTCAGTAGACGCGGCGCCTCCCGTTCCTCACTTGTTTGTTAGTTATACTACCAACTCTTACGGCGCTTGGGGAGTGACCTTGAAGTGACATGTTTCAGCGGCCTGGGTATAGTTTTCTGGACTCTGTGAGCGATTGTAGACTATCGATGATGGATATTGAAGATTAGAAATGTCAAAAATTCCAGGTGCCAAATCTCAGGAGAATCAAGAAAACAATGTATAGCGTATTCTATGTAACTTACTTGTATACAAAAAACTGAGAAGGTATTCTGATAGCATCAAATTGTGCAACTCGCCTCATCATTGCGAAGAATAAGAGACAAATTCGAAAAACAGCGGAAAAGTGCTCCTGCCGGGGCACAAAAAAGGCAGATAAGCTCCTGTGATAAACACTCTGAAAAGTGAGGTACCCACTGCCGCATGCTGTCTTCCTCACCTTAAGAAAATCTTCCCAAAATTTTGGCATGCCAACATATTTGAGCTGCTTTTAACATGCAGCTCACCTCTCACACCAACAAGCCCTCCAAACTGCAACTCACTCACGCCCAAAGTCCATCGCTGCAAGTCGCTCATACCCATCCACTCCCACTTGCCTATTCTCACTCACTCATCCAGCCCCACTCATCGCCGTTATTCCTTCGTGACCCTCCGACACTGTCTCTTGTCTCACAGCTAGAGTCTCCTTCGATCTATCCTACTACTACTATCACTGTCTTTTTCTAGTTCTTTCTCACGGTCACTATTTCTCTCTTCGTCGTTGTCATCATTATAGACTCTCTGCCTCTTATTATCACTGGCTCTCACCAAGTACCACTTTCTCCTTGTCTTTATTCTTTTCCCACTGGCATTATCTCCTTCACTCTCTTCCCAGCACTGTTCTGTCACTGTCAACTACGTTCCACAGGCAATGTGTTCCTCTTTTTCTCTCACCTTGCTCTTTCTATACCACAACCACCGTCAAATATCTTCCAGTATTTATTACTTTTTCTTCTCTTTCGCACTGCCAGTGTTTCCTCCTCTCTCAGCATAAAAAAGCGCGAGTATGTTTGCATACTGAGGACGGTTGAATGAGGCACCTGGTACCCCACTTTTCAGTCAGAGTCTTTTAAACAGCAGCATATTCGCCTTTTTTATATGCTCAGAGAAATATGTTTCCACTATTCCATGCTTTCCCTTGCCACAGCAGGGCATGTCACTCATATAGAAAGAATTTTAAGGATCAGTAAAATTTTGATAATTGTACTTAGAAGAACAGTCCAGATTGCAGAAATCACGTTTATTGGTGACCAATTTCAGTCCAAAGGCGGGCCATCTTCAGATTGTACTCCAAAGTTGAGTTGAGGAGGGGGATCTTCGGACCATGAACTGCAGAACCCTCCAGATGCTGTCAACTGCACACGTGGAGGTTTCTATAGTTGCTGCTCCGTGGATCCGTCTCCATATATCAACACTGAAGATGGCTCGCCTCTGGCCTGCTCACCAATAAGTGTGATTTATGCGATCTAGATTGTTTTTCTAAGAACAGTTGTGAACATCGATCTCTGTTTCTACCAGAAAGTTTCCTAAAATTTTGATACTTTGCTTATGTGAAACTGAAATAACGCAAAAGTAGTTTTACACGTCACACCAGTTTTTATGTGTACGAAAATTTTTCATTTGTTTCAGTACTAAAACATGGAGTTATCAGAACCCTTCTAATGGCAACGGAGACACTTCACACCATATGTCTCCGTTCTACGTCATTTTGTAAACTAAGTTTTCGCCTCACTCCGGATGTTACGCGCGTTGTTTATGTGCAGAAGTAGGGTAACTTTGAAACTCTCCATCTCGGAAACGGGTAAACGTATCACTAAAATTTCTAAGTTTGTTCGAGATCGGGATCTTAGGTATATATCGTAAAAATTTCAGCCATTTTCTGTGCACAGCTGAGGAATCAGTGGTTTTGGCACGAAAAAAGATGGTAAAACTCCTTTTTTTGAGGTTTTCTGAGGAACTGCCCATGAAGTAATGGTACCTCCATAATTAACTCAAGCTCCGCCGTAGATCGCATCAACCGCAAAAAAAAAAAAAAAAAAAAAAAAAAACCGATTTTCTTCATTTGCCTTAGCAGAAGCAAGTGTCTAATACCCGTACTTTGACCCTGTTCTGTAGGATAGTGACATTAACACGGTCCTTTTGTTGGGTATGTAAATGATCCTCAGCCTAAGGGTTATCCAAAGCACTTGAGCCTATCTTTCTACCATCAACAGAATCCGAGGTATGAGCGCCTTTTGGGAAATAGCACAAAGCACATACTGTTGCATGCGCACCGATAAATGATTGATCAACAATATCCTACTAGAGAATCGACTGATTATAAGTACCAGTAAGAAAGTTTTTACATTAATATTGGGACGCTACGTTTTTGTTTGTGATAATAATAGTATAAAAATACTTTATATAAATACTTAATAAATGTTTTAACTGCCAGGACTGTAAATTAAATTAAACTCAGTCCGAATAGGCCTCGGAAGGCCCAGTGGTACCGACCGACTTCCGCGTCATCCTCAGACGACAGGGGTGACTGGATAAACACGTATGGTCAGCACGCCGCTCTCCCGCCCGTTGTGTTTTCGTGACCGGAGCCGCTACTTCTCAGTCAAGTAGCTCCTCAATTGGCGCCACAAGGACTGAGTGCACCCCGCTTGCCAACAGCACTCGTCAGCCCGTCGACAGCCCGGACGATCACCCATCCGAGTGCTAGCCAAGTTAAACAGGCTTAACTTCGGTGATCTGACGCAAAGTGGTGTGACCACTGAGGCAGGGCCGTTTACACATTAGGACTGTAGCCAAAAAGCTGCTTCTAATATCTTCGAAATTTTTTACAAGAGAGCAACAAAATTAAATTCAAGAAACATTCTTTCAGTATTGACTCAAAATTTTTAAAACTTTGAATGTTTGAAATCGGTTTGTTCATTTACTAAATCGTGGTGATAATCCTAAGTCCGTAAGTATATTTCAAATTCTTCCAAAGCATTCATGATTGAACCTTTTGGGATTTTGTGCAGTATTCGTAGTGCGTTTTCAATGTTTTCAACTTCCTCTTTTTAATTTTTGCAGTGTGTAAAGAAGGTGGATTGATTGTTATTTGTTTGTCTCGTGTATTCGCTGAATCTGAAGATGAAATTTCTTTCCGTCTGTTCTACATCTACATACCAAGAAACTATATGGGAGAACTATTCGCTAAAATAAACGCCCCAATAAATAATACAAACGTGAAATTAGCTTTCAAAACAACAAATAATAGTAGCAAAAAACTACGTTCAGGAAAAGCCACACTCCCGAAGTACTTAAACTCTAGAATTTACAAAATTAACTGCAATAATTGCACAAAATTTTATGCAGGAATGATTCATAAAATGGGAAATACGTTAAATTGGCAAAAATACGGAAAATATTTATACAAATGATACTATAAAATATTTTGTAATACAGTTTCATTTATTTTATCTTTTCAAAATACTTTCTGCAACACTGAACGCGTATATCATGCTTTATTTACTCATCGAATCATTTTTCGACAGTGGCTTCTAGATCTGGGAGTATTCATTGTACCATCACGACGTGGGTCAGTAATCTTTATGAAGAAGTTATGTGGCTATAGGGAGACTGATCACGAAATTTGAGGTCTGCTGTAACTAAATACATTACTGGCCATTAAAATTGTTACAACACGAAGATGACGTGCTACAGACGCAAAATTTATCCTACAGGAAGAAGATGCTATGATATGCAAATGATTAGCTTTTCAATGCATTCACACAAGGTTGGCGCCGGTGGCGACACCTACAACGTGCTGAGATGAGAGAAGTTTCGAACCGATTTCTCATACACAAACAGCAGTTGACCGGCGTTGCCTGGTCAGACGTTGTTGTGATGCCTCGTGTAAGGAGGAGAAAAGCGTACCATCACGTTTCCGACTTTGATAAAGGTCAGATTGTAGCCTATCGCGATTGCGATTTATCGTATCGCGACATTGCTGCTCGCGTTGGTCGAGATCCAATGACTGTTAGCAGAATACGGAATACGTGGGTTCAGAAGAGTGATACGGAACGTCGTGCTGGATCCCAACGGCCTCGTATCACTAGCAGTCGAGATCACAGGCATCTTATCCGCATTGCTGTAACGGATCGTGCAGCCACGTCTCGATCCCTGAGTCAACAAATGGGGACGTTTGCAAGACAACAACCATCTGCACAAACAGTTCGACGACGTTTGCAGCAGCATGGAGTATCAGCTCGGAGACCACGGCTGCGGTTACCCTCGACGCTGCATCACAGACAGGAGCGCCTTCGATGGTGTACTCAACGACGAACCTGGGTGCACGATTGGCAAAACGTCATTCTTTCGGATGAATCCAGGTTCTGTTTACACCATCATGATGGTCGCATCCGTGTTTGGCGACATCGCGGTGAACGCACATTGGAAGCGTGTATTCGTCATCGCCATACTGGTGTTTCACCCGGCGTGATGGCATGGGATGCCATTGGTTACCCGTCTCGGTCACCTCTTGTTCGCATTGACGGCACTTTGAACAGTCGACGTTACATTTCAGATGTATTACGACCCGTGGCTCTACCCTTCATTCGGTCCCTGCGAAAGCCTACATTTCAGCAGGATAAAGCACTACCGCATGTAGCAGGTCCTGTACGGGCCTTTCTGGATACAGAAAATGTTCGACTGCTGCCCTGGCCAGTACATCCTCCAGATCTGTCACCAATTGAAAACGTCTGGTCAATGGTGGCCGAGCAACTGGCTCGTCACAATACGCCAGTCACTACTCTTGATGAACTGTGGTATCGTGTTGAAGCTGCATGGGCAGCTGTACGTGTACACGCCATCCAAGCTCTGTTTTGACACAATGCCCAGGCGTATCAAGGCCATTATTACGGCCAGAGGTGTTTGTTCTGGGTACTGATTTCTCAGGATCTATGCACCCAAATTGCGTGAAATTGTAATCACATGTCAGTTCTAGTATGATATATTTGTCCAATGAATACCCGTTTATCGTCTGCATTTCTTCTTGGTGTAGCAATTTTAACGGCCAGTGCTTTACCGACTGAGCTATCCGTGCACGACTGATGATCCCACGATCCCCCACCCCTCCTTCACAACTTTACGTCCGCCAATACTTCGTTTCCAACCTTCCAAACTTCACAGCAGTTGTCTTGCAACCCTTGTCGGTGTAGCACTTCTGGAAGAAAGAATATTGTGGAGAGACGGCTTAGCCACAGCCGGTGGATTTGTTTACAGAATGTATCTTTCACTCTACTGCGGTGTGTGTGCTGATTTGAGGTTCCCTCACAGATTAAAACTTTGTGCTGGGCCGGGACTCGAACCTGGAACCCTTGCCTTTAGCGAAAAGTCAGTAAATCATTCTGTCTTTTTCTTTTCCTTGTTTTTCTAGAGAACTGTGTGAATTGTATGTTACAGAGATTTCCCTAGCTAGTTGGCTTGTCCACAACGAAAATTCTCATTTTGAACAGAGCTTTTTTTGTTAGCTTTATAGAGCAGGCAGGCACAGAGACAGCAGACAAACGCACCGCACACTGACCTGCGTGCGCCAGCTTGACGACCTCTGAGTGGGAGGCGTCGAGCACATCGTGGCCGTTGACAGTGATGACGATGTCGCCCACCTCCAGCCCCGACGACTCGGCAGGGGTGTCGGGCTCGATGGCGGACACCACCACCGGCTTGGAGCCATGGATGCGGAAGCCGAACTCCCCGGACTGCCGCCGCACCACCACCGTCTTGTCGCAGTCTGGAACAGCGCAGCGTAAACCTCCAGCGTCCGTATGTGTTCTCTGGTACGCGTTCTCCGTTGTATTGGGACGAGCTGCCGCCGAATCTCACCTCTTGTAGCCCCGAGGCTCACAAGCAGAATACCTTGTGTAGAAACTATATCGGCTGTGCTCTGTGTACCAGCGACAAAATTTGGATTTCTAGAGCAGATCCACATAATACAAGGTAAAGCACAGAAAAACGATTACAAAACAGCGCTTGAGAGAGAAAATTGTAGCCCAATTGGGAATTATCAAAAATGTTGACATATATTCAAATGTGTGTGAATTCCTAAGGGACCAAACGATTGAGGTCATCGGTCCCTAGACTTACACACAAGTAACTTACGCTAAGAACAACACACACACCCATGCCCGAGGGAGGACTCGAACCTCCGGCGGGAGGAGCCGCGCAATCCGTGACATGGCGCCTTAGACCGCGCGGCCACTCCGCGCGGCAAAAAGTTGCTGACATTTTATCACAAGTGACTAACAGTATAGTAATACAAAAAAGGTTAAATATTGGCTTAATTCATACTACCAGTAAGAATCAGGCTACCAAATGCTCCAATAACATCTGTACGTAGTGGAACCAAATCGAAGAAGCTGTTCAAAAAAATGGTTCAAATGGCTCTGAGCACTATGGGACTCAACAGCTGTGGTCATCAGTCCCCTAGAACTTAGAACTACTTAAACCTAACTAACCTAAGGACATCACACACATCCATGCCCGAGGCAGGATTCGAACCTGCGACCATAGCAGTCGCGCGGTTCCGGACTGCGCGCCTAGAACCGCGAGACCACTGCGGCCGGCGAAGAAGCTGTTCAAAAAATGGCTCTGAGCACTATGGGACTTAACATCTGAGGTCATCAGTCCCCTAGACTTAGAACTACGTAACCCTAACCAACCTAAGGACATCACACAAATCCGTTCCCGAGGCAGGATTCGAACCTGCGACCGTAGGAGCAGTGCGGTTCCGGACTGAAGCGCCTAGAACCGTTCGGCTACAGCGCCGGCAAGAAGCTGTGAATGGGATCCTTCTGACTGAGATATTTAGCGTCAAGTCCACAGTTTACTGCGGTAAATATCTATGTATAAACGTAGGTGCTGACTGCTACAGAAATCGAGAGGCAAATGTCAACGGCTGTATCCACGGGGCACAGAGGCTCCATGCGGTACAGCAGTCAGTGGCGTTGCCTGCACAGCAGATTTATGTGACGAGACGACACTATAGTTCCGGTTCGGTGTACGGAAAGAGCACTATTTCGCTGCTCCTGTCAAATAAACGACTAGAGCTTTGCTCAGAATCCTGCCGCTTTCCAAGTATTTAGGGAGGTCGCACGACCCGACGACAGCAGAGCGAAGTGGAGAGGCAGCTGGAGTCCAACTGGAGAGTCAGCGAATCTACTTCCGACACCAACGCCTTGCCAGCTAGTACGATGAGCACCACCACTCGTCTTCAACGGCCACCGGACGCCCACCAGATACATTGATCAGCGACTGGAGTGAGAACATCTTGGAAGTGTAACTTAACCTGATTCGACACAAAACGATTACTAGTGAAAATTTTGGCTAACATCGGTGCTCTGAAGAAGAGCATTAAGTATTGTATACTGGGTGTCCCAGGAGAAACGGCCAATATTCAGGGATATGATAGGAAATCTCATTCGAATCAAAGCTCATGGTCTCTAAAAGGCATACCTTAAAAGCTATAAGCTTGGTCGCATGGTATTGATGGCCGGGAGTCACCACTTGGGGAAGTTCGGTGTCGATGATGATGAAATGATGATGAGGACAATACAGCACCCAGTCATCGAGCAGCGAAAATCTCTTACCCGGCCGGCAATCGAACCCGCGCCCGCTGCATGCCAGTCAAAATTGCTGACCTCTCACCTAAGGAGGCGGACACTGAACAAGTACTCATAACTCTGAAGGTATGCATTTTAGAGTCCATGTTTACTACACAATTTTTTCTTGTTACGATCCATACTATCTATGGAAAGTAAAGAGCTTGCACTAGAAGTGATATGTTTCACAGTATCGAAGATGAAAAAGTGCTCATAGCTCTTAAGGTATCAGCTTTAGAGCCCACGTTTACTAGACTTCTTTGCTTCTATTGATCGTCCCTGTCATATCCTCTGATACTGACCATTCCTCCTGAGACACCCTGTATACTTCATCAGTAATAAATGTTGAGAACTTTTACTCAGCTGTGATTTAATAATTTTATGCATGGTCAATGCAGCATCAGCTTGACACACTTCGACGCGTCTTGAGCAGCCTACACGTCTGGAATGGACGACAAGAGAAGAGTCGCAGTCGGACTTGACAATTCTTAGCCATTATCATAGCTCAGTAACTCGTATGGATTGTTACCGGGCTTGCCGCTAGTTCAGGTCGACATCAAGATCTGTTCACTTATGTCAGTTCGTTGTGACTTCATTGCTTTCGCGTAGTAATATGGTTGTATTAATTCGAAGTGATGTGTTGAAAGATATTGACACAATATCTTTGACGCTAAACAAGTTGGCCTTCAACGTATTCGAAAATATTTTTGTTCCTGTAGCGTGTGTTTCATGTTTTTCCAATGAGTTCTTTATATATTGCTCAAAGCTACACCCTGCACCAGTTTACTTTTTCACAAGTGACTTAAAGTGTTCCGTATCCGGTTTGGTCCCTAAAACAATCCATTTCTATATTTTTAGTTTTTACCCTCATTTACTTAGAATGCTTTTCATTGTAATATTTTACTACCCATATATCTTGGAGTATACAAAACACACAGTTTAAAAAAAGCAAAAAATGTGGAACACTTTTAATTTCTGTCATGACATGCACGAAGTCGTGCTGAAAAGTAATGCCTTCAATTTTTTTATTCTGTTATCAATATCGGTTGTGGTATTACACGTCAGGCATATTATTCGGTTGACTTTCTCGCTTCGCTGACGCAGTCCGCCGGTAGAGGGCTCAGAACTGCAGCGTATAACATGGAGGTGTGTAACGTAACTTGTCGGTGCGTGCTGTAATCGAATTTCTAACTGTAGACAACCTGTCTCCAATTGAAATACATAGAAGAATAAAAGCTGTTTGTGGCGATGATTATATCGACATCAGTAATGTGACAGAAGACGAAAACTGGGCTCACTGTTTTGACCCCGAAAACAAGAAGCATCAATGGAGATCCGCCACAAAGGATCACCGACGCCAGAAAAGATCAATACCATTCCATCAGCAGACAAAGTTATGCTCACAGTGTTCTGGAATGTTCAATATGTGATGCATTTGGAATTCATGCCTAAAAGCTCCACCATAAACTCTGCAATGTACTGCGAAACCCTCAGAAAAGTGAGAGCACGAATTCCACACATGGAGCACGCTCGTCGTCAGCGTGAAAATGCCATACCTCACACGAGCGCTGCGACGTCTGCAATAATCCGATACCTCGGGTTAACTGCCATTGATCGTCCTTCATACAGTCCCATCTGGACCCATTCGGTTTTCATCTGTTTTCAAACCTTAAAGACGTCTTTGAGGACTTCTCTTTGATAGTGATGAAGCAGTGCAAGCCGAGGTGAGCGTTTGGTTCCGTCAACAAGGTCAAACATTCTACAGTGACGGTATCAACAAACTGGTCTCTTGTTAGGAGAAATGTGCTCGTTGCCAGAGTGACTGCAGTGAGAAATAAATGTGTAGACATGAAGAATAAAGATGGAGAATGTTAAGTTTGTTAGTTTGTTTTATTTAAAAAGCAGTAACAGTTTTCAAATGAAAAATTCGGAGGCATAAATTTTCGGCACGCCCTCGTATGTTTCTAATAGTTTTTACTCTTTTTGTTTCATCCATTTTCACTCGTAAAGCATCATTATTACGAATAATTACGAAAACATATTTACCGAAATATAAGGTGGCAGGGGTAAAATGCAGGGAGCGAAAGGCTATTTATAATTTGTGCAGAAACCAGATGGCAGTTATAAGAGTCCAGGGGAATGTAGGTGAAGCAGTGGTTGGGAAGGGAGTGAGATATGGTTGTAGCCTATTCCCGATGTCATTAAATCTGTATATTGACCAAGCAGTAAAGGAAACAAAAGAAAAATTTAGAGTAGGAATTAAAGTCCATGGAGAAGAAATTAAAACTTTGAGGTTCGCCGATGACATTGTAATTCTGTCACAGGCAGCAAAGGACCTGGAAGAGCAGCTGAACGGAATGGACAGTGTCTTGAAAGGAGGATATAAGATGAAAATCAACAGAAGAAAAACGAGGATAATGGAATGTAGTCGAATTAAGTCGATTGATGCTGAGGGAATTAGATTAGGAAGTGAGACACTTAAAGTAGTAAATGAGTTTTGCTATTTGGGGAGCAAAATAATTGATGATGGTCCAAGTAGAGAGGATATCGAATGTAGACTGGCAATGACAAGGAAAGAGTTTCTGAAGAAAAGAAATTTGTTAACGAGTATAGATTTAAGAGTCAGGAAGTCGTTTCTGAAACTATTTGAATGCAGTGTAGCCATGTATGGAAGTGAAACATGGATGATAAATAGTTTGGACACGAATAGAATAGAAGCTTTCGAAATGTGGTGCTACAGAAGAATGCTGAAGATTAGATGGGTAGATCACATAAGTAATGAGGAGGTATTGAATAGAATAGGGGAGAAGAGAAATTTATGGCACAACTTGAATAGAAGAAGGGATCGGTTGGTAGAACACATTCTGAGGTATCAAGGGATCACCAGTTTAGTATTGGAGGGCAGCGTGGTGAGTAAAAATCGTAGAGGGAGACCAAGAGATGAATACACTAAGCAGATTCAGAAGGATGTAAGGTGCAGTAGGTACTGGGAGATGATGAAGCTTGCACAGGATAGAGTAGCATGGAGAGCTGCATCAAACCAGTCTCTGGACTGAAGACCACAACAACAACAATTCGAATTTTAGGGTGGATATATTTATTGGGGCTTAAAAGAAGGCGTATTTACAATGTATAAGATCATTTTAAATCTCGCTGAGCGTTCGATAATTTACAATATAAAGAAAGCATTCATACAGAAAACTTTCAGCGCTGACAATATGTCGACAATGTCAGAGATTTAATTTAGAAGTGACTATCGATCACTAGTTACGTACAACTAATACACATTTAGTTCTGTCTGCATAATGTGGATCGATGTACAGGGTAAAGGGTTATCATCACTGAAAGGTTATAATCGAATAAGGTAGTAGTCGAGAAGCCTAGGAAGTTGAGAGATCATATTTCTGAACAGCTCTGGCAAGGACTATAGTTTGCTGGATTCGTTACGACACTGTTCACTTTGCTACAGGCAGTTATAACTGGATTTCAGTTTGTATCGTAGTTAGTGAAATCAATAAATTGTTAAGAGAATGACAAAGCAAGAAGTTTTGTTTTGAATACCTACTTGAACGTATTTATTCCTAGATGCTCTGGACGCTATAAAACGGGTGTGATGTCAGACCGCAGACTGAGTGGGTTACGCGAACAGCTGGCAGCAGCTACGTCGCCTCCTGCCAAGATTCCTCCGTCTAGGACGCACTAGAAATGTTTCAAGCGGACGCTCTGGTGTCTCTTCTTGCCATTGACCCTCATTTTCTGCCAACACGACTCACAACACCTACGATAATTTCCTTCCTAAACTTATCAATTTGTAGGGGACACTACCGCAGCTTATAATCACATAAATGATCAGAGGACTGCACTTCTAAACAGTGCAAATACAAACAAAAACAATAAATGCGAATACGTTTTATGGTCTGAAAACGTCTGTATTTATGAGGTTCTCACTCTCACGCAGTCCTCTGGAGACGTATTTGAGGATTTTCACGTAGTGGTCACGAAGACAGCTTAAGGCATATTATGGGAAATCACAAAGTTTTAACTACCACTAACCTGTCCTAAGGCGTGGTATCCATAGCATGTCGTGCTCTAGCTTTGATTAACTTTTGAGAACCTGTTTACCTTCCACACTCACAGGCGGTAGCCGCCAGTATGTCGCCTTAATCGCATCGGTCGCGCTTGCGGAGACACTCGTCTGCTGGAGTTGGGACATTTTCACCTGTGATGGGCTAGAGGCGCTATACTGTGGTTTCTTTGTACATTAAGGTTCCTCTTTCACAATCCTTATCAATTACCGGCAGAAGTTTTGATAAAGAGATTACAGCTCTGTTCAAATCTGTTACGACTTCGTCACTCTTCTTATTGGGGGACTTCGAGGAAAAGACGCTAACTTAAGGGCCACAGTATTCTGGAGACGAGGGTTTGTGGTGTGGTCCCTGAGTGCAGATAAATTACAACAATTTTTAAACGATATAACTTCTATCGATGCACAAATCCAGTTTGAAATGGAAATGGAAAATGAGGGATGCCTTCCGTTTTTGGATGTTTTGGTTCGACGCACACATGATGGCACTTTGGGACATGCCAGTGTACTGGAAACAGAGACGTAGAGATTTATATTTGAATGCAAATAGCTGCCACCATTCTTCCCAAATGATGAACGTTCTCCGAACTCTGTTACACGGAGCACACACCATTGATGACGAGCGCAGTCTGCAGGACCACCATATACACTTAAAGAGAGTTTTTGAAGCCAGCGGGTGTTATCCGCAGCAAGCACTACGAATTAAACCAAAGATGGTCATAAAGAATGCAGAAAAAGGCACAAAAAGATTTAAATTCATGAATTTCCTGCCACGTGGGAAGCCTGTCGTGAAAAGTAGGACGGATCCTCAGTAAGCACAAAGTAAAAGTGATTTTTCGTCCTCCACCGAAGACAACAGCACTCTTGGGTTCAAATGAAGATGGCGTGATGCTGCGGAAGGCTGGAGTTTACCAGATCCCTTGTGAAGGTGGCCTTTGTGAACCCTCGTTACATATCTGGTCTTTCTTGAAACTAAAGTTTATTCGAACTGGTCATCAGCAGTTCCCATATTTCATATAAAATCACGAATTCTCGTTTTAAAGCAGAAAAATTAAATAAAAGTATAATAAGATTCAACGGAATAGAGAATTTCATGCAAAGCAGCAAGTGACTTCATTGAAAGAGTTTCTAATAACCGTCCCGTTTGTTTAATAACTGTTATATAAACCAACGCACGTATTGTTATTGTCTTTCGCGTCTGTTAGTCTCGAGCGTCTGTGAGTCTTTAGCGTCTGGGAATCTTTGTGTTCGAGATTTTAGTGTCAGAACTTGTAGCGTTGGAGTTTTGAATATTCGCGACCCTTTAAGTCCATGCGTCACTGCGCGAAATAGTTAACATCATTGGAAGCCAGACTAATTAAAAGTAAATTTCTTTGACTTTAGATTACAGACCCTGTTTGGACATTTATTATCGGGCTTTAGTATGACTACTTGTCGTAGTGGATCATATCAATAAACTTTGTTAAATGAACCTGTGACTTTTGAAGAAATTTATACGACCTAGCTATGCTATGCAAAATCAAAGATATCAATTCATTCTGAAACACAAATCGGCCGCCTAGTGACTATTAATGAGCATCTTTGGTGGCAACTGCTAAACGACGCCGCTAGCCGATGGTAATAATTTGAATTTCAACTTATTGACCAACAAATATTGACTGTGTTGTGTCACCCCGACTTCAGGTATCTCGACGAGGTTAAGAATACTGGCTGGGCATAGAAAAAGGACACTACGCCTTCGCTGATTGTGGGAGCGCCAGTTGGCAGCAATAGGAGGCGACAAACCTTTCATACATCGGACAGACGACTCGTACAATCCACGAAATATTTACGGAACACACGCCTCTTAAAGCCCAATAAATAGGCTATTGCAGAGCACTGGTCACTCTATCTTCTACGAAAACGTTGAAATTTAAGCGTCTACTTCGTCTTTTTGGGACTCAGTAGTGAAAGAGGCGATTAAAATTCGCCTGGCGACGAGCTGAATTAATAGAGATAGCGGCTTGAGCTTGGATAAATTATGGAATCCGACGGTTTCCGAACTCAACATACAAAGGCGACGCCACAGTGTCACTGATAATGATACATCCCAGTGTGGACCGACTGTGTAGCCACAGCTCTAATTCATACATATTGTACTTCTTTGCCGTCGATCAACCTCTCTGGCGCTTATGTATCTGTGTGTGCATGTGCAGTGGCCCGGTCTGTGAGTTTAAAATGACGGAGCGAGTGCTGGAGCGTCAGTCTTACGGCTCACTGTGAGGGTTACTGAACGATATACAGTCGAAATATTAGTAGTAGTAGTAGTAGTAGAAGAAGAAGAAGAAGAAGAAGAAGCGAAATTTATGGGCTGCACAGCTGAAATTTAATGAAGGGTGCCGAATCATTATTTGGGGTGAGTGTACCGTGGCATGTAAGAAAGACTTGAGGCAGTTGATCACAGTCCGTGAAATTTTCAAAGCGATCAGAGCCAAAAGGGGTGGAGCCCTGATATTGCTCACCGCTCCTTTCCGTCAAAGTTTGCCTGTCATTCCAAGATCAGCAGCAACAGACGAACTGAACGGATGCCTGAATAATTGGGCTCTGTGGAGACAATTGAAAAAAGTTACATCATCGACCGATATATGTGGGTATTTACTTGGAGAAGCTTCTGCATAAAAAAAGAAACATTTTCCAAGCAGCTTTTGGACATGGACAACGGCAAACATCCGGTCCTTCCTGAAACACAGGACATGCCATTCCCACCGAACTTCTGTGACCTTCGGGCGTCAGCTGAAGACCTTGAAAAGAAGGATTTTCGGAACATCGTCATCAACTTCAGGAATCACGATTGGCTATGTCAGTGAGCTACCTTACCTCCAAAGAATGATGATGACAATAGAATCAGTGATGAGATGCGATTCAAAATTCCTGGTGCGCCTTCGAAATACAAATCCACTGAAGCAGCTGCAGAAAAAGATTAATCTGATGATAATTCGCTAGAATTTCTCAGTACATTTCCTGGAATGTCAATATTAATATTCACATTGAATGTTGGCTCACCAATACTGCTCCTTCGGAACCTCAACAGTTCAAAGTTGTGCAACGGAACCAGACTTTCTATGAGAATACTGGTGTCGAATGTGACTGAAGCAACAACAATTACGGGCACATGTAAAGCACAAGCTGTGCTGATTCCAAGCATTCCAGTGATTCGTCTGATTTTCCCTTAAAGTTCAAACGACTTCAGTTTCTTGTGCGTCTTGATTTCGCGATGACAATCAACACAGCTCAAGGGCAGTCATTGCGCTTTGCCGGATGAAATTTAGAAAAGCCAGGTTTTTTTCGTGGTGACCTGCAAGTTGCTAGCTCCAGAGTGGGAACTCTAAAAAATCTGAACATCTATAGGTCAAAACAGAAAACCAAAAATTTTTTATCTACTCAAGTTAGCTAAATATTTGCATTAATTTCAATTATTTTAAGTCGGTTCTATTACACAGCGAATGGAATAATAAAACATATTGTTCATTCACGTAATTTATTAATAAAATGTTTGTAGTTCATCAACAATTTATACCAATAGAGGTAATGGAATCTCACCAATATGAACTACCATTTTTCTGCGTTTTTCTACAACGAATTATAGGTACGAGATTAGATACAGATCATCCTTTTTTATACTATACATGCAAATAAGCCACGGCTGCAAAATACTAACACGAATTTATTACAGACGGATGGAAAAACTGATAGAAGCCAACCTCGGGGAACATCAGTTTGGATTTCGTAGAAATGTTGGAACACGTGAGGCAATACTGACCCTACGACTTATCTTGGAAAATAGATTAATTAAAGGCATTTGTAGACTTAAAGAAAGCTTTTGACAATGTTGACTGGAATACTCTCTTTCAAATTCTGAAGGTGGCAGGGGTAAAATACAGGGAGCGAAAGGCTATTTACAATCTGCACAGAAACCAGATGGCAGTTATAAGAGTCGAGGGGCATGAAAGGGAAGCAGTGGTTGGGAAGGGAGTGAAACAGGCTTGTAGCCTACCCCGATGTTATTCAATATGTATATTGAGCAAGTAGTAAAGGAAACAAAAGAAAAATTAGGAGTAGGAATGAAAATTCATGGAGAAGAAATTAAAACTTTGAGGTTCGCCGATGACATTGTAATTCTGTCACAGGCAGCAAAGGACCTGGAAGAGCAGCTGAAGGGAATGGACAGTGTCTTGAAAGGTGGATATAAGATGAACATCAACAAAAGCAAAACGAGGATAATGGAATGTAGTCGAATTAAATCACGTGATGCTGAGAGAATTAGATTAGGAAATGAGACGCTTAAAGTAGTAAATGAGTTTTGCTATTTGGGGAGCAAAATAACTGATGATGGTCGAAGTAGAGAGGATATAAAACGTAGACTGGCACTGGCAAGGAAAGCGTTTCTGAATAAGAGAAATTTGTTAACATCGAGTATAGATTTAAGTGGCAGGTTCAAATGGCTCTGAGCACTATGGGACTTAACTTCTAAGGTCATCAGTCCCCTAGAACTTAGAACTACTTAAACCTAACCACCCTAAGGACAGCACACACATCCACGCCCGAGGCAGGATTCGAACCTGCTACCGTAGCGGTCGCGCGGTTCCAGACTGTAGCGCCTAGAACCGCTCGGCCACCTCGGCCGGCCTTAAGTGGCAGGAAGTCGTTTCTGAAAGTATTTGTATGGAGTGTAGCCATGTATGGAATGAAACATGGACGATAAATAGATGAGAATAGAAGCTTTCGAAATGTGGTGCTACAGAAGAATGCTGAAGATTAGATGGGTAGATCACATAACTAATGAGGAGGTATCGAATAGAATTGGGGAGAAGAGAAATTTGTGGCACAACTTGACTAGAAGAAGGAATCGGTTGGTAGGACACGGTCTGAGGCATCAAGGGATCACCAATTTAGTATTGGAGGGCAGCTTGGAGGGTAAAAATCGTAGAGGGAGACCAAGAGATGAATACTCTAAGCAGATTCAGAAGGATGTAGGGTGCAGTAGGTACTGGGAGATGAAGAAGCTTGCACAGGATAGAGTAGCGTGGAGAGCTGCATCAAACCACTCTCTGGACTGAAAACCACAACAAACATATGCAAACGTAAATAAATATACGCGTGTACCGAGTTTCGCTAGTACCCTACATGGCTAACTACGTACAGGTACTATTCAGACACGTTTAGCAACACAATAAAGAAAACATCGCGAGTATCTATACAACAAGCGAAATTACAAAATTCTCGTTCCTTTTTGAACACACAATTTATAGTAATTCCCAAATTTCATAGCTAACTTTCACAGAATAAAATAGTATGGAACCCAAGTCTCGGAAATGAGTCCACAGGGAGAACTTGTAAACCAAAGGAGATTAAGTAAGGCAAGATTGAAAGGGATAACCTTAGAAAAAAATCTAACTACGCAAACACAGGGCGAAAAGATTGAGAGAAACACAATTCATCTCATTTACACGCTCCATCACTGTGTATTATCACATTGCGCTTTCTACCTGCTATTCGATAAGCTAGTTTTCATGTGATAAATTTGTGATCCAGCTCTGAATGAAGACTTCGGACACATTTTAGAATGATTTTATGCTCCTAACTTTTACCTTGTATCATATACACATGTGAAACGGGCTGATGTATGGCTTTTATTCATATTAAATTTACTATCCACTTTAAAAATATAGTTTATGTCATATTTTAAAAATGAATAAGAGTCAATTCTCATATTTTAGGAATGCCTAACATCGTGGCTTTTACTTCATCTTTGAGCAGACACTCCCTGTTCTTACTCTATTATGCATTGAATATGCACTTACGTGCAGCTGTTGTACTCGTTGGGTAAACTATTCACTTCTTTACTCTAAGTTCATACGCCCGTTGTATAGACTTACCACCGACTCGCCCCGTCTTCGCACGGATAGTACAAAGTATCTGAGGCCGGATGATTTGTCTGGCGTGTCGGTAATACATTGCATACAGGAATATTCCTTGTGAATCAGTCTGTCTATTAGTGAAAGTTGTATCAAAACCATAAATTGGTTCCTGAGATTACCCTTCACACACAAACAATGATGCGGGCAATATCTATAGATATAAACTGACATGTATTTCGTTACACACTGCTTAAACTAACTTAAACTAACTTATACTAAGGACAACACACACACCCATGTCCGGGGGAGGACTCGAACGTGTGGCAGGAGAGACCGCGCAATCTGTGACATGGCGACTCAAACCGCACGGCCACTCCGAGTGGCTCACACCTCAGTCCATCTTGACTTTGCCGGTCGGGGTGGCCGAGCGGTTCTTGGCGCTACAATCTGGAACCGCGTGACCGCTAAGGTCGCAGGTTCGAATCCTGCCTCGGGTATGGATGTGTGTGACGTTCTTAGGTTAGTTAGGTTTGAGTAGTTCTAAGTTCAAGGGGACTGATGACCTCAGATGTTAAGTCCCATAGTGCTCAGAGCCATTTGAATTTTCCATCTTGACTTTCCCCTTCCTAAATCGTTAGAATAGCCGAGATTCTCCAATTTTGGAACAGCACCCCAACTTTGCATGTGATGGGGAAGTCCTGTATGTATCTGAGGCTTAGGTGATCTGTTGATCTGATGTACTTACATTTTCCTGGAGACATAATGAGTGTCAACTTTTATCTTCGATAAGGACAGAAGCTGAAGTAGCGAATTAAAACATGTGTCAAGGTTGAGTCTTGAACCCAGGTTTGCTCCTTACTAGGCACTGACTGTCCACTGCATTGTGGCTGACACAGGTGGATAAATGTTACGTATTGGACTCCCCTTGCATTTATCAACATGGCGTGGACGTAAACATTGGGCTTTACTAGCGGTCAATTTGTTACCGCAACCATATTTCCTGGTTTCACATTCGATGACTAACCTAGATCTCGGGCTGCGCTGTCACGGCAGCCAAAATTTCAGGGGGAGTCCAACATGTAACTTTAGCACACAGATGCGGGGACTACCCTAGTCCAATGCCCTCCCTAACACTATGCAACTGTGTTGTCCACAATGCCTGGATAGCACATCTACCCACCAAGCCGGAGATACGGGTTCAAGTCCTCGCCTTAGAACAAATTTTAATTCATAACTTATGTCCGTATAGACGACAAAGTTGAGACTCAATATGTCTCCAGGAAAATGTAATTCTCTTAAGAAATGTTAGGAACTATTTTGACAGAAAGTGGAAAATAGCGATCAACCTGGTCATCGATGAGTGGCTTCAGCTCGGTAGGGTTTACATGAAGAAACTTGTGGACACTTTTCCTCGCCGAACTGAGACCATTATCAAGACTATAGACGATGTTACACGGTGATAGTGTGACGTCTGCTGCAGAAGACTAAATTTTGAAGACCACAAGGAGAGCTTTACGTCTGTGGTGAACCCCGATACCTCCATCAAATCCGATGGTCCCATTCTCACACACTCGAATATTCCAGTGGGTAAAATGACTGCTCGAGACAAGTAGTAGATCTGAGTTCGAGTCCCAGTATGGCACACGGTAATCATTTGTCACGTGATATTCATGAGCCGTGGTAAAAAATTGCTGTTTTGAACAGCGCGCCGCAGCGCGTTGTGTGAAGCAGTCGCCCTCCGTTTCTAGCGGTGGCGCCGCTGTGGTAATCGCAGCGTTGGTGTCTCCCTCTGGTGGGAAAGGGGTAAGGTTGCCTGTTCACGTACATTTAAGGGGCGCTATGAGCTCGTGAGTTTGTCAGTCTGGGTGAGTCTGGAGTCAGTCTGGGGTCGGTCTCTCGTCCGAATTTGTGGCGCATTGAGAGAACTCGACGATTGGTCGCCCGGTCGGGGGCTTAGTTCCTGCATCCGAGTCTGCGCATTAGGCCGCCAGTCTGCTCGAGTTGCTCAGGCAACCGTCATTGGGGTTGGATCGATCGGTTGGTCGGTCGCACACTGAGTCGGCGCATGTGAGGTCACCACGTGAGTCCGATGGGCCACGCCGTATAGCGAGGGGTAGTGGCTTCGCGGCCGACACGAGAGCAACAGGAGTCAACCCACAACACCGGTCTGGCCGGTGCGAGCTGCGACGCCGTGAGACGGGAGATCGGCGCGCCTTCCCGCGTCCGTTGAAGCGGCTGGCAGCGGACGGTTCGGGAGATCGTTTTGGGGGTGCTGCGCCAGGTCTTCGCCAGAAATCGCAGTTTATTAGAAGTTAAGTGATTCGTGATATGTTGTTTCCTTTACTTGTTAAATTCTACTTGTTTTCTTGGTGAGGTCACCAGTCGCTTTGTTCTGGAGTCGCCCACCATTCTTCTCCGTTTGCCCACCCGCGGGAAGGTGGTTATTTATGAGTTGGGTGATCCGTTTTTCCCTTGTGGAGTAGGGGCGGGTTAGAGCAACCTGCGGTTCGGGTTGTTCGGTAATCTCCTTATCAATCTGCCGTACGTTAATAGCTGCTTCCGTCACGTTTGTCGGATTCGGTGTGTTAACGAATTTATTGGTCGAAGTGTAACGGCCTAATTTCTGAAATGTGTTTTTATCTTGTCTATCATCTTGAGAGGCGGTATATGTGTACTGTAGAGCATGTTTGGCCAACCTTATATAATTTTAAGTAAGATTGCATTTCATGGGATTTTATTTAAACGGTCAGTTTAGTGTACAAAGTTGCCACCCTTCCACCGTAAGACTTTTCTTAGAAGTTAAAATCAAGTTGCACCTTCGGTGGCAAGTTAATCTTTTAATTTTAGTGACTTTAGTGTTTTGTACCATATCCATCCCTCGTACGTGGTACACAGTTTGTGTGCTTGTGTGAATTGTTAAAACTTTTACTTTAAGGTAATGTGGTGTGTTGCATGTTTACACCTGTGTAGTGTTTCAGAGGTTGTTGTGAGCGGTCGTGACTACGGCCGTATCAAAAGGGAGCGGCAAGGTTCTCAGCCCGAAATCTCACACTGTAAAAAAAAAGTGTTTCTATCTCTGAATAAATTGTAACTTCATATTTAGAGGGTGCTTTCTGATTATAATTTGTTTCCTAAAAATATGTTTCTTAAAAAAAAGCTTTTAGGAATAAAATTCCCATTTGTTGAAAGCAATTTCATTTTGATTTCATAAGTTACTCCATGGCAACTACACTCCTGGAAATTGAAATAAGAACACCGTGAATTCATTGTCCCAGGAAGGGGAAACTTTATTGACACATTCCTGGGGTCAGATACATCACATGATCACACTGACAGAACCACAGGCACATAGACACAGGCAACAGAGCATGCACAATGTCGGCACTAGTACAGTGTATATCCACCTTTCGCAGCAATGCAGGCTGCTATTCTCCCATGGAGACGATCGTAGAGATGCTGGATGTAGTCCTGTGGAACGGCTTGCCATGCCATTTCCACCTGGCGCCTCAGTTGGACCAGCGTTCGTGCTGGACGTGCAGACCGCGTGAGACGACGCTTCATCCAGTCCCAAACATGCTCAATGGGGGACAGATCCGGAGATCTTGCTGGCCAGGGTAGTTGACTTACACCTTCTAGAGCACGTTGGGTGGCACGGGATACATGCGGACGTGCATTGTCCTGTTGGAACAGCAAGTTCCCTTGCCGGTCTAGGAATGGTAGAACGATGGGTTCGATGAAGGTTTGGATGTACCGTGCACTATTCAGTGTCCCCTCGACGATCACCAGTGGTGTACGGCCAGTGTAGGAGATCGCTCCCCACACCATGATGCCGGGTGTTGGCCCTGTGTGCCTCGGTCGTATGCAGTTCTGATTGTGGCGCTCACCTGCACGGCGCCAAACACGCATACGACCATCATTGGCACCAAGGCAGAAGCGACTCTCATCGCTGAAGACGACACGTCTCCATTCGTCCCTCCATTCACGCCTGTCGCGACACCACTGGAGGCGGGCTGCACGATGTTGGGGCGTGAGCGGAAGACGGCCTAACGGTGTGCGGGACCGTAGCCCAGCTTCATGGAGACGGTTGCGAATGGTCCTCGCCGATACCCCAGGAGCAACAGTGTCCCTAATTTGCTGGGAAGTGGCGGTGCGGTCCCCTACGGCACTGCGTAGGATCCTACGGTCTTGGCGTGCATCCGTGCGTCGCTGCGGTCCGGTCCCAGGTCGACGGTCACGTGCACCTTCCGCCGACCACTGGCGACAACATCGATGTACTGTGGAGACCTCACGCCCCACGTGTTGAGCAATTCGGCGGTACGTCCACCCGGCCTCCCGCATGCCCACTATACGCCCTCGCTCAAAGTCCGTCAACTGCACATACGGTTCACGTCCACGCTGTCGCGGCATGCTACCAGTGTTAAAGACTGCGATGGAGCTCCGTATGCCACGGCAAACTGGCTGACAGTGACGGCGGCGGTGCACAAATGCTGCGCAGCTAGCGCCATTCGACGGCCAACACCGCGGTTCCTGGTGTGTCCGCTGTGCCGTGCGTGTGATCATTGCTTGTACAGCCCTCTCGCAGTGTCCGGAGCAAGTATGGTGGGTCTGACACACCGGTGTCAATGTGTTCTTTTTTCCATTTCCAGGAGTGTACTTCCACGCTCACATAGTGTGATTAAATGTGTTAATGTTCTTGATGAATCGCTAGAAAATAAAAAAAAATAAGAATATTCTTTGAAATTAAATCCACGGATTCAATTCATGTCTTGCAGTGTCATTAGGCGCTTAGAGAAAAGCCTCGTTCTACACACACTGTTGACACACTCCGTGCGGTTAGTGGGGTGTTAGCTGGTGAGTAGCACACACACGGTGTTAGGCGCCAGGCCTTACCGCACGGTCGGCCCCCCGTGACGGAGACGGCGACCACCTGCTTGGCCCAGACCCTCAGCATCGTCTTCAGCAGCTCCTCCAGGTGGCGGCGCAGGGACGTCCGCCCCGCTGGCGGTGGGTCGGCTGCGCAACCACCGGCAATCAGACTAATGACCTCGGCAGTACTTTGGTACAGTAACCACAAGTTTTCTGATTTACACAGTCACAAACTGCAGAAACTACAGCTATGGCTTTTGATCGTGTTGAAGAGAACCTCAGCGCGTATAAAATAATGGTTCCACCTCGACATTCTATATTCCGTCAAGTACTAAACAGCTGAAGTAGGGTCATTATTTCATGTACTATCGACAGGGCTGTGGCATCGCAGAGTGGAACCTTTCAACCTCAGACTGTGTCCAGTAACTGGGGAATCCTCCACAGAAACGACGCTTGGTGCAGGGAATGGCAATTGAATCTCAATGTAGACAAGTGTAATGTGCTGCGAATACATAGAAAGAAAGATCCTTTATCATTTAGCTACAATATAGCAGGTCAGCAACTGGAAGCAGTTAATTCCATAAATTATCTGGGAGTAGGCATTAGGAGTGATTTAAAATGGAATGATCATATAAAGTTGATCGTCGGTAAAGCAGATGCCAGACTGAGATTCATTGGAAGAATCCTAAGGAAATGCAATCCGAAAACAAAGGAAGTAGGTTACAGCACACTTGTCCGCCCACTGCTTGAATGCTGCTCAGCAGTGTGGGATCCGTACCAGATAGGGTTGATAGGCCGGCCGCTGTGGCCGAGCGGTTCTAGGCGCTTCAGTCTGGAGCCGCGTGACCGCTACGGTCGCAGTTTCGAATCCTGCCTCAGGCATGGATGTGTGTGATGTCCTTAGGTTAGTTAGGTTTAAGTAATTCTAAGTTCTAGGGGACTGATGACCTCAGATGTTAAGTCCGATAGTGCTTAGAGCCATTTTTTAGGGTTGATAGAAGAGATAGAGAAGATCCAACGGAGAGCAATGCGCTTCGTTACAGGATCATTTACCAATCGCGAAAGCGTTACGGAGATGATAGATAAACTCCAGTGGAAGACTCTGCAGGAGAGATCCTCAGTAGCTCGGTAAGGGCTTTTGTTGAAGTTACGAGAACATACCTTCACCGAGGTCAAGCAGTATATCTCGCGAAGAGACCATGAGGATAAAATCAGAGAGATTAGAGCCCACACAGAGGCATACCGACAATCTTTCTTTCCACGAATAATACGAGACTGCAATAGAACGGAGAACCGATAGAGGTACTCAAAGTACCCTTCGCCACACGCCGTCAGGTGGCTTGCGGAGTATGGATGTAGATGTAGATTGGCAGTTGACTCTCAACATGAACAAGTGTAACGTATTGTGAAATAGGACAGAAACCAGTTGTTGTATGATTACACAGTTTGATGATGGTGATGGAAAAACCGACTGCTGTTCATTTACGCACTTTTTCAGACTTTCCTGTTATACGTGGACAATGACTAGGGCTGCCAACATTTTTAGAGACAAATAATGTGACCTATTTCAAAAAGAAGTGATAAAAAGTTTATTTCTAAAAATAAAATATTTTCAAAATTTATGAATTTATTTACTTAAATGTGAATTTTTCGTATATTATAAATTTATATTTACAATAATGAACATTTGTTTCGTTATTTATATTTATTAAAACTCTGTTTCTCCCTTTCCCGCTAGTTTACAACCATCACCGATAATTTTATTTCGATAAATGCTGATGTGAGCTGAACAGAAAGGATAAGAGATAATTTATTTTTAATTGTTTGACATTATCATTTGCTTTTTAAACTTTTGTAGGAATTATCTTTTGTGAGAAATATTCTTTCGTTAATTTTCTTTGAATTTCTTTAATCCGTTTAGTTTCATAACATGAATCATCCTTACAGAGATACTGCGTATCGCAATGGAAGTATGTCGAGGATCATATTTTATTCAGTCGTATGACTGCTTCCATTCCTACGGTGTTGTATATCTCGCCATTATAATCCAGATCAGAGTTCATTATTAAATAAACGGCTATTAATAAACATGAACGACAAACTGAACTAAAAGCTACTTACTGGCACTCAATAAAAAGCAGATATCGGAAAGGCAATAACAGCGACTGCAGGCGATAACTGAGTGCAGTCAACGGTAATGATTTAATAATGCCTAAACGCGATCAAATGTTTCCGCTCAGGACCGAATGCGCCGGTGTATTTTGCCTGTTTTCGCTCAGTTGCTCCCACAGACTGCTTTCTCTCAAAAGAGTGAATGAAAAATCCAACCGACACGTAAAGCTGCAACCGACTGGCTAGAATGTTTTCATTCGGTTGTTCCCACAGATTGGTTTCACTCAAAAGAAAAAAAAATTAATAATTCAACCCATATGTAAAACCACAATCAAATGAATCGACTGTTTTTCAACGTCCGACTGCATCGATTGTTTTCGTTCTGTTGTTCCCGTCACTAGTTGCCGAGCAATCACTGGAAGCACACACATCCATTAAAAATCTAAGAGTATGCGGACGGAGCGATCTGAAGTCCGAAGATCACATAAAACCAATCGTGGGAAAAATAGATGCCAAATCGAGATTCATTGGAAGATTCGTCAGAAGTGTAGGCCACCTGTGGATGAGGTGGCTTAGAAAAACTTCTTTCGACCGTTACTTGAGTATTGCTCACCACTGTGAGATTCTTACCAGACAGGAATCACAGATAAGATCTAAAGAAATGCCGCGCATTTCATCACAGTAAGCTCGGAAGTGTGACCGAGTTGCGCAAACACATACATTGCCATACGCTACAGGTAAGGTGTTGTGCATCACGGTGCCGTTTACTGCTAAAATTCAGAGTAGGTACGATCCTAGAAGAGTAAACTAATATATTGCTTCCTCCTATGCATACGAAGTTAAAATTACAGAGGTTCGAGCTCACCCGGTGACTTACTGTACTAACAATCGTTCATTCGCGCATCATTCGCTACGAACTGAAACTGAAGAAAATGACAAAGGCATACAAAGTAATTTCGTCACACATCATAATGTGCCTTCCAGAGTGTACGTAATGTCGATGTAGACTGTTACGAGGATAGCCATGTGACGATGGACTGGCACAACATACACTATGTGATCAAAAGTATCCCAACACCTGGTTGAAAATGACTTACAAGTTCGTGGCGTCCTCCATCTGTAATACTGGAACTGAATATGGTGTTGGCCATCCTTAGCTTTGATGACAGCTTCTAGTCTCACAGGCATACGTTCAATCTGGTGCTGGAAGGTTTCTTGGGGAATGGCTGCCCGTTCTTCACCGAGTGCTGCACTGAGGAGAGGTATCGATGTCGGTCGGCGAGGTCTGGCACGAAGTCGGCGTTCCAAAACATCATAGAGGTGTTCTATAGGATTCAGGTCAGGACTCTGTGCAGGCCAGTCCATTACATGGATGTTACTGTCGTGTAACTACTCCGCCACAGGCCGTGCATTATGAACAGGTGCTCGTTCCTGTTGAAAGATGCAATCGCCATCCCCGAATTTCTCTTCAACAGTGGGAAGCAAGAATGTGCTTAAAACATCAATGTAGGCCTGTGCTGTGATAGTGCCAAGCAAAACAACATGGGGTGCAAGCCCCCTGCATGAAAAACACGACCACACCATAACACCACCGCTTCCGAATTTTACTGTTGGCACTACACACGCTGGCAAATGACATTTTCCCATTCGCCATACCCACACGCTGCCATGGGATCGCCACAGTGTGTACCGTGATGCGTCACTCCACACAACGTTTTTCCAACGTTCAATCGTCCACTGCTTACGCTCCTTACACCAAGCGAGGCGACGTCTGGCATTTACCGGCGTGATGTGAGGCTTATAAGCAGCCGCTCGACCATGAAGTCCAAGTTTTCTCATCTCACACCTAATTGTCATCGTACTTGCAGTGGACCCTGACGCAGTTTGGAATTCTTGTATGACGATCTGGATAGACGTCTGCCTTTTACACATTACGACCTTCTTCAACTGTCGGCGGTCTCTGTCAGTCAACAGACGAGGTCGGCCTGTACGCTTTTGTACTGTACGTGTGCCTTCACGTTTCCTCTTCACTATCACATTGGAAAAAGTGGACCTAGGGATGTTTAGGAGTGTGGAAATCTCGCGTACAGACGTATGACACAACTGGCACCCCTATCACCTGAGCACGTTCGAAGTCCGTGAGTTCTGTGGAGCTTCCCATTCTGCTCTCTCACGATGTCTAATGACTGCTGAGGTGGCTGATATGGAGCATCTGGCAGGAGGTGGCAGCACAATGCACCTAATATGAAAAATATTATGTTTTTGGGGGTGTCCGGATACTTTTGAACACATAGTGTATATACATTGCTGCGTCATTCAGTCAGTGAAGATGCGGAAGTTGTACAAGAATCGGGCACCACTGAAGATAATGTCAGATGCTCTTACTTGTTTCTTGTAATTCACAGCATTGCACCAGCCTTTTCTTTTCTCCTTATTTCCTTTTGCCTGCTAATAGATATCAATTTATTTTTAAAGTATATCGAATAGATGAATGTAGGAAAACAAAGGCAATCCATTTCCAAATGCTTAACGATCTGTCCTATTATCCGGTATTAGCCGAAGGGCTGAATGCCTAAGGCTACATTAATTAAAGGTATGGGCACCCCAGCGTACTTAAAGGGCACGCTGGAATACAGCGCACCTACAAAAGCGTAGATGCTTGTTAGTTTTTGATGCTCTGTACAATGTATCAAAACTGCGCGACCTGTAAGTAGCGAAGCGATGTGGGCAGCCATACCCCATTTACTGCTAGATTCGTGTGTCAGTGATATCAAAGTAGGGTGTGTCGCAAACTGTGAATAGACGACAACGCGTTTGCTCAAAATTGTTTGTAAAGAGATAGAAAGAAACTATTTTTATAAATATGATCTTACGAATAGCAAGAGATTGCGCAAAGGATGAGAGGGAAATGCAGTAATTTTCAGTACGATAATTTCGTTGGTGTGAGTTCACATAGTGACAAGGCTTTTAGCGTATCAATGAAATTCAAACTTTGGTATGGCTGCCAGTTTCTACGTTACATTATGTTTCAATATCTTGAACCGTTCCGAGGTACAGAAAGCTTCCGACTATTCGAGTTAATGCGGACCTGAGACTGCACACATAACCGACAAACACGTATAATCCAAAATACACAAGTTGTTACCAGAAACTGCTGTTTACTGTTTTTACAAAACATACTACCTCACAAATTTGATAGTTAACTGCACTTTATACGCCTTACTGCCGAAAACCGATAACTTATATACGAAATTACACTTAAAACGTACTGTAGATTATGTCACTTGCTTTCATTTCTCTTTCGGGAAATGATCTTCCAATTTTTTCAGTTTCTGTTTTTCATTCGCTTTTCTCTGAGTGTCAAAAGGATGGTATAGTCATACGAATTTTGTACTGAATACTCTCATAACAGATCAATGCCTTACAGTGCGTCAGTTTGTGTGATAATGGGTAGCTCGATCCTGGTTCTTAAGCATCATAATTTAAGCACTCGCAGATTTCATCATATATGTTTTCGCAACCAAAAATCAATCTCACAAGATCGGTCAGACGAGCAGCAGTATCGTGCTCCTCACATGAACGTTAGTGTATTCTAAACGAAAATGTTCGTTTTAATCATAACAGAATATGGCAGGCTTTCTTTTTTCGAAAAGCGCAGAACTACGCACGCGTAATAGGCTTACTGACAGTTGGGAGATTGTTGGGTTAGTGATGTGCACGCCACGAGGGCTAGAATTACGTTATGCAGGACAGGAACTTAACAATCGAAGGTGAATGAGTGCGTCTGCAGAACACACGGCCTCTATGATTACATGAGTAGAGCAACGGCTTCCGGTGGCGGCTGTGGAATACAGGATCTCACGATGATGAGAAACGTACAGATAAAAGTACACACTCCAAGGCGTACAGTCGCGGCGAACTCGAAAACGAGAATTTTTCCTTGATGATGTCACTGTTTCCAGAATGAGATTTTCACTCTGCAGCGGAGTTTGCGCTGATATGAAACTTCTTGGCAGATTAAAACAGTGTGCTGGACCGAGACTCGAACTCGGGACCTTTGCCTTTTGCGGGCAAGTGCTCTACCAAGTGAGAGATACTGGCAGAAGTGAAGCTGTGAGGACGGGGCGTGAGTCGTGCTTGGGTAGCTCAGCTGGTAGAGCACTTGCCCGCGAAAGGCAAACGTCCCGAGTTCGAGTCTCGGTCCGGCACACAGTTTTAATATGCCAGGAATTTTGATGTCACTGTTGTTGGAAATTCAGCTTTCCGTGATATTCAATACGTTTTAAAAGTATTCACCAACCAGGAAGCTAGGGTGGAACTGCTCCGTGTTTGTTAGGTATAGTATTCCACATGTCACGGCTATCTGTATCATACACACTTCTAACATAAACATCATTTCCGCCACATTTATTCCTCATGAAAACCACACATTTCTTGTTGTACCACCATACAGCGAGACCTTAGGTGGTGGTGGTCCAGATTGCTGTACGCACCGGCACCTCTAATACCCATCAGCACGTCCTCTTGCATTGATGGATGCCTGTATTCGTCGTGGCATACTATCCACAATTTCATCAAAGCACTGTTGGTCCAGATTGGACCACTCCTCAACGGCGATTCGGCGTAGATCCCTCAGAGTGGTTGGTGGGCCACGTGGTCCATAAACAGCCCTTTTCAATCTATCCCAGGCGTGTTAGATAGGGTTCATGTCTGGAGAACATGCTGCCCACTCTAGTCGAGCCATGTCGTTATCCTGAAGGAAGCCATACACAAGATGCGTACGATGGGGGCGCGAATTGTCGTCCATGAAGACGAATGTCTCGCCAATATGCTGCACTATCGGTCGGAGGACGGCATTCACGTATCGTACAGCCGTTACGGCGCCTTCCACCAGCGGCGTACGTCCGCCCCACATAATGCCACCCCAAAACAGCAGGGAACCTCCACCTTGCTGCACTCGCTGGGCAGTGTGTCTAAGGCATTCATCTTGACGGGGTTGTCCCCAAACACGTCTCCGACGATTGTCTGGTTGAAGGCATATGCGACACTGATCGCTGAAGAGAACATGATGCCAATCCCGAGCGGTCCATTCGGCATGTTGTTGGGCCCATCTGTACCGCGCTGCATGGTGTCATGCTTCTAAAGATGCACCTCGCCATGGACGTCGACAGTGAATTTGCCCGTCATGTAGCATCTTGCGCACAGTTTGAGTCGTGACATGACGTCCTGTGGCTGCACGAAAAGCAATATTCAACACGGTGGCGTTGGTGTCAGTGTTTCTCCGAGCCACAATCCGTAGTCAGCGGTCATCCAGTGCAGTAGTAGCCCTTGAGCGGTCTGAGCGAGGCATGTCATCGACAGTTCCTGTCTCTCTGTATCTCCACCATGTCAGAACAACATCGCTTTGGTTTACTCCGAGACGTCTGGACACTTCCCTTGTTGAGAGCCCTTCCTGGCCCAAAGTAACAATGCGGACGCGATCGAACATCGATATTGACCGTCTAAGCGTGGATGAACTACAGACAACACGAGCCGTGTACCTCCTTCGTGGTGCAATGACTGGAACTGATCGGCTGTCGGACGCACTCCGCCTAATAAGCGCTGCTCATGCATGGTTGTTTAATATTTGGGTTAGTTTAATGACATCTCTGAACAGTCAAAGGGACTGTGTCTGTGATACGATATCCGCAGTCAGCGTCTATCTTCAGGAGTTCTGGGAACCGGGGTGGAGCAAATTTTTTTTGGTGTATGTATTTACTAGGGGACCTACAATTTAATGTGTAATCGGAGCCATGGAGCTATAGATTGCGTGAAAGTGATCTCAAATGACGATAAAGTCTCAGTTGTAGGAACAGGACTCGCGCGCTGAGGGTACCGTACAAAAGTAATTATGCATGTAGATAGTTCGTGTATAGGTTTTGATGAGTGAAGTTGCATCAAACTACGTGACAAAAATGGCGATATCTTTTGATTGAGTTAACTTAGAAGCTTCAAAGTTTTACACCGCCAAGAGGTCGTAAATTTCAGTGTTTAACTCAAAATTTTAACTTGATAGCTCTACCCTTTCGTCAGAAAAAGTGGCCTTAAAGAAACAGACAGGCAGACAGACAGACAGACGGACAATAAACGGTGAAAAATATTTTTATGTGGTATAATTGCAAATTACCAATTTTCGGATTTTTTCCTTTCCTTTTCCTTGGAAGCCATGCTTCTTGCCCAATTTCATGACTCTAAGTCAACGGGAAACAGCCTTTGGGTTTTGATGAATGAGTTTGCGAGTATCAAAACTACGTGACATTAATGGCCGCATCTTTTGAATGCATTGACTTAACAGCGTAAATGTTTTTCCGTACACCTCAGTAGTTGACGTATGGTCCGCCTGCTTAGCTGGGTGGTAACATGCTCACGTCCCATGCAAGCGGGCCCGGTTTCGATTCCCGGCCGGGTTGGAGATTTTCTCCGCTCGTGGACTGGGTGTTGTGTTATCCTCATCATCATTTCATCCTCATCACCGGCGTGCGTGCAAGTCGCCCAATGTGGCGTCGACTGAAATAAGACTTACACTCGGCGGCCGAACTTCTCCGGATGGGGCCTCCCGGCCAGCGATGCCATTCGTTAATTTCATTTCCATTGACATACGAGTAAATCTCAATTTAGGAAAGGGGGTCGTAATAATCGGACAGAGAGGCGGACAACAAAGCGATCCTATACGGGTTCCGTTTTTACCGACTGAGGTATGGAATCCTAGAAAGTATGATTGGATGAGCGAAGGAAATATTTTATTCTTTGGAGAATATATGCTACGTTTACCATACATGACAAAGCTATGTACTGGACCAAGATTCGTACCAGGATCCCTGCCTTCTACTGGCAATGTTCTGTCTACGACGTTATTTTTCTTGTAATATTTTATTCAGTTTAAATGAATTGAGTTACCCTGCGTAAAAAGCTTAAAAGTTATCAAAATATAGTCTACTTGTTTATGTTACACAGGAAAGGAAATTTGTTTTAAAAAGTGACAACTCCAGCTGATATTTTGGAATCCACAAAAATATAAATTTTTCGATCAGTATCCTAATTTTAATTTTTTTTTTGTAGATCATTTTCTCTGTCCTATGTTCGTGCAGTATTAGAACGGCTTTTAGATATAAATTAGAGAAATTAAACTGCAGAACTTAAGCGTTTGCTACAGCATATACGTTACCCTAAAAATTCACGTGTACTACAAGACAGTGGCCATGTGATATTTATTTTGACGATCTGGGCGATATGGTCAAATTTTTTTGTAGATGAAACTGACCTGTCCAGATTCTGTGTACCTTGTGTGCAGGTTCGAATCCTGCCTCGGGCATGGATGTATGTGATGTCCTTAGGTTAGTTAGGTTTAAGTAGTTCTAAGTTCTAGGGGACTGATGACCTCAGATGTTAAGTCACATAGTGCTCAGAGCCATTTGATTTTGAACATAAAATACATCTCAGCACTTCTCACGAACCGACTCAAAGATCCAACTTGTCAATCAGGGGCTACTCTCTTTGGAGCTGTCAGTCAGTCCGTGAGTCATCCTTGCATAGCGTAAATGGAAACGCACTTCTCGCGAAAAGTGGAGACCTGTGTTCGAATCCTTATCTGGTACATACTTCAAATTCATCACGTGTGATCAACGTTAGGATAGACATGGAATTCAAGTCAGGAACTTTGAATTTATTTTCTGATACACAACAGGCCACTGACACCTATGTTTTATAATTCCTGAAAAATTTTCAAAAGTTAAGCTTAACCGTGAGAAACATGTTGTTTCACCTGTTGAGAGCTACAGTAAGGAAACTTTAAAAGGTCCAAATTTATGACACGATAATAGTCACATTTCTTTAGAAAGAAGCATTAAGCCCTTGGCCTACAACCACGAGTGAGACTCGTGGTAAGCAAGTTAGACTATAAGCAACAAGCACGAGGATAAAAATGGAAATGCCGTGTGGCTAGGGTCTCCCGTCGGGTAGACCGTTATCCTGGCCAAGTCTTACGAGTTGATACCACTTCGGCGACTTGCGTGTCGATGGGGATGAAATGATGATGATAAGGACAACACAACACTCAGTCCCTGAGCGGAGAAAGTCTCCGACCCATCCGGGAATCGAACCCGGGCCGTTAGGTATGACATTCCGTCGCGCTGACCACTCAGCTACCAGGGGCGGAGAAGTACGAACATGCCTCGCAGTTCTTCGTGTGAACCACACGTAAACAAGACGAACTTGGCTCGTGATACGTCACTCGTGACAAAGGACAATAACACAGTTCGGAGTCGTGGTTCAACAATTCTCAATATTCTATTAAGTCAATTACTTGAACTCGTTCGTTGCAGATTAAGATTTTCCTCCTGCAGCGGAGTGTGCACTGATATGAAACTTTCCGGCAAAGGCAAAGGTCCCGAGTTCGAGTCTTGGTCCGGCACACAGTTTTAATCTGGCAGGAAGTTTCCTTCGTTGCATTCACACACCACGTGTCGGTTGTAATTCCATAAAAGAATTAGACAACCCATGTACCTATCTTGTTGGTAACAATAATATCTATTACCGAAGATGGTAGTGAAAATGTGTTACTATTGCCGACAGTGATTCGGTAGATCCTGCCGATAATGACAGTGATGTTAACGGTATTATGTTTCTGCACGAAAACATCCAAGAAGATTAATCACTGAAGGTGACACGCATGGTAAAGACACTATCAATCATGAATAACCGACGCAATGGATTTGGAAAGAAGAAAATAACAAGCGAAAAATGTGGGAGTACACCCAGAGTCCTGGCATACAGCACCAATTTTAGAGGAAGAGGAGAAGATTAGCGCTTAAAGTCACGTCGACAACGAGGTCATTAGAGACGGAGCACAAGCTCAGGTTACAGAAAGATGGTGAATGTAAGCAGCCGTGCCCTTTCGAAGGAACCATCCTGGCATTTTCCTTAAGCGATTTAGGGAAATTACGGAAAACCTAAATCAGGATGGCCGCACGCGCGTTTGGATCGTCGTCTTCCCGAATGCCAGTCCAGTGTACTAATCCCCTGCGTTACCCCCATCGGTCACGAATTTTTGACCGGTTAGGTGGAAGTGCAAGAGTGTTTGACGTTTTATGTAGTGTTCATCAGTGTGTTTTGGAGTAATATTATCACAGAAACGATTCGGAACGCAGACAAAAAATTAGCAATGAAAATACAAGAAAGAAACTTGATGAGACATGGATCCCTGTCGGCTGTAATGGAATTATAATATACTTTGCTTTGTGCATAATGACAGCTCAAGTAACAAAAACTGAAAAATACAGATGTACTGGTCTAAAAGACTCATCACAGAAACGTCGATACTCAAGAAAACAGTTCCACTGAAAAGATTTTTGCAAATCACTATGTTTCTACATTATGGAAATAACGATATGACTAACAAGATGAATACATTACACTTGCAGCTGTATTAAACTGTTTTAATAAAACATTCAAAGAAGTAATGGAAGAGAACATCGCGATCGAAGTATCGTTAATGAAATTTAAGAGACGCACGTTTTATAAACATTTTAATTCCTCGAAGAGGGCGAGATTTGGGATAAAATATTGGATACTTTGTAAGTCAGCATAGTGCTATTTCTATAATTTTAAAATATATTCAGGAAAGGTAAAACAGATCGTAATTTCAATGCATCTGAAACGATTGTGATGGAGATATCAAAGTCAATACAAAATAAAGGATACTCTTTGTGCATGGATAATTAGTAATATTCGCCGAAAGCGCTTGTAACTTTAGACGAAAATGGAACGGATGCTGTTGAGACAGTACGTTTTAACCCTTAATTCTCGAGGTCTCGAAGTATAGTCTCTCAGACCGCGAGAAAATTTTCAGACTCGCTCTCCAAGGCCAATTGTGGTGGAATGCTTCTATACTACCCCTACCCTCCTTAAATTGCCAAACCTACGATGTTTTGTCGTCGGTTGCTTTACCGCCTTCTGTGTTCATTGTCGACACGTGTTACTGATAGGTGTTGGAATCTCCTAGAGTGCCGGCCGGTGTGGCCGAGGGGTTCTAGGCGCTTCAGTCTGGAACCGCGCGACCGCTACAGTCACAGGTTCGAATCCTGCCTCGGGCACGGCTGTGTGTGATGTCCTTAGGTTAGTTAGGTTTAAGTAGTTCTAAGTTCTAGGGGACGGATGACCTCAGATGTTAAGTCCCATAGTCCTCAGAGCCATTTGAACCATTCTGCTAGACTGCGCCTCGAGAACTACGTATCTGTTTTCTTCAGCACGGTACCTTATAGTTCAAAATGTTTTGGCACGAATGTGTCATTTTTAACTTTCCCGAGTTTGATGAAATTGTTAGTCGGTCTATGGTGTCAGAAATAAACGAAAAAGACGACGATTTTAGATCAGCCAGGGATCAAAGTTCTGCTGTCGAACTAGAGTATCATTCAGAGGAAGAACTTCAGGAACGTTGTGATAGGGATCTGTCTGTTTCTTCAATGAATTACTTAAAGTGTCTGTCAAAATCGAATGTGTCCTGAGTGGTGATAAGAAAAATGTAGTTCCCAGCAATGAACGTCAATTTGACAGACTTTCTTTTTGTACCTATCGGGTGGAATTTTTATGCGCAAATTTAGATCTTGGAATTTAGTTTTATTTGGAAATTTATTTGCTAGAGATTGTATAATTTTTCAGAATGTAAAATGCAGTGCTCTAACAGTCTATCTGTGTGTACTATTTAAAAGAACCACACAAAATTACGTGGTCTTGTGTGATAAATAGTAAAATGCTGTTGACTTTATATAGTGCTATAAAATAAACTAGAAGCATTTAAACAATACTTAAGTAATTGTGAAAATAAATGTTATATTGCTTAAATTAAATATTTCAATTTTCCCTTAAATCTAGGCTTAAACATAGAGGTCCCAGAGACCCCACTTCGTGGTATACGTTACAGAAAAGTCACCTCGCGATTTAAGGGTTAATAGAAAAACATGTCGGGAGAGTTTATTAAGGTAAAATTGAAAAGAAAGGGGGAATGCACAATGAGAAGCTCAATGGCATATTAGCGTTAAAGTGGAAGGATAAACGAGCCGTCCATATTATTTCTATAAAGCACGAAAGAAAACGGAAGTGAACGAAGTTCTCCTTTCAAAGGAAAATGTATTGTTGGTTACAGCAAGGGAATGACTGTTAATCAGCGCCAAGATCAGATATTATCGGGTATCCTTGTTATGAGGAAATACTTGGAAGCTTACCGAAAAGTGTGTTTTGCATATTTGATTTAGCTCTTCAAAAAAAAAAAAAAAAAAATGGTTCAAATGGCTCTGAGCACAATGGGACTTAACTTCTGAGGTCATCAGTCCCCTAGAACTTAGAACTACGTAAACTTAACTAACCTAGGGACATCACACAACACCCGGTATCCTTGTTATGAGGAAATACTTGGAAGCTTACCGAAAAGTGTGTTTTGCATATTTGATCCAGCTCTTCAAAAAAAAAAAAAAAAATGGTTCAAATAGCTCTGAGCACTATGGGACTTAACTTCTGAGGTCATCAGTCCCCTAGAACTTTGAACTACTTAAAAATAACTAACCTAAGGACATCACACACATCCAAGCCCGAGGCAGGATGCGAACCTGCGACGTAGCAGCCGCGCGCTTCCAGACTGTAGCGCCTAGAGCCGCTCGGCCACTACGGCCGGCATTTAGCACTTCATAATGCATATATTCTATATAACAGAAAAATATGAAAAAGAAACAGAAACGTGCCGAGTATAAGAAAGACTTCAAATAGCAGAAGAATTAGTACAAAACGTGCCGTCACAAGTTTAGATTGGCGAGGACCATTACCGACGAGACATATACCGATGAGACTGTACACGCAACATTGAGGCCACATTGTGAAACTTAAACTCCTCGAACAAGAGCTTGCAAACTACGTACAAAAAATAAGGAACGGAGAGAAACATCTCGAGAATGCAAAAACTTTCGGGTTCCGTTTAAATAAACATCACTGTTTCGAAAAATTTCACACAGTTGAAGATTACTAATAGTCTGCAAGTACTCTCAAAACAATTTATGTAAAGGATTTCATCTTACTTTCGGCTGTTAGAACTTTATTTTGCGATTTTCATTTCGGCATTAAGCTATTTACAAGCGTCTATAAAACATAATAGAGCGTAATGAGGACAATTTACATTCTCATTAACAGTCGGTACAACCAGTTTTGTAGTTTTTTGAAGTTCATATACCGTATTTACAAGATTATGACATACAGACAGAGGTAACAACGTAATGTGCTCACTGCATGAACAACGGAATCATCCCATTAGAACAGAACGAAATTAATGGAGAGTTGTAGTTACTAAAACATGTAGCAACAAATAACGGCTACAATACTGATAAGACAGGCAAAATGTATAGTACCGTATTAGATAACAAAAGCAACAATGTAGATAAGGAAATAACATCAACAAGAGAAACAGAACCAGAAAAACGAAATTCATTGCTTCACGTTATAAAGGTGCATTATCAGACAGAATAACTGACAATTTTCGTGAAAGCAATGTACGAATTTCGTGAAAGCAATGTACGAATCAGGTTTCGCAAGAACAACAAAGTAGGAACAATAATCAAACACACAGCCCACAAAACAAAATGATTTATAAAATCAAATGTGTTGAATGTGAAAATTTCTGTGTGTGACAAACAGGTAGATTCTGCTTGATGTCTGTTATTTCGGAGACGTGCGAAAGAACAGACAGCACGCATTCATATAAACAAGCAGATGTTCCACCACGAAATTCAGAGAGCACACAAACATAAGCGAGCACTGTAATTCTTCTTCACTGCAGATCTACGAAACTTTAATCATAACACCAGCAGCATCGAGGAATATGTAAAGGCACTATACAGGATAGAGAAAGACAGGTTAATGGACGCTCCGGAAGAAACTAAAATTTATAGCACCTTCATAGAAAAACCACAATACGTACTCAATGAACAAACAGACATTTACTCTAAGGTACTGTAAGTGCTCACTTGTAGTTTTGCGATATATACAATGCACTTAAAATGGCAGCACATAAAATGGAATATTGACCAGTATCGCTGACTAATTGTTCTTTGATGTGCAGTTGTGTAAATTACGTTGTTATTTCTGCCCTATATATAAAAACGTTGTAAGTGCGTTATACAACCGTCAATAAACTACAAATCTGTACCTGTTGTTTATACCACTGTAAATTGTCCTCATTACCTTCTGTTATGTTTTGTGTATGCCTGAAAATGGCTTAGTGCCGAAATTGCATTCGCAAAAGGTACTTCTAACAGCTGAAAGCAAGATGAAATCTTTTAAAAAATATATAGGAGCTGTGGACCCATACTGAAAGAAAATAATGTATTTAAACTAAGTATTAATTTATAAATTGTTACTGATACTGTCAAATTCTGAAGGTGGCAGAGGTAAAATACAGAGAGTGAAGGCTATTTACAATTTGTACAGAAACCAGATGGTAGTTATAAGAGTCGAGGGGCATGAAACGGAAGCAGTGATTGGGTGAGACTGGGTTGTAGCCTATCCCCGATGTTATGCAATGTGTATATTGTGCAAGCAGTAAAAGAAACAAAAGAAAAATTCGGAGTAGTAATTAAAATCCATGGAGAAGAAATAAAAACTTTGAGGTTCGCCGATGACATTGTAATTCTGTCAGAGACAGCAAAGGACCTGGAACAGCAGCTGAACGGAATGGACAGTGTCTTGAAAGGAGGATATAAGATGAACATCAACAAAAGCAAACCGAGGATAATGGAATATAGTCGAATTAAGTCGACTGATGCTGAGGGAATTAGATTAGGGTAGTAAAGGAGTTTTGCTATTTCGGGAGCAAAATAACTGATGATGGTCGAAGTAGAGAGAATATAAAATGTAGACTGGCAATGGCAGTGAAAGCGTTTCTGAAGAAGAAAAATTTGTTAACATCGAGTATAGATTTAAGTGTTAGGAAGTCGTTTCTGAAAGTATTTGTATGGAGTGTAGCCATGTATGGAAGTGAAACGTGGACGATAAATAGTTTGGAGAAGAAGAGAATAGAAGCTTTCGAAATGTGGCGCTACAGAAGAATGCTGAAGATTATATGGGTAGATCACATAACTAACGAGGAGGTATTGAACAGAATTGGAGAGAAGAGGAATTTGTGGTACAACTTGACTAGAAGAGGGGGTAGGTTGGTAGGGCATATTCTAAGGCATCAAGGGATCACCAATTTAGTATTGGAGGGCAGCGTGGAGGTCAAAAATCGTAGAGGGAGACCAAGAGATGAATACACTAAACAGATTCAGAAGGATGTAGGTTGCAGTAGGTACTGGGAGATGAAGAACCTTGTACAGGATAGAGTAGCATGGAGAGCTGCATCAAACCAGTCTCTGGACTGAAGACCACAACAACAACAACTGATACATTATCCACTTGCAAATATGAAATCATTTTTTTTCACTAATGAATCGGTCGTATTTACTTCGCAGACATCTTAAAATTATTGGTTTTGCCAACATTGTTGTCTATTGTTTCACAGTTGCTATCGGTGCGCGGAAATATACATGTCATACGTAACATATATTCTCCGCAGGGTCGAGCACACGGATGAACAGCTCAATGGCTCGAAGCACGACCGATCTTCTTGCTTACTATGGCCCGAGCAGTCGGGAGATAGCGGGTATTCAGAGGGGTTAAGAAGGAGCTACTGCACAGTGGAGCCTTTTGGGAGCAGCCATCGGCACGTCGGCAACACGCAGCTGTCGCGGCGTACGTACCGGCGACCATTTCGCGTCGCAGTCGCACTCGCTGTCGATACGGTCGTTGCCGGCTTCGCGACTCGTCGGATGGACGCTCGTCGCGCGGCGTCGCTGCATTGAACTGAGGCGGCGGGCAGGTCTGGCCACGGTCCAGCTGAAGGCTGGGTGAGGAGGGGAGGGGCGGCCTTGCCCGCTATTCTCGGCTGCGGCGGACCAGAGAGACGCCGGTCGCCGTCGCACGGCTCGCCGCCCGCCTGATTCAGTTCTGCCACGTCAGCACCAGCGCCGCCACTCTCAGGGAACGCCAGCGGCAGAGGTGGGGGAGAGGGGTGACACCGGCGCTCAAAGCCAATTCCAACGCTAACGTACATTGTCGGGTTCGCACCAATACGACCACCTTCTAAACTCATGCTCATAAATTAAGGACAATGCTGATACATGGTGAAACAACGCTCTGGATGGCGGTTTGCGGGTTTAAATCACCTCGGGGTATGACCATGCGGTGCACTTGTCCTGCGGTCGTCGCACGTTGGTGCTGGCAGCAGTACACATACGCAGAGGTATGTTGGTGCATGTCAGAGTACGGTGCAGCGACTAAGTGTGCACACATTTTCAGACGTGCTAATGGCGCCTGTGTGCTGAAAAGGGCCCAAAGAACACACACTGGTGACGTTGTGAGGGGTAGAATACTAGGGCGACTGGAGGCTGGTCAAATACAGCAGGTCGTAGCGCAGGCCTTCCGTGTGCCACAAAGTGTGAACTCAAGATTATGGCAAAGATTCCAGCAGACACAAACGTGTCCAGGTGCTACAGTACGGGACGTTCACAGTATCTCACCATCAGTGCCCGCAGACGACCACGGAGTACTGCAGGTAGCCTTGCTCGGGACCTTACCGCAGCCACTGGAACAGTTGTCTCCAGACACACAGTCTACAGACGACTGAAGAGACATGGTTTATTCACCTGTAGACCTGCATGGTGCATTCCACTGACCCCTGGTCACAGGAGAGCCCGTGAAGCCTGGAGTCAAGAACACAGTACATGGTCATTGGAACAGTGGTCCCAGGTTATGTTCACAGATGAGTCTAGGTATAGTCTGATTCTCACCGGGTTTTCATCTGGCGTGAACCAGGAACCAGATAGCAACCCCTTAATGTTCTTGAATTGGACCTGTATGGAGGTCGTGGTGTGATGGTGTGGGTTGAGATTATGGTTGGTGCATGTACACCCCTGCATATCTTTGACAGAGGAACTGTAACAGGTCAGGTGTATCGGGACGTCATTTTACACCAGCATGTACGCCTTTTCAGGAGTGCAGTGGGTCCCACCTTCCTCCCGATGGATGATAACGCACGGCCCCACCGAGCTGCCATCGTGGAGGAGTACCTTGAAACAGAAGATATCAGGCGAATGGAGTGGCCTGCCTGTTATCCGACCTAAACCCCATCGTCTGGGATGCTCTCGATCGACGTATGGCTGCACGTCTTCAAACCCCTAGGGCACTTCAGGAGCTCCGACAAGCACTAGTGCAAGAACAGGAGGCTATACCCCAGCAGCTACTCGACCACATGATCCAGAGTATGCCAACCCGTTGTGCGGCCTGTGTACGTGTGTATGGTGATCATGTCCCATATTGATGTTGTGGTATAGATAACGATGCCACGGAATAGTTTCTCAGGTTGGCACTACCACGAGACACCGACGGCAGCGCCCTCTAGCTGGTGCTGTGCAGCTCTACGAGCTCCGCTACAGATTCAACCCATTTCATCAGGTGCAGCCAGCCAGGACACTTCGCTTCAGCTTCGCACCACCTTGCAAGTTATGTGTTCTTATTGCTTGAGTAAAGGGGATTTAAATTCATACAGCAGTACCGACGTGTTTTACCTTTTCCTGATCCAACCCACGCGCTGCCTTCCAGGCGGGATACAAAAAATGCCGGGGTACATGCGCAGGAAACAGTGGCGTTTTGTAGCACATGTGTTTAGGGACGGTTTTCTCAACTTATCACCAATACCGTGGACTTACAGATCTGTGTCGTGTGTGTTCCTTATGTCCCTATGCTATTAGCGCCACTTTTGTGTAGTGCCACGTTGTGTGGCACCACATTCTCCAATTATCCTTAATTTATGAGCATGAGTGTAGATGTGGCACGCACCAGGCGGAGCATATCACTTGTGGACTACCGACGTAGCGACATTCATGAGCACTTTGAGTCACCTAGTAGCGTGTAGTGGAAACCCCTTTCGCCCTGGTGAAAGCGGTGATGCGTCGCGATGTGCGTTCTGCAGCGAGAAGACAGACCCCACCAACAAAATATCGAAAGTTGTTTAGGGGTGTTATCTATATACACTGATGAGCCAAAGAAAATGGTACAACTGGCTAATATCTTGAAGGACCCCCGCGAGCATGCAGAACTGCAGCAACAGGACGTGGCATGGACTCGACTAATGTCTGAAGTAGTGCTGGGAGAACAGATACCATCAATCGTGCAGGTCTATCCACAAATCTGTAAGAGTGCGACAGGGTGGAGATCTCTTCTGAACAGCACGTTGCAAGGCATTCCAGATATGCTCAATAATGTTCACGTCTGGGGAGTTTGGTGGCCAGTGGAAGTGTTTAAACTCAGAAGATTGTTCCTGGAGCCACGCTGTAGCAATTCTGGACGTGTGGGATGTCGCATTGTCCTGCTAGAATTGCCCAAGTCCGTCGGAATGCACAAGGGACATGAACGGATGTAGGTGATCAGACAGGATGCTTACGTACGTGTCACCTGTCGGAGTCGTACCTAAATGTATAAGGGTCGGATATCAGTACAACTGCACACGTCCCACACCATTACAGAGTCTCCAATAGCTTGATTACACGCAGGGTCCATGGATTCATGAGGTTGTCTTCGTACTTGTACAAGTCCATCCCCTCGACACAGTTTGAAACGAAACTCGTCCGACCATGCACCATGTTTGCAGTCATCAACAGTCCAATGTCCAGGCATGGCGTAAAGCTTTGTGTCGTGCAGTCATCAAGGGTACACGAGTGGGCCTTCGGCCCTGAAAGCCCACGTCGATGATGTTTCGTTGACCGGTTCTCACGCTAACACTTACTGATGGCCCAGCACAGAAATCTGCAGGAATTTGGGGAAGTGTTGCACCTCTGTCACGTTGAACCATTCTCTTTTTCCGGCTGCAATGATGTCGGAGATCTAATGTTCTACCGGATTCCCGGTATTCACAGAACACTCGTGAAATGGTCGTACGGAAAATCCCCACTTCTTCGCTACGTCGGAGATGCTACATCCCATAGCTCGTACGACGACTATAACATTACGTTCAAACTCACTTAAATCTTGATAACCTGCCATTGCAGCAGCAGTAACCGATCTAACAACTGCGCTTCACACCTATTGTCTTATATAGGCGTTGCCGACCGCACCGCCGTATTCCGCCTGTTTACATATCCCTGTATTTGAATATGCATGCCTACACCAGTTTCTTTGGTTCTTTGGCGCTTCACTGTGTCCATATAACAAAATGGCTAGAGTGATCACGATGCCAGTAGCAGGTTGCTTATCTAACGGCTTGCAGAGGGCAATAAAAATCTGTTTCATATCGGTATGCTTGTGACAGCATGCGTTACTAATACATAAACGCCACGCATAAAAAACAGGATTTTTGTGCTCATATCTAGGGTTCTATTGGTGAGAAAAAGGTAGGGTCAGGTGTTGCGGATAGCCCTTGGGCTATGAGTGAGAGCCAGTGATAAAGAGAGACACAGTATATGACAGGGACAACGAGGAGGAAGAAATACTGACAACGAGAAGAGAAAGCAGCAGTGGGAAGAAAGGACTAGTGATGGGTTAGTGAGTGTGAGTGTGTTATAGTTATGGGAGCTTGTCGGAGTTTGAGGTGTTGCATGTTAAAAAAAAGCGTGAGTATGACCTCATGCTAAAATTTTAGGGAAAAGTTTTGAAGGTGCTGAGAAAGATAGAATGAGGTAGTTGGTACCTCATGTTTCAGAGTCTTTTAAATAAACAGGAACATATCTGCAAGTTTTGTGCTCCGACAGGAGCATTTTTCCACTGGTAATTATTGACCGAATTTAAAAATTTAAAATGCTGTCACAATCTAATCATTAACAGCTATAACTTTACGTTGCAGGTTTAACACAACACTCCTAAGTATTACAGTTAGAACCTGTGTGCGCATCTCGAGACCACATAACTCATGGCGCGCAAATTACCCAGACTACATTCATCTAGTATTTGAGAAAGGGAGCACTTAGCGACTTCCAAGAAACTTTACACATAATTTCAAACCTTCAAGAAACTTTTCATCGGTATCTCTCCCTGCAAGACAATTAAAGAAAAAAGTTTATCGCGTACTACGTTTCAGCTGCTCATGCAGTGAAACTTCAACATCAGACGTGAAATTTTACTTTATTGTTTCTTTACTACCAACTATTCGCAACACATTTTCAGACAGTATTCGGATGTGCCACTGTGCCACTGAATGTGCCAGCAAAATTATATCATTTTACGACACATAGTTCAGGCCTGTCCTGAATCACCTTCATTTTTTTCCTATGTAAAGTCACTTGTGTACGAGATCGCAGTGGTTACGGAGACAGAATTAGTTAACAGAATCGTAACTGCCTGTGGTGTGATTCGAGACACACCAGGCATATTTGTCAGGGTGTGTCAGAATCCTGTTCGATGATGTCATGCTTGTATTGAGGTTGATTGCCGTCAGTTTCAGCACACTTTGTAAGACGCAGTACAAACGGTACGTTCATTGTATCGGTGATGGTACTTGAAGTTAACTGTAAGTAATGCAAATAGAAAAGTACACGGTAAAACAGATTTTATTCCCATTATCTCCTCAAGCTGTGTTCTCCGACCCCAGATTCCCTACCTCAAATTGTTCAGTGGAGCATCCTCTATATTTTGTTAAATTTTAGCACGCTCTTACGGAAATACTCCGTATAACGCGCTGCGAGTATTCCGCCAATGCATCAAAATCGAGTTTGCCGGCGTGTTCTCCCTTTTCCCCACTTCCTCATTCTTGGTTTTAACTAACAGTGCCCTGTTAATCTTCTGGGTGAAATGCTCATGTTTTCTGAACACTGTGTTCACGTGTGCGAGGTCTTTCGGCAAACTGTCTAGATCAGAAAAAAACCATACCAAGAATCAGGAAGTGGAAAAAGAGGAGAACACGCGGGCAAAACATTTAGCTGTTCTTCCTTTCATACGAAACATTTCGTTTAAAATAGCAAGAATCCTCTACAAATTTCTCGTGAAACTGATTTTCCGTCCACCATATAAAATTGCAGACCTTTTGGGATCAGTGAAGATGACTTGTTATTGAGGAAGGCTGGAATTTACAGAATACATTGTCAACGGGGTATGGCTTACACAAGATAGACAACACGTAGTACGTAAATAAATATGAATGTTTTAGTTGGAACACTTTTTACGCTTTGTGATAAATGGCGCTGTAATAGTCACAAACGTATAAGTTCATGGTATTACGTAACATTCCGCCAGTGCGGACGGTATTTGCTTCGTGATACATTACCTGTGTTAAAATGGACCGTTTACCAATTGCGGAAAAGGTCGATATCGTGTTGATGTACAGCTATTGTGATCAAAATGCCCAACTGGTGTGTGCTATGTATGCTGCTCGGTATCCTGGACGACATCATCCAAGTGTCCGGACCGTTCGTCGGATAGTTACGTTATTTAAAGAAACAGAAAGTGTTCAGCCACAAGTGAAACGTCAACCACGACCTGCAACAAATGATGATGCCCAAGTAGGTGTTTTAGCTGCTGTCGCGGCTAATCCACACATCAGTAGCAGACAAATTGCGCGAGAATTGGGAATCTCAAAAACAACGGAGTTGAGAATGCTACATCAACATCGATTGCACCCGTACCATATTTCTATGCACCAGGAATTGCATGGCGACGACTTTGAACGTCGTGTACAGTTCTGCCACTGGGCACAAGAGAAATTACGGGACGATGACAGATTTTTTGCACGCGTTCTATTTAGCGATGAAGCGTCATTCACCAACAGCGGTAACGTAAACCAGCATAATATGCACTATTGGGCAACGGAAAATCCACGATGGCTGCGACAAACGGATCTGACGTCCCCGGATTTCTTTCTGTGGGGAAAGTTGAAGGATATTTGCTGTCGTGATCCACCGACAACACCTGACAAAATGCGTCAGCGCATTGTCAATGTATGTGCGAACATTACGGAAGGCGAACTACTCGCTGTTAAGAGGAATGTCGTTACACGTATTGCCAAATGCATTGAGGTTAACGGACATCATTTTGAGCATTTATTGCATTAATGTGGTATTTACAGGTAAACACGCTGTAATAGCATGCGTTCTCAGTAATGATAAGTTCGTAAAGGTACATGTATCATACTGGAACAACCGAAATAAAATGTTCAAACGTACCTACGCTCTGTATTTTAATTTAAAAAAACCTACCTGTTACCAACTGTTCGTCTAAAATTGTGAGCCATATCTTTGTGACTATTACAGCGTCATCTGTCACAAAGCGAAAAAAGTGGTCATATTTCTTTACGTACTACACGAATATGTAATAAAAAATGGGGATCCCTATCTAGAAAAACGCAGTTGATATCCGTTTGACCTATGGCAGCGTCATCTAGCGGGCCAACCATAGCGCCATCTGGTTTCCCCCTTCAAGCTAGACAAGTTTCGTTCTTTGTAGTGTTTTCGTTAGACGCTTATTTCGTGAGATATTTGGCCCGGTCACGATCAATGGACCACCCTGTATATACTGCGTAACGGAGGAGCTCTTCGTCAGTCTTCACTGCCTCATCTGAAGATAACTGGCAGGTGCCCAGTCGAAATGTGGTGCGATGAATTAAACGATGCAAGCCCGAATCTTGTTTGAACATGTCTTCTCTAAACTGACATTACCTTTTATTTAACTTTTTGTTCTTTCATTTTCCAAGTTTACCTCTAGGGCAAAGGTAGTTGTTAATAGGGCAAGTTCCATAACAAGTCTTTCAGTTGCCCAAAACAACAGCGGCCGTACTACGGTTGGTGCTTCTGGGCGTTTGCCAGCCGGAGGAGTTATTCTTAAAGCCTTGCGTCGCGAGTGCTGTTGGAAGCGGCGCCACGGATCACAGGAAGACCGCATACCACCCGGCATCCAAAATTACTGCCCTTTGTGCTGTCTTTGGCTCTGTGGGTCGCTCGTTTGGTTTCCTAGCCGGCTTAAACAGTGAAATATCTCTCTGCGTGTTCATTCTAGCGCATTAACAGTTTTGATCCGAATAAACAATAAAACAAACTATCACGTATATATGACCAAAGCATGTGTTTATTATATTTTACATTTGGAATAAATGTAAATTCCTGTATATGCTGTTGTTAAAATACTTCGATGTTTTTGGCAGGCTTGCTGTTGTTATATTTTAATGATAAAATTTCCTTCGACTGCTCGGTTGTATCCCATTTTTTCCTTTCCATCTCTTCACTTCTACTTATCTATTACATCTTTGTCTTTAATGATTTGTGCTGTATGATCCAAACATAGTAATCCTCTGCAGTTTTCCCCGTTTACCTCTCTCTGTACTCTGTCATTATTCAACGCGCACATGACATATTTCCCGCCAAGCTGTTTGCGCTAAGGTTTTCCAACAACTAGTCTGTTCGAAAAAAAATTTATTCGTACCTAGCTAAAAACTCGGACCCAAATTTGTGGTTATATCTACATCTCTAACTATACTCTGTGTAGTCTCACGGTTTGCGGTAGAGAGCATTTCGTGAATCCTTACGACTTCTTCCTTTTATCATCGATTCTCAAGTCTAGGTAAGCGTTCATACGAGGTCGATGTTCATTAATTTTAATTTCATGAACATTTTGTGAGGGATATGTGGAAGAGTTTAACACGTTGCTTGGCTCTTCTTGAAACGTACATTATCTGAATTTTAACTGTAAGACACTCCGTGATGCACGTACCTCTTATATCGTCGATGAGCGATTCTGCAGCACACTCGCGCTTTCTAAATAAGCCGGTGAGAAACTGATTGCTCTTCTTTGGGTATTCTTTACCTCTCTTTTATATCTGCCCTCTAGGGACTACAAACTCACTGGTCAAGAAATTCCTGGCAATTAACAGGACGACTAAGTATGTACTGATACTTATTGGAAGATCTTTAGCCTGCAGTATCAGTCCGGCATCTGCCTTTTCTACAGTTAGTTTAGTGTTACCATTTCAGTTTAAATCGCTCTGAAGACATACTCCTAGATCTATTACGGCTGTGTCAAGGGCGTAGTTGCTTGTATTTTCGGAAAGTAGACCCCTGATTTCTGGTGGCTCAGTACAGAGTGACTGTATTTCAATCCACAAAGTAACGGGAATTCAGTTGTGACCATGACAGCTCCTAGTATTTCAGCTGTAAATGATCCAGCCATCTTTGGGAAAAGTCAGATAGACTGTAAAGCGCTCCTATACACCTCACACAGGGTATTTCATAGTCTTTAAATCAAACATCTAAGAGTGATACATTATGTCTGGGGAACAACTTTTTTTAGAGACAAAATGTTCGCTTACGCTTCCTGGCGAAGTTAAGGTGTCCTTCAGTATTCTCCGACCTCGGGACAACGAGATTTCACCGAAGTAGCAGGGTGTTATAACAAGATGTGCTGCGTAGCACCTACCCCAGTAAAATGATAGAATTATTTTCTGCAAGAAAACCTTAAGAATCAGTATCTGTAAGTAGAGAAAGATACCGGGTGGTTATAATTAAAGTGCAGCTTCTCACAGAGGTCCATTGTGAGCTGAAATTATCGTATGGTTTGGTAGATAATCTAATGAGTTAATGCAAACTCGATTTGCGCTGGAAAAAATTAGTTCCTGTTTTGGTCATCAGGTACACATCTGGCGCTGTGAATGCAAGGAAGATGTATAGAAATGTTTCCACATGTAATGGATTAGGGATGAGACATGGGCAGAAAGGGCCAAACAAGTGAGAAAGGCATAATGTTCTGTTTTTATTAACTGATGCTTACACAATTTGTTAAGTATTAGCGTCGGAGACTTTGACGGAATGCTCTACAGCGCCAGATTTGAACCTAGTGGCCAAAATTGGAACTAATTGTTCCCAGAGTAAATCGGTTTCCGCCTTAACGCAGTAGCACATCTACCAAGTTTCGCTATCACACGATAATTACAGCCCACACTGGGCCTCCGTAAGTAGCTACGCTTTAATTATAACTACCTGGTATTTTAGAAACAAATGAAGAACTTTGAATTTACTGTGCATACCAAGTTCCACACGGAGCAGATGACTGGTTTACAGTTAACACACCAGGCATACACACGATGCAGATTGCCTACGGCCTGCCGCCTCTCAGGGGCACAACCTAAGGCCCTGGAAAGCATCACCGAAAATTTTGTATGTAACAAAACTTGTTCCCCATGACGTCTGACGCAAAGACTTTGGAGTACCCTGTATAATGGGGCGAGTATGTATGAGTAGACTGCAGAAATATACGCCACCGTGATCCCTTTGTGAAGGATGGGGCTTCAGAAATTCCGGTCGGCAGAGAAACCATGCCGTCGTCTGCAAGAGTTAACTGTCGGCAGTGGGGAATTCCATATTTTTTCAAGATTAAAACTGTCATCACGATTAATTAAATTAGCCGTCAAACTATTTCAGTGGCTTGCCTGAGAAGGATGAAGCAGATCTTATAATCAAGGCGTTCTCATAAACTGTGGTGTGGCTTTCTGTATACAGTGCCCAGCCGCGGTTGATTTGTCAGGTTGCAGCAAGTGGGTATAGCGTCGATGTTCCACACGCAGTTACAGAATTGTACCTAAAGTACGTCCATTATTACGTAAATCACGCCGGCACGGAATCTTATGCATGCCTGCCTTCTGTAGAATGAAGTACTCCTTCACAGTTCCAACGGCCGTGGCTATCATTGCAGCTGGCACAAAGATAACCTTAACTTCATGTTTGGAGAAGGTGTGACCTATTTCAGAACAAAGATTCCCTATGAACTGTAAGAAGGCCATGGACTAGAATGTATCCTCATCAGCTTCTTTAGATGAGACATGCGCCTTCGGGTTGAACTGCAAAGCCTTGTAGGTCTTCCATGGTGGACAGCAGTTGTAGACAAACACTTTTAGAGATTTTCGAGCTCACCTAGTAACTGGTCTTTGTCAACAAACATATGTGCCCTGTGTAGTGGTGCTTTCAGGACACCACTGGTCTCCACAGGATAATAACAAATATCAGCTCACAGCTACAGTTCTACAGGGTGAGTCACTAACTATTGCACCTAAAATAACTCCGAAAGTATGACAGTAGCTGAAAAGTTTGTGGGACAAATGTTGCATGGGACAACGGGGGTCATAATATGACGTTGGTTTTCTGTTGCTAGGTGGGGTCGC